>NW_026517298.1:0-621897 GCF_026319265.1 Colletotrichum chrysophilum | reverse complement strand
TGGAGGCATTGCGGGCCGATATGCCATTTGCCATATCGGCAAGGGCTTGGTTAATCTCATTTTCGGTATACTGAACCATTAAGTAATCAAAAAGGTATCCTGAAAAAATGATGGAGTTTGGATAAAAACAGAAAATGTTGTGGTAGTTAGAAGTAGGAGGTTATCTAGAAAGTGGGTGGCTGGGCGGCATTTTTTTGGGTGGCCGGAATGCAGGGGTGGCCGGAATGCAGGGGTGGCCGGAAAGTGGGTGCTTTGACTTATTCAAATGGACATATCTCTGATACTTGTGAAGGTATCGCGTCCATTGTCGTAGAGCTGCCTGACCTCCTAGCGGCGACATAGCCCATAGAGCGACGAGGAATGGTACGAGGATATTCGCACGCCGCAGAGATAAAGGCGTTGTCACTGCACTGAAAACGGTGCGGCAGCTAAGGAGGTACTCCAGGCTCAGAACCGTGACGCCTCGCTCCATCTTCCAGCCGGCTGCTGCTTTCAGTAGGTTGGCAGCAACAGCGGCAAATGCGATGGGAAAGACGGTCGGGCTATACGTCGCGGCCATGCGTAACGCTGGAACCGGATCCTCGTCGATCGGCCGGCCGTTACTCTGGAGAGCCACTATTCCGTAAATGATGAAACACATTGAAGGGATTATAAGGAGGAAATCAACAAGGAATTGTTGGATCGCGCTAGCAGAGTCTTTCTTTCTCACGCCATGGGCCTCCACAGCGGCGATTGCGGTCTTCTTATCAAAGCTGCTTTCGCTCATGAGACTCGTGGAGGACAGATTGGAGTCTTCGGATGTGGAAGCCATGATGAAAAGTCTTCAAAGAATGATAGGTATATCGGCGTAGAGTTAGGCGCGAAAGAGAGCTAATGGCTGGGAATATGGTGAACCCTGGAAATCTCGCCGGAAAGGGGGGGATCGGTTTTGAGAAGGCGCGAGACTTGAAAAAGAGGGGTAAGCTTGGGTAGCAGTATTATGTATGCCTCAATGAAAGACAAATCAGGCTATGCCTCAAGCTGCCTGATTGTCTGGCAGGAAGGGTGCATTCCTGATTTGCGCGCGTATATTGGCAATGCAGCCCATGCTTGGCAGCTGAGTCTTACGAAGTTACACCTCTTTTAACTGGCCGTGACATCTCCCGACTCTCGATTTAGCGAGAGCCAGCCTTGTGGGTTTTATGACACGTCTGGTTTTCAGATGAACATATGCTCATCACGATGATTGCCATACCGGTGACCAAAGCCAAACCCTAGGATCCAGCCTTAGCTTCCGCGAGCCGCTTTCACACAAGTGCTTTGCTATGCTGGCGGAAACTCCTAACTACCCGGACGGATATATATCTACATCAGGTCTTAAAGTTAAGTTTATTTTATTTCAATGGTTTTATTCGTCCTATTGTATCCGTTGTCCTTGTTTCTGTTCCTCTCCCCATCCCCAGCGTGGTCCTGAATTCGTTATCGTCATCGTCGTTATCGCCGCCGCCCCCATTGTTCTCTATGCCTATCACCGGCTCGGATAGCTAGGAATATAACTCTTAACATATAGCTAGTGGTCGTGGCAGGCTATCAGGGGGCTTTGAGAGGTTTTTCGCAGACAGAGCCTTAAGTAAACCGCGTACCCTCGACTCTTCGAACTTTCACACTATCATTCGATTGGATTCACAGTACAGACCATTCAGACGGAACGAGCGAATCAAGACTCGTTTTTCATAGTCCGAGGTAGTAGAAAGATACTCTAGGGTGCCTCCTCTCAACTACGACAGTCGTTGCATACAGATACTAATGTCCTCGAGCCAGTACAGAGAAGTCTAGTCACACTCTTGTCCGCAGATGTTGAACCTAAAACCCACTTTGTGGGCTTTTGGACGATTGAAACTGCCAACCCTTTTCATAGCGGCTGACCAGACGAAAGACCCTGAGCCAAAGCCAATAAATTCGACACAGTCCCCACACTAGCCGGCCCTCGAGTGAAGCTCTCATTGTAGCCCCATTGCGTGATGTACAAGCTTTGCACACCCTGTGCTACGATGGCGTTGATGTCGGTCTGCAAAGTAGACAGCGGAGCTGGCTGGTACGGCTCCCAGTCGTCATAGAAGTCGTGAACGACAACGGCAGACTTGGCTTTCTGAGCTGCTCCAGAGGGCAAGGCGCTCAATGACGCAGGCGTGAAGGGGGTATAAGTGCCACTCGGGCATCGGTCTTGCGGCGCATTCGGATCGCTGGTGTAGCAAGTCTCGATAGACAAGATGGCATCGGCGACATCGTAGAGCGAGTAGCTGGCGGTATTGACCGGAACACCGGGGTTCAAGACGACGATACCAGTTTCAGCCTTTGCATAGTTTGACACTTGCGTGTAGTAGTCGAGTTGGGCCGAGTCGGTGTTGACTTCGTCAAAGAAGATGCCGTCGATATGAATATCGTACGAGACGCCATCCCAACCATCTGCCGTCGTCCAAGCAGCGTAGGTGTCGACACCTTGCTTGACAACCGAGATATCACGGGGGTTGGTCTGTACGGTTCCAAGAGTCGAGATGTAGCCCAAGGTCACAGTGTTGGGGCGCTGGTTGATTTGGCCGATCCACTTGGCCCAGTCGATCTTGATACCGGCTTCGCTGGCGAAAGGCGGGCCGCTTAGTGGGTTGATTATGACATTAAAAGTCAGATCTGGATGGTCATCGATGGCTGCGATGGCGGCTGTCCAGTCGACGGTGCCATCGTATGGCTTCACGAGGTCGTTGATGGGGTAGACATATAGAGGCAGGAGGATATCGACGGCAGCTCTTGCGGAAGCCACGAGGGCGGCCAATGACAGGAGAGACCTCATTGCTTGAGACTTGATTGAGATGATGAAAGTGTCGACGGCATTGCCCAATCACTAAAACTATTCACAGTCCGAGAGATTCGGACTTTTATAGTCTGAGGTGACTAGGCAACAGCTTTCTGCAATGGTCAGCTTCACGCTTCATTACTTGGCTAGAGCGGGCTAGAACAGCTCCCTGTAAGTGTGGACTGATGATTTGACACACCCTCGGCTGGTTGTCTAAGACTCCCGCTTGGCCTAGCGAAAGTTGAACGCCTCGTGATGTGAAGTCTCAACTACTTGATGTCATTTGATCTACTCACTACGTAGCTTCAATCAATTGCTTGAAGTAATTCAATCATTCCATTAAAACTTTCAAGAGCGCAACATACAGAATTCAGGTTGCTGAGACTTGTCAGGGGTGACGAATAGGCGAGGTTGAGACTAGTATCTCGTAACCAAAGGACTTCCTTCATGAGTCCATACACTAATTAACTTCCGGGTTTGCCCCACACACTGAAGATGATGTGCTGAAAAAGAAGGCGAGAACACAAGACCGGGCCGATGGATGCGAGTTGGGCTAGCTGATGTGAGATTCGAGCCAATATTGGCCAGATCTGGAAGCTGCCGAGAACTTGGCGGCAAATCGGCACTAGACGTCAAGTAAGCCAAAGATGAGGAGAACTCTTTTCACTTCGAAAGAATTGGATTGAACATGTTCGTCTGTTATGTTGTCCCGTCTGATGATCAAGGAATCGAACTGGTCGCACATACTCCTCAAATGGGTATATGACCCAAACAGTTCATATAAGCCAGATCTGATGTTGGGTGAAAGACATGGCGTGCAGCGCTCTGATGCCTGGTCCATCCTGCTTGGTTGTATTACACCGGCGTTCACTGTGGATAGACAGTAAGTCGCCAGAGTGCCATGATGGCAATGGGCATACGACTTGATGAGTGCAATAATCACAACAACGTGTATGTGAAAACATCTAGCGATTCAAAAGACGCCATACAGCTATCAATCAAAATGCGAAGCCGGATACGGACACCAAAGCCCAGCCCGTGCCGACACCGCACTCTCTCGGGCAGAATCGCTACCAAAGGTGGTCATGTGGCATCATGACGGGCCCGTATGACAGCATCGTGGTGAGAGTCAAATGAACCGCCCAAGATACTGCTTACAATTTCTCACTTCTCTTGAATTTTCCATATGTAACAGGTGGCGCAGTACGGGACGGGTTGCGGGAGTGAGATCGTCGCAAGCGGGTCGGCGCCTGTGGCTGCCGTCCCGACACGTCAAGATCGGGGTCTCGGGGCCCGTAGTGTCCGCGTTATGCAGCTGTGACCCGCTTTCCCGAGGCGCCGTCATCGAGAAAGTCTCCGATGACATGCCGAAGGATTCTGATGGGAGGAACCGCCTGTGTAGGTTCAATCACGTCAAAAGCAACTTTGAAGATGATCAGGTCTGAACCAGGGCACCGTGGCTATAGATCAGTAAATCAACCGAACACGAGTCCCGCCCAGATCAAACTGGACCCTGAACATCGCTGATAACCCATTTTGCCCACATTCACTGGGTTTAGCAGTGGGTTTTCTCCGAACGCAGTGGTATCTGTCGCAACATTTTTGGTGTTCGATGCTCGTTGCAATCGCTGAAATGCTGCATCGATCTGCTTGGCAACAGTTGTTCCGACCCCCGTTTGACAGCCCTGGGAGACGGACTTCACCCACCTTCAATCCCGGGTATCTGACATACATGGATTCCCGGGCTTTAGTCTCGCGGCAACCAGAGCAGCGATGACGATCCAAACCCGGGTTCATTCTATGTAGCGGCAAGGCATTTCACCGTTCTTTGTCGGACAGAGTCGGGAAAAATTGAAGGCACTGCCTGGAATCTCCAAGGTTCTTCGTGTAATAGCCGCAATATTACTCTGAGCGGGATGCCGTCAGAGCTAGCGCACGGAGACGACCCCCGTGAGACGGATCCCGTCGAGTTCCCGGCCAAGATGGAGTCGTAACACTAGCACGAAACTCTGGACAAAGTAATTTGGTGCCGAGCTTCAGTGGAGATGGCAGATCACAGCGCAGCTTTATAAAACCCTCCGCCGGCGACAATGCCATCCATCCCAGTCGCCTTCAGTTCATGTTACTTCAGCATTCAACAACTAACCAACATCCATCTTATTTCAGCAACAACCACAACATGGCCAGCGAGCCTTTCAAAGCGATCATCATCGGCGGAGGCCCTAGCGGTATCACCGCCGCACACGCCTTCTACCATGCCGGCATCGATTTCGTAGTCCTGGAGAGGCGGACAAACATTGTAGAAGATCTTGGCGCAAGTCTCGTCCTCGGTCCTACGAGCATGCGCGTCTTCCACCAGCTCGGCATTCTAGACAAGCTCATGGAAATCGGCATGCTCCTGGACGACAACAGGGGCTTCACCACCGACGGTTTCAATTTCAAGCAGTCCTCAGCATTTGACCTTCTGAAGGAGCAGTATGTCGTCCGATCCTAAACGTCCTTTCGACACCAGCAAAACCCACTGACACCCGCCACAGCCACGGCACAACGCCCCTCGCGTTCCACAGGGCGCATCTCATCCAGGCCCTCTACGACACCCTCCCCGAGGATGCCAAAACACGCTACCACACCGGCAAGAAGCTCGCCAAAATCACCACCACCGACACCGGCGTCATCGTCAATTGCGAAGACGGCTCTTCCTACGCGGGATCCGTGGTCATCGGCGCCGACGGCGTGCACTCCGCCACCCGCCGCCAAATGCGCCGCCTCGCCCTCGAAGAAGACCCGGCCCGCGAATGGGACCCCGAGAAGCCGTACGAGACCAACTACCGCTGCATGTGGGCGTCGTTCCCCCGTCCCACTGCCGCCGGTCAGAGCTACGAGACGCAGGGCGTGGACCAGTCCGTGATGTACATCACCGGCAAGGAAAGGGGCTGGATTTTCTGCTACGAGAAACTGCCTGAGCCGACGAAGGAGCGGATCTCATTTACCGAGAAGGAGCTCGAGGAGTACGGCGCCCGGTTTGCGGAGTGGCCTATTACCGGCACCCTGAAAGTCAAGGATGTCTTTAAGGAGCGCTACAACGCGGGCGGCGCTGGCCTCGAGGAGGGCATCTGCAAGCACTGGAGCTTTAAAGGCCGGATCGTGCTTGTGGGAGATGCGGCGCATAAGTTTACGCCGAATGCCGGTCTAGGGTTCAACAACGGCGTGCAGGACGTCGTCGCAGTCTGCAACGGCCTGCGCAAACTCATTGCCGAGTCCAACGGAACCCCTGGATTTGACGCATTGGAGAGCTTGTTTGAAGAGTACAAGACCGACAGGATGGAGGGACTGGAGAAGGACCTGGGACAGTCTGCGCGCCTGACGAGACTGCACGCATGGGCTACGACGAAGGACTGGTTCATGGCGAGGTACATCTTGTCCTGGGGCTTCATGCAGAGGATTCTCTTGGCCTACATTGTGTCACCGGCAATCCAGAAGGCCAAGGTGTTCGACTTTATCGCGGCGTCGGAGCCGTTCGAGCCGGGTTCGTTCAAGTGGCTGCATCCGCTGCTGAACACCGTTTCCAAGAACCGGGCGCTCTGATTTACCTCTCTTTTGTTGTTCAAATGAGCATTTGTAGCGGGTAGCGACGGATAGACATGATTTGCATTATTAGATGTACCATCACTCTTCTCTAATTTGACCAAACATATTTTTCGTTCGACTGCTGTTTTGGCTCCAAAGCTGGACATTCTCAAGTAGACGAGATTTGACGTTGGAAAAGAGTCCGATCTGCTGGTGAGTAGGAAATTTGAGTGCTGATATGACCCATCATTACAGCAGGGGCCCCAGGGTGTTTAGCAGGTGGCACTCCCCGATCGTGGATGATTCAGTGAAGTAGAGATCACTTACACAACGAATGTTGAACACGACTTTGCTTCAGGGGCTTGTTGAAAAGATTAAGCGATTGATCCCTTAATCTTAGATAATATGTGGCTGTTTCTTTTGGGGAAGCTATTGTAGTATATTCGTCGGCCTCGACCTACATCATCGGGTCACAGCTAACGGACGCACCTAAACTTCGTCATCAATACCTACCTACCTTACGCATGTAAGTCAGCCCTCATAGGCATGTCAAGTTCAACCTCATTCTGAATATGCGTGCTCGCCAAACAGTCCCATTTTGAGGCCTCACATTCCTAGCCCCAGGCAAAGCCTTTTGTACGCAGAAACCCCATACATCTTCCCTTCTAACTTTGTTTCTCTCAGTTTGCCGCCTGTGGGCGCACCTTTTTGACTCCCGTATGCGAGGGCCAGGATTGCTCACAGAGAAACCTCTAATTATGGGCATACGCAGAAACCCCATTTCACGGTCCCAACTAGCAACATTTTCAACAATAACTCTATCCACCTTCCATCTCGGATCATACCGACTGCAGCATGCAGTTCTTACTGTAGCCCTCGTGGACGCAAGGATAAGTACCAAATTATCGTGCCCAAGAACCTGGGGAAATGGTTCGTCCAAAATGTGACAACGATCAGCGCCCCGGAGGCTGTGCAGGGCAACAACGGTCAGCCACCAGCATGTTCCAAGCCCGGACGAACCGCCGATGAACCTGAACGGGCCGCCAAGTCCAGGGCCCATTGGCCGAGCAAGGGGCCTTCGTCAGCATTCAGGCCACCCTCATGGCCTTGGAAGGACCCCAAGAAGCCCAGAATGCGTCATCCTACGTTCTCACGACCCGACTGACTGGATGAGAGAAGCCAAGGGTGCACAACCTGGTTGGAACGCTGCATCGTCGAATCGCAGAGGACTTTGCAGATGCTGATCAAGAGCTTTAATATCTAGATAATCGCAATGCTGAATCTTTGAAGCCCTCTGTAGCTCTCTCACGTACACACGCGCGCAATATCGTGAAATCCAGTTGTTGCTGCACCACCACTAGTGAAGAATAAGACGATATTGGCATCTCAAGACTTCAACATGCATCTCACAATATTCACCCCGGCACTGCTCCTCTTCCATCTCACATCCGCACAAACCGTCGTGGTTACCACCGTCGCCCCGGCCCGGCCGACCGCGGTCCCGGAATGGAACTCAGACGGCACCTTCACCTCCGCCGTGCTCAACAGCACTAACCACTACCGCGAGCAGCACAACGCCTCGGACGTGTCGTGGAACGAGACGCTCGCCGACTTTGCGGTCGACTACCTGCGCGACATGGACGACTGCGACTTTGAGCACTCGGGCGGGCCGTACGGCGAGAACCTGGCGATGGGGTACGCCAACGTGACGCAGAGCGTCGAGGCGTGGGGCGAGGAGCGCGACGACTACGACTTTGACGACGCCGAGTTCAGCGAGGAGACGGGCCACTTTACGCAGCTCGTGTGGAAGGATACGACGGACGTCGGGTGCGCGAGGAAGCGGTGCGAGGATGATGCGTGGTATTTGGTGTGCGAGTACTGGCCAAGGGGGAACGTCGTCGGGCAGTTTGCGGAGGAGGTGCAGGAAGAGGAGGAGAGCCTTGGGGGAAGGAATTCGCCGGCGATATTGGCGCTGTTCGTGGCTGGTGCTTTTACTATGTGGATAACGGCATAGAAAACATTCGTTTGAATGAATGATTGTGTGGTGTGGATTGAGGGGGAGGAAGAACGGTGGCGAGATAAATGAGGCCATCGACATCACATAGCTAAGCCATTTTGGGCAACTGCATCATTCTGCAACCATCTTTTGCTAGGTCGACCTGTACCTACCATCGCTTTTATATACCCATTGTGTTCTGAAATTCATCCAGAATTGATTTCCTAATAAAAAGTAGAGATGGCGGTTAAGGGGCCGGAAATTGAAAATGTCTCGGGTCTATGTCTACATATAAGTCCAAGTCCTTAGGATCTGTCCTCCTCGACGAACCCTTCCCAGGTCTTCATGTATTTCACAAAGCTGTCGCTCAATCCTTGAGCCTTGAGGTATGCTTCACTAACTGGCAATGACGGTGACCGATGTTCTGAGTTCTCCTCCAATCGCTTTGGAAAGTCGTGCTCAAGGATGGCTGCCCTGCCGAACATGACAAAGTCGCAGCCCCCCTCCAGAACAGTAACGGCCTCTTGGAGATCCATTATCTTCCCAGACGCCCCAATGCGCACTGATGATCGAGGAAGATCCATGAAGATACTCAAAAAGGTCTTCCCTTGAAAGGGTGTCTCTTGGGTCACCTTCTTCCAGTCCCAGACCGCCAGGTCCAAGTAGTCAATCTCCTCTTCCCTGACCGCCTTCGCAAGTACCTCATGCATCTCTGTCAACGGGACGCCATATCTCTCGAGAGACACGCGCAGACCTATCTGGAAGTCCGGCTTACAGTTTTGGCGGATGCCTCTAATGACTTCGAAGAGGAACCGCGATCGGTTCTCGAGCGAGCCTCCGTACTTGTCTGTTCGGTGATTGAAGAGAGGCGAGAGGAACTGCATGGGAATCCATCCAAAGGCTGAGTGCACCTCCACGCCGTCGAAACCTGCAGCTTCAGCTCGCTGCGCTGCGGCTATGAAGTCGTCTCGAACAGCCTCAACCTCTTTCAGCGACAAACCCCTGACACCGCTGTCTGGGATATCTGATGGCCCGACGATGTCATTGACAAACTCAGGATTGGCTCTGAGACCTGCATGATGAAGTTGGACCGAAGACACAGCCCCATGCTTTCTTATAACGTCGGCTATGCGGCGAAGTCCTTCCAGGTGATGATCACTGTAGATGCCCATCTGGCCCGGGAAGGCTTTGCCGTAAGGGTGGATGTTAGCTGCACAGGTCATAACCATGGAGAACCCGCCCGCAGCACATCGCTCAAGCCAGTTGACTTCATCTTCGGAGACCGTTCCGTCGGGATGACATTGCCAGTTCGTGAGAGGGGCGAGGAGGATGCGGCTATTGAGAGGGGGCCCGCGCTTGAATGACAGCGGCGAGAATAGATCTTGGGGTCTCATGATGAACTAAGAGTTCTGAAAGCTTTCATTTTTCGAGTAGGGATGTTGAAGGGCACTTTCATTCTGAATTCTGAATGTTCAAGTCCAGCAGACGGTTCTGCTTTATCTCTAGCGTTTAGTTCGTAAGAGTGATTTATGGACGATAGCTTTGTGGCTATTGGGCCTGACCAGTAACTTGACACCGCTAACCCTCAAGACTCTTAATTCAACCGACACTGACAAATACATCATGAAGCTTTTTGCCATCGACCACCAAGAGTCAAGTTATGGATCATCACAGCCCGTGAAGTCTCCAACAAACCCACTAAGACCCACTGTCTCCAACATCTCCAACCCTCTCCAACTCTCCAACTCTGCGGCCTAGTCAAAAACTGAATCAGCATTCGGCAGAACTATTCACGCCGGCTACCTTACTACAGAAGCCGATTAGGTATACGATTGATAATAGCAAAAGTACTTGTCCGGAATATGAATTCCTCATGATTGTTCTCTTTGCTGGTATCCCGCGCCGAAAAGCCTCCACTTCGGTCACGATGGCTCGGACCCGCATCTTCGGCCGGGCATTGTGAAAAGTCGGAGAAGGGCCGGCATTACCTCCCGCAGATTCTAAGCTATTAAGCTCAAGTCTACGTTTCTTGACCTAAGTCCACCTCGACTTAGCCATCATCGTATGTATGGAGCCAGACGCCCATCTCCTCCGCGTTCGCTGACAGCGCAACATCGCATCGGGCTGTCAGCTCTTAGCCTACGTCGCACGGTCGTAACAGGGCTCGCTGACAGAACTCTTTCTCAGCTCCAGGTAATGCAAAGCGAGCCTCCAGGCGAACGCCCTTGTCAGGGTCTGCGCGCTAAGTCCAGGAGAAACATATTAGACAGCCCGATGAAAGACTCTGGTTGATTTGCCAAATATTATTTGCAGCCCTTCTCGGGCATTGGTTCGCTTCTGGAAAAGCTCCGCCTGGGAACCCGTCCGCTGCATCTGCCGGCACAATCGCTCGGCGTCAGCACTAGCGGGGGCTGCATTTTCAATTCGCTGAATCGCACTGCCTGCAGTTCTCTTAGGAACTGATGCAACATACGGGCTGACAACAAAAGCTTCCACTTGAAACCTGAAGACAATATTCCCCATCTTAGACCCTTCCGGAAAGAGAAGTTGGCTATCTCGGACTTTGCGATATTGGCCAAGCAGGTGCTAATGATTTCAAACGGTTCATCAAGTGTTCTTCCCTAGTATGAACTACCTCGTATGCTCAATCGGCCGCCCACCGGCAGGTCTGATGTCACCTCATCTACGCCATGGCGAAGCGAACCGAACTGGCCAGGGTGTTCGACGGCGTGAGAGCTCGGGGCAGAGACGATCTAGACTGGAGCTGCAGACTTTGAGTCGCATCGTCAGTCGTAGTCTGCATTCGCGAGTTCTTGGCAACACCAGATTCCGTGGTCGTGAAGGGGGGGGGGGGGTACCGATGAAGGAAGCTGAGCTTCCTGGACCCGTGTTGTCTAAGACCTGCTTGTTATCACTGGAGCAAAATGGCCCAGGTACATAATCCGAACATCATCCCCCGCAGTGAAGAACATGGCATGTATTGTTGAGCCAATGATTCGGTTGCCATCATGATTCAGAAGTCAGTTCTTGCTCTCGCCGGCGCTCTGCTCGCTCATAACGTTCTCGCTGGCGAACTTGTTCCCCGGACATGGCAGGGCCAGGAGTACGGCTGCAGATCCTACTTCGGCGATGATTGCTGGCCCAAGGCAGAAGCCTGGGCAAATCTTAATGCCACTGTGAATGGGAATTTGGCTGTCCATGTCCCTCCTGAGGCGGTGTGTCACAACACCTTTGAAGGAACCCTCGGCAACATCTCGACATATGATGCCGCAAAGTGTGCTGAAGTAACTGCGAACTGGGACAAGGAGCAGTGGACGTAAATCAATCCCCGGGTCATCTTCAGACCTCACCACATAGCAGGGCGAGAAACTGACACACGCACTCACTCACAGGACCGATCAACCCGGCGCCGTTTTATGGAAATACTTCACTAACACAACCTGTCTACCAACCCAAGACCCCACGCAGCCCTGCACCTTGGGATACTACGGCGTCTACGTGGTGACAGCTACCAAGAAGGACCACATCAAAGCCGGCGTCGACTTCGCGCGCGAGAACAACCTCCGCCTCATCATCCGCAACACAGGCCACGACTTCATCGGTCGCAGTGTAGGCTGGGGTTCCCTCATCATCAACACCCACAGCTTCCAGGATATCACGTTCAGCGACACGTGGGCCGGTCCCGGGAACTACACCGGAGGGACCGTCACCGTCGGCGCCGGCGTGCAAGGCCGCGCTCTGCTCTGCGCAGCCAACGCCCAAGACCCGCCCCTCCTCGTCGTCACGGGCGAGTGCCCGACCGTCGGCGTTGCGGGCGGCCTCGTCCAGGGCGGCGGCCATGGCCCGTTGACACCACTCCACGGCATGGCCGCCGACAACGCGCTCGAGTTCGAGGCAATCACTGCCGACGGAGAGTACGTCATCGCCAACGCTGACGAGAACCCCGACCTGTTCTTCGGGCTCAAGGGGGGCGGCCCTTCGTCGTACGCCGTCGTCACATCCGTCACCTTCCGCACGTACGCGGAAGAGAAGGCGGCTGGGGGCGTGTTGTACATCAACAGCACGCTGACAGAGGACGAAGACGTGTTCTGGGAGGGCGTACGCGTGTTCCACAAGTGGTCGAACCACCTCGTAGACCACGGGCTGTACGTCTACTTTGAACTCGGTGCGATGATGCTCGAGGTGCAGCCTTTTGTGGCTGTGGGCAAGACGCAGGGCGAGCTGGACAAGATTCTTGAGCCGATGATTGCGGAGCTGAAGGCGAACAATGTGTCATTTGAGCATTCTACCAAGGAATTCGCGACGTTCTTTGACTTATACATCGATCTCTTCCAGGACGAGGAGGCAGGCAGACACACATTGACTGGTGGATGGCTGTTCGCTCACTCCGATGTCGAGAAGCGCAATGACCAGATTGTCGACGCTTTCAAGACGGTGATCAGTCCGAGGGAGGACTTGAAGGGCTTGGGGTACATCGTGGGACACTTGTTCGACGCAGGACACAGCTGGCCCGAAGCCAACAGCGCGACGCACCCGGTCTGGAGAAACGGCACAGACTTTGTCATCAGCGTTCTTTTTGTGCCAGTGGGTGCGACTTTGAAACAGAAGGCGGATTTGCAGGATGTTTTGACGAATATCCAAGACGAGGCTTTGCGGCAAGCCGGACCTGATGGTGCCACATACGTGAATGAGGTGAGTGGTACCCCGACGAACACTGCGAAGAACACAGCAACTGACCTTTATCATGCAGGCCGACCCCTATCAGGCTAACTGGCAAGAACATTTCTGGGGTCCGCTGTATCCTGCCCTGTTTGACCTGCGCAAGAAGTGGGATCCAGAGGGTGTTTTATACGCCGTCTCCACGCCTGGGACGGAGGGCTGGGAGGAGATCGAGTATGGTACGAGACTGTGCAAGAAGCTGTAATGAGCGGAATCAATGATGTATATATGCGTCTATCATGAATGGTATGAGTAGAATCTATTCGCATTCCGACATCATTGAATCACTTGCTTTCCTGGCTCAGGATACGTGGGAACAGGCAGGTGTCGCCGCAACCTCGTTACAATCTCCACGTAATGCTCCTCGTTCTCCGACGTGATGATGTTGTGTCGAATGAAGAAATCAAGCATCACAAGCACGCAGTTGGGCTTGAACTGTCCCTCCAACATATTCCTCTTCACTTCCGCAATGGTCATGAGCTCGAAGCCCGACACCTCGTCATCCCCGGGCACAGGCTCGATCGCCTCGGGCAGCTCGAGATCGTAGCAGTACAGTACCGTCGGGAAGAACGTGCCCTTAGTCTCATTCATGCTAACGTAAGTGACCGCGCCAACCGCCCGCGCGTTCTCTTTCACAAAGTCGGCCGGGAGCGAGGCCTCCTCGGTGGCCTCGGCGACGATGCAGTCGAACGGCGAGTCTTCGGCCTTGACGCCTCCAGCCACAGTGGTGTCCAGCAGGTCGGGAAAGGTGAACAGGTGCGCGCTGCGGCGAGGGACCCAGATACGCATGCCCTCGGCGCTCTTGACGTACGCGGTCATGTGCGCCCCTCGCGAGGAGATGCCGAACAGCGGAGCAGGGAAGCGCTCAATGGAGACGGACTCGTTCGCGCCGAGGATGCGGAAGTGCTCGCTGTGTCGGCCGCTCAGCGTCGGGAACTTGTCGGTGAAATTGATGGCGGCGTCGACGACGCGCTGGATCGCTGCGGTGGCGGCCTTGCCAGCATCGTCGCCGTCCTTTGCTATGGTGTCGAGGAGGCGCACCTTGCGCTCGTCATGGTCGATGCTGAAGTCTGCGGTCCAGGGGAGACGCTCGACAGTACTTTGGAGCATGAACCCATGCGGGCGGTGATCCTTCGGGAGGTAGAGCTTGTAGAGCGTGTTGAAGTCGAAGTCAAGGGGGACACTGGTGAGGGAGTCAGGGTGGATGACAAGATGAGGATGAGTGAGGCGGGGTAATTGACGTACTTATCGACCTTGTTGATGAGGGGCATCCAGCTGTTTTGCTTGGCCGGCGTCCTCACCTGTGATTCCATACTGAGTGAGTCTTCTGATACAAACTTTGAAGCTTGGATTGCTCGTCCGTCAACAACAATTTTCGTCAGAAATACAGACACTGTTGACTGAAAGCACACGCGTGAGGATGGAGGGGCACCGAAAGATACGTACATTGACCCGCATTGGCTTGGGGTTAATTAGGCCCTGAATTTTGTTATGGCGGTACAAATTCCATGATTAGAATCTCCATTGCCAAGGTTGTCCCACTATCCGTCGCTGTACAGAAGGGTGCGTGTCCTGGTACGTCTGCAAGAAAGATTCAGGAACTTTTCGTTACCTTCTCTCCGTCTGAGGCCACGATAGAAAAGTTTCTGATGTTCGACGTCACAGAGACTCTCATTGTGGGCATGGATACTTGCGATCCAATGCCGATAGCGGAGTTGCATGGCGGATTCAGGGAATGTAGTACCCGTAACATGACTTGCTGGATCTCCGCTTAATCGTCGGAGATCGCGTAGAGAAACAGTGCTCATGAGAGTCATGCCTTGTGTTCCCCCGTTCATGCTTCTTGCAGGCTTTCCGGCGAGATGAGGCTTGGGTCAATCACCAGCTCTTCTTCTCTCTTATCGTCTGCAAGATTCGCCGCAGTTCCGTCCCACATCTGCTGAAGCATGTTTGCAACCACAGCTAGCATTCTCGCAGACAGAGTGTCGCACGACTCAGTGAGTTGCTGCTGAATCAGCTCCCTGTGAGCAGAAGACTGCGCGCAGGATCCGGCCATCGAGATTGGCCACAGCATCACTCCGATGCTCTCATGCCCCTTTGGCACCAACTTCAACTCCTTCATGAAAGACTCGTAGCAGTCGTTTCGCCGCGATGCTTGCCAGAATTTGCCGTCCACGGGTGATTCGTAAAGCAGTATGAGCATAGCCAATCGCCACAGCGTCCAGACTTGCCGCACTCGCAGGCTTGTGTGTGGTAGTGCTGGCTCCCACGACATGATTTGCATCTCAATCGCCAATAGTTGTGTGACGCGTTCGTCTTTGTCGATGTTGGCCGCGCCGTCCGCGGCTCGGAGCCGGGCCAGATGATGGATCGTCAGAAGCCCAGCAATGAACGGCGTCTGGAAGAGTCCGCACTCTTCGCTGAGCTCTGTCGCCGAGGCTCTGTGTTCAGCGTCCCACAGGTGACCGGCGAGTATGGGCATGTCCATTTGATTGACAAGTTGAGCGGATGTGAAGGGTGAAGGGATGGTCTCCACAGCTTCATCCACGCGCAGGAACATGCAGACCCTCAGCATGTTCCTGTATAACTTCTGGTTGATCCCCAGGCGTACCGAATTTGACATGTTCTGGAGTACGTGGCTGGCAAAGTCGACGTGGTTTCGGGTCGAGTCTCCGCGAGCAGATTCCGTCAAGGCCAGCATCAGACTCGCCGCACAGAGGCAGTCCGGCCGGTCGTCCTGGGCGCCAGTCCCGCTCAACGCAACACGAGCCCTCATTGCGGATAAGGCTTTGGAGTAGCAAGTGCTAGCAAGCTTGAGAGCCTTATCATTCTCAGGGTGGCTCAGCATGTACTGCAAGCTGCTGAGCGCTAGGACAGACCGAAGTACCAGATTGTCGCTCACGATGACAGGGAGCAGGGTGCTGACGTAAAGCTCAGTGTCGACGTTGTCGACGGACATTGACGGCATCGATCGTGAAAGGAAGTGCTGGAAGAGCATCTGGAAAGATCCCTCATAGCAGTCAAGATCTGGTGGGACGATGAGTGGGACATGAGAAATCTTAGGGGCCATGCGGAGGTGTTCGGCTTGTGACCGAAGGCTCTCTGGAGATCTCTTTCTCGGACCGTAGTCTTTGGCTGACTCTGAAGGTGAGTTGCTGTCACTATTGGAGTTGACATTGCTCGCCCGCGAAGCTGTCCACAAAGGGCCAGCTGGTAGGAAGCTGAGGTTCGGTCCTCGTCTGCTGACACTTGTCTGAGGTCCAGAAGTCGAAGATGCAGCCGCAGGGTCGACTACAGTATCATACATCATAAGCAAGATTAGCTTTGAGTATGTGGCACACAGCATAAAGACACGATAGTCTTGCGGGTTTCACTCACAGCAAAAAGAGTCGACCGTCTGGGGTGCCGTCCAATTATCTGGCCAGACGCACTCTGTGCCTTTCCTTGAGCATAAGGAACATATGGGCTGCCTCTCGTCGCATTTCTTTCTCCTAGCTCTGCAACCTAGACACCCTGTCCTCTTCCGCTTGTGTCCAGATGATCTTTCCATCTTAACAATCTTTGAGAAGGGGTCTCAAGTTGCGGTGAGGTTTGCCTTGAGCTGGGGGCAACTGAGTGGCCTGCAGAATGATTTACGCATCAACAGAACAAACGATTGATGAGAAGCAGTTGCTCAAATTCATGATTCAAGCCCGTTAAGTTGAGCTGCGCCTACAGTTGTTGAGGTAAGGGGAGACGAAAAAGTACGTTCATGGTGTGAGAACCAAAGCACTGGGAGTGAGTGGACTTGCCGAGTACCGAAACTCCGCTCTAGCGTCATCCCATTGTTGGGGGCAGTACAATAACCTTCGCACACTAAACCCCCTACGATTCGCTGGTACATACAGAACCCACAGGCTCTAGCCAGGATCTAGGAGGACGGTAGATTAGCGTCCCGCTGAGCTTAATTGGTGACATATTCTGCAGTTAAAATACTAACAGTGACCAATAATCTGGACGGGTTGCCGAGACGTTCAACAAGGGAAGGCAGGCGTTTCTATGATACTATTTCCTTCATCATGAATCTTCATGATTAGTGATCAGACTCAGCCCATGCCATTGCGCAGCTCAGCCCCCACTGGCGCACACCTGGCTATTGCTCCTCAGAAAGACCCAATCATGCACCAAGTCAACATTCTGATACCACGGAAGCTGACCGTAGCTGTAGACTGAGTGGCTTTAGAACGAATATTCAGAGATCCTAGTAGACGATACACTGCTGTCGACATTGAAATGAAGGCTGTCGAAATTGAAATTTTTGCAATTCGAATGCAGGAGATAGCGAACTTCAGCGCTGCCACATCTCATACATCGTATTTGAACTGAACAATGAAATATCAGTATTTCATGACCCAATGCCTCTCCGTTTCACCAGCGTTCTTCACCGCTGGTGTGATATTTTCGCTGTTTGTAAGGGGCGGAGCCCGTGAACGGCACAGTGACGGGCAACGGAACACTCGGCCAGCGTCGCCGTCGCTCAGACGCTTTAGAGGCTTCGTTTCGTCCCTATCGCCAACTCTACAGGCACGTTAGACTAGTCTTCTTTAGGAATGCTAAGCGCTAGTTGCTTGTGAAGTCTTCGGAACGGCACCGAAACCCGAACAGCTCGTATGCTCTCGGCTTCAATGCCACTTCACAGGTCAGTTTATTCGAATGATCGTTAGTTAAATGCAGTGGTCCGACTCATTTAGAATGATTCATGCTGGCGCAAAGTCAATGCTCACCGTGTCTTCACCGACTTCATTTTTCGAGGTTTTGACGCCAGGTCGGCTTTGCAACGTACAGATGACAGCTCTTGAAGTGTTTATCTAGTGACCTTGCTCGACTCTTTCCAACTCAGGTACTGAACCAGTATTGTAAGTCTATTGACATGGTCTCTTGCCATCGCCTAAGTTGAGCCATGTCTACGTAATCTAATTTCACCAAAATATCCTTTCTATGCGCTCTTTGACACGCTCGTCTCTCTCGGAGGCGAGTCAACCACCTGTCCGTTATGAATGAACAGATCGCCGTGGTCGTAGTCCGAGATGGCATCCTCAATATATGCATAATCAAGACCGCGAATCTCGTCTTCCTCGGTGGCGCGGAGATGGCATCCGGGAATCCTGTTGATGACGAACAGCAAGATACAGGATACGAAGAAAGACCACGCAGCGCAAGTTGTTCCACCCGCCAGCTGAAGACCCAGTTGACGAAAGTTGCCATTCCACCAGCCGCCGTCGTAGGTGTTGCTCACACCATCAAGTGCGGGGACCATCTTGTGGGCAAAAAGACCGGTGAGGATGTCGCCAACGTAACCGCCGACGCCATGAATTGCGAAAATGTCGAGTCCGTCGTCAACACGGAAGAGATACTGGTATTTGACGGTGTAGTACGAGCAAATCGCTGTGAGAACGCCAACCAGCGGTGAGACATACACGAGCACTAAGCAGATGATTAGTTTTCGAACAGACCGCGCCTCAAGTCCGAATGCTTACCGAATCCTGCAGCCGGTGTAATTCCAACCAGGCCAGCAATAATGCCGGAACAGAATCCAACAAGACTGAACTTCTTGATATAGAAGTAGTCGAGCAACACCCAGGTGATTCCACCACCGCAAGCAGCGAAATTCGTGTTGACAACGACGTAGATGGATCGGAGACTGAGATTGGCCGTGCTGGCGCCGTTGAACGCAAACCACCCGAACCAGATGAGAACCGTGCCAAGAACCATCAACAACGGGTTATGCGGTTTGAAGTGCGGCGCGTATTTCTTCTTCGTCACTGCGTCGTCACTAAGTCTTGGGCCAAGCATCATAGACCATGCAAGGGATCCGAAGCCGCTGGCAATGTGCACGGGGCCAGAGCCGGCGAAGTCGTAGAGGCCAAGGTTGTAGAGCCAGCCACTGGGATTCCATTCCCAGTGTGCCAAACTACCGGGACTGAGTATTTCGTTCTGCGGAGGGAGTTTTCATACTGACACATAATAAACAAATGTTGTCCAGCAGAGAAGAAAGAGCATGCTTGGCCAGAGACGGCCGCGCTCCAGCATCGCGCCTGCCAAGATCATTGCTGTAGCTGTGACGAAGGTGAATCCGAACGCAGCATCTAATTGCAAAAGATTAATCACATGGCCTCACACGATTGACGCTTTTCTTCGAAGTTCTTACAGAGAATGTCTGGAATATCAGAGTTGGCAAAAGACGGAGAGGCGAGGATGTTGTGGAACACGCCAACCGACAAGTCGCCCAAGATCGGATTCGATACCCTTGACTGATACAATGAAGCTCCGTAAAGCCAGTACTGGATGCCGCATGCACATGCGCAGAAGAGAGACTGAAGGATCATCGTTAAAGACGACTTTCGGCGATGCATGCCCGCATACAGGAATCCAATGGCTGGCGTGATCTGCCAGCAGAAGATTGTGCAGACCAGAACCCAGCAAAGATCGCCCTACACGGTGTCAGTCGCCCGCAATACTTCTTCTAACCCTCCATATTTTACTTTCAGAGGCTAGTATTCACCTTGTCGTATGGAGCGTTGAGATCATGGGTAAGGGGGTCGCCGCCGGTCGGGTCGACGGCGTAATCGGGGAATTCTGTCACCGGGATGATCTCCGCCATGTTGGCAGCTGTTCACGATATGCCCCTTGAAGAGTAAAGATGAACACCTGCGCGCGGGAGCTAATACAAGCGCGCGCCTTTCTTATTCTATAAAGAACCAGGACGGCGGGCCGATCATATGCAAGAACGGGCATGGAAACTTCGGAACCACTTAAATGTTTCCAGTGTCTCGGGCTCACAGTGTCCCCAGCCTGTGGCTATCACTCGAACATCACCGAAATCAGATAAGGTTGATACCCAGCCCGAATTGTGTCAAAATTAAGCATGCTACTATTCTCTTGGCTCTCATCACCACGCTGATACCAGATAAGGCCAATTGCCCTGATTGGCCTGAGGTACCCCGGATATCCTCAAGGGACGCTGCCAAGCGTTCGTCAACGCAAATCAGACCAAAACACCTATCTTACATCCGAATAAAAGTCTGGGCGTTCATGGGGGAATGGAAGGGAGGATGTGTGATGGAGTCTTGGAAGTTCGTGGCCCTGGTAAAAGGGGCTGAAGGGCCGGCCAATGAGAGACATGATGGCAAGTAGGGTGCGTCTCTAACTGAAGACCAATAGCAGGATTCTAGGGATGGCGCACAGCGTCATGAGGTGTCAAGCCCTCTAGTGCGGCTGCCCGAAGGTCCGCCGCGCTGTTTGGTCTTGAGGTGCAATGCCCCGAGGCCATTTGATATGGAGGCCATGCGAGGGAACCCTGGCAAGTGTCAGCTGCAACACCGTCGCGGCCTCCGCATACGGGCTCCAGAGGGAGCGGGCACAGCCGGGGATGCGGTCGTCATCAAGTGGGGTCATCCCGCACTGGCTGCCCAGGTTCTTATCGGAACCTCATCAAATGGCTGCGAGACAGTCGCCGGGTAGATTTGACATTTCGGGTTAGACCCAAACAGACCGGATGGTTAAAGTTCACACCGTGAAATCTTTCCCGTTCCGGGTGTCAGATGAAGAGGGCGTGCCTCTGGCCGGTCTCGACTCTGCTGTCGCATAGACGTGCCGCATGGCGTATCGGGCGCATCGATCGCCGTAGGTGTAGCATCTGACGATGGGCAGGTTAATTCTTCCAGAAACATATGTGCGTTCGAGAGGCATGCGATAGACCGTCAGTTTGATAGACGGTGATGTTTTCCCGAGTCGCGCGTAAATAACCCCAAGCTCTCGTTCTTCTGACGCGTTGTTCATTGCTCATCCAATCTGTGCCATCAAAGCTATTCCGCCATGTCTTTTGTGTTTGATTTCGCGAGTCCCCATGTTGCACTCACCGTGCTTAGCATCGCCGCATGCACAGGCGGTCTGATCTACCTTCTTAGCTTGCTCATCGACAGTCGCAAGAACTCGAACAAGTTCCGGCGCGATTCATCACCGGGCCAGTCCACTGTGAGTACGGCCGAGAAGCAGAGCTATGTGAATGCGTTCCCGCCGTCGCAGAGGGCCACTCTCGCCAAGCTCGGACCCCAGTATGCCGGCATCACGGAAGTGGACCTGGCCGCCACGCCGAAGCCCCTCCTCAAAATGGGGACCGACTATCGGTCTGCCCCGGCCGGAGAGTTCAACTTTAGCGGCTTTAGTGTCGATGACATCCGGTCTCTTGGTGACTTCCCCGACTACGCGACTCTGTCCGGTGTCCCGCTGCCATCGCCGCTAAAGGACTTCGACATCAACAAGGCAGTCCCCCGGCCCTACCGTCCCTTCAGATGGGCCTATCACCAGACGATGTGTATGTTCATCTTGCTCTGATGTAGTCATTCTCTACTGACGATGTTGAAATACTAGCCCTTACAAAGATGGACACAGACTTCTGGATCGAGCTTGAGAACACATACCACGAACGCATCGCCCAGCGCCAGGAGCTGTACGCCAAGCACGGAAACGCCGTTTTGGATAGTCTTCCAGGCTGTGAGCTTGCTTGCAAAGAGCTCATGGAGATGGTTCTACAATTCGTATGTGCGAGATATCCAAACCAATTCCAGGTTAAGGACGGAGTTCTCTTCAACCGCATCCTCAATACCGAGACCGACCTAAAGACAACTGAGCCGCTCATCGTCCTTCTGAACAATATCCCCGAGGACTTCGGTATCATGCTCAGAGACCACGAGACAGGCCGATACTTCCTCCGCGGCGGCATGGTCTGCTCTTCCGTTGGATGGAACCTCAAGGACAAGGTCGGCCAGGGTTTGCCGGGCATTCACAAGACAGTTCCTGACTACAAGGAAAAGATGGAGTTCAGTATGGATCGGTAAGCTTGGTCCCTCAATATTGTACCCTACCCACCACTGATCACAGATAACCAGCTTCTTCACCAAGATGCCGACATCCAAACCGATTCAACGTGGATCATGGGGCCTGGAAATGGGTCAGCCGCTATATCTTCCAGCCGACCACCCGGACATCGCCCACCGCGAGGCCCAGAACCCTGACTTGAAGCCCGAAGACGTCTACTTGCGAGTCGACTGGCAGACTCTACGCCGACTCCCCCTCTCTGGCGCCGTTGTTTTCAACTTCAAGGCTTTGTTCACTCCTTTGTCAGAATTCAAGGACGAGCCGTATATCCCGTCCATCGTGCTCAAGGTCTTAAATGAGGGCAAAGAAAATATTTTGAAGTACAAGGGCGTGTGGCACGTGGAGCATGTTGCGAAACCAACATTGGAGGCGTATGAGCGATTTCAGATTGAGACGGGAATGATACAGAAGGACTGGACGCATCAAACTCTGGCTGAAGCTCCATTCTTCCCAGGTTGGGAGAAGAAGTGGGCTGTCGCATGAGTTTGGAGAACTCAGCATTACGAATAATGAGAGATGATTTGGGCGATTGAGAGGATACACATTCACAAAGTATTTCATAGTGTTCATAGTATTGAGACGAGAATTTACAAATCTGTACAAAAATAATGAATATTTTTCATTGAAACCTGCTACGTTTTAGACAAATGCTCGTGACCGACCTGGCGGAGGGCTGTTGTCTCTGTTATCGTGACATTATAATGAGAAGGAATTGAGACTAACCATTGATCACCTCACATTCTTGTCATCGAACAACTCATATGGATTCAGTGTTAGTACAGAGCCAGAACTCTCAAAATTGACGATATACATTCGAGCCCTAGAGAACGCCAACTCATGAAGCCCTGAGGTGAGACCAAGTCACTGCCTTCAGAGATGCAATGCACGGGATGTGGACACGAGCGCGGCAGAAGTGGGAAGAAAAGAGGGGTGTATGCAGGCTTATCTCATAACCCTGGGTCAGACTCCAGTAAGGGAATAGATAAAGACACAATGTGGAGGCTTTGATTGGCCTGGATGCCTGCATAATGCGGGGTAAGCAGACCTGATCGCCGTGAATCTGGGTCTGGAAGCCTGGTCTCCTTCGTCTTGCCCTCTCTGGTCCCTTGGCTTGTTCTTATCGCCGCTGGGCCGAAATAACTGGAGACAATTCGGCGGCGTTGCGGCATCTCGGTGTTTCCAGCTGTGCGATCTCTCGTATTTTCTTCCTTGGGGAGGCAGAAACAGATGCGAATCAACAGAAGAGATTCTTTAGAGATTCTCTCAGAAGGCTTTTGGTGTTTCCCCAGTGACTCACTGGGCGAGTCTACAGATACATGGTGCTATCAAGCACGCATCAATTCGCCTTCAGCCGGGGACGCTGGGTTTCGTTTTCCGGCCCTATATCTGCACCGTCACGTCAACGCGCCTCTCTGAGACTTACCAAAGTTTGATGTGTATTATTATGTCTGCCAATGCTTGGAGACATTTCTTCGATTTAAGTTGTCATTGGCGCCTTTGTCATACCCAAACCAACGAGTAGAATCTTTATCCGCGCTGGTGCTGGACGGCAATCTGGCCAGCAGCTGGCCTGCATCAACACGCAGCGACACCAACCACAACTGGAATCAGTCGTCTTGCTGGACCGCGCTGCAAAGACTTCCCCGCTACAAGGATGTTCTCGGAACCCTTCCAACGCCAGTTTCACACACCAATCTGCTAGCTTGGGCCCAATCATAGGCACCGCTAGCTTATCATTTGCCTGGCTTCAATATGTTAAGATACGAATATGCGTCATCAGATGGACACCTCCCCCCGCGTTTCCAGCGCACAGCCGCAGATGGGACGTGCTGTATGCGTGCCCCCCAACCCCGACCCCTTCCCACAACGACAAACTGGTAAACGCGCCCGACAAAGCAGCTCTGGATCATCAACAAACCTGCCTGCTCCCTCGTCCTATCTTCAACATCTGCTGAGCTGATATCCGATCTGCCCATTTGAGTAACCATATCGTTCGATACCAGCTTACTCCATCAACAGCTTTCCCTTGCGCCCAGACATACAATACCCGCATTTCCCCTCCCGAAACTCAATGGTTTCGCCGAGGAATCCGAAAACGGCATCAACCAAGACAAGGACGGGTCTCAACCCTCGTTCGAGATCAGGCTGCGTAACCTGCAAAGCTAAACACGTACGTTTTGATCAAAACTTCAATTGCTCTTGAGCCCAAGAAACGCTCAATGAAATCAAATAAAATGTTACGCAGACGCTGACCCTTATCGGGTAGCTTAAATGCGACGAGTCCAGACCTGTTTGCCAACAGTGCACACGGAAGGGCATCAAGTGCGGGGGCTATGCGCAGGGCTTGAGATGGTCATTCAAACATCAGCCAGCCCTTCAGAGCCTTTCTTTTGAGGATTACAATCCCTCTCTGACGACCACAACGACGTCACCAGAAAGGACAGCAGCGCCTCCGCCTGAACCTCGAAGTCGCGTCTCAAAGGATAAGGCCCCCGGGTCGTCCAACAACCGAAGACATCGCAACTCAGTATCCTCGTCTTCATCTTCATCTAGGGGAACAGTAATCACATCTCGCAGTGATGAGGAGCGTCAGAAGGTTCCGGGCGGGACCCCGACGGGTCCTTTGGGGGCGGACTTCGATATTTCAAGGGCCCAAGTGAGGGATTCGACCCGGCGACCATCAGTGAACTCTGTGATGCAAGCATCTTCAGGATCAACAGCATCTGCAGAAGAAAACACCCAACCAGATTACCAGTTGACGAGCTGCATCACCGACACTTCATCGGCCTTCATCGTCAATTGGTTTGAACAGGTCTGCCCAGCATGGTCCGGCTTTGATTCGAGCGCAAACATGAACCGCAAGATAGCGATTGACCACTGGCGGAACTCCTCCACGGTATGTAGCTCACTCGAAAGCATGTCGGCCGCTTTTCTGGCCTCCAGGATGCCGAGCATGCGCCAGTCTGCTCTCAGACTCATGGGTAGGGCAACCGACTTCATCCAGGCCGAGCTTGAACTCGTAAAGGCACAACCCGACTTGCGTGCCGTTCCGACCGGACTTTTATTCTCGCTATTCTGTCTCGGAACGACGGTCTGTTGGGTAGATTCGCGGGGCTTTGGCATCCCATTCCTCCGCGAAGCGCGAACTCTCATTCAGCGGCTGAACACGCGGTCCCTAGTCCTCAGCGCCACCGGCTTGGACATGCTGACCTTCTTCAACAAGAGCTTGGCATATTGCGAGATGCTTCTAGCGGTGGTACGCGACGACGAGCCCCTCGAAAGCCAGGACAATGAAGACTTGGCTGCAAATCAACTCCAACTCATTCATGAACGGGATCCCCATCCATGGACCGGGGTTTCCACGGTTATCAACCGCCTATTTGCAGATTGCATTCGACTTTGCCGAAGCTTTCGGCATCGCATGAGGCAAGGCATGGATCCGCAACGGTACTTTTCTTCAGCGCTGCAGGATCTGATCGTTGCTCAACGCCTCGAGGAACAGCTCTTGGAACTGGAGTTTCCTCCAGACAGCCCGGATGTTGACACCGGAGATTTTGCAACGCCAGTGTCTCACCTCGCAAAAGTTGCAGAGGCCTACCGCCTATCTTCGTTGCTACACCTCTACCAGACCTTTCCGGATCTTGTTTCGCTTCGCCTTCCGACCGAGTCCCCCGTCACGGAGAGTGGCTCCGTGCCATGGGACGAGTGGATCATTCCCCTAGCCCTTCGACTCGTCAAGGTCCTGGAGCACATTCCTACGACATCCGGCACTCGAGTGATCCAGCCGCTGCTGTACATCTCAGCTAGCACCGGTCTTCGGCACGACAATTCCGCGTCGTCTGACATGATGAACATTTTCGGTTCGCTCCAGCAAGACCTGATGGGTGGCACGGGGTCGAGCGTCATCAGCCCTCCGCCATTGTTCGATTCGCACAACCTGTCGTTGTACATCAGCCAGATGGCTTCTGCCCCGGTACCGGAGGAGCCCATGGGCAATCTTTCAGTAGACATCAGCAGCGCCAGACATTTTGTTATGCGACGGCTGGGCATCTTGGAGAGCAGTCTGCCGCCTGCGCCGGTGGTTGTTGCCAGAGAGCTGGTGCAAACCATTTGGAGAGCCTACGACAGCGAGATTGGGATACCGACGATTCACTGGATCGATATAATGGAGGACAACAACTTGCGGTCAATGTTTGGATAATGAAATTGTACTTATGGCCGGATCAACCACTACTGCACTGGCGTTTTGGGCCTGAGAATCGGAAATGGTTACTTGATTCATGAGACTGCGACGCCGTGGAGTTCATTGAGTATCTCGGTCTCAAGAGTATTCATCATGCCAAGGGTAACGGGACGAGACGAGTTTGGAGCATGAATTCAAATTGACGGAGCTAGCGATGCTATGTATTTAACTGCTTGCACATTTTTGTGCCGTGACCGGTTCCCCCGGTCTATGTACCACACGCTACACGAGAGCAACAGCCTAGAAGTCGCTCTTCTTGCGCTGTCCGACGTAAAAGGCCAAGCCGTAATCAGTTGTGGTGAAAGTGATGGTCGAGCCCTTGGGGAAGTAGAAGACATCGCCGGGCTTCGCCTCGACCTTTTGGCCGGTCTCATCGGATATCGTGTAGTCGCCCTCGAGAATGATCTTCATCTCATCGTACTTGTAGGTGTAGGTAAGAGGCTCTCCCTTCTTCAAGCGGAAGAGGCCAGATGAGACGGGCTTGTCGGGGTTGGTTTCATCGCTGGAGAAGACGTCACCGAGGTAGGCGTTGTCACCTGCCAACAGAGGGATGTTGAAGGTAGATTGGGCTTTCGCGTAGTGCTGGAAGGCGGCCATTGTGAAAGTATGGAATTGAAGAGTGTGAAGGTTGGGTAGCTGCAAGGGCCAAATGATAACAGATTTAGATGTGATATTTGAGGCGTGTGTGACTTTGATTGTTACGTTATGATGATGCTGGTGTGAGCATCTCCTATTTATGATACTCATCCATCTCAACTTCCTTTGACTTTCGGATGTTGCTAATGGGGAGGTAGTCCAGCAAAGTTCGGCTTGGCCAGGGTCGATAGGCTGTAATTTCCTCTTGCGGACAAGCGTTCCGGCTCAGCTCGGGACGGTGTCTGTGGGGATCGGTTCTCCATTGTCGCCGATCTCGCGGGGAAAACGAGACTGGAGTAAAGATACGGCGCTTTGTGCGACCGGGCAGCTGTGCCAGTTTTAGTTAGCGGCTGACTCGGAGGGCCGTGGCACTGATAATGTCATGCCTTGTCCACATATCAGCTTCTGTTGTGAACTCAGATTTGACCTCTTAGACGCATTACTGTTCCGTGCTTCGAGTCTTTGCCTGTCTGTGCCCGTTGATAGCGCATTCTGCATCCACCATGGCGATTATGTTGGTCAACTCATTCAGCCCTGAAGCCTGGAAGCTGCTTCTTGGTATCTTTGTTCTTGTCTCCGCCGCATACATCTCCCGCTCGGTCGGCTTCTTCAAATCCAGGAAAGGCATATCCCTTGGCCTGAAGCCAAGCAACAGCAAGCATGGGAAGTCGTCGAAAGAGCCCGAGCTCTACAAGATGCCCATACCAACTCCGTACCCCAACTGGTCAATTGAAACAACGAAGCCTCTTCCATATCGGGCGTTTCGCTACGGCCCGAAGTACCACGTCACCATGGGCCTAAGGTCGGTCCAGCCTGAGGAATGGATCGAGCTCGACAACCACTTCCCCAAGTACCATGCAGACAAGGTCGCCCGTTTACAGGAACGGGGCTCGAAGGTTGTCGGAACTCACCCCGACGCCTACGCTGCTGCGATGGAACTACTTGAGGAGTTGGTGCAGTACCTGCCGAACCGATACCCCACGTTGTTCAAGCGCACTGCCGTGGGCATCGACAATATCTGGTCCGGCGAATCATTCAACATCGTCGAGAAGCCCCTTGCAGAGGACCCCATGGCCATCGCTGCTAAGCTGGTGCAAGATGACCTGGCCATCATGATGGAACGCCCCGATGGCCAGTACTATCTTCTTGCTGGCGCAATCTGTCTTGCAGGCTTCTGGAGGCTTGAAGATAAATACGGAAAATCTCTTGAAGAGATCCACACATCCGGAGACGTACCGCACTACAAGGAGAAGCTGCACAATGGCATGGCAAGCTTCTTCAGACGCCTGCGATGCGATCAGATTTACTCACGTAACAACTACTTCATCCAAGTCGACGACTCGCTTCCATGGAGTTGGAGCATCGGCGGCGAAGACGACCCTGTCGTGAGCTGGAGCACAGCTGAGAAAAACAAGGCCATCGAGAATCACTTCTTCCGCTCCGAGAGACAGTCTCTGCGTCGCTTGCCAAAGAGCCGAGCCGTCGTTTTCACAATTCGGACTTACTTCCATCCCGTCACCGACCTGGCTGCGGAAGACTACGTTCCAGGCAGGCTTGCGAGTGCTGTTCGTAGCTGGGATGACACTGTTGCCAACTACAAGGGCCGAGAGATGTATGAGAAGGTTTTGTTGGAGTATCTTGACAACGAGCATAAAAAACAGCTTGATAGGGGTTTGGATCTGGAAAAGGAGGATGAGGTTCGGAAATATCCTTGGTGAGGGCTTTGTAACGAGGAAATGTGATTTCGAGGGACTATGCCTACGTATTTTTTTCAGCGTCATCGGCCATTTTCATTGTAGAGATTTGTAGCATTCCATCTTAATACCTTCTGAGTCTTGGTGCAGATTTATACAACATGTAGCGAAGCATAAATCACGCTAGAAATTCTTACCAAAATGTCTTGTGTGCCCTTTCTCTCATATGCGCTGTATGCTAGACGTCTCCAAGGTGGACTTGTGGAATGAAATGGCTACCAATACGACTTGCCAATTGAATGAAGCGTTGATAAGTAGTACCCACCATAAGCTTTAACTGAGCCAAATAGTACGACTATTTCATCGACTTCATTTCCATTTTCGGGTCCTTTGTCATTGCAGCCCGCATTTAAGGGCCCAGTACCTCCGTGCCGTCATGGTGTGCAGAAAAGAGCTTTAGACCTAGACAGAGGGTTCGGCGGCTTGCGGGGAGGAGAAGTTACAGTATATGTAAGATTCCGCTTTCTTCTCCTAGATACCAAGAATTACCCAATGCAGCTGGCGCAGAAGCCTAAATCCAAGCTTAAAAAGCCACTCGGGTGGCTGGAACACTCAGTATCGGTTGCCGTAGCCGAGAGAATGCCCGCAGAAAAAAACGTATGATCAATTTGTCTGGGGCAAACATGCAGTGAGCCGCTTCCAACCAGTTCGCGCTCGTTTCTGCAGACAAACGAGCTCGCACAAATACGCGAGTCCAATCATGCAAAGGTACCTCAGACATGCAACGATCACCAGTGACCACAGCAACCCTCGCAGCTGGGTACCAAACCCAAGCAACCCGTCCATTTTATCTGGATTGTGAGTCGCGAAGGGACTTCGGCTGCTCACAAAGGTTCCCGTGTACGTGCTTGGGGTCACATCGCCACATGCAGTAGTGTACACCCGCCGGCGAGTTTGCCCGATCGACAACCTACCCCGGAGTCCGGTCCGCCCGAGAGCGGATCTGCCATCAGATTGCA
Source organism: Colletotrichum chrysophilum (assembly GCF_026319265.1). NCBI lineage: Eukaryota > Fungi > Ascomycota > Sordariomycetes > Glomerellales > Glomerellaceae > Colletotrichum > Colletotrichum chrysophilum. Next base: position 592,277 of record NW_026517298.1, on the reverse strand, counting down.
AAAGGTCGCTGGAATTGAGAACGTGTAGCGGTCGGATAGAGAAGGCTCAAGCTGTTGGGGCGGGAAAACTTGGACGGAGTTGGGCAATAATGCCAAGAGGTTACGACATCACTTCCACCTGCCTTTTTCATCGCCCTAAGTAACTGATGGCCTGCATCTGGACGCAGCCACCGGTACTTGCGGGTAACTGAGGCAAAACTCTATTGATCAGTACGTGACCCTATTTGAACGACTTTTTTCGCCATTCCTTGGCTTCTGCAGGCCGCGCATGATGATGACAGGCGAGGAGGCACAAGATGCAGGGCCACAGATGATTTACCCCGCTGTGGTAAGACTTGGATCTTTTGTAATGCACATTTAATATCGCGTCGTACTTTGTTTGGGGCCCAGTAGATCAACAGCGTACGTATAAAAGGCCCCATGGATTGCTCGTTGTGACCACCAGACTTTGATTGTTACGCTCAACGTCCACACTCCGAACCCACAGCCGGTGCTTGTTCCCAGCCTCACTTGGCATCATACCGTCCAATTTCAAGATGAGAACCGCACATCTGGCTCTGACCGTCAGCGCCCTGTCGGGGGCTGCCGTTGCCAAGGAACTGGAACCCAACGCTGAACTGTCAGCTTGGTACGATACTGGTGCCGCTCATCAGGAAAGCATGGAACACAAGCTGGTGAGTCACTTTGGTTCTGAATAAAAGGTCACAAGACATCACTGACCGTGAATAGGCCCAGTGGAAGGAGTTTGAAGCCGAGGGCAGGTTCGAGTCTGCTAAATGGACGGCCCGCCCGAAGGATTACATCGCTTGCAAGGACGGCAAGGTTGAATTGGTCAAGGGGGATCCTCTCCAGACTTTCAGGTGCAAGGATGTAAGCCAAACTCCATTGTGAAATTTCATGAGTTGCCATTCTAACGCCCTTTAGCTTGATCTTTACGATTTCCAGTCCCACGCTGCATTGGGCAACTCGACTGGCAGAGGATCAGGCTCCTGGGGTTGGTCAGCGCCTAACGGACGGGAGTTCTTTGCCGTTGGGCAGTACGATGGAGCTGCTTTCGTCGAGATCTCTAAGCAGGGCAAGCTCATCTACCTCGGCCGTCTTCCCCAGTACTCCGTTCCCAGCCAGTGGCGCGAGATCAAAACTTACAAGAACTATCTTGTTGTCGGCAGCGAGGCTGTTGACCACGGCGTCCAGTTCTTTGATCTACGAAAGGTTTGTCCACCATATTACCAAACTGGTCTGGATTCGACTAACCTCGCTGAAGCTTCTGGATATCGATCCGAAGAACCCCATCACCTTCTCTCAAAGCGACTTGACGGCACACTGGAGCGAGGCTCTGCCTTTGGGTCGCAGCCACAACGTTGTGGTCAACGAAGAGAAGGGTTATGCCGTCACCGTCGGTGCTCAGCCTCGCAAAAACCTGCCTTGTGATTCAGGGCTTCAGTTCCTGGATCTCGCCGATATTGCCAATCCTCAATATCTCGGATGTGCTGCTGGCGATGGCTACGTTCACGACGCGCAATGCATCGTTTATCGAGGACCTGATGTCAAGTACTGGGGCCGTGATATCTGCTATGGCTACAATGAGGACACTTTGACCATGTAAGTCGGGCGTATTGAGCCAACTCCCCGAAGACACCGATTGCTGACGCTCTTGTCTTAGCTATGATGTTACCGACAAGAATACTACCAACATCATCTCGCGCACTTCCTACGAGGGTGCTACGTACACTCATCAAGGCTGGATTATCGACCCCAACTGGCAAGATTTCCTCGTGTTGGACGATGAGATCGACGAGCGAAACAAGACTGGCCCTGCAGCTGATGGATTCCCCGTCACATACTTCTGGGATATCAGGAGCCTCGCATCGCCGCGCCAGACTGGAATTTTCAAGGTAAGTGCTTCGATCTCCAAGTTCGAACAATGAATCTGATCAAACTGTTAAAGGGAACTGTGCGAAGCGTTGACCACAACCAATACATCAACCGCGACCTGTCTTACCAGAGCAACTACGGTGCCGGTCTGCGTATCTTAGACATTTCATCTATTCGGAAAGATCCGACAGCGAAGGGTGTCAAGGAGATTGCCTACTTTGACATCTATCCCGAAGATGACCAGGAGGAAGGCGGTGGTTTGAACAACTACGTCGGCACTTGGAGTCACTACCCCTTCTTCAAGAGCGGCTACATCGTAATCAACACTATGGAGCGTGGCGTGTGGGTCGTCAAGCGATCCAACCCTTGGTGGTGGCCTTGGTAAGGTTGTACGCAGCCAAGACGTAGCCAGTTGAACACACTGCGAAACACGCTCTGCAGAAACTTCTCTTCGTGTAAATAGTATAGCTTCATGAGTCACTCAGAAGTTTATGTTCTTCTCAAACTCTTCACTTATCAATTAAGCTGACCGGCCGTAGCGAAAGCAAGCAACGAATAAGCGAGTGACCAGTCAGTAATTCAGCGTTGACCTGCTGATGTTATTTTTACAATGTAGGGCAAATTGTCACTTGTTTAAGCATGTTCACATCTAACTCAAATAATATAGCCGTTCAATATGATATGATATTTGATGTTCAGCCTTTGATAGCCTTTGCGAGAGGCTCGTACCAAGCATTAGCCAGCCGCTCGTCCCCTTTATCATTCGGATGAACTCCATCTCGTGTCATTGCTTTGACATCAAAATCTTTATGACAGTCAACTACCGTAATAGGACTTTTGTCGTTGGATTTCGTCGGTGCCCATTCCACGACAGCGTTGTTCAGAGTTTCAACTCTTCGTCCACACTCCGGACAACCATCAGGGTTTAACGGAATTATCTGAGCCACCTGAAAGCAGTCAGTTGCAACCAACTAAGAAAGTTCTTTGGGTTCCCGTTCACTCACCAGTATCTTCATCGTGTCTTTGCTCGATCTCATCTGGTCCACCAACTTGTCAAACGCCTGAATAGTGTCCTCTGGCCTCCTGTTGCTCCACGCATCGTTCGTGCCCAGGTGCATCATGACAATGTCTGGTTTTGTTTCTTTCAACCATCCATCAAGCAAGTTCTGACTGGCAATGTCTGCAGCCAGCATCCCACCGTGACCCTCATTCTCTCCATCATAGTTGAACCCGCAACCCTGCGGCTTCTGTGTCCCAACAAAGTCGGTGTTCTTGATATTGTTGTCTTGAAGCTTCTTCCACAACAATGCTCTCCAACAACCCTTGTTGGCGTCAGTTACTAGATCCGAGTCTCGATCCTGGAGAGCTTACTGGATTGCCTGTGATCGAATCCCCAAGAGGCATGATTTTAACCTTATCTTCAGCTGAGACGCCCCATAATTGGAGCAAACTCAGAGCAAATACCACGGTATTTCCGAGAAACATTGCTGGAAAACGCTCTGCCAAGCAGAATTGGCTAATCAGGAAATGAGTCAGGGATATCTCAAGTCCAGCCGAATGTGGGGTGAGTTTGGTTCTTATTGTTCTACATCGGAAATCGTGCAACAGTTGCGGGAAGTATCTGGCATCCAGGTCCTCGTATTTCTGCTGCTCAATAGTATGCGGCTGTGGCATCCTACCTTATGCGGCGATCCTTCTATGTCGCGCTGGCGGAATATTGAAGGGTCTATCCTAGATCAGACTACAATTTTCCGACAAAGCTTGGCCATTTCCATGGTTAATCTGCACTTCAGTTGGGGCTTACTTTTGCGGAAGCACGGTACCCGACATTCGATGCATCGAATGATTGAGCCTCATCCTACAAGACTTCGGACGATTCGTTTCTCACAACACGAGGATCGGCGGAATCCCCCACACATCCAGATTCCAAGACCAACTGTAAGACGTAGTGCCTCATCTTGACTCGTCAAAGGCCGAGAAGGCCGTGAAGGCGTCTATGTACAAGCCACTCGCGGCAAATCAAGAAGAGTTGATTGCCTTGACATGGTCAACCACCAGGCATTGATAGTCGCTGCTGCCGTGGTAGATTGTAAATCCGTCATTGTGCGTCTGTCCCGAACTCAGTTGATCTCCCCACTGCCAGAACAAATCAGCTCCTAGGCCAGACGCCGTACGCGACACCTGCTGCCATGCCTTCTCGATGTTGCAGTGGTCACTCAGGGAACCATCTCCTTGATGTTAGCTTTCGTTATGGACATTTGAGACAGGGGGGAACCTTACACTCTTCGAATAGGCAGGGCTTCCCCGCTTTGGCGCATGCTTCACCATGGGACTTGATCCAGCCAGAGGACCACGTTTTCAGGTCAACGCCCCCTTAAAACATTATTGTCAGCCTTGCTTTTTCGGATTAGTTAGGTATTGTCACTCACAATGGTCAGGATACATGTGGAAAGTGCCGAAGTCGAGAGTCTTGATGCCGAGATTCTTGACGAAGTCCGTTCCCTCGCCATACTGGTATGGGTAGCTCTCATCTCCAGGCAGGCCCATTCCCTCGTCACCCAGAGTGACCATGTGGTTGGAGTCGAGGGATTTGACGAATTTGGAAGTTGATTCCGCCCACTTGTAGATCACGTCTGTGCTGCATCCTTTGCACCTGGGTTCGTTCGCAAGTTCCCAGGCGAAAATGGCGGAGGAGCTCTTATAGCGGTTTACAACCGCTCGGACATAGGCCTGGTACTGGGCTTGAGCGGCGGTGTTCGTATACCAGCTCTCCTTCGAGCCTCCGAACGCATTCAGGTAAGCGCTTAATCCGCCGTAGTCGTCCCAGAAGTTGACAAAGTTGATAATGAGTTTCACACCCTTCCGCTCCGCGGCAGAAACCACGGCATCGAGGCGCTGCAGGCCGTTCGCCCCTGTATTGATCTGAGACCCAGAGGCCGACAGATACTGATACCAGACCTGGTTATTGCCGGGAATCGTGTTGACATCATTGAAGCCCCAGACACGGAATATCTTGAGACCTGATTTCGCGACGTTGTCCATGACGAGGTCGACGTCGGCATTGTTCGTCAGGAACGAGATCCAATAGGAGTTGCTGCCGGCGAAGTATTTGGTTTGCCCATCTATGGTGAACCGCGTCCCACTTGCCGACGGGAAGCTTCCAGCTTGCCTGGGCTCCGGGACAGCAAGAGATTGGACGCAGGCCAAGCTGCTCAGAATCGCGACTAGGTGGGCTTTCATGATCGGCAGTGGCGGTTGTCGAGTCCCACGAACCTGAAGAACATGAGATGGTGTGGGCAGCCCCGACATCTCGGCCGGCTATATATGATTTACAGGCTTGGAGGAAACGCTAAAGTTTGTTCCATTTTCTTGGAACGTTTTCAGGGGCGTCACACGCGCATCTGGCAGCAACCCGAGTTCATCGGCAATTCATTTCGATACATCAAAACATCTCGTATTAACGGTGATTTGATTTCCCGTAAGAGAGATCGGCGTCTTGGTGAGAGTGAGTGCCGCAAATAAAGCTCGCCGAGACGGCGCAAGCCTGATTCGGGGGCGGAGGGGAGGCTTCCGTCCGTCCTCTTCGGTGCATTTGTGGGGCTGACGGCGGCGCGCCCAGACACCAGTTGCCATTTCGGGGTTGGAAGCGGGGTCTCGGCCCAACGGAGTCGGCGCCGATGCTAGCGGCTGCCCCGAGTATCTGATCTTGGGGGAACTATCATGGCCTCCGCTATATCCGGTGGGATGATACTGTGTATCAAGATGAGATGATAGTATAAGTTTTTTGCTAGTTTCGGGATCGCTGATTAGTACTGGAAGGGGCTAAGAGGTAAGTAATGGTGATTGTGTGAAGCGATGACAGGACTGCGTCGAGGAGGAGACTGATGCCAGTTTCCATTTCACAAGAGGAAGCCGTTTCGATGCGGCTCGTTTAGTCTCAGTTGTATGAACTCTGAAGCTCATTTCTCATGGGAAAGCGGTGGTTTCAGTGCAGAATAGGCCATGGACGTTGCCTCGGCGTAGCGTTCTATCCGGTTGAATTAGTCGATGTAAATCGCCCGCCATTCGAAGTGTTTATTAATCACTTCTTTACATACGATATCAACATAAGATTACAGTTCATACTTTCAAGATAGAACATAACTCTAACAAAAAACAAGTCTCAAGTACTAGCAAAGCGCCACCAGTCTAGACACATGTGTGATCCAAGTTCACACTCCCGACGCTTCTATTACCTCAGGGTCCTTTTTGAGTCATGATGAACAGCGTGCAGAACAAGATCGCCTGATACTGAGCGCCAAAAGAGTAGTACTGCTCATCAAAAACCGCAAAATAGCCCTTGTAGCGCTGGGCTAAGAAGCTTTTCTTCCTAAGCGTCGTGTGCATTTCGAAATCAACGGTTCAGTCAACACCTACACTAAGTGCCAGGTATCCTTATCAAGTCCTAAGCTCGTGGCCTCAGCGTGCGTATCCGCCACTAATGCGCGTCTACCGCTGGTGCCGCCATGTCGTCCGTGGGACGGTGGATAATGAGCGGGACGGAAACATGCAGCTTCAAAGTAAGGCCCTTCCCTGCACTAATTCTCTTCACGATTTCGTCATCGCAGCAAGTTTCAAGCCTATCTGCGCGTACGTGGCAGTTTGAGGCCGGAGAGAATGTTTCTGTCGAAAACAGGGACCAGGTCGCTGAACTTCCTCGTAAGTCACTTTGCCTACAACCAGAATCATGGAACTCCTCGGAATATCGTGGGTTGCTCGGGGTTCGAGAGCGTTCAGCTCATGACAGATATCTTTGGAAGTCTGGCCTGTCAGCCAGCCACCCCACGTAAACACAGAGAACTTTCAGTACTGCGCAACGTTGAGCCTCGAGGGGATTCTTGGTATTCTACCAAATCACCTTTGCGCACGTAGCGGTGCGCAGCGGTATCTCGATGATCTAAGATAATTGGCCGAATGAGGAACCTTATCTGCGATACTTAATTTCAAGACCACGTGAGCTTTGCGTTTGCCTACACCAAAAAGAGCCCAGTCATACGACCGTGAAACGGAAATGTTTACGCTCTAGCCTAAGTAGAAGGCTGGTCTTGTGCCAATGGTGAGCAGAAGCTGAGATAACCGTTCGCGACGCAGGCGAAACTGATTGGACACTTGAAAGTAGAGTCTAGGCTTGCTTTGAGTTGCGGTACCTTGCAGAAATTTCAAATCGCTCTCGGAACGGTTTCTTCTGTCTAGCCAAGGGAAGCCTTACGGAAACCCAACACGGCGCTAGTGAAGCAGTGTTGCGCGGCTTACTTTGAGCTTTGTTCAGGTTAAGCTGGATCCGGACCCGGGCCATTCCAGCGGCTCCGGGTTCTTGGGGGTCGGGAAGACCGGACGAGACGGCAACATTGGGGCCCGCCCTGGACCGCGGGATCTGCGTGCCCAAGCTTCGAAAGTTACCGAGCGGCCCTGCATCAACCGTCCCAAGTGGCTGGGAGCAGCCATAGTCAGCAAGCCTCCACCTCGGCATATCTGTTCACAAATCGGGAGACTTCTACCAGGCGGACGCTCCCCCGAGAGTATCACGTCTGGGGTTCCAAGATCGACAAGACACCCACCGCGATATTGGTCGCACTTCCGATCCCCTTTGATAACCTAAATCGGCGGGTCGAAACTTAAGGCGGGGAAGGGACGGAGCGTTTCTTGGCCCAGGGCCGCTTGGCATCTTAAACTCTAGCCCAACGTTACGAATACCTGATAATCTTTGACCATCTATTGGCTCCGGCCATCTCCCCGCAGCGGGAGATGTACGTGGCCCGCGAGGATAAGCTCTGCAAGTGATTGCCCGTTCCAGCTAGTTGGGCTTGGGGCCGAGTCTAAAGTTGCCCACTTGCGCCCTACCCCGCGTGCCGACTCACCTCGCTGGACCCCTTGCGCACCGTCTGAGTCGTGGAGTGGCACCTGTGGGATAACTCAGGGGCAGGAATAGTCGCTGTCAGAAACAGTCGACATGAACGCCCGCTCGCTATCGGTTGCTTTCCTGGGCCGCGACGGAAGCGGGCGACTCAAGCTTTTCCATCTGATCTAAGCCGGAACGCACGACTAGAAAGCTTACCCGTTCCAGACCCTTGAACTATCCAACGGCCATCTTGGAGTCCGTTGATACGGCAAACGCATCTCAACATGCCGTACAATCGCCGGCGCCGTCCGCCTCGTTTTCGGTCGTGGGAAGGACAACACCAAGATCAGATCCACTAGACGACGATGTGCCGACGACACCTAGAGCTGAGGTCCAGGCCGTCTCAGACCACCAACTTAACCTTATCACGCATCTTTTAGACTTATTCACTAGTGCCATTAGAGAGCTGCTTGTTGTGGAAAGGGGATTTCTTGCGAGCTGCAAAAGTGGGAATCAGCATAGGGACTGGAGTATTAAAGACATCATGACCTTCCCGTCAGTACATGCGCTTTTCCGGCAGGCCTACCTACGACTTTCTCGCCTTCAACACTTTCGTAGCCTTCACCACTGTCTACGACTCAACTCATCATGCCCTCTGTCAAGTCTCTTCTCCTTGCCCTGCTCGTCTCTGGCGGCTTGGCGGCACCCCTCGTCAAGCGCCTCGACAGCCAGGACGATGCTCTCAGCTCTGCCATCTCTTCGCTCCAGTCTCGGGCCGAGGAGACCGACGAGGAGACCCCTAGCCTCCAAGCCCGTCAAGTTAACCCCAACCAGCCGGCTCCCCCAGCTGCTGCCCCTCCCGCTACCACCGATGATGGTGAGTGGGAGTATTATGAGGTAGAAGCACGCGATCTTAGTGCTGAGAACCTCGGTGAAGAAGAGGGCAACGTTCTCTCCGCGCGTGCCAACAACAAGGGCAACAGCAAACCTAAGCCGAACAACAACAGCAAAGTTCCCCCTTCTCAGACTAGCCTCGGCAAACAGAAGCAGAAGGAGAAGGCTGAGCTGAACGACATTAGAAAGGACCAAAAGGCGCAAAAGCAAAAGACGAATTTCAGTGAAGATAAAGAACGGAAGGAGATTGCGGACGCCCGTGCGCGTCAAAAGGGCGCCAAAACCGCGTCAGCGAAGGAGGCCGCCAGACTCGACAAGAACAAGGAAATCAAGGAGTTGAACGATGTGAAGAAGAAGAACGCTGCAGAGAAGGCCGCGCTCCAGCGGCAGAAGGATAAGGAGAACAAGGAGTTGGCCGAGATCAAGAAGAAGGAGAAGCAGAATGGGCGCTTCGTTGACACCCCTGATTCGCACACGACTACTACCTACAAGCCCAAGACGCCACCACCACAATCTAACGGCAAGCCCTATGATCCCTACGTGATTGGTTACAAGGACCCAGACTACTACTACAACCGGAGACTCAATGGCAGGTCGTCTTCTTCTGGCCGGTCAAAGTCTGACCAGTATATCAAAGATCAGCAGAAGAACCGCGATCGTGAAGATGAACGTATTCGGAAAGCTCAGTATGACCGACAGAGAACTGAGGGCAAGCTGAAGGACCAGGAGTATGCCCGCCAACGTGAGGAGGAGCGCATTCGCAAGGCCCAGTACGACAAGCAAAACTCTGACTCGGCAAAGCAACGTGCTAAGGATGACGAGCGCATCCGCAAGGCTGAGTATGACAGACAGCGCACTGAGGGAAAGCTCAAGGATCAGGAGTACGCACGTCAGAGGGAGGAAGAGAGAATTCGCGATGGGCAGTACGACAAGAAGAAGACTGATCAGTTGATCCGAGAGGAAGAAAGACAGCGCGAGCGCGAGAGGCAGAATGGTTATGGTTACAACCACAAGCGCGCTGTCCAACAAGAGAGCCAGGTTGGTATGATGTAGCGCCGAGGGCGTTGAGGTGTTGTGCACGAGACGTGGCTCGAGCATGCTGACGGGTTGCCGTGTAGTCTGATGAGGAGCGTCGAAGAGAAGAGGCAAGGCGCAGAGAGGAAGCGAAGCGTCGTGAAGATGCGAAGAGGCGAGAAGATGCGAGGCGCCGGGAGCAGAAGGCTCGTGAGGAGCAACGACGTCGAGAGGAGGCAAAGCGTCGGGAAGAGCAGCGACGTCGAGAGGAGCAGAGGCGACGTGAAGAGGAGCGACGTAAGAAGCGACCCGGGGCTGACATTCCAGTTGTTCCAGTTGATGCTTAACGACGACAGCAGAAGGCGATGATTTGTGGGCTGCGCTTGGGAAGGGTGTAAAGTTTGCCATTTTGGGCGGGGCGTTCGTGCGTGGTACATGTTTTGTCTTGGGGCTCGTTTTCTACCGTTCGCTACGATTTAAGTCACGAATTATGATGAATCTTACAAAATCTGCTGGTGTCCGTCCCGTGAGAGCTGTAACGTGATATGAGTTCATCTACAAACGAGTTCGTAGTCCACGAGGAAGAAAGTTTCCAAAAATTAAACTACCACTGGGGCTTTGGACTGCATCTGATTACTTGGACCGCAATGTCTACCGGACTTTGAGAAAAGAAAATGGTGATTGGAGGTAAGAAACTCTGTTGTCGGCTCTGTGTTTCATTCCTCTAAGATGTGGTCTTGGCCTTAACTCGTGGAAGGTACCTTATCCAAATGGCGATCCACCTTCCATCAAAAGTCCATGAGATACCGTCATCTCCTACCTAAGGGCTTTCGCGCGAGTTTCGCAATTTTCATCTTCATCTACATATATCCTCTGCTCACTAGACAGTTCCGGGAGTCCGGGTTGAGAACGTCATAAGGCTGGAATCTATCCAGCGCCGTAAGGATAATTGGCTGTGTGCAAGGATCCGAATCCCCCATACCAAGCCAGGGAGGCCGATCCTACGAAAAGCCCAAGGACTCAGACACACGCAGGTATTCAATTTCTCTAGTTATCAGCGGCGGCCGCTCACTGAAATGTCGTTTTGCTGGTCACCCTGCGCCACCAGACAGCCTGACCGGAATTAGGACCTGCAAGACGAAGAGAAAGGCAGTGGAGTTGCCGATCAGTCTCCTCGCTATCAGTTATTCCAGATGGCCCCGCGGCGCAGCACCGAACAGCTGCTTGAATTCCTGAAATGATCGCTAAACGATGCCTATCATCTTACTCTGCCGTCTTATTTGCAGTAGCGCCGTTCCTCCGAACGGCATCCGACTGTGTAATGACGGCAAGCATAGCTGCCCCTGTCGATGCTCATGATGATGCTTGGTTGGAGTTGGCGCGTAAATGAACCCCTGTCAGTTGCGTTAGGCAGCACTCAACGCGATGAAAATCCTGACTCTCCACGCTGACAGTGATAAGAGGCGGACGCCGCATTTGCTGTGCCACTGCTTCAATTGATTTGAAAATGACCCCTCTCTTCTGCAGCTTACTCCGTACTCAGTGTTCCGTTCTCGGGCGATTCAAGTCCGCTCAATTAAGCCATGTCATGACAGCACCGTCGCATAGGTGTCGAACAGAATTGAGACCACTCAATCCCACTAGGGTTGTCAAAGATGGATTCTGATTCAAAAACGTCCACCGGCTTCAGTGCTGTTCTCTCCACGAAATCCTTTGCCCCGCTTCTCATCGACGACAGCTCCTCACTTGGCAAGAAGACCGCGCGATCCAAACGCCGATGCGCCGACCTGGGGTCGAAGCTATGGAACAAACGAGCTTGGAAGGAGGCTGTCATCGCCGCAGTGCAGGACTTAATAGACTTCAATTGGGTTATCGCGATCAGCTGGTTGTTCCTCCTTGGTTGGATTGCTGGCCTGGGGGTTCTAATGAGTGTCGTCATCCAGCAGCCCCAGACCATTACGGACTCAGACAACACCGCATGTCAGCCCGATGGAAGCTTCAATATTTTCATGAACGAGTATGACTGGTGGGCTGCTTCTGGCTTCTTCCAGATCACAATGGCATGGGGAACTATGACTTTCGCAAATGCCAAATTTGTTGATGTCGCGTGGGACGTGGTAAAACTGTTGCCTCCCCAGCTTAGCCTGCAAGCATCTGACAGCTCACAGGTTTTTGGCCGAGGAGGACAGGCTCTTCTAGCCTGGATCTCTTGGAGCATCTTCTCCGATTATGTCACAACATCGATGGAAGTCAGCCCGGTTACGTACGAGACGTTTTGGACTGTGTTCCTAGACGGGTCACCGACTTTCTGGTCTACTTGGTACTTAATGCTAGACTTCAGTCGCTCTCACGGGCTACGTTCACGATTCGCTATGGTATTCATGGTCGTTGTTGCAATTTTCATCCTCTTATTCCCTACGCTTGGTAGCGCGATGTCCGGATATCAGGCAAACAGCGGTGCTTTCATTAGGGGAGCCGACGGAGAAATGCTCAAGTTTTCGGATTTCGACATAATTGCCTACATCATACACGATGGTGACCGGGTCAATCTAACCAAAGATTATCCAGTCACATTTGCGAGAAGCAACTACGACAGTAAGCATTCCAATTCTGAGCTTTGGACTTGTTCTTATCAAGCAGCATAACTAACAGCTTGAAGCGGAACAACTACTAGGCAATACTTTGGACGGATACTATCCCAATTCGTGGTACAGTTGGAGTTATTACGGCTCATCCAACTGCGAGGAGGATCAGGAATACAGCAACGAAGAACGCAATAAGCAGTGGCAGGAGCGTTACCCACTCAACTGCCGATGCTCTTTGCATGGAAGCATTTCCAACTGTGAGACCGACGCAGCGATCTATGTTATAGAAACAATGCTGACGTGGCTGTATAGATACAAAGGAGCACGGTTTCTTTGGACTTAGAAACAACAATTCGACCTTCATGAATCAGACTCTGTCATCCCCGACATTGAATATTTCAGCATTCTACCTTCCGGAGAGGTACAGAACAATCTTTGGCAATAATTGGACAGACCCAAGAACAAAGACACAGCCATTTAGCGATAGAAGCAAGGTCACATACACCTACAACATGGGGAACGAGACGTACGACCTCAACTACATCAAATCAAACGGCACGTGCCAGCCTGTGACGGAAATAGACAAAATCAACGCCTCGGCTCGGGAAACGTATCAGTGGGGATTCTCGTATATCCAACTCTTCATCATGCTACTGCTGTTGATTCTATGGACCCTTGGAATGTCAGCGATGTGGGTCAAATCTCATATGACCATGAGAATGCGTAGTCGATTCGACAAGCCAAAGGGCTTCAAGGGGGTTCTGGAGCTTGCCGCAGCTATCAGGAAAGAATTGCAGGAAAGCAATCCCGACGACCTCACCCACGATCAGCTCTCTGAAGAGATCAAGAAGCGTCTCAGAGGCGGAACTATCGAACTCGAAAAGGCAGGATCACCGGCCATGTATGGCGTGTGGGGAGGCCTCTGGGGCTGGATCAAGAACTGGAGATGGTGGACAACGACTTGGTGCTTATTGACTGCAATTGGCTCTCTTCTTATAACCTACAAAGGCGGTGTGTTCTTGTGGATCATGATCCTTTCGGCCTCTATGTTTTTCGCAATGGTCATTGGACGTTCGTCGAAGAGCATGGCTATGTTGTCACTATGGGGGTTTGTACTGGGCATTATTATCTGGGTTGCAGTCATGTCGGCTTTGCAGCAGCGCGGCATGTTCGATATGTATTATTAGATTAGCATGTTCATGAGAACAGCGCATTTTGGACATCCATTTTTGGAGGATCATCATAGTCCTTACAATTAGTACCGACTTGATCAGGCAATAGCCCCATCATTTTATGTACCATTCACAGCGCGAGTGTCATCGGAACCAAATTTGTTGCCTCAAGAAGTGAATTATCATTAATCGTCTATCCAATACGCTAAAAAGGACGTCTCGTGCTGTTTGCCCGTGTACTAGTTGGCGACACCATGTCGTCGATATTAGATATCTGCTTTCGTAACGCAGTCGGACTCTGTGTAAAAGTGTCACGGTCGCTCATGGCCGACACGGCAGTGTCTTGCCTCTTCGCGGGCGGCCGATTTGCCAACACCGGCGGTTGTGGTGGCATCGGCGAAGTATCCGCCAGCTCGTAACTCTCGCCTTCCTCTGGTGATTGGGAGTAATATGTCATATTCTCTCCTTGAATTGAGTTCATGCGGGGCCACTCCGACGCTCTTGAATATGCAGGAGCGGGCTCTTCTAGCTCTGCTCGCCTTGCGCCCATGTCGCCCTCGAGCTCCATGTGATTATCTGGATTTACGGCGTGGTAGTTTTGGTATCCAGCAAACCGGGTTGTCGATGACTTAGAGTCTGGGGCGTCCCGCTTTTCTGATCGAGGAATGGCCCTCGTTCCGGCAACCCCGGCATTGGGGTTCCGCTTGCGATTCTTCAACCAGAACCAGAGCGCGACGAAGAATATCAAGGCAGCGCCAATGGCTACTGGGACACCGACTTTGACACCCATTGCAGTTCCTCCACTGGTACCGCTACTCGTGCCGTTGCAAGTTGATGTGATGTTGTCTGCCAATGTGCCATTTGCGACTTGAGGGCTCAGCCAGAACTTGCCCGCGGCGTAGTCGACATGCAGGTAGTTCTGGGAGAGGAAAACACCTCCGAGAATAGGGACATTGTTGCCCAAATCGCTCAGGCCTGAACCGACGGTGGCCTGAATGTGGGTGTTGTTCGTAACGGCATATCTACCACGAGAGTCGGTTCCACGCTCGTGGGAGACCAACTCGTAGTGAGGAATGACTGTGGTATAACCATTTGTGAGTTTGATTGTGAGGGTTCCGATCATGGACTCGAGGCTGGAGGGGTATGTCGACTGGCTATATGTGGTGCCGTTGAATGTTGTGGTATGGTTGGTGAAGTTTTGGAATCGTGAGAACATATTCGGGGTGAAAGTGAAGTCGTTCTGGACCGTGTCGATACAGGCGGAAACTCGCGTGCCGACGTCGCTGAAGAGCGAGTGATCGCCGTCTTCGTTCGTCAGGACGATATCGGAAATGAGAACCTGCAGAGGACATGGCACAGGCGCACCCGCTCCCCACATGGTGAACTCGGTCTTCTTCGTCTCGTTGAAACGCGCTTCATTGACGCCGCCGAAAATGAGCTGGCCATCACGGGGGTAGAGCTCAGAGGTCGATCCGTAATCCAAACTCCATGCCGAAGTCGGTGCGATTTTGTGGTCGACAAGCAGGTCAATCGTGGAAGATTCGGGACCAAGAGCCAAAGCACTCTTGTTCATGGAGTCGTAGTCCGCCCAGATCTCGAAAGGGTAGCCGTAGACCACTGCCGGGCCATCCGTAAAGTTGGCGGTGTCGTATCCATGGAGAACCGTTGTGACGCCGTCAGCGGGTTGTGCATCAACTACTCTATGAAAAAGGTCAGCAAATAATGATGCACTGCGTAGGAATGAGCCACCTACGAGACATTCCAGTCCTTGATGTTGTAGACTTGAGTGAAGGTGTCTTTTGATGTATCATAGACGCTGCCAGATGCGCCTTGGCAGCCGACGAACGCCAAGGTGTCCTCGTTCGGGCAATCGAGAATATTCCTCACTCGCGTATTGTTAAGAATAGTTGACATGCGCATGCCTTGCACCTGGCCACCAAGCGTGAGCTTGACGCCGCGGTTGGCACCGATGCCATTCGGAAAGGTAACGTTCTGCGGGGGGCCAAGTCAGTACTCCACGATCACACAACAAACCCACCAAAACACCAAAAGAAGAGAAACAGACGAGCCGTAAAAAGTGAGCGAATGACTCGTGAGATGTTTTTTCCTTACTTTTATGGGTAATACTAACGGGTCGACTGAGCAGTCGTCCGCCTTCACGGCGGGAGAAAAGACGCTGGCCAGCAGGAGCGCCGCCCAGGGCGTTGAGGGCAACAACATCACGAGAAAACGCGAGTACGAGGCAAGATGCAACTGTTGTGAGGCATGACGGGCATCCGGCCAAACACATAATACATTGGGGTCTGTCTTTTGACGGCAGGGCGCCCCCTTTTGACTGCTCTTGTCTGCCCACCACCCCAGACGGGGTGCAATATCAAGATGTCGACTCCTTGCATGTCGCGCCAGGTTACCTAGCCGGAAGGGGGAGACGAAACCCACCGAGAAACTCCCATGTTATTAGAAGGGGCTCACGACTTTCCACATCTGTAACTCTATCCCCGCTTCAGTTGCGCCTGGGGCCGTTGCGAGTGCGCTCGGAACACACTCCGTTGGGGGCTATCGTCGTTGACGACCAAATAGGAAGAACGGCTTGGGCAGACATTTCGAAAAAGTCAAATGAACTATATCAGATGAACTTCTATAGAAACATTTCAATTTACTCTATATTGGACTTATTCATGTTATTCAGACGAAGAAAAGCTGTTGTGCAGTGGTTCCTGTCGTTGGACCGTACACTAGTCATGAACCTTGTTCAGGCACCACAACTGCATGCAGTTCCATGTTCTTGGCGTCCGGGCGTCAGGGTAAGATTAGGGTCGTATTACAAGCATTTTTATACAAGCCACGAGTGCCTGGCGAGGCGTTGTAAGGCGAGTTCTGCCGCTTGCTGGCGGCTGCAACGAATCGCTCTCGCCGAGCCAGAGGCTTGGGCAACCCTGACAAGATCTGCATAATGCCCTCGCAAATGCCGCGATCAGCAGCGATGTCCGCTGGAGCTGTTAATAAATTCTGTCTCAGGTATGTTGACAGAACCCCAGGTGATAAATGTTCATAGGGCTATACAGCTCTGGCAGTAAGAGAGTTGTTTACGGCTTGATATGAACTGTCCATCTGGCAACGCAGGTTTCCTATCACGGACCGAGTTTTGTCTTCCTTGTCCAAGTCTGAACGTCCCATGTCGCGAGGCAGGGATAAGGGTTTCCTCGCTCTCGGGAACCCCTAGCTTCGAAGGCAAGTGGGAGGATGTTGATCCGTTTCCATGGTCGGCGCACAGCCGGATCTGATCTGTTTTCCGCGAGTTTTCTCGAAGGAAATCCACCGTGTCGACATGAAAGTTGGTTGAGTTGATTGCGCTAGGCGCCAGTCGCCAGTCTGCCCAATTTGCCACCGCTAAAATGTCGTCTAAGCGCTTCGACCGTTGCCAAAACAGGGGTCCCGGATGTGGTTCCAGCTTTCCCACGGGGGTCGGATAGTTCCAGGACCGCCCCTAGCGAATGGGTGCGAGATGATTACGTTTTCAGTGAGATGAAGTCAATCAATTCTGGCAGCTGAGGGTGAGGAAAAGTGAGCACGTGGGCGTTGATCCCCTCGCTCCATTGTCGCCGAATCCATCGGCCAATTCGGACGCTTCGGTCGAGTTTTCCTGAGCTCGCAACTAAACTCTGTTCGAATACGGCAATGAACACCAGGAATCGCATTCCGCGCAACCCAATCTCGTTGATCGGCTCATCGAATCGACTACGTATCCGGACTCCGGACTATCCCAATTCCCTCGGTGTCACTGTGTCAACGGTACCAGCAGGCTGGTGAGTCTAGAGCTTGGTCCATAGGTTATTTTGGCGATGTGGAAACGATGGGGAAAGTGACCGCGTGCACAAGCCCGGCACGCGTCCCACTGCCAGGTCCAGTCCAGAAAGGCATCAACTCTGGCTCGGTTAGAGATGGTTAGAGATACGCGGCAAGGGGGAAGAAATCAGTAATTCGGTTAGGCACTGACAGAACCGTCGTTTGGCCAAGGCCACGCAAGATTTTCTAGCGGTGAGTTGAGGTTTCTTGTTGTCTGATTGGGATTCATACGAACAGGTTTCCTGTTGGTGGCGAGTGTCCGAAGCTATCTCCGCACTACCACCAGAGTTGACCTTGCATCCTACCCCAAGGACCAATCTTGGCAGGCTCTAACAGAACTCTGTTCCGAGTAAACAGACTTTCTTTAACAGCGTTTTGCAGCTCTTGCGATCCAGTCTTCGGCAATGTTGAAAGAGCGCGATTGAGTCTACCAGCGCGACCTGATAGCAGACGCATAAGCTTGTCAGCAGCCCGTCTAACATAGTGCCCAATTTTTGCGCCACAGCCATCCACCGCGCATTCGGTCCCTCAGGGATTGTAAGCCGACGTCGGCTCAATGGTCTAGTGGTATGATTCGCCCTTCGGGTGCTTGTGTTCTTCACAGCCCTTGCGCACAGCGTGAATGGGCGAGGTCTCGGGTTCGATCCCCGATTGAGCCCTCCTGACATTTTTGAACGTCAAGCAAGCAAGCAGTTGTATGTAGTAACTCTTCTTTTTTTTTCTCAAGAAATCTTTATGATATAGATAGTAGTAACAATAGAACGTAATTGATAGGATGCGTTTACGTTCTGTTGCCTGATCAGTGAATTAGCATGCTATTATTATTCTTCTGCCTATTAGTGAGAAGCGACATTTATATGTCTCACTGAGTTTGAGAAAGGAGTCTTTGTTTGTCTATATCTTAATGAATATCTAGAAGAACGGAAAAGCACTTGCATAGGTAACAATGACCTCTCACGGTACCTGAGAATCTGTAATTCATTATCTTAGATTCTATTTTCTGCGATCAAACCACCTAGAAGATTTCATGCTGAATCAACCGCTATGCTCACTCAATTCATTCTCGTCTCAGCTCAGTGTTATAGGATATATGAAACAGAGCAAAATGTTCCACAGGCTCTCCTGCGCCAGTCTTGTTCATCCCTTAGTCCTTGCCGTATGGGATGTCTAGTTGTTGCAGAGACCCGCTGATAAACTGAAGAACGCAAAAGAAACTTCGACTTTGAGATCCGTCACATCAACACGCTAAGTCTAGACGAGCCTGCAGACCCTCTTGCATGCGGGGCTCGCCCTGATCACGAGAATGACCCACGAGCATTGCCCGCTCACAATCCACGATACCCTCTCGCCCTTCAACGGTCCTATGGCGCAACGGTAGCGCGTTCGACTCCAGATCGAAAGGTAAGTTACACCCCGGGGTTTCGATCCCCTCATGACACCCTCATCATGGTGATAGGTTGCTGACAGCGCTCAGGTTATCTGTTCAAATCAGGTTGGGATCATTCAGTCATTCTCTTTTTGGCCTTGCTTTTGACTTTGTCGCAGATGCGGCATAGCTCTGCGGTGAAGATGCTTTACAAACGCATCAGCTGGTGTTGCCGAGAGCTTAAATCAGAGTCTGGGGGAATTTCACGATGTCGAAAACAGAATCATCTCCGATGCCAAGTAAACTGTTGTCTTGTCTACCTTATTCCTGCCTCACAAGGCGGGGTTGAACACGCGGCACCGGCTCCGCATCCTCATGCAGGCGCACAACGGCCGCTCGCCGCCCGAGAGCAGCCCTGCGGGCAAGTCGCGTTTGGACGGAACTGCCAGCTGAAGAACCCGTCCGTCTCATTCGTCAAGACACCACCAAGGAAGCCGGTCTCACTGGAGAGGCTGGAAGACTGGTTGAAGATCTCTTTTGAAGAGACAGTGATCTGACCCCAGCCCATGTCGACGAGGGCATCGATGCTGGTACCATACACGTACTCCTTGAACCCAGCCCAGCGGATTGCCGACGCACACATGGGGCAGCTCTCGGCGTTGGTGTAGAGCGTCAGATCACCGAACGCGAGAAGAGCATCTGCGGGCGTCATGTTGTAACGTCCCTGAGGATCCGTGAAGATGGCCGAACAGTTGTTGATCGCTACCATCTCGCCTGCTACTAGTCAGCATTGTTCTCTCACGGCAGTTGCAATAACATGTTGCTCTGCATACCATGAAGCGTCGGGTTGCCTGAGCCCTGGTTGTTGTTCGCGCCAGTACAGACCAGCTCCCCCAGGCCACCGGCCGTGTGGTTCACAACAACAGCCCCAAAGGCCGCGAACGGGCAGGGGTTCGGCAATGCGAGGTTTGCCTGCCGCATCCAGTACGCGCGGGTCGAGGCATCAACCCCATCGTCCGTCGTCCACGTTGTCCACTCCTGGGGAAGACACTGCGGGAGGGCGGCGGGCATAGGGACCTGCGGCTTCGAGTTGCCGCAGGTGCTGCAGGTGTGCTTCTGCTGCTGTTCGCAGCATCGCCCTACCGACGACAGCAGCAGCAGCAACAGCCTGAGCCTTGTGGAGAGAAGGCGCATGTTTCACGTGGTCCTGTGAGGCGGGAAGCTGCGACGCGAAGCTCAGGAAACAGCCAAATGCGGCTTCGGAGGTGACCTGTTTGGGGATAGCGGTTGTACCACGGGCGGGAGTGGCGAAACTCGGGTCAATGCTGGTGCATCTTTCCGCTGTCAAAGCTGGTGGTGATGGTGGTTCACGGAGGACGCAGCATTCGGCGGTATTTGTATCTCCTAGGAGTGTTGGACAAGAATTCTGGTGAGAATTGGTGGAGATTGAATGAGGCGTTCATGGCTGCAGCTGAAGCGTCATGGAATGTCGGTGTCTACGTTGCATTTGGATCCCCGCATGTGATAAGAACCTTGCAATCTTTGAGATAAGCGTCATGAGAGTGGGACGGTAAACGAGGCTATCTATCCTTCTCTCCGAAGATCAGATAGGAGAAGTTGTCGGTGCGATGGCCGAGTGCAAAGCTGCATTAGGATTCAAGAGCCGATCAAGAACCGGGTTGACCCCGGAGCGCCCCGGACTGCTCTCGGCGCGAAGGCGGGGCCCGGCGCCGGTTCCTTGACAAACCTCCGACGGGGCGGCATTGCCTCAAACGAGCAGCACATAGTCTGAAATGGACTTGTAAGCTATGCAGATAAACTCAAACACATTTGGTATCTATGATAGTACAATGAGACTGTTTTACAAGGATCATATGTCGCCGCAGCGTGATCTCCCGCAATGAGAACATCGCGATGGTTGTGGGTGCTCCCCCGTCGTAATTGCTTGACCGTAGTACTCCACCTCAGTTTGTTCAGGATGCTCAGGAATGTCAGGAAGCTCCTCATCAAAATTCCTGTCTTTTCTTT
The DNA here is from genome assembly GCF_026319265.1 of Colletotrichum chrysophilum. Lineage (NCBI taxonomy): Eukaryota > Fungi > Ascomycota > Sordariomycetes > Glomerellales > Glomerellaceae > Colletotrichum > Colletotrichum chrysophilum. Next base: position 571,619 of record NW_026517298.1, on the reverse strand, counting down.
CCAACATTTCAATATTGAGTCTGTAATTCGTCTTTCCAACGGCGTACGGATTTTCGCCAGATATTCCGTAGGGGTTCGTCGACCTCCATGATAGATCGTATGGTTGAGGTGGTGACATGGGGTCCTCCAAAACCTTAGGCTTAGATCCGCCGTAAGCGTACATATCTCGATATTTTGTCGGAGAAATTTCGTCGGTCTTTGATGGGGGCCCCCCGATGTGATCACGCACGTAGTTGTCGCTGAACTGCGGCGGGCTGGTGCTCCTGCCAAACTTTTGATATCGCCCCATCTTGTATGATTTGTCGTCGGTCCCGACCGAAGAGGATCCCACGCTGTCTTTCGACGGCTTTGGCGAGGACCACTTGAAGAGCTTGAAGTTGGGAAACCACTTCTCCACGAGGTTGCGGATCATGGGCAGGCACGCGCAGACGATGACGACACCAAGCTCGATAGTTGTCCACCAAACCACCGGAACGTAGTCCCACGTCGGGTCGATCGAGTTACCGAATACCGCGAGAACTTGGAGACGGATGATGGTCGATATGAAGCCGACAGAGCCGAGAAGGAAGATCACAGCGACGGAGATTTTCTTGTTCTTGTTCATTTGCAAGCCCGGCAGCATTGCTATCGGCAGGGCGAGTATGATGAGGTCCTGAAGAATGGCGAGAGCTGAGTTGGCATACGCCAGTTGGTTAATGTCGAGACAGCCACCGGTGTGAATGTCTTTGTTCCAAAAGAGTTCAATCGGATGGCACGAGAAGATGGTCAGAAATCCGATAATGACCTGTCCGAGCACAAGGAATGCAATCAAAGAGTAGGCCGCCATCCGAAACCTGGGTACCGTAAATATGCGGAGGTAGAACGTGACCAGAGATAGTTTCGCGAACAGAAGCACGAAGACGTAAACGATCTCGGCGGCATATAACAATTGCAATATTTTCGTCAGTTGTCCGGACTGCAGGTCGTAAAGATGTGTCCCGAATCCCATCGTAGCCACTGGACACTGTCAGCGCCTAAGTATATAAATTCCAACCGGGGAACTTACTTATGATCACAAGAGAGAACGGCGCAATTGCAATTACCTGATATTTTCGTCAGCTCGTGATTCTCAAGCTCGTTAGCCCTGTTTCGACTTACAATGGCAGCGACAATCAAAGCATCATCTGTGCTCCATATCTTTGCAAAACTCTTTGCGATAAGTCGTAGGCCGATGGCAATGAGTGCGGTAACGTAGACTGTGACCAGAATGGCCAGCATCTTCGTGGTCTGGGATTCGTGCGGCAAGTTACATTGCCTGGCTTGAAGCTTTGCCAGATCTGGACCCTGTTAGCTTGTAAGACCCCTCGACACTGAGCATCATCATCATACCTAATGAGTCCTGCATAGTGCAATTCGCGATCAAGCAGCTCGCGGCGAGCTGGCCAAGCTGCGAACTAGCACATGAACAAGTCGTATTCGTCAGGTCACAGCCCGAGCCGGTGATGGACTGAACCAGACAGTTCAACTCGACGGAATGTTAGTAGTGGTATCGCATATTCGTTCGAGAAATACTCACGCCGCATGTTGAGATATTACTCAGATCTGGTAGCTGTCGCGACACCAGCCGGTGCTCAACAATATGAAAGCCTTGTCCGTTCGCCCCGACGATACCCAACATCGAAAGCGCAAACAATATCCATCCCAGGCCATTACAGGCCGTCGACGATGTGGAGAGCCGCATATCGACCGGTATTGATCTGCTATCGCCACTCGCTCACCACTCCATGTAACCAAAGAGTCCAAAGAGAGTGGGCCCCCTTGGCTGCGTGCTCGAAGTTCGTGCGGGCAGGGGAGCTAATGTCGCCAAGTCGCCGCTCCGGGCGGCATGTAACTTATTTCCCCGGAAGTTGGAAAGGATCGAAACCTAACGCCGTAGATTGAATTAAGGATGTTGACGAGCAGAGACCTAAGAATGCATCATGAGTGGGGAGGGTAAGTCGTTATCAACCCTTCCCCCGGACACCCGTTCGCCTTCGAGCCTTGACACGTCAAGGATAACTGGTCTTGCTTCAGATGCCAGATGGGCTGCATACTGGTGGGCACTAACGGAAGGGGACACCGACAGGGAAGGACAAAGCTCCTCTCTCTCTCACTCTGCTCTCCTCTACACCTTCAGCAAACGTATTCATCCAGGTTTTGGGGGTGTGGAAGTTATGGGATGAGATGGGATGGAAACTCGAGAAGCGGTAGATGTGTGTGGGTGATGTGAGCACGAAAGATGCGTGTGCGCTAGTGTGTCTCTGTGCGCACATTGTCGAGATGGTGTGTATGTGATTCGTGCCTCTACACCAAGTTACCATACGAATGACTACCGTTGAGCATCGCCGCATGATAGTTGCCTCGCCACCGCAAGATAGGTAGCCAACGCTCGGCTTGGATGCCGGTACATCGCCAATAGGGGAGTTTAGAGTTCGGACGTGCGATTCTAGCGTGCATGCAGCAACCATGGTGTCGGTTGTCATGTTTCACGGGAACCTGAGCTCTCCCATCTCCCACTGAGCCGATCAGGAGACGAGTTATCCAAGCGAACCGTGCGTGCCCGTCATCTTCATGAATACTTACAACCTGGTGCATAGCTGGACATATTGTGCGTATTGTCTGTGGTTATGGTTGGTACAGCGTCAGGTATGTTGGTCCCGGCCCAGCTTCCCCGCTCGCGATCCTAGTCTCCATCCGGATGCAGCTCCGGGGTGAACGCTGTGATGTTTCACACTTGGTGTTTCGAGACCGGCTTCGAGAAGGGCTGCCAAGCACACCTCGTACTAACTGCCGACCACACAAGCGTCTACGCACACGAGTTAGTGCTGCAGGCAGTATGTAAGCGGGGTCGTTTAGTCTGTGGCTCAAGCAGAAACTCTATTTAGACTCCGCCATCTTCCCGCATTCTTCTTCTAGCTCTTGTCTGTTCTCGACAGCCAACTATCCTCTCAGGAGCCGTTTCTGACGAGCGACGAAACTGACGCATCCCAACGGCATTGGACTGATATTCTTCTTCCCTACTCGAAACCGCGCTGTCAATGTCCGCATGCACTCACTTCCTATTCGCCCTGCTAATCGGGCAAAGGGGTCGATGACAAGCCCGGCTCACCTCCTGCTCAAGCCTTCTGTATGGCCTCCGCTTCACAAACTTGCCAAGACACTCTCCTTCCTCATCACCTGGGCACAAACATCCCGATGAACTCAACTTACGCAATGGTATCCTGAGCAAACTTCAAGACTCCTAGCAGAACCCGGTCTTCATCCCGTTCTCCTAACCTTCTGGAAGCCAAGCCCACTCAACCCGACGATCACAGATCTCATAGTTCGTGGCTTTCGGTGATGTGGGGGCAGAATTTCTTCAACTCCGAGACGATGCTCCATGCAAGCTGCGGAGGCTTCAGCACCGCACATGCTGGGCCGATGAAAGTCCTCGGAGGAACAGTTCCCTTTTCGTGAGCATTTCCGACGGACGTGGCTGCCTCCGGTGTGAATATGCGACAGCATCAATTCTCACATCGCCTTATTTCTGCATATGAACTCTGAATTCTTGTGCGATCTCTGAGAGCTGAGTTCGTGCGCGGGATCTCAGTTTTTACGATGCAACGGTGAATCAAGTCTTTTTCGGTCCTGTCAAAAGTCGTATGTCGCAAAAGGCAGAACAAGAGTATGATCAATGCAAAGAGAGGCTTATTCGCCGAAAGAGTCGAGAATCAGTCGAGACTCACGATGACATGACTTGACGGGTGAATTTCCCGCCCTCCATGCCGCACGGTAAAACCATCGAGCAGAATATCTCCAACCGTTGGCCAAGGCTTCAGGGGCACGGACTATAAATGTTCAGGATGTTCCCCGACAAGACGCAGCCAACTTGATGGCAACTCGGTCATGGGGATCTGAACAAGGTGTGATCGACCCCTTCTTTTCGCGCGACAGCCACTTATACGAAATTCCCTCCCATCCTCCATGTTGAAGATTCAACCAACCATACTGCGTCAAAGACTAGCAGCGATTATTCGGGCATAAAAACTCGTGTTATCAACTCAAAGTCGGGTGATGAACGAAAGTAATTTAGAACCTTGATGACATTAGATGGCTTAGACTTCCCGGCTCCAATGAGCTTGAAGTTCCTTCTGAAATACGAATACATCGCGGAACTCTAGTTACCATTGCTAGCCCCTCGTAGCTTGGCAATCCTGAACTTCGTCTTCTCAATGACCGTCTCCTCATCCCAGATGTGAGTAACACTGGGAGTCTTGTTCACGGTCTGTGCCCATTTGTAAAAGTTAGGGGTCCTCTTCTCCAAGGATGTAAGGAGGCTCGGCGGGAGCAGCTCATGCTGGGAGAATGCGAAGAGTCTTAGGGTGAACGATCCAGTCAAAGCCTGTATCGGTACATTAGCATCTCTCATGTGACCAGAGAGTTCCCGCCTCAGGGAGCGTGCTGTCGGCAAAAGTAGCCCCGAGCTGCAGATCTGTAAAACTCACCTCAGCCAGAGTAGGCTTGTCGCTGCCACCAAAGTAGGGCGCAGCATCCTTCAGGAGAGGCTCAACCTCCTTCGCGATAATTTCGACGAAGCTATTGGCGACGGCGTCAACCTCGGCGGGCGACTTGGCCGTGTACACCTTGAAGATGAGCGGATTGGCCTTGGAGAAGTACGCATCGACGAAGAAGTTGATGCGGGCGCGACGGAGGGCGCCGTCCTTAGAGTTGGATGCCGGCAGCAGGTGCGAAGGGTGGGCGTCGGCGAGGAACTGGGCCACGACGGCTGACTCGGTGATGATCTCGCCGTCGTATGAGAGCGACGGAACCAGGCCGCGGGGGTTGACTTTGAGGTACTCCTCCGTGCGGGGGACGGCGAGATCGATGATTTCCTCTTCGTACGGGAGGCCGAGCTCGATGAGAGCGATGTGCGCACGGTGAGCCCCTGTGTGGTTGGTTGCACTGAATCAGTTCATGATCTTGAGTGTGTGCCACCCCGTCTCGTGGGACGGGTCATGCTTAATTCATCTCACACGAGGGTGTTCAGGTATGTGAATAACGGGCTTGTGCCAAGTGACGAGGATGATAGGAGTTGCTAGTCGACTGGTGGTGTGAAGTTCACATACATGGGCAGCCGTGGTTGGTGTACAGCTTGATCTTGGGCGCGGAGGACATTGCGGGGTCGTTTGTGAGGTGTTTGGAGAGGTTTACGAATCGATGAGCTATGTCGATACTTGGATTTTGGAGCTTTGGCTGGCTGTTGACGAGGTCGATGGTGAGGCAGCGTAGTGTTTTATGTTATCGAAGTTGAGTAACTGATTACCAATGGCTCTATGAGATAAAGATGTTGCACCATTGGAGAATCGATGTCGTGATGGATTTCTTCACGTGAGGGGAAACCCCTCTAGGAAAACCGCGGGGACGCGGGGCCGGCGATTGCGACATGGTAGGCTTGGCTTAGAAATTAGTCGGCGGTCGGTGCTCGATGGGAACCGAGAGGCTCGCCCAATAGCCATAGTTTCTTATCTGTTGGCTACTGCATAGTACAGCTTCCCAAGACACCAAGGCACCCTTGCAGGTGCATTAAAATGTCCACCTACCAAGCCGATGCAGGCGAGGTTTCCCCGAGCGGGACAGACTGGATAAGTAGACTTCCGCCGTTACGGTGGAAATAGTATCCGCATCCGTGCGTCCCGTCTGGAATGGCAGCGGTCTGGACCCTCCGAGTAGGGCTGAGGATCCCTGTAGAGACGACAGCAACCCCAAGATCTCGAGACTTGAGAGTATCGATCTCCATCGAGCCGCAAGCATGTTTTTACACAGCTACTAGGCGTTAGTTGCGGGGCATAGATTGTAAAGACATAGTGGAGGAAATGAAGTGTCAAGACACGGACCCAGACTCTTGACGAGCAACCACAGGATGAGAAGTTCTCTACTGTTACTCACAGAAATTAAAGGCTTCTTACTAACGACCATTCGTCATGAGTTCAAACATTATTAAGGAGATGTCGTCGAACTTTGGTCAGCGCTAGTGTTGTGGCTCATAAGTACCTTAGACATCAGCTTGCAATCTCACTCATCTAAAGAGTGGGTAAAAATGATATCAGGTGTCTAACAAAGACTATCAAAACGAGATTGCGAATAAATCACCACCATATCAGAATTTCCAGTCTAGCAGCATCGAGACAATAACATTGATACACAACTATCAAGATACAAGGCACGAAGAGACAGTTTGCTGTCGCTCCAGACGTTACAACCGGAAAGGAAATCCATAAATCAAAAATCAAAACCAAGATCCACCTTCCAAAGTCCAACCCCAAATCAACCCTTTCTCAGGTCACCTACGCAACTTCCTTCATCAGCACCTAAGCAACCGGCAACAAGCATCTGACTTTGGGATAGTAGACAAGCTGAGGCAACCCGCCACAAGTCTTCGGACCGTTAGACTGCTCATCCTTGATACAGTCAAACGAACCAATCCCATCGCAGACGAAAGTTCCCGCACCGTCCTTCTTCTCGTTATACCTACACTGCTTTCGGCCAGAAACTTCCACCCCGGAATCAGCCTCAAAAGTAGGAGGCCACGATAAGTTGTCGGAGGTTTTTGTGTCGCCCGAATCTTCCAAAAGCGGAAGTACTGTGTCAATGGCCTTCAGGCCAATCCTCTTGTCGTCGCACTCTTTGCGGCTTGCGTCGTCCGCTTTCTTCAGGAACATGACCCAGGAGCCTCTCGAGTTAGGAACTTGGCCCGGTTCGGACGGGGTAGCCTTTTCCAATGCAAATTCGATCAAAACCTGCTCGGTGGGCTTCGGCGGCGGAGGCTTGTTTGACGTTGTCGACTTCGGTGGAGGCGGAGCCGTCGTGCTTTCCTTGACAGCCGGTGACGATGTGGTCTTCGCGGGCTCCGGCGACGAAGTAAGAGTTTCCATAGGTCTAGTTGTCGTCGGAACAGTCGTCGGAACAGAAGCAGGCAGGCTCGTCTGTTGAGAGGGCTCCGACGAAGTACCACCGGGAGTCGCTGATCGGATCGGGCAGGCCTGTCGCTTGGCTGCAGCTCCGCCAGCAGCTTGGCCTTGAAAGATTTGGTTGCTCGCAGGATCCCAGCTGGCAGTGCGCCCTTCCAGCGGTCTTCCTTCGACCCACATTCGCCAGCTGGCCTTGCCAGTGCAGTCGGGAGCTGGTTGGTACTGAATGAGCAATTTACCGCGTGATTCCGTGATTTCTACGTCGAGCAACTGTTGAGGTGTACCTCGAGTTTTGGGGGCATAGTCAATGACGTCTACTCTCACTTGCGTCGAGGTTGTCGAGAAAGTTTTGTACAAGTCGTCGTGTATCTGCGCAATCCTTGGGCCGTACAAAATCCCTCCTGCATTGTAGTTGGGATCTAGGCGGGCTTCATCCGGCGTAGACTGCGTAGGACGTTCGCGTGGTGTGAAGATGAAAACCTGAATCGGCAAATTGCTGTCGGCCGGCGTGCCGTCGCCGAAGATGATACCGCGGTTCCCGGCATCCGGTTTGTCTTTGAGGTCATCCATTCCCCACTCTCTATATTCGGTCAATATGTTTGTGCTTCCGACTCCTGAATGGAGATCCCTGATGGCTCTGAGGGTGAAGTCATTCTCGATGTGGCTGGTGAAAGCCTTCTCCCAGATATGGCTCGCCCACGCACCTCTCTGAGACAATACCACAACAGAAGTGCAACCGTAAAGCCCATGGACAGACAGGGCTGCTACTTTGTCATCGAAAGAGACCCAGTTGTGACTAGTCACGTGGTCACCGTGCTTAAAAGTAGTAAGTTTAACCTCCTTGGCGTCGTAAGGGGGTTGCATTTGGACAATCTCCCAGGTCTCCCCAGCCATGAATGCGTCTTGATTACCTTCATAATCACTCGGGTCGGGCCAGACGCCTTGCTCAGGGTCGCCGCGCTCTTGGAGTTCACGAGGCGCTAGCTCACGACTTCTCTTCTTCGATGCCGCGCAAACCGCGTCACCGCAGGTTGACGGGTTACACAACCACTCTGTCGGGGTGCTCAGCTCCGACGTGGAGGTGGTTGCTGAGTTTTGGCCGGAACAGCCAGTGACTGTGGTAAACGCGGCTGTTGAGCACCCGAGAGTCTTTGTTGGGCTACCATCCGTTGGCGATTCTGCTATCACCATCAGTGAGATTGATCATTGGATGTACTCAGGAGCAAGCCACTGACCTTTCGTCACAGAGCAGAATACGCTCTCGTGTGTCGCAGTAATAGTGGTGGTACATGACGAAGAAGTGGATGTAGTGGAGGACTGCGAGTCTGATTTCTGATCCTCATTGTTGTCCCCGTCTTTTCCGTCAGTATCTGAGGACGGAGGACAACTGCCAATGTTCAAGCCGAAGAGCTGGATGCAGAACTCCGGCACGCTGATGGCGATGTTTGGAGGGAATGACAAGTAGCAGCCAAAACATATCCGGGGCGGGCCGGAGAAGGGAATAATCACTATTGACAGGAATCAGCTAATGTTGGTTTTGACTTTGACTGACCATTGGTTACGTACCTGGAACTATCGTGGGTTGATCACTTCCGGGCGATGTTGTTGTGATGTACGTCGGTGTTGTGTAAGTCACATCGGCGAGGGTTTGGAACACTGCAAGCTCTGGAATCTTGGTGAGGGTTGGTGCCGTATCTGTCGTGAGAGGGGTTTCGAGTCCGGTGCTGCTGTGAATCGGGGTCGACACAGTGGGAGTTGCAGCTGTGTGTGGCACTCCCGTTGGTGTTGTCGATAGCGGAGCTCCACCAGCCCCAACATTAGCTGCCGCGCTTGAGATATCTGCTGCCACTTCTTCCGAACCAGATCGAACTACTATGGTGGCAGAGTCGATTTGTGACGGGTCAGTTGCGACGAGACCTGTGCCAAGACCGCGGAGAATGTCAAGCAGCCTGCACATAAGGAAGCTTAAGTTCTGCGCCAGGCCGCTCTCCTCCGAGGACATAGCTGTGCAGGTTGTTTCGATGACTCCTCCTGGAATATTATTGGTAAGGCCGCCAACAATCGAGACGAGAGGCTGGACAGCTTTGATGGCTTCCGATGCCCGCGGTTGCTCTGGTTGAGTGATCCAGGCGGTGACAGTCGATAGAGCGATTGAGACATCTGATGAGATAGAAGATACGCTCGACCTAACCTCTGGAGCAGAAGGATCAAGCTTGGTGGGCAATGAGGCCGGGAGGGTTATAGGAGACGTGAGAGGCCCTCCATTGATAATGACGACTTCTTTGGTGACACCGTCATGGACTGTGGTACTTGTCGTCAAGGCTGGTTGCGCAACAACAGAACTATCCCAGGCGGCAGTGGTTTCCACCGGGGTGGAGGGCGGGCCGGTCTCTCCAGCGTTGGGCTAAACCTCGTCAGCTCCTGAGCGTGCAGCAGAACAATAGAATCAGACACCGCCTTCGGAGAGCATTACCGTTGTAGTGATGTGAGTCGGGACGCCGGTTGATGGACCGCAGAGTCCCAGCTCTTTCTGGTGCAAGAACTGGCAAGTTACAGCCTCATTTGCCGCAACTTGTCGAATGACATTACTGTGATGGTCGTTTCTGAGTGCAGCATTGCCGACAACTAGCAGCCAAGCCACAGAGTTAACAGTGTAGAGCAACATTACTGCTGCAAAGTCTATGCAAATTGATTCAAAGATGGATAACACAATGTTGAACTTGAGATGTCTTCTGGCAGCGAGACGAAACAGACAGTAGGAGGCCTTCTTGCGCCCTTTTAAATCCTTTTCCTGGCCCTGTGAATTGTCACATCACCTAATCTCGAATATCCTTTTTCTCGTTTCTCTCGATTTATCCTCCAAAGAATCACCGACTGGCGCTCGGTTTCATGTTGGTTGGATGAGTTGGTTGGGTGAAGAATGGCATCCCACTAGATGGGGGATATTGGGGGCACCGGCCACTCGACGGCCAAGCCAACGAGGTCATTCTTAGGTACATGTATGGGCCAGTTAGGAATATGCCTTCTCTATACACTGTTCAAATGTGTCAAATTCCATGTGCGGCCTTCGAGGGAACCGGGTGGTGACTTTCATGCTTGTTCCTGCAGACTGCAGTTACCTGCATGCATCTTGCTGGACTTGCGGCGCCTAAGTTTTGGGGGCCAACAAGCTAGCAAAATCAAGGAAAGGAAACCACGACAATCTTAGTCTGGGGGTTCTTGGGGGTGCTGAACATTTTTTGGGGGCGCCGAGATGAAAATGGGCTCGCTATTTCTTGAATATGACCTGATAATGCAAGCCTGGTGACATTGGGGGTTTTCTTTCACCAATGTCCCAACCAACAGCACCAACAAAACTGTCGATTTGAGGAGTGCAGCATGAAACCAACGGTCCAACGGCATATCAGACCAAAAATGGGACCTTTCTAAATATAACAGCCCGTCCATTTTCTGTAAGTCCATCACGTTGAGTGGGCTATCACGTGTCCTTCCCCGCACCTCTGCTGTTGCCTATCTTCACGACATCGTCTCTCGTTTCCTACTTTGAAAATTACTCGCCGTCCTTGCTTTTCTCTGCATCACTGCTTCAAAATCCTATTCTCCAAACTTGACATCCGAACAGCCCGACTCTACGTTTCCAACAAAGTCATCATGGGTAACAATTTTGTGACGACATACGCGCAGGAAATTGAGCGCATGAAGCAGCGAATCTGTCAGACGAAAGAAGTCAACAGGTTGCGATACCGTATCAACCCTCGACCCGTACATTACGAAGTCGATCCCACGCCACTTTGTCCCGGGGCTCACTTCCCACCTCTCCCCCCGAAGTTACCACGGCCTGAATATACCTCCACGGCGAATCTGATCAATATTGACGACGACGACGAAGTCCACTTCTACGTGGCCTGCGAACAAGGCCTCCTCGACCGCGTAGTCACCTTCATCCGCGAAAACGAAGCTAGCGAGGCAGTCTTGCAGTTCGGCCTCGAACAAGCTTCCTTCGGGAACCAACCGGCCGTTGCCCGGTGTCTGCTCGAGCGCGGCACTCTCCTTCACAACAATGTGTTTGGCCGGGGCGAGTTTGACAGACACTCCAAGTCCAGGTATCCCAGTGATGTCACGATATTTGACAAGTCTGAACCGGCAAAAGACCTCGTACCTCTCATCCAGGTCTACCTCGATTGGGGTTGGCACCCGAACCAGGCTTGGTGCCGCGCGCTCGAAGATGAAGGCCAGACACCGCTCGTGATCAAGGCGTGCCTGCTTAATCGGCCGCTCGTCGAGCTGCTCTTGAAGCACGGGGCGAACCCGGACATTGGAGAGAATTCCCTATTGGCAAATGCAGAGGAGCTGCCTTTAAAGAGCTCAGGGGGGGATGCTGTCAATTTTGCGGCCCAGTTGGGAGACATCTCCCTCGTCGACCTCCTCTTGGCTTCCGGCGCCGAGCCACGGATCACGAAACCGTTCGTCAGCCTCGTCTCTAGCCAAGTGGATACTGAACAGGCCGATTTCGGCCGAGTGCCATTCTCCCAGCGCCGGTCGATGGCTGAACATGTTCTCGTCGCGGGCATCGGCGGTGTCAACGACGTGAAGTGGGTACCGAACCGACACGGTGGCGTTGCGTACCAGGTGGGGAGTGGTTATGACACTACGGCCTTTGCGCACGCTTGCGCGGCGCAGGACTGGGAGTATGCGGAGTGGTTGCTAGAGAAGGGCGCCGACCCTGAGTTGCTTGACGGCCTGGCGCTTAGAAAACAATGGTGGATAGACGGGCTTATTGGACCGAACGATCCCGAGACTGTGAGAAAGCTGGTGGACAAGGTCAAAGGCAAACATCTGGTTGCCCAGTGATCTCGGGCGATTGGGTGTAAGCGGAGGATATTCATCCTGCATAGCCAGGCTAGACGAAGGGTGACTAGGCTTTCATAGTTGTTCAATTGAAGTCATCGTAGCGTATTGCATAAAGATCCTATGAGTAACCCGAATAGCCGCGTAGGTAATGCTGATGCTTGTTAGTATCTTCACCTAATGCTTTGTGTTGAGCAGCGCAATATTGCTCTGCTCAACACAAAGCAGACAACATATCACCAAATATCAACCACGATGTCGAATCTCTCTGAAGTCTGCTTGATGTGTTGCCGCAAGCTGCCGAAAGCTTGGGGCTGCTTTCACAAGCGACAAGAATCGGATATCGGAGGAACAAAACCAGCGTGATTTGCAAGGGGATCGTCGAGGATGGCGGAGAGACTTATTGTCTGCTGAATAGATGCGAACGAGGACTGCTTGCCTAGGACTTCGTAGAAACGGAGAAGTCTCGAGGAGGGCAATTGGTAATCAAAGAAGGAAGAGAGAGCTCGCAGCGTGCCGTTGCGTTGTTCGTCATTTAGTCTAATTGAAGTATGGTCAGCTCCATGCAATTGCTGAGTCTACAGATATGATTCAAACTCTACTTACTATGATCTTGACGGCGAAAGTGTGCAGAATCAATCCTGGTACCGTACAGAAGTTGATGATCATTTCGTGGTGCAAGAGTTCAAGCAAACCGCGTCAAATCTAGCGCTGTGGTTAGTCGATACCTTGAATGCGCGTGGCCAAATCGACGCCTTGGATAGTTCTCGTCTTTTCAACGCGGGGGGCTTTGCCCATACAGAGTGTACTTTTCAATCTGGGTGTCAGTCTTTTGCAGATGATGTCTGATAGAGAGAGTAGGTAGTGTAGCTCAGAGACACAACGCATCCAGGGCCCGGATACCCGTCGGATTTGGCTTCGGGCCCCGGAATCAACGAGTGGGAGGCCGATGACAGCAGTGCGCATTGCGTCGGGACTCATACACGACAATGACTCGGTCGCGTCACGGGCATGATCTGTACATAGTACTTCGTCTACTCTCACCGTCTACTTCATTTCTCGAATGGCCTCCCGCTGTAACACAGGCGCAGCGACAGTTCTCAGGCCTGCATCTCGACACGGCATCCCACTCACATGGGCCTTGCATAATCGCAGGCCAGTTTAGACAGCCTGCACGGATCGCCCGCTGCTAACTTTGGCAGCACCGGATTTCCCTCCGATGGAAAACGGATATCAGGGTGAGCGGTTTCATCAAGCGAGCCATGCTTCCGTCCATCGGACGCGGTTTGTCCGGCAGCATGCCATTTCCTGCTGCGCCGCCTGATCGTAGACCGGCTTTCTTAGTCATAGACCTCTCTCGATTTAGCAAATAGGCGCAGTCCGCAACAGCATTACTCAAAATCGTTGGACGGATAGCTTTCTAGAGAGATAAACCTTCACTTGCATTTTGTTCGATATTGTCGCCCATGGCCGGCTAAAATGCAGACGACTTTTCTGGCCAGCATAATGGAGGATTTGTTTCTGGCTGCTTGCCGCGGCGTTGCACGGGGGGGCGGTACTGTTAATAAAGCATGGTGGTATTAATCTCGGCTGGATGAATATCACAATGTCTTATACCAACAACACCACCGTTACACACACAAAAAGTAAAAACATCGAGATTTCAGACGAAGACGGTCAGCCGGTTGGTTGTGCCCTGCTCGATTCATCCCAAAATCCAGAGTTTTTTTATGATAGGAACGCTGTAGGGATGATCACACTAAACGCATATAAGCTCAACCCGCAGTTCTGGAGATGCGGATGTGCACGTTTGACTCGTTGACCTGATCGTCGAGATCTGCTGAATCATGCTGTCCGTGTTGCTGTCAACGGTCACTCGAGAAGATTTCTCTTGGACCTTTTTACGAGCAAACCCCCAGCTGGCTTTATCTCTCTATCATGGGGCTGGATATCTCGGCCAGAGGGTGGGTTTTTGTGGTTGATCGGCGCCCTCTGCTCGGTGAGCGAATTATCTGGTTGGGTGCGCAAATTATCGAGGAGAGAGTGTTCCCCAAGATTTGGTTTATTTTTGGGGTTTGCTGCAACCGACCTGTCGATCTCTCTGATGGTGGATCGCGACGGCGACGGCTAGTTAGTTCTGGTGAATGTGAAGAAGCAGCTAAAAGAACACGAGGTGGCGGGAGCATACATAATATGATTACTAGTGTAAAACTTCGTCCTTCAATGAGACGTCAATATGATTCAATGGCATACCACGCAGGGTAATTCCCCCGACCACCCAACGTTCTTCTCGAAAATTCCAGACTCGCCCTGAGCTTGTCTTCTGTTGACCTCGTCTCCACCGAAAAAGCCGAGAGACAAGAAAAACAAAAACAAAAATAAACATCAAAGTGAGGAGGAGCCGAGGAGGTTAAACTGGGGACGCGGGATACCCAACGGGTCCCTCCGTGGAATTCCCTCCCCTTCTCCCCTCTCCCCATGCCTGTCCCAACTTGAATTGTTCTGGGGACAGCAAGCAGATCGTCCGAAGGCGGCCCCAGGGTATTTGATGGGGCTCAAATCAGACCATATCGCACAACAGGCGTGAATACTTGGAGTGCTACAGGGTCACTAGAAAATAGGGACGACCCAACGAATAGGAAACCAACTTCGCGCCCATCAGCCGCACTAGGGGTTGAGATACCCCGATAAAGGTGTGTTTCCTGTAGAATGGTTCCAGCGGGTAGCGCAGCGACGATCTGGCGGGTTTCCGAGGAAGCGCACGACTCATGGGAGCAAGTCGCCTCCAAGCTTGCCGTCAGCCGAGCGCGACCAGCGCTTGTTAGGCCACTGGAGGAAACACAACATAGCCTCTGCCTAGCATTGCATAGCAAAAAAGATTCGGTCAGCAGTCACTCTAGGACGTTAAGCGCAGCGATTGTCGGGCGACGGTTCCGCCCGCTTTTTGTGACTCGTGCTATTAATAGTTAAGGTTTTTCGGTTCGGAGTTATCGAAGAAAAGGCAGAAGGCAGGGCGACAGGGCAGGCGCGCAGGGGAGAAGCCCGCGTCAGTTTCACGTAAAGCAGAGCATTAGCTCACGCCGTGATCATTCTAGCGTCTGAACTCTGTTGCCTCCTTGCCTCGCCCCAGCCCTTACTTGACGTTCGATATTGGCTCTCTTGTGAGTGAAACCGCGGGCAAGAAGAAGAAAAGAGGCGGTTGTCATGTTGGGCATGCTACGTTACCCCCCTTAATCTAGCGTCGAGAGAGGGGACCCTCTTGGCTAAAATAGGGGACGTGGGGCTCTTTGATCGTTTGTTCGTGACATCACTGCCCGAGTCTCTGCCCTATGTTAAGAAAATCGCGGCAAACTGTGTGGAATGGACTAACATGCGAGAACCCGTCCTTACCGTGTCTGTTAATTCTGGATGCTACGCTACGGATACAGAGTTGAGAGCAAGAGAGAAGAGAGGGCTGGGGGCGCAGTCTGTCTGTCTTTGCAGTGCCACGGCAAACCAACCAACCACTCCAATTCCAATCGTCCCGTGGGCCGTTGGCCTCCAGAGAAAAGAAGGTCTGGTGCTAAATCGAGCAAACCGAACCAATCGGCGCTCCTCGCGGCGTGCGGCTTCCGAGGCCACCGGCTGTCCCGTTCAGCTGGTCTCTCTGTGTGAACGGTGTACCCCGTTCTCCAGTTTGCTGTGGCTGGGACGGCAGCCAGTTCATCGCCAAGAAAGCTCAGCAGCCCAACGCACATGAGCCCTGCAGCGGTGCAGCCCTTGTGCCCTTGTGAGGCTCCTCTCGTATTTGTCCGGCTCCCCACTTTGTCAACCAAGTGAGGCCCATGATGTCAATCGGGCTCCGCAAAAAATGACCCCGGTCGGCATTACGAGAAGATCTTCGCCGCCCCCGGCAGTGCTGGTGCTGTGCACTGACTGAGTGGCAGTTTGCCTCTGGCAGCCAGTCCCCGATGTTTACGAGATGGGACTGCTGGCCAACGGGAGTCCCCTGGCTAAATGAAGTGGCACACCGGCCAACAGGTAGAAGTTCTTTGCCATCGTCAAGTTGGTATATAAGGTGACGGACGAATCCTCCTTGACGAGAAGAAGACCATCCTCACCACCCTCACACTCACCAACCAACCATCTAATCAAAGATAATCTTCCGACCACTACAGTCTTTCCAGAACATCATCAACTCACCACAACCACAACTTTCCTACACCTTTCTTCTTTAGTAGAACCAACCACCAACAAACCGCCAAAATGCAGTTCAAGGCCCTCACCGCTCTCACCTCCCTCGTCGCCGCCGTCTCCGGCCTCCCGACCTTCTCCGCGACCAACGGCACGGCCACCAACAACACCCTGCCCGCCGACGCCAAGTTCCAGCTGATGGCCCTCCGCTCCGCGTCGCCGGTGCACTTCTCCACCTTCCAGGCCGCCAAGTCCTCCATCTTCCTCCAGCTGCCGTCCCAGAACGCCACCTGCGACCAGCGCAACGCCACCGAGTCCGCCACCTTCACCCTCGGCCAGGACGGCGGCCTCTACCTCTACGCCGCCTCCGCCACCCCGCAGCAGCTCTACGCCGACCGCTCCGGCATGGGCCAGGGCAAGCTCGGCTACACCACCGGCGCCCAGCCCGCCCCCCGCAACGGCGAGCGCACCGGCTGGACCATCGACGCCTACGGCGACCTCACCCTCGACGGCGCCGGCTTCCTCGCCTGCCCCAACAGCATCGAGGGCGCCTGGTCCATCTGGGTCTCTTCTGGTGTCGCGAACCCTGCTGGTAACACCGACTGCCTCGGCATCTCTGTCCGCGCTGTCCAGGCTGTTGTCCCCAACAGCTGCTCTTACACCTCCAACTAAGGGGTTGGTGAAGCAACTTTTCGGCATGGATTCTTGGTAGATTAAAATTGGCATGTGGGACACGATGAACAACGTCCCCGGGAGATATCCTATAGAATGGCGCAACTTGTATTTATGGCATACCCTCTTTCCCCCAAGACACCGAAGGGGACTGTACATCGCGGATGACGCGACAGCAATAACTTCTCTGTACATGAATTAATATGTCACTTTTTCAAACATTTGCTCGCCTGTTTGTTCTGATGTGAATGTGACCAACTGCCTCTGATCAGTATCGACTGATGAATGGGAGCGAATATTTCTAACCATTTCACGAGCACAACAGCAAGCAACTTGAGTAGAACTTGAACCAATTTCTGTGCTTGCTTTAAACTTCTATTGTGAGGGATGTCTACACCAGTCTCTAATCTGCCATCAGCCCTCGACCTTGTTGATACCCTCCGCATCAACCACCAACCCCGCCTTCTTAAACTCCTGGTCATTCGTCGGCAACTCAACCCGCCACTGCGAAATCAGCGCAGCCGAAATCTCAACCTCGCCTTCCGTGCCAAGCTCCAAGATATGGCCACCCTGCGTGCGGTCCTCGGTGATGAAGTGCATGTGGTCGCCCGGCACGCTGATGCCCTGGGTGTACTCTGGCGAGCGAAAGCCAATGACAGTGCCGCGGACGGGCTCCCTGAAGGTGTGAGAGGCCTGGTTCGCGCCGACCTCGCGCATGCTCTCGCCGGGCTTGCTCTGGCCGCCGGCGGTGCGGACGGTGACGTTCTTGAAGACGCCCTCGATGCGGATGGCCAGGAAGTAGTTCTTGGAGTCGGGCAGGCGGCCGGACAGGTGGGCGAAGAGGCCCTTCTTGTCGTCGAAGGCGCCGGTGATGCGGGTGTCGGGGCGGAAGCGGGTGACCATGGCGAAGGGGGCGACGGCGTCGCTGGCGGGGCTGGTGTCGACGGCGGTGACGGTGTTGTCCGACTTCATCTGGTACAGCTTGCCGTCGAGGATGATCATCTCGCCGTTCATGTAGCGGAAGGTGCCGAGGCCGTGGTCGCCGTGCTGGATGAGCTCCGAGACGGGCAGGCCGGTGGAGGCGATGCCGTCCATCAGGGCCGAGATGATGGAGTACTGGTAGATTTCGTTGACCGCCATTGTGATGATTGGTGTTTGAAAAGACAAAAAGAAAAGTTGTCTCGGTAAGTGATGCCAAGTTTGAGATGCCAAGGTTCGGATGTCGAAGCTAAGACACAAGAAGATCGTGGTGGTGGTGGTGGTGGTGGTGGTGGTGGTGAGGTCCTAATTGACTTTGGACGATAGGTGATTCGCTGACTGCAGGAAACACGTGTGCTTACTTGCTCTCTTTTTCCTTTACTTTCTGATGGATCTTTCCTCTTGTCTCGCGGCTTGCACGGGGAACTTTCTTCAACAATTATGGAGGAGCTCCATAGCCAAAGTCCCTATCGTGCGTTGCATTTGCTGCATGTTTTTGTTGAGTCATCATCACGCGTGCAGTGTCACTGGATAAGCTACTAACGGCAGTAGCTATCAGTGGTATGGACACTAACAGAACACTGAGCGAGGTGCGCTTTGGGTTCCACCTGGCGGCGCTGACGTCAGTTCGACGTGCTTGCGGCATCGCCGGCAGCTTTTGGAGCTTTCAGAAGCAGCAGCAGCAAGCCTTCCACAAAAATGAGGTGACTGAGCGACCTGACGAACGAGATGCCGGCGGGAGCGAACGGAGCGCGCTAGGGGCTATTGCGGCCTTTGTTTTCTCCACACCGGCGACTGCATCGTGAGAGAGTCCGTATCTTGCCCAACATTCCTCTCCCGACATCCTTGGCACGTTGTTGCGGCAATATCCCTCTGCCTCGATGAAAACAGCCTGAGACACATCTTCAGCCCTGCTGCTGCTTCGGTTCTCCTACGTTCTCATCTTTATCATCACTCACCACTGACATTCTACGAAGGAAGTATACCCTAATTACCCCTCACCATGTCCACAGAAACAGTCGACGTCGTGATAGACTCCCTTATCGCCGCTGGCGTCAAGCACATCTTTGGCGTCCCCGGCGCCAAGATCGACTCCGTCTTCAACGCCCTCATCGACCGCCCCGAGATCAAGCTCGTTGTCTGTCGCCATGAGCAGAATGCCGCCTTTATCGCCGGCGCCATCGGCAGGATCACAGGCCGCCCGGGAGTCTGCATAGCCACCTCAGGCCCAGGAACCAGCAACCTCGTCACCGGACTCGTCACCGCCAACGACGAGGGTGCGCCCGTTGTGGCCATTGTCGGAGACGTCAAGCGTGTGCAGGCCGCCAAGAAGACGCACCAGAGCCTGCGCGGCGTCCAGCTCCTCCAGCCCGTTACCAAGAAGGCCACTGGCGCCGTGCATCCCGACCAGATCGCCGAGATTATGCTGGATGCCTTCCGCACTGCGGCAGCCTACCCGCAAGGCGCGACTGCGGTGAGCCTTCCCATCGATATCATGGCCGCGGGCACCAAGACAGCCATTCCTGCACTACCCGAGACGGCCTTCGTCCCGCCCGAGTATGGCACTTCACCATCTGCATCACTGAGTAGGGCGGCGTCCATGATCCAGAACGCAAAGTTTCCCGTCTTGTTCCTCGGGGCGAGGGCAGCTACGCCCGAAGCTGTTGAGGCGGTTCACGGCTTCCTTCGGAAGCACCCCATCCCCGTCGTCGAGACTTTCCAGGCCGCTGGATCCATCAGCAAGGAGCTGGCACATCTCTTCTACGGACGCATCGGCCTCTTCCGTAACCAGCCCGGCGACAAACTTCTCTCTCAAGCTGACCTGGTCATCGTCGCTGGCTATGATCAGTCCGAGTACGACGCCGACGCCTGGCACAAGAACAAGGATCTCGACATCCTTCACCTGGACTGGATCCCAGCCGACTACGGCGCCTTCTACAACCCAAGTCTCGAGCTGGTGGGCTCCATCGCAGCCAACATCAAGGCACTCCAGAACATCCTCGCGACCGTCTCCCGACCACAGGAGCTCGAGGTCTCAAAAGAGATCTTTGCCGAGTTCCACGCGTGGGAGCGGAGCCCCCAGGCTCTGGGCCAGACCGGCGACGGCCCCGTACACCCGCTCCACTTCATCAAGCTCATGCAGGGCCTTCTCCCGCCGTCGCCGACCGTCGCCTCGGACGTCGGCAGCATGTACATCTGGCTCTCGCGCTTCTACTTCGCCTACAGTCCAAAGTCGTTCCTCGTCTCCAACGTCCAGCAGACCCTCGGCGTCGCCCTCCCCTGGGCCATCGGCGCCTCCCTCGCCCAGGAGCCCCCGTGCTCCCGCAAGGTCGTCAGCATCAGCGGCGACGGGGGCTTCCTCTACTCCGGCCAGGAGCTCGTCACCGCCGTCCAGCAGGGCTGCAACATCACGCACTTCATCTGGAACGACGGAAAGTATAACATGGTTGAGTTTCAGGAGGTCGACAAGTACGGCCGCAGCTCAGGCGTCGACCTCGGCGGCGTCGACTTTGTGCGCTACGCCGAGGCCTTCGGGGCAAAGGGCTTGCGCGTCACCCGCTCGTCGGAGCTGGAGGGCGTGATGCGCGAGGCCCTGAGCCACGTGGGAGTGTGCGTCGTGGACGTCGAGATTGACTACTCGCACAACCACGAGCTGATGAAGAATGTCATCCAGGACTCTATCAGTTAGACTTTCAGGGTTGTTGTCGGACGGTTGGGCGTTTTTCTTGCGTAATACTTGGGCGAAAGGGTCTGTGGTTTAGAAAACGTTTGCTTTGCGCGCCAAGAGCACGGGATTGTATCATTAAGAATGCCAAGAAAAGCTTGTGTTGTTGCTCTCTGACCCAGGGTAGGAGTGAGCGTCGTTGAGGATGTACTTCGGTCGTCTGATGAGGGCTCAGATGATTGGATGAAAGAAACGGTTCCTGACCACGTTGAAGGTGATATTAGTCTGTGCTGGCTCGGTCTCGGAAAACAGGAGCAGTTCAGAGGCGTCAATATCATCAGATCATTCGAACAAAGAGGTAGCTGGAACTAGCACTGCTAAGTTTGTCAGGCTGGAGGAGGAGTTGGGCTCTCATTGGCGATCTTTCATAATCTAATAGGCTTCAAGAGTGTCTACGGTATCGACACCGTTTGGAACCAACAAGACGATTACGCCTTCCTCCCTTTCACTCTTTCGATGAGCTCCCTCACAGCCTCCGGCTTAGTCGGGCCAACCCACGGCTCCGACCAATACTGTCGCAGCAGCGCAAGCCCCATACACAACTCCGGATCCGCCCCCTTTTCCAATAGCCACTCCGCAAACTCCCAGTCCTGTCCCGCACACGCCCGCGCAAACGCCGTTGTCTCGTAGGAATCCCCGCGCTGGCGGTCCAAGATGTCGCAGTACAGTAACCGTCTCACGTCATCAACCCCCGCGGCGCCGGACTCGAGGATGTGCTCCGCCATCGCCCGCCGCCGCGGGGAAAACGGCGTCTGCGCGAAGCTGTGGGCGTCGAGCCAGCTGCCGCGCAGGTCTGCGGGCATGATTTGGCACGAGACGATGCTGTGCAGCGGGTCGGCGAAGGAGGGGTCAGCGCCGTGGGAGAGGAGGAGGTTGAAGAGTTGCGTGTCGCCGAGCCGCGCGGCGCTGTTGAGCGCGTCGCCTCCGTGGCGGTTCAGCGGGGGCTCTTCGCCGTCTGGGCTGCGGGAGTCGGCGGCGATGTTGGGGTCCGCGCCGTGCTGGAGGAGGAGCTCGAAGAGGGGCGTGTTGGCGATGCAGCCCTCGTAGGGTAGCGGCGTTTTGCACTCGTTGCAGGTTGCGCGGCGCCATGCCTGGTTTGGGTGCCAGCCGAAGTCGAGGAAGACGCGGATCAAGGGGATGAGGGTGTCTTCTCTACCACTCTGTGTTCTGTCGAAGATGGTGACGTCTTCGAGGTAGAAGGATCTGTCTTTGGTCTTGACGCGACGGGCGCGGCTGAAGACGTTGCCGTGGAGGGGTGTGCCGCGCTCTAGCAGGTACCGCGCGACGGCTGGCTGGTTCCCGAACGAGGCCTGCTCTAGGCCGTGCTGGAGGACCGCTTGGCTTGGACTGTTGGTCTGTTGGACGAAGGAAGCCACTTCTTCGACGGAGCCGTTCTCGCAGGCTACGTAGAAACGGTCTTCTTCATCGTCGAGGCTGATGAGATGGGCGATGAGAGAATACTCTGGGCGTGGGAGTGCTGGAGGCAGCGGGGAGAGATGCGCGAATCGGGCTGTCTCGGAAAGGTTGCGTCTGGTCTTGCGTTCATCGACGGGGTGGGTGTTCTGATGGAGAGCTTCGCTTACCTCCTTGAGCAGATGGATTCGCTCCTTCATGAGCCGGATTTGTTCTGCGTGAGCCGACGGCGGGGAGTCAGGCAGGGTGGGGTTCATAGCGAGAAGATTACGGGGCTTGGTCTCAAAAGAAAAAAAAGAAATTGAAAAGAAAGACCGGCGAAGGATTTCCCGATTTGATGGACCTTGGCGAGCGAAGAGAAACGCGGATATGTTGAGAGATGAAGGTGAAGAGGTGAATAGGTGAACAGGCATCTGTCGCGGGGAACGACGCCTGGTGCTCAAGTCGTCAAGGCGATAATTTCCGGTCAACAAACACATTTACTCTAGAGATGTAGCTTCACGTGACAAGCCTCTTGTATGGTTGTGTGGTTCTTCTTGTTGGTCCAAAGTGCGGTGTTGGTTGGAACCCCGTGAACACCGCCGAAACCCCAACATGATGACAGCAAGTCGATCGATCCCGCCATATAATGGCATCAGTCTAGGGACAGACGATGAATTTTAAACACTCATATATGCAAAAGTTCAAATACATGTTTGTGGTTCATGGCCTCATGGCGCTACGGTCTGAGCCCGCTCAAACTCTCCTTGAAAAGTATGCCCAAAGGCTTCAACAGCCGTCTCCAACGCGGCCTCGGGAGCCGCTACAAACGTCAACCGAAGGGAGGCTTCCCTCACATCCTCCGTCTCCGCCGCGAACCAGCTACCCTTCGTTACCAAAACCCCATTCACACTGGACTTCTTGTAAATCCTATCCTCGATATCAAGGATAGCAGCCGATTCAAGGGACTCCAATGGCTTTACCGCAGGATGCTTCGACACATCCAGCCGTACCAATAAGAACATGCCAAACGTGGGGACAGTCCAACTGCAGACATCCCGCGGAAGGTGCTTCTCACAAGCCTCAACGAGAAGGTTGCGTCGGCGGCTGTACTCCAGAGAGATGTGGCTCAGCCAGTCAAAGAACCCCCGATGTCCCCACGACTCGGCAAGTAGCTTGTACATCATGACTTGGGACGGTCCCGCTGGGAAAGCAGAGCTGATTTCCGTGTTGGCCACGAAGATGCGGACTATCTCGGCGCTGGCAGTCAGCCAGCCAATACGGAGCCCCGGAGCTAGGATCTTGGAGGTCGAGTCGAGGCGGATGACGCGGCCTGTTCTGTCGAGGGACAGATATGAAGTGGGCAGATTTTCCAAGTACTTCTCGGCGGTGAGCTGGGTACTGGAGTCGTTCTCCAGTTGCAGGTAAAAGTACGGGTCGTCTTCAATGATCAGGAGATCGTGCTGCTCAGCGACTTCGTAGATGGCTCTGCGGCGCTCGGTGGACTGCGTCACGCCTGTGGGGTTGTGGCCGGAAGGGATCGTGTACAAGACGAATGGTTTCGGTCCCCTGAACTCGTCCCAATTGCTCAAGACCCTGTCGAGTTCCGCGGGTATAAGGCCCTCTGTGTCCATGGTGATTCCGACAGGATTGAACTTCTGCGCTTCTGCAATCTCAATAGTGGGCGGGTAGGTCAGACTTTCAAAAAGTACTGAGTCGCCGGGCTTGACGAACATGCGGAAGATGATGTCAAGGGCAGAAGTTGTCCCGCAAGTCAGACAAGTTCGCCAGTCTTCATACTGAGGCTTGTGGATCAGGTTAACATGCTCAGTAACGAAGCGAATGAGCTGAGCATGCCCAGCTGCATCGCCGTAGTTCAGAACCTTAGACAGGTCAAAGTCCTTGTCTCCCGCAGAGCAAGATGCGGGTGTAGTGTCATCTCCAAAAGCACCGTCACCCTGATGCCTCTTCCCATGAGCGATAAGCGAGTCCCAGGGGAAGTACTTCGGATTCGGCCGTCCGGTTCCCAAGCTGATCATGTTAGATGACTTGAGTGTAGCTGCCGCCGCCTTGAGTTTGGACGGCATACGGGCCTCGAGGCGATGGCTCCATGATCGGGCTTTCGGCTTTGCCTCCGTTTCCGTGGCGTGTGGCTTGAGGATGTCAGGATTGCTGGTCGCCGTGGAAGGTGAGGCTACTTGGGGTAGAGCCCGAGCTTGGTCTAAGCTGGCTAGCGTTTGGAGAAGCATTGTTGAGCCGAAGTTGCAGGGTTGAGCCGAAGTTTGCCGATGGCGGTGCGCCTTGACAAAACTCCCTTCATGTCTCAAGGTTTCAACCAACTATTTATTCATCACACAACTACAGGCTGCACTTGAACACTCCGAAATTCGGCATCAATCACGCAATTGTCGTGATAGGAGAACACGGCGTGGTTGGACTCTCCGGCGTCGCTCATCGGAGTATCGGAGAGAGCATCGGCCACGCCCCACTATTACCGGCGTGTCGGAGTAGCGGCACATGAAGAGGGGGTCTTGCATGATGATAAAAAAGCAGCTGAGCTATTCAACAGAGTAAAGTCGGATAAACGAATGACATGAAGCAAGAAACTCAGACACAGTATTGAAAGAAAGAAACACCAGTCACACAACATCACGTCAGAATGGGTTCCGTCAAGGACAGCAGTGCCCCCACTATCAAGTTGGCCGAATACCTCTTCACCCGCTTGCGCCAGCTAGGGATAGACTCGGTCCACGGAGTCCCCGGCGACTTCAATCTCCACCTGCTGGACTATGTCAAACCGTCCAGACTCCACTGGGTCGGCAACGCCAACGAGCTGAACGCCGGCTACGCGGCCGATGGGTACGCCCGTATCAAGGGTATCGGAGCTCTTATTACAACCTCCGGCGTCGGAGAGCTCTCGGCTATCAATGCGATTGCCGGAGCGTATGCTGAGCGCGCCGCCGTCGTTCACATCGTTGGTACGCCATCGCGGCATCTGCAGGACAACAGAGTCATGCTCCACCATGGTTTCAACGACGGAGAATACAGACGGTTTGCGCAGATGCACTCACATGTCACCGTCGCGCAAGCCAGCTTACGCTCTGCGAATGAAACTCCTGCTCAGATTGACGAGGTTCTGAGGCAGTGCCTGGTGCAAAGCCGGCCGGTCTACATCGAGGTGCCCCAGGATCTAGTCTCCGTGCCTATCTCTGCTCACAATCTCGAGACACCCGTCTGGACACCCAGTTACACGCCCACATCTGCAGAAGAAGCTGCTCTGGCGGCCATTTTGGACAGAGCATCTTCTGCTCAAAGTCCCTTGATACTTGTGGACGGCGAGATAAGACCCCTCGGAATCGTCGAAGACGTTCAGAAGATTGTTGCGTCTACCGGCTGGCCCACGTGGACAACCCCTCTCGGCAAGTCCTTGATCGATGAGACGCTGCCCAACTTCCACGGCATCTACAAGGGCAAACATGCCAATTCGACCGAGAAAGAGCTCTTCGGTAGCTCTGATCTGATCTTGTACTTCGGCCCTCACCTCAGTTCGACAAACACCAACCAGTTCTCCATGATCCCCAGACCTGAAGCTTCTATCATCTTCACTGATACCGAGGTCAAGATCGGAACCCAGGTCTTTCGAGATGTCACAGCAAGAGCCGTTGTCCGTGCCCTATCTCAACAATTGAAGACTTCCAACATCCATCGCTATGACGTCTACCCAGAGCTGCCGAAGGACTTCAAGATCTCTTTTGCGGACATTCCGCGCAACGGCAAAATCGACCACTCCAAGATCTGGCATCTTCTGGCCAATGTCATTCGACCGGGAGATGTGGTCCTCGGGGAAACTGGGACATCCGGGCATGGAAGCCGAGTCTACCCCATGCCGCAGCATTCCAGGCTCTTCCTTCCCTCTACTTGGCTGTCCATCGGCTACATGCTCCCAGCGGCACAGGGCGCAGCTTTAGCCCAGCGGGAACTTATTCAGTCATCCAAGTACCACAGCATCGAAAAAGCCCAAACGATCCTCTTCATCGGTGATGGTAGCTTTCAGATGACAGTGCAAGAGCTTTCAAGCATCATCCGCAATAATCTGGACGTGATCGTCTTCTTGATCAATAATGACGGCTACACCATCGAGAGATGCATCCACGGTCTCGAGGAGGGATACAACGATGTTGCGCGTTGGCGATATCTTCAAGCCCCAAGCTTCTTTGGCGCAAGCCAGGATAGCTACGTACGCTCTGCCAAGACGTGGGGAGAGCTTGAAGACATCCTGGGCGATGACAAGCTGGTAAATGGAAAGGGATTGAGAATGGTGGAAATTTTCATGGATGTCGACGATGCGCCGGAGGGAGCTTTATTAGATCTGATGAATGCAGAGAAAAAGAGACTGCAGACCATGTAATGTAGAATCCCTTTGATATTAAAGATATTCGTTGTCTCCAGTGGTCGTGTTAGTGTGCTTCGCGCCTGGCATCAGCTCACCCCTGCGCTTTCAAACAGCGCAGAGCTCAACGACTGGCTTTCAACTCCATCAACCGTGCACGCGTCTTGCCGCCATCTTCTTTCTTTTCCTCTGCTTTTTCAGACTAAAATAACAATCGAAACAAACGCCAGAGTCCCCTCGGCCAGCGACTTCAAAGTCCCATTTTCTCCCACGAGGGGCTAACAAATGAGAATCCCCAGGTTTCGCTAAGCGCCCTGTCCCAGGGCGGCAAAGCACAAACGATTGGGGGTTGACTGACAGGCAGTCAGACGCCTGTCCCCGCCCTACGATGACCCCTGCAGGCGGTTTCAGCCCTGCTGAAGTCGGTTTGATTGGCTGTGGAATTCCCATCATGAGATCCAGCCATGGCCAGCGATCAAGGGTCCGGCTTGCCTTGGGCGTCAGTCGAATGCGACTCAGCCCTTTTGTCTCGTCAACGATGAGTCTGTTCATGCCTTCTCTTTGTCTGGCGGGGATGGTTATAAGAAACTGTTCACAGCCGTCCCAACGTCCTGAACATGGTCACTCTGAATCAGTTCACACCTCAGCATCACTGCAATTTTATGTCTGCGTTTTCCTTGAGTCTTTCTTTCTGCATCACGGCAAGGCTTTCTTTCTTTGCATACTGCTAGACAGTTTTATATTCTTCTCGGTCTCGCATCACCATCACAGTCGAGATTTGAAACGCATATTGCATCAACAGCCTTCTTCATCGTAGAAGGACCTCATCTCTCTTTTTATTTTACAATCTTTGCTTTTACAAGATACTCCCAAGACCACCATCGAAATGGGTCAATTTTCAAACGCCATCAAAGCCGGCCAGACCGTCATCGAACTCGGCCGCAACGCCCAAGGTCTCGCCGGCGCCGCCAACGAATTCCGCACCGCAGACAAGGGCGAGATGGGCCGCAACGTCGGCCGTGCCGCCTTCAACGAGGGTGCCGACACCGGCAAGACGATGGGCAAGACGTGGCTCAAGACGTTCGAGGTCGTGCCACGCCTGGTGTGCCGCGGCCTGCAGTTCCTCTTCGCCCTGATCGCCTGCGGCTTCTACGGCAACCGCGTACAAGCCGATGACAAGGCTGACAACGGCTTCTCACCAGAGTGGATTCTCGCCATCACCGTCGCCGGCGCAGCTGCTGTCTCGTCGGTGCTCTTCGTTCTCGCGACGCCTCTCAGCGCTATCCCATTTATTGGCAGCAGGGTCAAGCTGTTTAAGACGTACCGCGCCTTCGCCTGGGACTTGTTCCTATTCATCATGTGGATTGTGGTGTTTGGAATCTTTGCTGGTATCTTCCTCAAGAGGAGCAGTGATGACAAGTACAAGGGTGCCAGCACCACGGCGATGAAGACTGCCGTCTGGGTGGATCTCGTCAACGCCATTCTCTGGCTCATTTCCGGCGTTTACGGATGCATCAAGACGTTCTTGGGAGACAAGGTTGATCACCTGTCGGACAAGGCTGGAAAGAAGCTGTTTGAGAAGAAGAAGCCGGCGCCGGCGAAGGATGGGTACGCTGAAAGCGTATGAGGAGCGCAAGCTTTTCGTTTTCATTATGTAAATTAGATAATTCCGGTTGGTTTTCTGTTTGTCGGGCGTCGAAGATGGCATCAGGAAGCTAATATTTGGCGCAACGGCCATGGGGACTCACGGGACATACGTATTTTCCAGATCAACAAATGAGCAAGCTAAACATGCTTGCATTTCTTCACTCGTCTTGCCATCAGTAATCATTTCACAGATTTCATTGCCTGATTGTTGAACACCCAAGGCTCAGTTTGCTTTCTTGATAATCTATGAGCATTCAGATTGGCACCCAATGAAGTTATCCGTTCATGCAGTCGGCAAATCTCGACATCACCAAGCTCTTGATACCAAATTTCATGGCCCTTTTGAATGAGCAATTGTTTCTTGACTGTCGGTTGGATCCCGCAAGTTTTTATAGAAGCCTATGTTCAAGCAATCACCTACAATCAGACGTGAAGGATACCCAATTGTCGCGTACGGCTTCGTTTGGCATTTTGTCGATTATTTACCTTCCCTTATGCAACAGACCAGTGATCGAGATGGTCATAGGTGGGCGAACCTAGAAAGCCATTCTACAAGTATTTAGGGGCACCATGTTCGCTTGATGTCGTATCACTTCCTGGTCACTCGACAAGTTCACCAGCATCGCAAGTTCTCTTGTCTTGCAATATCTACACGCAACATTGACGCCTGTCATGGATGATCAACTTTTGTACGACCTGCCTGGCAAGGCTTCGCCGGAAAGACATGCTCCAGATGCCCCGAACCCAACCATTGTCGGCCTGTATGGTGTGCCCGCCTGCGGCAAGTCCTTTCTCCTTCGCCAACTGAAGGCCTATCTTGGCGAACAACACTACGCTTTTTACGAGGGCTCCGAGGTCATTGACGACATCGTTCTGGGAGGCCTCCACGCATTCAAGAGGATGCACCCGGACGAGAAATACTACTGGCGTGAGCGTGCGATCACCTTCATCAGCCGGCAATGTCGAGAGACCAACCGTGTCGGAATTGTCAACGGTCATTATTCCTTCTGTGATGAGGGAGAGAGCCCGAAGAGAATATTCACCGATGCGGACTCTCTTTGCTACACCCATATCTTCTACCTTGACGTTCCTGCCAAAGATGTGGCCCGCCAATGCCTCGAGGACACCTCACGATCTCGTTCCTCCATGTAGGTCGAACATATCGAGGAATGAATGTGTTACGAAACCTCCATGTTGGAAGATCTCTGCCTGGGTCATGGCATATTGTTCGGGAAAGTGTCATCAACCCCATCACTTCTGGACAAGGTTTCAATCCGTCTCAACGACATCCGCATACACTCCTCCGAAGAGAATCTCGCCCGTGTCATCAGCATTGTAGACCAGATGGTGAGCAGCAAGACTTCCCATGGAAAGTTGGACTCTATGCTGGTCTTTGATGCAGATGAAACTCTGTGCGCAGCGGATACAGGCAATCTCTTCTGGCATTTGGACTACCCTGAGTCTGCCTGTGCTGGGTATGACATTGACACCCCACTCGAGGAGCTGTTCAGCAGTGAAATGGGGTATTCCTACAAGGCCTTTCGGCAAGCCATGCTACGCTATGAGGATATCGAGTACAAGTTCGAAGTCTTGTGCGATGGCGTTGCATCTAGAGTATTCATTTACCCTGAATTTCTTGCCTTGCTCCACGCTGCAGAGAAGAAGAGCAACGTGGGTGTTGTCGTTGTCACCTGTGGCATCCGTCGAGTGTGGGAAAAGATTTTGGCCAGAGAGGGTCTCTGCAATGTCACGATCATTGGCGGCAGTCGAATCGCAGACGGCTACGTCGTCACTCCTGAGGTCAAAGCAGCTGTCGTCTCCCGTCTGCAGAATCACCACAACCTCTATGTCTACGCTTTCGGAGACAGCCCGATGGACTTGCCTATGCTCAAAGCTGCTGACGAGGCAATCGTTGTGGTCGGAGACGAGCGGCTCAGGAGCAAGAGCATGGACGAAGCGCTGCTGAAGGCAATCTCTGAGGATGGTCTTAGAGCAAAGCAGATGCTGATGCCCAGAACTTCGGGGATGCGTCTTTCCAGCAGCTTGCTCCCGGTGTTGCAGCTCAATGCTCAACAAATTGTTGCCAAATTCACCAAGACTCCTCAGCATCTCCGCATCTTCCACGCCACTGAGAAGGCTGCAGCTAAATTGCTCATGACGCCAACCCGTGACGCCTCCGTTGCCGGTCCCAGCCTTCGCGCGGCCCATCATGAGGTCGGTCGCTACCTAGCTATCGAGTTTCTTGCAGATACTCTTGGCGTTGAAAAGTACCCCATACCTCATGTTCAGGGGCACATTACTTCAGGTCACAGACTCTTCGGTGAGGAATCAACAGCTATCATTGCTCTGATGCGAGGTGGTGAGCCGATGGCTTTGGGTGTCAGCGAGGTTTTCGCGAGGGTCATATTCCTCCATGCTAAGCAGCCAGAGGACATCCATGAGAATGCCCTGGCGGGCAAGAAGACTGTGATACTGGTGGACTCGGTGGTTAACAGTGGGAAGTCTATCGAGGTCTTCGTCCGCCATTTGCAAGCGATATATGCCAAGGTTCATATCGTCGTAGTGGCTGGGGTGGTTCAAAAGGATGCGCTTACCAAAGTCATGAAGCCGCTTGGTAAGACTGCTGATCTGAGTCTCGTTGCGTTGCGGCTTTCGGAGAACAAGTACGTTGGGCAAGGGGGCACGGATACTGGCAATCGGCTTTTCAACACCACGCACATGTTGTAAACTTAATGTCTGCGGGAACAACGTGAAATTTCAAAACCTTATGCCAAGCTCGAATCATGTTGCAAAAGTGAAACCACAATTGCTGAACGGCAATTGCGCCTTATCTTCGCAACAAATCATGATAATAAAAGGCTACAGATACTAAGCTGAAGGGTCTAAAAATAAGAAATGTCTAATTGGGCATGGCCCACATGTCTCGAACTGATATCTGCGATATTGCTACAAGTCAACATAACCATCGGGGCTGGCAATTGTGTTTCTTATGTGAAGACTCTCTTGTTCTTTCTTCATCCGGCAACGGGAAACCAATACCGGTCAGAAGAAAGACTCGAGTCTCTGCCTCGTTGGCTTGATCTACTAAATTCCTTACCCGTGTCATCAAAG
Organism: Colletotrichum chrysophilum; assembly: GCF_026319265.1. NCBI lineage: Eukaryota > Fungi > Ascomycota > Sordariomycetes > Glomerellales > Glomerellaceae > Colletotrichum > Colletotrichum chrysophilum. The sequence continues at coordinate 540,718 of NW_026517298.1, read as the reverse complement.
CAATTATGGTGAAATTTAGTGGTTACTTCCATGGGAGTATCGCGGTGAACAAAGACATCAGGTCACGTCGGCATTGTGTTCTCAGGCCTCTAAGAACGTCTTGTCGGTGTCTTCAATCTAGTCCAACTCCTTGTCATAGAAGTTGTGTCGGGGGCGGACTAACTTCTCTGACATCCAGCAACATGAGCCGAAGTTGATACAATATGGGCATAGGTATGCGGTACACACCGCATACTGTATCCAAGAAGCAATTGCAAAAGAACCTACTTGCAGACTATTTGTCTCCACTGCCGAAAACTGTCTAGCGGATTGCAGAATATTGATGGCTGCTTGTACGGTGATCGGTGCGGTCGGACAAAAGCTCTTCGACAGTAAAAGCATGATTGCAGAATGACCGCTGCACTTTCGAACAGGGCATCTTCTAAATAAATTGAAGTTTGATGTACCAGAGCTCGAACCAGTCCCTACTTTTCTGAATTCTTCGTAGCTTAGAACACCATGCAAGTGGTCGTTCGGCTTGCGCGAATTCGCTCTCTCCACGCACATAGTCAAAAATGAAACCCCGATTTTGACTACGAAATCCAGATAGTCCGCTTGACAGCTTCTTGCAACCAAAGAGGCCTCTCGTCGCTGATTGCGACGTTATCGAGAGGTGTGCCTTCAGTGTCCGTGTAGATTATGGCTGGATCAGAGTTCTCAGAATCCCCGGCCGTGGCCGCGCGAGTCGAATTCCAGCTATGAACCCTGACAAGACCAACTCTCTCATGGTGATCCCCGCTCTTCCGTAGAAGTAGAATGGAGTATCTCTTTTGTTGCTTTGTTTGTAAAACAAGTCCTAAAAGCCCAGCTTCCAGAGGCACGTTGTCCCATTCCATGTACGCGTAACACCAAGCCGTGAGGCCTTCACGGATTGGGAGGACAGCATAGTCTCCACTAGCAAAGGTCATGCCCACTATCTGGCTCTGAACGCCGCTCTTTTCGTTGAGGCCTGTCCAGCTTCTTCTGGCGAAATTTACCCAGACTGTCATGGCAGAGATGCCCAACACTTGAGGACCATTTCTGATCTCTGAGATAGGGCTTTGTTCCTGTCCGCAGAACCAGTCCTGCAGCGGCATAGTAGAACCGTCTTCCTTCTCGATCTCGATCTCTTGATCGTCTGAGCTGCAGAAATCAGGCTCGCTCATTTGAATGCCTCCTACCCAGCCAGCCCAGCTCCAGCTTGGAAATGGCAGGTTCCTCTTAGCAACTTCCTGATGGTGCCAGGCAAGAGAGAAGATGTATCGAGACCGATTCCTTGCATCAATCTGTCGAAAGGGTATTCCATAAAAGTGTCTAATCTTGCTGTTTTCCAGCGCGTGAAAAAGTCCGCGGGCCGCGTCGATAGTGTCTGACGTTTTGCTCAGTTGACGCTTTGTGTAGTTCGGCAGCTGCTTCTGCTTGAGTTGATTCCACCGCAGTTCTTTTAGTTTGCCAGAGACACCATTTAAGCTATCTTGGCTCGGTATGAGTTCCAGAAACTTGGCGTCGCTGACTCTCTCCCTAAGTCTAGAGTTTGATAATGGTTTATTGACGGTCTCGGCATGGTCCATCGTGTTGCACAGGTAGGAAACCTCGTGCTCAGTGAAAATCAATCTTCTGGTGGACAGAAAGCACTCTTGATAGGTCCAACCGCGCGATGCCCATGTCGACCGAAAGGTTTGAGCTGATGTGTGTGGTAGCATCCTGATAATGGCGATATTGTTGAGAACAACTCGTTGCAGTGGCCGACGTGGTCTTGATCTGATTCCCGGTAAACCATATGAGGCGTCGGAACCAGCAGCGGCTACTAGCGTCAAATACGCGCGAGAATATATTTGATTCATCTGAGCAACTTGTGCCCTTTTCATCGTTTCGTCTTTCTGGTCGATACACTTTTGATACCGTTAGTTAAATTGCTCAGACTCTGACACAGGATTCGAGATTGCGTGATGTCTTACAACCTGACCAACCCATAAATACCGTTCATTGAGTGATCGTGTCACCTGAATCGCATCGTGGACCACTCGAGGGAAATCGGTGTCTTTTCCTTCTTCTTTGGGTACAGCAGTGTTTCCCCATACGTATGACAGAGCGACATATTTGCAATCCTCAGGCGCATCGATGGCCTTTTTCGAGTTGGGATTGAAGCAGTCAATGACCTTCAATCCTTGCGCCTGACTGCTGCTACCGGCAGCGAATCTGCAGTTATCGCGGTGTTGCGTCGTGCAATGATTGAGCCAGCTCCTGACAAGATCGAAATCGATGAATGAAGAGATCTGCCTCGGCCCAATCTCAAGCGAACCTTCCTGATCCCCTGCTTTCACTACAGCTAAGCAACCTCCATCTTGCCAATCCGTGTCAGTTTTTCTCCCCTCTGTTTTGTGTTCAAATTTGATCTTAGGCACAGGGAAAAGCACCGTGCAGTCAACAATCCGCTTTCGTTCAGCTGGAACTTTCTTTGAGCGATATGGCCCCAGAACTGTGAGCGACGACGACAATGCCTGGAGCAGGCAATCTTCGCCGTTGAGGTGCCTGGGTGTCACCAAAGCTACCATCCGGCAGACATCACAGGACGACTGATTGAGAGTGTCGCGATCCATCTTGGAAAAGTTCGCCACCTCCCTTCCTTTATCTTTCGATGGCCGCCATGAAGCGATGTCGTTCCAGTCTATATCGCGACACCGTTGACAGAGAACAACCTTCACCTCCCCAGAGCTAGTTTGAAACGGCCGTTTCCTTGCCGGAACGGAATCCTCATCTGCAATCCCTCTCCGTTTCTGAACGGTGCGTGCTGGCTCAGGGTCTCCCATTGGTAAAGTAAAGTTGATGAGTGATGGACTAGTTGTCGCACGCAGCAGTACGATTTTCTCTGAAGCATTGATGGCAAAGAAATGACGATGTTTTCTGTCAGTCTATGAAAACGCGTGATCCACGTATTTCCGTACAGTTTTGTGTTTTCTTTTGTAAGAACACGGACACGTGGCAGCGAATGATACGAGACTGGTGGAAATGTAGATGGTGACTATTGGTTGCAAAACGCAGGTTTCCAACAGAGGATCAACAGCGTTGCAGAAGCAATGTCCAATCGAATAACGTGATCGGCAGGTAAACACTCCAAATCTAGTACAAATGAATTAGTTATGATCTGATATATCAGCTTCTTCGCATTAATTTGTCCTGTTGCTATTGATCAGTCAAGGCAATGCTGCACATGATGTTGTCCAAAATTATGATATCCTGACATTTCTTCACGTATTGATTTAAGCTTCCCTTGGAAAGTTCCATGGATTTACCGGTGTCATTCATGCATAAGCCAATCAATAGGAGTTGACGCCCATCAGGTCGAAGATATATATAGCTTTCAAGCCCCCGAATTGTTTCCAGCTCATCCTACTTCCTCTTGCATATTTTGAGATTCCCCCCATCAACTCATATTGACTGCGCTCTCATTTTTCTTTTCTTTAAAAGCTCTTTGGGGGGTTAGCCTAGATTCTGGTTTACCTAGGCGGCGAGTTCGCCTCTCAAATTCCTCTACGTCCAGCGCCCACCCCAAGGCAATCAATCAAGTTTGAGGCCTATAATTGACTTGATTGCCACATCGCGATACCATACTTGATTGATTGCCAATTAATTACAATTAATTAGCAAATATGCCCACATATAGGTGAGGGCTCTAGAGGGGGGCCCCTAGAGGGGGTTAGAGGGGGGCCCTCTAGAGGGGAGGGCTCTAGAGGGTAGGGTCCGGAAGGTTAGGGCCCGGGAGGGTAGCCCCAAGAGGGGAGGCCCCCGGAAGGGGGGCCGGAAGGGGGGCTGAAAAGGGGGCCCCAGAGCCGGGTTTTCAGGGCCGAGAGTCGGGCTAGATTAACGATTTTCCAGGCTTTTCCAGATCCCTTAGCCCCCTTAAGCCCCCCCCTAAAGCCCCCCTATAAGGAGTCAGGTTAAATTACCTATACAGCCTAGCTATCCTACCTATATAGAGCATAACACCACCCCACCCACCCTTAATAGTAGTCTCTCATTAGTTAGAATTAACCTAAGATTTTTTTTAAACTTAGTAATTTTTACGCTATATTAATATTACTCTTCTACTTATCTTTTATTACTACTACTACCCTTACTAGTTTACTTAAAATAATACTACTATAATACCTCTTAAAGCGCTAATAGATAATAAAATTAGTTATAATACTCTTAAATAGCTAATTAATAATATTATAAACTAAATAAAGACCTAAAAATATATAATTATTAACTACTACTTATTAAACTATAAAAATAATATACCTTAATAATAAACTTCTACTATAATATAAGTAGTTAGAACTTATTTAGTATAACTTAAATCTATATTATTACTTTATATAAAACTAACTACTTTTAATTAATTAAAGCTATATATTATAAAAACTTTAAAGATTATTAGTTCTTTATAATAAAGAATAATTAATATAATTATAAACTTTCTTAAAATAATACTACTTATCCTTTATATTAAAAGTACTCTAATAGCTGGTATAAAAAGCTTTAAGAGATCTTTTAAACTACTATATTAAGTAGTTATTTAGTAACTACTTTAATAGTAGTATACTACTTAGACTAGCTTTAAAAGTATTAAAATATTAAGAACAAATAGTAATATACTTAGTTAGCTATCCTAAGTAGTAATATACTTATATAAACCTTCTTCTATTTTCTTAAATAGTATTATATAAATTATTATTTTTAATAACTTAATAGCTACTTTAGTAACTTATTTTAAACTCTATATCTTATTACTTAATAATATAACTAGTTATATAAAACTAATTACTTTAATATACTATTAATCAATATTATAAATATTATAAATATTACTAATATTAGTATTATATTTAATATTAGCTTTTACTTACTTAATAAAGAGGATAAAGAAGTATACTAATAAGTAATCAAGTACTTTAAGGAATTATATATTAATTTTAATGTTATTTACTTACTTTATATTATTCTTATTAACTTTAAGAAAACCTTTAAAACTACTTTTAATAATATCTACCTTAATATTTAGTAATAGCCTTATATTTAATATATTAATAAGAATATTTAGTTTAAAGTTAAGAAGTGTTAAACTAATAATATAGAAGATCTTATACTTACTATTAATAAAGATATGTATATTAACTTTATATTTTAATAACTTTTTATAGATACTATATTAGAAGAGCTTATTACTATATTTTCTATTCTATAAGATATACCTTATAATTCTAATAGCTTTATAATACTTTAGAAAGCTATAATCTATACTATTATAAAAGCTCTATTTAAAGAGGACTAAAAGATTATATTTAATAAGTTTAAAATAGAAGAAGTTTATATTAACTATATATTTAAAACCTACTTACCCTTTTATAAAAAGTTTACTACTTATTATATTAATAAATATACTAACTTTAGCTTGTATATTACTTTATATATAGAAAAGTTTTATAAAGACATTAATAGTTACTTATTTAATTTAACTACTAATCTATATTTCCTTACTAAATATATAAAATAAATAATTAATAATTAAAAAGCTACTTATATAACTAATCTTACAGACTAATAGAACTATTAACTTATAAAATTTAGTATTAATAATTAATTAAAAGATTAAATAAGTAATATATAGCCTCTATCTTAAAAAAACACTTAAGTTAATTACTAATCAGTACTAATTAGTTTATAAGTAGCTAAAAAAATAGATCCTAAATAAAGTATATATATGATAGTTTACTACATAATTTAAATTACTCTATTTTTATATAATTAAAACCTACTTATAATATAATAAAAGCTTCTCCTATTTTTACTACTACTTATAATAATACTTAATAAATAACCTTCTTAATAAAAACCCCCTCTAATATATATTTAACCTAATTATTGTTATAAGCTATAGCTAGCTTTATAATAGCTATTTATAAATCCTAATCACCTTATTACTATTATAAACTTTAATAAAAACTTTAAAAAGAAAAGCTAACTACTCCTAAGTATCCTAAATAAACTAAGCTTAAAACCTATCTTACTAAAAGAGAGAAGTTAACTTAATATTATACTAAGACTTTAATAAAGTTTTAGAAGACTTAAAAACTTAAGAAAATAATATATAAGCTTTACTAATAGTACTACTAATACTACTAATACTAACGCTAATACTTTAAAATAGAAGCTATAGTAAACCTTATAATAACTAAGTTTATAGTAATAGAAGTAGAAGAAGTAATAGAGATATTACTAGTAAAGTTCTCTAGTTTTAGAGAGGTTAAAATACCAATTCAGCTTATAGAGGATAAAGCTAAACTAATAGGATATATAAGATTACTAAAGTAATTAACCTAATTAAGTAATAAGTAGAAAGAACAATATTAATTAAAAAAATTAAATTTAAGTAATTTAAGCCTTAATTAGTAAAACTAGCAAAACTAGCTAAAAACGCATTTACTATAGTCTTTTCGAACTATTAAATAACTCAGTTAATTATCAGGTAAATCCAACTAATTAGAGGCCGCCGTTAAGCTAAAGTAGGGCGGTGTAGGTGCCCTACATAAGCAGGATAGCCAGGCTACACAGGCAATTCAACCAGTCTCCCCTATAAGGCCCCCTAAGCCTTAGTAACCCCTCTCCCCCCTGTCAAAAGAGTTAAGGTAATTAATTAAGTTTAAGCCTTAAACTTGACTTAATTAACTAGCGATGGCTTCATAATTAATTGATTGATTGATTGAACTTGACAAGTTTACTTGCCTTGCGGGGAGCGCTGTCTATGTCGTTGTTGACAGAGTCGTATACGATCTCTTGTTTGTACTGCTCAAAAGTTTTCGGTTCAGTAGGGATTTTACGTGAGCCCTGCGGCTCCTGCCAGCACCATTACCATAGACATAAACCTTTGCTTAGACAATTAGCTGCTCAATAGCCAGGATGAATGCTTTGTTGAAGCCATAGACAGCAACAGAGATTGCAAGATTCCCGGTCATAGGAAGAGTAGGTAATAAGTTACAATATTGTGAGTTTCTAGGAGTGTCTGTGGAGACGTTGCGGTTTGTAGTTATGATGAAAAAGGAGTTATGGCTGATATAGCGCCACTTTGATGCGCAGGAAGCCTATCATTGTCTCTGGTCTATAGAGAGCTTCCCTCCAAGTCTAGAAGATTTGTGAAAAGGGGATGGTTATATGGGAGAAGAACGAAAACTATGAGGTGCCAAAGTTGATCCTGTCTCCGGTTGGCTGCCTGGCCAACTCGTTTGCTTGTCCATTTCGCGACGCGAACCAGACTACGAGAGATTGCTCATCGCTACGTAAGCCTTGCGATGTCCGTCTTGAGCGAATGAAGTTTCGTGCTGTTCTATGTCTTCAGGGAGAGAACGAAAGCAAATCGGACAGCAAGCCTTGTCGGTCGAGCAACTTTGATTAGCGCTCGGCATAAGCCAGACTGAAGCACTGAATCCACCTGCTTCCAGAGCCACATTGCTGACTGCAGGATTCAGGGGTTTAGGAAACTAATTGAGAAGGTTTGTTCCAACCACAAATGGCAGCGAATGCCCTGCCCTTCATCGTATCTTGCCAGACTTGCCTCAGGATGTTTTCTGAGCCTCGGTGCCAATGAGAGACAACAACTAAACCTTACCCTGCCCCAACCCTGGCATACGAACTACTTTGAGAACTTAGACGAAGAAAATTTGAATTCTTTTACGTCAAAATTGTATACAATGATGTTATGGGACCTGCTTCAAGCCCGGCAAGAGGCGATCACGGCAGTCGACTTCAAGAGGATTACTATGGCTTCCTCACTCGACGTTTCTCTTTTCTTCATGACGGTATTTCTGGCGGCATTTGGTTCTCATAGGAATCAAGTTACCCGCTCTTCTAGTCACGGGCGTATCTTAGAGAGAAAGTAGGAAGCTATATGGAGTCTGAGGTGGTCCCATAGATACGACAGCCTCAGCATATCCCCTTAATCAACAATGAGCATGTCTACAACCTTAGCTTCATCGAGGGGAACTATGTCAAAGGCATCTAAGTGGATTCACTTGATCGAAGATGTGTTACCTCGCACAATAAATGTAATGTCCCTTCAAGCCCCAATGCGTTCGAGCTTCACCTGTCAGGGGTTGGATCACCGTCTTAAAGAATAAGCGCACGAAGGCTACGGGGACCAGGATACCATCTGTTGAATTTGAAAGAAGGAGAAAAGAGAAGTATTTTGAACTAGCCACAAGTCGATCTATACCCTCGAGATATTTTCATGTAGTTCTTTGTTGACTTTAGCTTGGGCCCTGGCGTGCTAGGCGATCCCGTGTAGGAAGGTTCTCGTAGCGACTAAACATTACTTCCCAGTCTAAGTTGATCTCCATAGCTATTGAACCGAAGAGGTCCGCTTCGACTACAACAGACCAGAGGTCACGGCTCCTAGTCATCGTCGATGGTTCCGCCCAAGCCGTAGCATTCGCAGGGGCGGAGAGACTTATCCGGGCCCTCGGCGCCCTGAGCCGCTTCAACGTTTGGTCGAAACCTCAAGAATCTGAACATACGAAGGTCTTATGACCTCTCTATTACAGTGAAAACTTGGCCAAAAGATCACCGTCTTTGTGTGTTACAGAACATGCGTCAATCGCATCGTCCACAAGCAGACCACCCGCCTCATCCCCATGACCAACCTCAACAGCAACACAAACCTGAACACGACACTTTGACAAGCACACCAACATATCCAGCACTCCGTCCTAGGAAAGGGAAACCAATGGATCCCACGCAAACGTAAGCCATCGCCGTTTCCCAAGCGGCCACCCACCTCGTGTCCATCCGTCCTCATCCCATCCCATCCCATCTCCCCGGAACAAACTCCCCGCTCGCATACCCGCTCCGCCGGAGGTGTCAGCCCGCAAGCAAGGTCCCATCATCCTCATCAGCATCAAACTTCAGACCTTTCAACTCGGCACGAACCGACGCAGCATGCGTAGGCCATCTTTCCACGCATTCATCCACGCAAGAACAATACGTGGATCATCAACCTGAAGAAGAATGAGATTCAAAACTGCCGTTCGCATACACAAGATCGCCACGCTCCTCAATCGTCGCACCTCGTGTATGCGTCACGTAGCAGACACAGCACACACAAACACACACATACATATCACCAATGCGCCGCGCAACCAGCACCTTCGCAGAAGATGGCGTGGCCATCATACTTGAGTTACGGAAACATGAAGGAACATCGCAGTAAAGCTGCCGGAGCAAGAAGATCTCAGTCGGGTCTAACCCGGGCCTTCTGCCGCGGACCACTGACTCAGCGGGTAAGAAAGGCCCGCCTCAACAAGCATCCTCCATCTTCACTGCCGCGCTCGCGTCGTTCTGCCCATCGCATTGCGCGAGTGCGAAAAGATAAAACATCACATTGTCGGGGACGAGAGCGATAGCGATCAAACAACCGTCCAAGAGAACAGATAGTCGGCATTTCATCCAATCCTCGGATATACACAACCCAAGTTTCGAAGTCGGAACATGCCCGCTCTACGACAGAAATGCGATATGCGATATGGATGGCGATATGGACCGCATTGTATGCACAATCGCGCCAGGGTCGAACTCCCCAGCACGAACGATATCGCCCTGCCTGTTATCGCCCTTCATCCCATATCTGTATCTTGCCCCTCCCTCCCCGGTCCCACGCGCGCGTGCGCCGTAGCAAATGTAACGCAAGACGTGATAGGTAAACCGCCAGCGCTGCACTCTGGCCGCATTCCGTGATCCGCTGTCTGGATGATATCTTTCACGGTTCCCACAGACCTGGTAACGAGCAAGCGAAGCGCGAGGTCCAGACCATGTCAGCTGCAGTCTTCACAAGACACGAACAGAAGTCCAAGGAGGGGCAGGGGAGGAAAGGCGGCACGTGGGGGTGGGGCAAAACGCCAGTCTGCGTGTTGAAACCTGCGCAATTGTGAGAGAGGCAGGCTGCTCTGCTGCTCGGCATCCAGTGTCCAGTTCCAGCCATGCCAACAGGACGACGTGTGTTTGGCAGCCTGCCTTACCAAACACGCAAATTCCTGTCTTATCGTTGGCTAACCTTAGCTTGCCTGCCTACCCCGACAAAACGGTGCGCGGGGACATGGACCGCCGCTAGGAGGAGCACCGACGATTCCCAACGATGGCGACGTGCAGGGCACTTTGAACGTGACATGGCGGGGGAGCAGAATGCCTATCTGGAATCAAATCGCTAGGGGGGCTAGACTACGATAGAGTCAGTCGTCGGAAGGCAGAGGTAACAACGCTCTAAACTGTCTCTGCGGTACAGCATTTCCCGCACCTAGTCCTTGCTTGATTCTTGATAAGCTAGATAGATGCCGATGGCTCGGATTTCCCGCGCACACACACAGATACACCGTAGTTATATTCGTCGGTGAGGTTTGCTGCGAAGCTAGACGAATAGCCGCGGCAGTCCAGTACCTTGGCTTCAAAAATTGGCTCTTTTCTTGGCTCTCGCACTACGGCAGGATGCGTGATGGATGGCAGGTTGGCGGACGGCATCCTCTCTTGTCTCACTGCCTTGGAAACCACGAGCCATGTGCTGCTGCCAGAGGTCTTGTCTTGGACAGCCACCCATGATGTCAGCGAAGCGACTGACTGGCACTTTGACCACTGCTGCATCCCACATGGGACTATTATTTCGTGCAGCATGCGACAACCGCCGGTCTTTCGTGAACAGGAGCAAACCTGACATCAGACGACAGCGGCGGCCGGACTGAAGCTGCTGCTGCACCGGGTCGTTGGACTGGTTTAGCCGGCTGCAGCATGTTGGGACGACACTTTTCGAGAGCCATTTCCCCGCGGACTTAGCGATAACAGCTGCTGCAGTGCGCGAGTCGCGGTAGAGAAGTGTGCTTTTTCGCCCCTCCCTCCTCGCAAACCCCAATACTGGAATTCGCCTGTTTCTGGTCTTGCTTGCTCGCTTAGAGGTGCTGTCATGATGCTGGTCAGCCTACAGGCCTGCCACAGGTGGGAAATCCGTTCAGGATGGGCAGCAGTGCAGCGGCATGAACCTGTGGCGAGAAGGCAGGCAGGCAGGCCAGCCTTTTGCAGGATGAACCACCACCACGGCCCAGAGGGTGACACAGAAATCGTGATAACCCAACCCTTCGGCGTTCCTACCTCCCACATTCCAGCTTCTGCATGGAACAAACACTAGCTTCAAGCAAAAATGCGACCTGTTGGTGTGAGTGTGTGTGTATGCACCGGAAGAAATAGGATGTGGTGCTTTAGCCAAGGCCCGGAAAAGCGCGCCCATCCATCCCAAGAGATCTCTTGAAGCTTGTCCAAGCCGGACTTGGCTCCAGAAGGGGACGGCGCGGGACTGACCGCCCCAGTCTAGCGGGTGAGGCGACAAAGGAAGTGCTGTCTCTCCTTTGGTCTCGTTCAACAGGCGTGGTCGCGTCGTCCACCACGACGGTAGCTTCTTGGCTAACGGTGTGCCTCTACGGCGATTGGGCAGTTTGGCACCGTGGTCGTGGATGGTCATTACCTGCTGTAAGGGTGTTACTTCAGTGGCCTGTGGTTGGATGTGCCTTGCATTAGCGGCTACCGTGTGGTTCTGGATTTTCGGCGACCACGACGAGGGTTGGCTGTCTTTGGAGTGCTGCTGGACACCGTTCCAATGAAGCCTCTAGAAGGCCCGAGGAGGAGGAGGCCTGCCGGTGCGTGTTGGACGGTGAGGTGTGCATGCCGGGCAGATGGCGCCGGACGCCCATTACCTGCTCCTCTACCTGTTACCGGCCGGCGTCCTCCAAAAACAGGCGTTGCGCTGCCGCGGCGTCTCGGCCAATTGCTGGCGGCGTCGAGGTTGCATCGACTCGGGCATATCATTCTGCAATGAGGGAAATTGACCGAACGGCAGGAATAGTTGAACATCACCACCACCTGGCACCCCCCCCCTTAGAACTGGAGAGGAGAGAGCCACCGAGCGGCGAACCACCGTTGATCAGGCCCGTCGGCGCTGGAGACACGCACCGTGGTAGGCCAGACAAGCTTTGCAACTTGATTGTGCCTTGGCACGGAAGGGTCCCTAGCTTGCTCTTGGCAACCAGCGTATCTGCGCTCGAAAGGGGGAAGTGCACTGGTGAATGGGCGGGAACCACATGGTTGATGGGGAAGAGCGTGTTGGAAGGACGTCAATGATACGAAGTTTCCTCCCGCGGAGACGACGAAGAGAGGCACGTCTGCCAAGTTTTCCTCCCCTTTACGAATACACGTATCCGCGATGACGGCAGAGATGATGCTCCCAAGGGATGGATGCGAATTGATGACAATGCGCCCGGGCTCGTATGTGGTCAATTATGATGACGATTATCATGTTGGGCGTTTTTTGCTGTTCCTATGTGGAGAGCCAATATGTTCCAGCACCGCCCGGCTTGTCTATCAAGGATTGCGACTGCGATTGCAGAATACGCAAGTACGCGGGTGGAGGAACGAGAAACCGCGTCCAAGTTCCAGACGGCACAAGCCGCGCCGGGCGGCCGTTGAGCAAGTGGAGGTTGCGAGAGCGAGAACGAAACACGGGGGTGTGGTTTCTGTCTCTCTATCTCTCTCCTCTCCATTGTTTTTGGTATCATTCTCAGTCAAGTCAATTTTAGAACAAAATGTGAGAAATGTTTAGATGCGACACTGACAGCCGACGCTACTGTGCAACTGCGTCCAACGGTACCCGTCAGTCATGTCACTCTGAAAATCTGCGCTTTGTCTTTACTGCCGTCCCGTCATTGCACAGCGTCGAAAAAGAAAAAGGAAGCGGTGCGCCATTGCCCACGGTAAGAAAGTATTGACGCAGGGAGAAGGAGTCGTCAAGCGAGACAAGCGAACAGGGCGCAACTGGGGGCCGTAAACTGAACACTGGGTCTGGTCTGCCTCATCCAGAGACAACGAAGACGTAAAGTCCAGGGTTGTTTCGCAAACATGATGAACATTTCCAGTCAATGCGGCAGAGTCATGGCCATGTCAAGGCAGAGCGGAGCAGAGGAAAAAAAGACGGGTGATTGGCAGGGGCAAAACGAGTCCAACGACAGGAAAAGGGGTGCACGGTGAGAGAGGGGATAAAATGGGTTAATGGGACAAGATGGGTCCTGTAACAAGCGACGGGGGAAAATAGCAGTGCAGACGCGGCGGCAGCGAGCAGCAGGGGGACGGATTGGCTGCTGTCGCTCATGATTTCAATTTGGGGCGATATGCCGTGGGGAGAGCCAATATGAACAGCAGATGCACCACCCATGAACCATGCCTGTTGGCCGCTGCCGTTGAAGCGGGACGTGGACGTAGAAATCACCAACGGGCCGGGGGTAATGGACGTCTTTGCCGTTGGCCACTTGCTCCGATTTTTCTTGCAAGCTTTGGGTTTGAATGAGAGCGAGTGTTCGTAAACGAGTGAGACTGAGACTTGGCGTGAGACTGGTTGAGTGAGAGGATGAAGAATTGGAGCCTGCAGGAGCGCAATACGAACCCATGTGAAGGGGTAGACCAAGAGGAGGAGATAGGCAGTCTATTCGTACGTGTAGGGACGAATAAAGAACGGGGGAAGCGTAGACTCGGCCGGTTGGCCCAAAAGACCCAATTAGGAACCGAGGGTGCTCTTCAGCGAATGGAGAGGCGACGAGAAGGGGCAGGCTGCAGGAGGATGGAACTCCCAATGCCATGGGACAGAATGCGCATCCTGACTTGCTGCCATCATTGTCGCGACTCTTCAAGCAGGGCAGAGGCGAGAGGTAGCCAGGGATCGTGCTCTTTTTGCGCCCACCGTGCTGCAGGCAAACAAACCGGGGTAAGGCTGTGTAAGTGCACAATGCAACGAGCGTGAGCATAAGCATGAGAAAGCTGCCCTGGACTTGCGATGCCGATATGGAATGAAGTCATCCGTAGAACAGATGGCATATGGCAGATGGAGATGCATGATAACAAGAAAGAGGGGTCCGCCGTCGTTGATGTTTCCACGGGCAGGCTCAAAGAGGCATGGACTCGATGAGAACGGGTCTTCTATCCGTACTGACGGGCAGAAGGGAAAGGCGCCCCAGCCCAGTTGCGGATCGTGCATCGCATCGCATCGCGGTGCTGTCCATAGCAGGTAGTGTACTGGGTTGCTGGGGACGACCAGGGCGAGAACGAGAACGGGAACGATTGGGATACTCTATCGCGACGTTGGACTGTTCTTCGTCACTGGAGGTGGCTTGGAGCTGGATGGTTTCTTGTCCATCGTGCGACGGAGGGATCTGGTCTTGTCTGGGTTGGAGTTTGTTTGGAAGAATGTCTCGTCTGTTGCGTACGCAGTGTGCACAGCCTTCACGCCGCTGCGGTGGCTTCGCCGTAAGCTTTTGACGGGTCATCTTGGCAGTTGAGCGGCGCAGACGATGACTGACAGGCGGCGGCAGTGGCTGGTTTGGCTGGGCCGCTGAAGTTTTGTGTAGGTTTGTTTGTCCATCTCAATGTCTGTGTCCCAGTCAGTCAGCCATCGCAGAGGAGGCGAACCAGCCATAGTCTTTGCAGTGCCTCGTTGGAGGACCTGAGCTGTTGCGCACGTACTTCGTAGTGGCAGCCTGGGTGCTTGAATGGAGGGGTAGGTAGTGCTGAGTGTGCTGTAGAGGTGCTCTGTAGTCAGCCAGCTGCCAACCAGAGACCAGGAGACAGCGAGATGACGACGATTCATGTGAAGAAGAGGGGACGGCACGAACAGGCAGGGTGGATGGATTTCTGAATTCTGGGTGGAGGAGGCGACGAAGAGGATGAATTGAACAGAGCGAGGCACTGCGACTTGTGCGGCTGACACTAACTGTGAAAGGCATAACTCTGCAGGGAGTGGGCCCGCCACCCGCACAGCACCAGAGGGACGGGGCAGATGGGCCAATCAGACGTGTTGAGATGCGCATGGAAGGTGCCGCTGGCGGGGGCCTTTCATAAGAGGAAGCCATACCAAAAACGGTAATGCAGATTGGGCTTGCACCTGCTAGGGGGCAGGGGTGTTTATCCTCGAGAAAAGTACGTACCTGCCTCTAGCGCGAACCAGTCTGTCTGCCAGTCCAATCCACTGCAACCGCTACTGCAACCTTCTTCCCCAAGTGCGACCACCAGCACCTGCACCTGCGTGTTTGTGCCTGTGCCGTGCTCGTGCCTGTCAGCTGTGTCTTCTTTCCAGGCATTGAAGGAAGTCGCCATCCGCCATCTCGTCCGTCTCTGGCGTCGCCTGCCTCGTGCGAGGTGATCGAGACTGCGACCATGGCATTTGCCGGTCTGCTCCTGCCACTGAAGGGACTGTGACCGACCAGCATCGACCCGTGGCTGATGGTCTGCTGGCGGTGGCCCTTTCCTCTTTACAGCTGGTTGCCGCGATGGACAGGTAGGCCGTGTGGCCGCCTGCTTTTCGACCTGTCGACCGGGTGGGTGGTTTGACTTTTGGGCCCAGTCATCACAGACCTAACTCAATTCGCCCTTCAGCAGACCTGTGCGCACGAACATGAATATGGAGGGGAAGAAGTGAGAAGACGACGAAGAAGGTCGTGGGCTCACCGGTTGCCCCTCGTCGTCGCCCTCGTCGTCGCCAGGACCGCAGGTGACAGTCCAGCAGCACCAACAATACCCTGCAGATGCCGATTTCACTGGCTTGCGAGGTCACTTCCCCGCAAGCAAGCAGTGGGAGATACTTGCGGCTAACTTGATTTGGCCTTTTGGGCGCATGGCGGGGGGCCTGGCCGGCGCAGTCTGCCGATGTCGTCTTGGTCCATCGTCGTCGCTAGGAGTCGTGGAGCCTAAGGACCAAGACACGGCCACTCTTTCATCTGGTCTGCTGCTGGTCGCGTGGACGTTGGCGTTGTGCTTGTCCGCCCCCTCCTCGGCTGTCGAGGTCTAGCTGCTGCTGTAGTCTGCCGCCTGTCACGCCTGTCTCCCTACACAGAGGCACTAAGGTAGATCAGCTCTACCGTGGTGGTGGTGACGGTCCTGCTTGCAGCGACTGGCAGTGGCGGTCTGGACTGGTCGTCGCGCCTCTGAGGTCTGAGGTGACAATCGAAGAAGGGCTCAGGGACAATGGACCAAGATCCAGCGTCGAAACCCCAGTCCAGCTGGACGACAAGCTCCATCCATTATTGCTCGAACCATTCTGGAAATGGATGCGCATCCACTGGAGCAAACAGCCAGCACTTGGGTGGGATGGACGAGAGGGTACGTATCGCTGTCGAATCCGATTTACGGGAGATGCAGAGAGCAGGTGGTGTGTCAGTGGCAGCAGCGCCTCAGGAGTCAGGCAATCGACCTCTATTGACAGGGAAGCAAGGAAGAAAGTTCACTGGCGTATTCCAAAAGCTCAAAGATTAGCTAAGGCGACGAAACCTTCCTCAGGGCTAGCTAGGAAGCAAAACAAAATAGACACGGCGACTTCTCAGGTACAGAAGAAGCTCACGCCAGGCAGACTGGACTGCACAGATACGGGATACTCGCATCGCATCGCATCGCATCGCATCACATCAGACATCACATCTCTCAGCTCAGCTCAGCATCAGTGCGCGTATTCTCGACGTATTCGCTGTCGCCGCACCAGGAGGAGGAGTCCAAGCTTTTCAACAACAAGGGCCCCAGAAAATTCCACGAGAAAAAAAAGAAGAGAAATCAGTCCAGAGGGGAGCCACCAGGTCTTGGTCTCCCGTTGCGTCTCCCAATGTCTTTGTGCATCTGCTGGCGGCCGTGGGTGTCTAATTGCTAGTGTGCCGCCCGTAAGGACGTGGACGTGGACTTGGAAATTGCCAGCTGCCGCCAGTCCTAACAGAGGAGGGAGAAGACAAAAAAAAAAGACAAAAAAAAAAAGAAGAGAGAGAGCGAGCGACGGACAGAGAGAGGAGTCCCCTGCAGATGCAATCTTGGCTCCATTCACATCTTCCCACTCCCATTGAGACGCCCCCAGCAAGCCCCCGGCTGCCACCCCAAGCGAACAGCGGGGCCACCGCTGTCCCCGGTCTGGGTCGTGGTCCATCCACTGATCCAAGGGCCACAGAGAGAGGGACCACCTAGGCAGGTACGTACCCGACAGGGTATGGTGCATCCACAATCTCTCTCTCTCTTGCTCTCCATCCCATGTCTGTCACTCCACGGCCCTCACCCTCATTCTCTCTCTCTCTGCTCGGCGCACTCTCTCTCGCTCGCTCTCTCTCACACCCGTTTCTGGTTGTCTGCCTTCCCAGGTTTCAGTAGTCAGTCGCTCTATCCCGTACTCGCAGTGTCTCTGCCTCTTACAGGCGTCCCCAACAGCCAAACAGCCATATCCATCGCACTGGAGCTTGTATTCGTGTACCTGCTGCCGCCATGCGACTGGCACTTATCCACTCACTCCCAATATACTCTACCTACCATGCACTTCACTATGCTATGCCTTCCTCATCCACATTCACATCCCCAATAAAACCATCGTGACACCCTCCCCTCCGTGCACGTTGCCTTCCTTCTTGCTCTCTCCCCCTTCCCGTCGCGTCGTCTCTTCGAATCCGCCAAGTTCTCGTTGAAGGTCGTCCCGTCCCAACTGCCCTGCACTGCTGAACGGCCTTGCAGTCTGGTTTCAACACCCCCCAGTCCTCCATCCACATCAACCGCCATCTGGGTCGTGCTTGCACACAGTCCCTTATTCGTACAGGCACACCCTTCAACAAGGCAGCTCTTCCTGCTTGTGCTCGTCGTCGGTCTTGTTCTCGTCCTCGACCTTCTTCAACACCTCCTTCCCTCCATCCTCAGCCGCCTTATCGACCTCTCTCTCCTCGACATCTTCCTCCCTTTATTCTCTCTCTTGGGTGCTTGTCTCGCATCCTCCCTTCCAGCGTGCCAACCAGCCCCCGGTTGACATCACAAGGCCCCTTCCGTAGGCCTTGACTTGGAGAGAAACACCCGTCATTGGAAAGACAATTCGCCTTGGCTCCTCGCCCCCGGCCGTCATCTGCCTCTGCGACTGCAACCGCGCCGTCACCTCACCTTCTGGCTGGGACCATTCGAGTGGGTTGACATCAGGCCATCGCCGCTGGACTTGCGCTGCTTGAGCACCGTCTGCCTCTCCTGCCACCAGAACACAACCACTCCGTGTTCCTCGAGCTCGGGTGTTGCAGAGTACCTGCCGTGTCTACCACTGTACGTCACCCAATCCTCTCTCCTAATTGGGTCTGCGTTGATCTCAATTCCTGCCTTGCATAACCTGCCTCTCCCCAAGAAGACGCCTCACCCTCACCCTGTTGTGCAGCCCAACCTTTCCGCCGCTGATTCATACTTTAACCTCGCCATGCCCTGACTAACCCGCTTCCCAGTCTGCCCAGCAGCGTTTTCTTGGCAATTGTCTAGTCTCCTTTTCTTCAACAACCGGACAGACATCTTGGGGTGCTTGGATCCTTCTGTCGAACACCTCTACACAAGCACAGCACCACCGAGTATCGTATTCTTAGCAGGCTCGCCAGCTTCTCCCCCGAGCAATTCGCAATGGCTGCCACCGTCGAAAAGACGACGGTCGACCCGACTGTCGCAAGCATCTCTGTCCCCGAGAAGGCGGCCTTCACCACCACCACCACCGAGGGTATCCCTTCTGCCAACTTGACGCCCGTTCCCACGACGACCCCCGAGAAGAGTCTCGACCTTCACCGCGACAGCAACCTTTCCACCCCACGATCCTACCGCAATGAGAACCCTTTTGACACCGATATCGAGGCTATGATCACTGCCACCTCCTCTTCCGACCCCTACGCCATGAAGACCATCACCACTACCAAGGCAGACTGCCCCACGATATGGCCGGGGAAGCAGGACTGGAAGGCTAGGGCGAAGGCTGCCAAGCGTCAGAGAGATCGCAGCTCCTGCGCCTGCATGGCGAAAATGAGCAAGAAGAACCGCATCATCACCAAGATCGCACTTGGCCTACTCGTTATCGGTGTCGGCGTCGGCGTTGGCTTTGGTGTCAGCAAGCCCCTCGGCGCACCCATCTGGGGCGATACCAGCAGCAACAGATAAGCGAGGCACTTGCAACAGCAACAAACCTTGCCAACGGAATGCCCACGGGGTGCGGATCCTCATCTAACCAACCCACGGATCAAGCCGAACATACTCGGATAATACCCAGTCAAAATCCGACGCCGTACATTCGAGTCGCCTTCCCTTCAGCTTGTATTATATACAACGACTTCTACACTTTCACCAGGCCCCGACGGCCACATCGGGGGCTTTCTGTTTTCAACTTTTATTGTCGAGCTTTGTCACCAAAGAACGGGCGGTAACGGACCAACCATAATGAACAGGCGTTTTCGGAGTCAATTGCATGGACAACAAACTAGCGAGCGAGCAGCGGCACTTTTCGATTCAGTATCCTACCACAAGGGAGCAACCCACCCTTCTCGTAGCCGTGATACGCGCGAGCATGGGATGGGCTATTGGGGCAACTGGGCGCGAGACACCACCTCGTGTCCGCGTTCGCGGGAGCAGGAGCAAGGGCTTTCCTACTTCATTTCTCAGCAGGGGAGAACAGCACCAGCACTTTTTGTACAAGGGTATTGGGGCGCTTCTACAACAGCGTTTTTGGGAAGGAAGCACGCAGTTTGCGACAACTGCGGTTTGTGAGAAAAACGGGATTATTGCGGAATGGGATCTTATTGTCCGGCTACTATTAGACGGCCACTCTATTGCATTAGGGTATCAGAGAAGAGCAATCAAAGAGTTTCAGAGGGCAGCCCGCGGTCGAGAAGCGCTCTGGCCGACGGGCTGTTCCCATTTCTTGGTTAACACACACTTTTCCTCACGCCTCACACCATTCCCGATGATTGTCGTCAGGGTCATCCCTCCTCTGATGTGTTTTGGCCAAAGTGATTGACTTGAAACAACGCACGTTTGTTGGGGTAGACCCTTTTCCACAAAACAATAGCTGACAGTTGATAGGCCACTCCACCTCGGCACTCGCCCATTCATGCTTTGGTCTTCTGGGACGCACCCAGCGGACGGCATCCCAACCGTCTTTCCGTCCTTCCAAGACAAGATTTTGAGTTCGAGTCTTCCCTTCCCTTACCTTCCCGTCTCAGAGTTTACGGGATCTCTTTGCTTCATCCAAAATCTCGGAAAGGGAAGGGAGAGAACTATAACGACGAGTGTTAGAGGATCCGCGGTTCGTACTCGATGAGTTCTCACGCTGGCTGGCTTCCGCGGGGTGTTTGCCTGGATTTTGATTCTCTTTGCTCTTTGCTATCTTGGTTATTCCCCGTCCAAAGTTGTACAGTATACCCTACAGATGCTCTCCCTCTCTCTCTCTCGCCCCCCGTCCCCTTCGCTCATCCAAAGTACGAGGACGCATCGTTCTTCCATCTGCGGTATAGTTTGGGCTCTTCTCCATCTGCGACAAAAGCGGTAAGCATGGTAGATGCGCCTGGTCGGAGCGCCTGCCCACCTTGGACAAAATGCAGATGGAACGAGCCAAGACGGACGGAGAGATTTCGAGATGCGGCTCTCTTTTCTCGCACACGCATGACAGGGGTAGGGATGGCGGTTTGGTGCGCTCTCCTTCCCTCGGTTTCTTGTGTCCGTTGGCTGTGGCCTTTAGGCGACCCGTCCGCAGGAGGTGCAGAGACGGGGCCACTCGATGAGCGGCCATGCCTTGCAGGTGTCGCACCGGGGCGGGAGGTTCTTCGGCGCGTCCGCGGACTGGGATGCGTCGGTCGACGAGGATGAGCCCTCGCCGGCGGCGACGTTTCTCGGGCGCCGAGACGTCGCAGCCGTGGTGGTGGGTTGGTCGGTGCCGGTGGCGGCCGCGGCCGCGGCTGTGGTAGCCTCGTTTCTTTTGCCGCTGCTGCTGCTGGCCTTAGCCTTGCCCTTCTAGGGCTTGGCGGGCAGCTTGCCGGCGGCTCTGGCGCTCATACCGGGCGGGATCACATCCACGTCGACGACGGAGGTAGAAGAGCAGGAGATGGAGGAGGAGTAGTTGAGGGTCGGGGAGCGGCCATTGTTGTAGTAGGAGGGGATGCCGGCGGCCCAGTCGGGGGTAGAAGGTTGGGAGGACACGAGGTCGGTCTCGGCGGCTGCGGGGGCGGTGTCGGTGGCCTGGGAGAAGGGACAAGAGTTAGTTGGGAATCGTCTTGGATATCATCGTCTTGGGGTTTGGCTGGGGGGCGGGGGTGGATGACGATTTGGATCACGCCGTCGGCGTCACGGCCCACGATCAGGCGGCGCGAGAAGACCTCCCCTCCTCCTTCTCCTCCGTCCCGCCTCCGTCTCCTGACCTCTTGGGTGAGGGGCTCGAAATTGAGCCCAAGGCGGGGCCGGGACGGGTCGAAGGTGGCGGGGTACGAGCCGCACTCGGAGAACGTGTGACGCCTGCCCCAGCCGGGGAGCGTGCCGTGGGGACGGCCTTGGCCGCTGCCGCGGCTGTACGGCCACCAGGAGGCTGCCCAGAGGGAGGGCAGGGGGATAGGGGGACGCGGGTGGCAGAGGGAGTTGTAGGGCACGCCGCGGTCGTCGGTGTCGGTGCTTACCTGGTTTGTGACGGTGTCGTCCTCGAACCACCAGTACTGGCGCAGGGGGGCCGCGGGGGCGGTGGAGAGGTCCTGGAGCTCGATGTCGCCATTGGGGTGGTTGCGAGGAGCGGCGGCCCTGGTGGTGGTGGTGATGTTCTTCTGCTTGGCGTCGATCTTGCGGTGGGTGTAGGAATCGTAGGCGCAGAGGATCATCACTAGGATGGGGACGAGGGCGAGGATGTAGAATGTGGGAGTGATGTCGCCTCGGACTGCGGGCTTGTGGGCTGGGCCGGAGGGGGTAGGAGTGGGAGTGGGAGTTGGAGATGAGGAAACAGCGGTACTGAGGATGCTGCTGGAGTTGGAGGGGGCGTCTGTGACGCGGAGCGTGATTGTGGTGATGGAGAGGGTTTGAGAGGGGTCTTGGAGGGAGTTGGTTGTGACCGAGGGCGGTGCGGTGGTAGTTGGGATGGGGGTGGAAAGGTCTCTGGTGATTGTGGTGGTGAGTGTGAGGGTCGCGTCGGCGGGGAGCGGGAAGGGGATGTACCTGAAGTCGGACATTGTGATGGGAGTTCGCCTCGAGGTGGGGTTATTTTTGGTGTAGTGGGTGGTGAGGGTATCGCCAGATTGGGTTGGTGTTGTGAGCAAACGAGGCGCGTGTGTCCCCGGTCTGTTGTTCAGGTGAACCCCTATCCTAGGCTGAAAGCCCTGCGTCTGTTTTTCTCAAGTGACAAACCAAATGAGTTTAGGAGATGAAAAAGTCACTTACTTCTTGGATTGCGTCGCCGATTTTGTGATTGTTGATTTTTCGCGTGGGATTGAAGGAGGGAAAGGGGAAGTCTCCCTTTTGAGCGCTGCCGTTTGCGCGCGGATGGATATATGCGCTGTTCTTTTTGTCACTACTCACAGAAAGCCTAGAGCAGGTCTTCGAGGGTCGAGGGCTGAACAAGTGTGAGTCTGTTCACAAGTTCGAGAAGAGGTGAGATGCGGGTGGGACAATAGCTTTGTTGTGGGCAGGAGGGTGTGGCAGCAAGGTTGGTGGTGAACAGCTGAGCTGGGTCCCCAGTGCGGTCTGGTTTTTCACAGATGGCCTGTGATAAGACGGGCGGGCTTCTTGTGTGAAGATTCTGAAGGGGAAGAAAGAAATTGAGAAGGGGTCTTTCTGAGCGGTTTGTGTGGGATCTGGGGTGGTGTTTGGGATGAGGGTGCTTTGTTTGTCGGTGATATTTAGGTGAGCTGATGGTTTGGGTGACTGGGAGGAGAGGAACGAGGCAAACTTGGAACCAGACGAAAAACAACAAACAAGAATCTTGAGAATCTGGGATACGCAGGTATTCGACAAGTTATTCGACTTCAGTATTCTGCGATAAAGCACTCACGATCCACCATCACCAATATCACCAGATTCAGGGGTAAACCCGATAAACCCAGCGCCTCCACGAAATAAACCAAACCATTTCTCTTATATCAGGTGAGTCAAAAACTCATCATGGAGACTCATACTCGTGCCGTCGTTGCCATCGTTAGCGTTGCTGTCATGGTCGTCATCGGTGGTGCTGCGGCGATACTATTTGTCTGGCGGGAAGACGCGCGCCTTCCGAAGGAGGTCCGGGAGGAGATCGAGTCTAGACCTTGAGAGTGCCTTCAATATGGGTATCTGAGGAGCAGTTGAAGGGCTCTGCTGCTGCCAGTCACGACACGTAGAAGTTTGGTTTGTAAAACTCTGCAATCGTAATATGTTTTCGCACATCGTTACGTATATTGTCTTCCATTTGGTGGACTTGTTTTGATACCGTCGTTGCTTTCCAGGAATCTTTCCCGAGAAGGGGTTGGCTTGGATGCTGGTAAACGCCGCTAGGGGTGACATTGTCTACAAGATCTTTTGAAAGGCACGCGCGAGGCGGTGGGCTTGCGTGTGGGCATGTATTCAAAATAACTGACAGAGTCTCTGTGATGTCCGAGACAGCGGCAGAGGGACCTCAAGTTAGCCACTTTGACGGGTAGGGTTGGTCTGCATCCGTGAACTGGAAGCCACTATCACATTGCGCCGAGGAGTTCTGCAATGTCAACTCGATAGCGATAATTTACGCGCGTGTATGTCACTGTCTTTCGCTTGATGCTTCTCGACATCACCCATGATTTCTGTGGCGACCCCCGACCATGGTTCACATACCACGGTCGTGGCACATGAATGGCAGGCCCAAATTGCCGAAACGTGGATTCGACTCTTCTCCTTTCCAACAAGGCAGCTATCATCTGTGATGCCTTCTCGGCTCAACTTGGCTGGGCTGGGCTGGGCCAGCCCAATCTCAAGGAGGCAGGCAGGATCTGTGGAGGAAGGCAGGAAGGCTGAGGGCAGTAAGGACCCCGCCTGAGGAGCGGACTTCAAGCAGGAGGTCTCGCGATACAGGAGAACGCAGAGTAGGCGCAGTGGCTAGAGGGACTCGCAGATGGCTATGCTGGTATTTACCGAGAACTCTCCTGCCTTTGGCATCAAGAAGGCAAGGCACTTGGAAAGTGGCTCTGGCTCACCCATGACTGCCCTCCTAAGAGATACGTCCACCTTCCGCGATGGCTCACTGTTGCTACCTTCCACTTTTCCATGGGACCGAGGGGATGCCACGGCATATACCCCATGAGCGTCGGATGCCTTCCCACCTTGACTGGTTCCTGTCGCTTCACTCCTCACGGCAGTCGCTTCTTACCTTGCTATCGCCGACGCAGTTGCTTTGGTCGATGCCCTCTTCCCCTTCTCCGCAGAGTGGTTCTTTCCTCCAACCTCGTTATCATAAGTCTCTTGGCCGATCATCTCTCCACTGGGGATTCTCGTACCTTCCTGTCGGCAGTTTCTCTGCCTCTTTCGACGTCATGATGCCTTCCCTGAAGCCTCTGGACACCACTCATGGAAGGCAGCGTCAGGCCTCCTACCGCAGGAAGTCTCGCCGATCATCTGCAACAGACAACCGCGAGGCCCCTCGATGGCAAGGCGATGGATTATAAACAACCGCCCCCGATCCCGCCAGTCTCCAGATCTCTTCAACTTCATCACTCACATCCCCCAACCATCATACCTTTTTGCAGCATCAACCACGCAACATATCTTCCACCACCACAGCTTCATCTTCCAAACTTCGTCTGCCGGCCCTCGTCAGCCGAGCCTCATCTTCCAAGCCTCTGTCGCCCAACGTCTGCTTCCAAGCTCCACAGACGGCAGGACGACTCTTCAAGCATCACCCACACAACGCCCACCATGGTCAAGCTCGCTCTGTGGATGCCCTTGCTCTCGCTTGCAGCCTTCGCTGTGACAAGTCCCGTCCAGAGTTCCCCTGACGGCAGAGACTTGAGGTCACCAGACAGCCAGGATGAGAACCTTTCCGAGAAGAAAGAGCGTGTCAAGTCCGCGATTTCAGAAGGCATCATGTTTGTCTCTGATCTCACCATCAAGGCCATCGACTCATTCCCTCAAGAACTCACCGACTTCGTCTACACCATCCTCGATGACTTGAACGTCGCCGTCAACCAAGATGACATCGACAACAGTGACCATGCGAACGAAACGGCTGACTCTGGGATCAGAGACTTGAAATCACCCGACAGCCGTCCTGAGAGCAGTCCCTACAAGAAAGCGATCATCAAGTCCACCGCTTCATACTACATCGGCGTCGTTCATAATCAAATCAAATGGGAAATCGACCAATTATCTGAAAAACCCTTCAACTTCTTCTATGGTCTCCTCTCAGCCTTGGATTTTTCTAGACTCAAGGACTTTCCTCAAGGACTCCCCCTCTTTATCAACGGCATCAAAGAATACGTCTTCGAATTCTTTGAGATTGAAAAGACTCCTACCGAACGCGATTCCGCCCAGACCCCTGCGTTCGAAACATTCAACAGTGCCACGGAATTGATCAAACAAATGATCGCAAGCAATTTCGGGATCGACTTGACACAGGCGTTCCACGAAGCCATCCCTGAGGGCGTCATGGAGAAGTCCTTTGCAGACTCCAACGACAACAACGACACCCGCGAAGTTGAATTCACCGCAACGGAAGCCCACTCTTCATCCTTGGTGGAGGAATGTGCGCCCGGGCACAAGCTGCATGACTCCTGCGCGTCAGAGGGAAGGCGGTGTCTCGGCTGGGATACGCGGGGGCGGTGCGTAAAGTGGTCTTGCCACTGCGTGAAGCAGAAAAGAGGCCTTGTCGAGAGCAACTCCGCGATCGATACGAGCAGTTCCACCAGAGCCTCCGAAGACATGATCACCGACGATGCCGTCGACAGTCAGCTTTGGGGAGCAGAGCCGTGCTGTCCTGGAAATGAGCGACCCCCATTCTGCGCCCTCAGAGACAGAAAATGTCTCTTCTGGAACGTAGATGTTTGCAGAGAATGGGTGTGCCCCTGCGTACCCAAGCTTTGATCTGGCGGTTGGATGTTGCGAGGGTGATTGCTCGAGTATCGGCAGGACATTATGGAGAGACGATGCGCTCATGACCTAGGAAACCCTTAATTATTAATGGAATCATCATTTCCAATCCTCGAGATCATGGTGACCCAAAATGTTTGAATGATGCTCCTTGTTCCAAAAGAAACCTTGGACTGTTGTTGCAGGTGACGTCTGGATCGCTGAGCTTGCGGCTGCAGGCACCCCTGCTCGGGATCTGCCGAAGGGTGGATCCATATGGAGCTGAGGTCCGGCGTCAACATCAACACTAACTTCAACCCAGCCAACTCCTACTCCTCGCGAGCAAACACACATGTGCTTTGAAAATCAGCAAAAATAGCCCAGTCTACAAGATCAAGCTGCAATGGTTCGTCGACATCCCCCCAAACTCTGCAGACCCCCTTGCCGAAAGACTAACCCGTCCGCCCTCTCCCAACCAGAACAAGGACGCAAGCTATACGTACGTGCACATGCACCGCGCGCGCGACGCCGACCTCTTTGAGGACTTTTGCAAGGACAGGCTGCCGGACGACGAGGTGTACGTGCCGCCGCAGCACCAGCCGATCAACCCGGAGGACGAGGACGACGTGGTGCCGGACCAGCACGCGGCGTTTGGCATCACCAAGGCGACGCAGCGGCAGAAGGAGGCCGCGTGGAAGGATCTCGGGCTGTCGGGCTTGATGAACCGCGGGCCGCCGATTGTGAAGGGCAAGGGTGCTGCGGGAGGTAGCCGGATGCCGCGGTGAGGGGGTAGTGCTACGGTGGCGAGATGATGGGGAGGGTGGTGGGATGGCGTTTTGGTATACCCGGGCATTGTTTTTGAGGGTCATGGATGGAGGATGGAGGTATGATGGCAGAGGTACCTGCTTGCGCATCGCGTGGTGGTTCCCGAGAGGGCAGGTCACGCTGTGACGGGCAGATCTCGAGATTGAACAGTTTTATTCATCAACGCAGAGAACTTGCTACTCGCGACTGTACCATTCAAATAACCCCAGTGATGATGTGGCCATCTGCACAAGTGAAATAACAACGCGAAACCCATCGCCGAAAACGCCGCCCATGCCCCATTAACGCCGTCAAACAAACCACACTCTCTGTTCTCCCCCAAACACCACCCAGCCAGCCCATCTAGCTCTTGCCCAAATACCCCTCCCTCTCCAACACCTCGGGGCGGAACTTGACCAGGAACACGGTCATGCCGAGCCACATCTCCTTGTCATCCTTCAAATTGTGCGCGCTCACGCGCGCGGGGAAGCCGGCGCCGTCGCAGAGGCCCTCGACGATGCCGGCCATGAAGGCGGCGCAGTTGAGCTGGGACAGCTCGCGGGGGACGCTGACGTAGGCGTTGACGAGGGGCTCGTTGTCGATGATCATGTACTCGTCGGGCTTGGCGGGGTCGGCGCTCTTCTCGAGGCGGTCGGCCTGGCGGCCGAAGAGGTGCTGCCAGGCGGACTGCTTGATGAAGTGCAGCAGGTTGATGATTGTGAGGGGCCGCAGCTGCGTGCGCGGGGCTTCGCGGAAGAGGAGGAGGTCGAGGAGCTTGAGGCCTATTGAGTGGCCTTGGACGTTGAGGCTGGGGGTTGGGGATGTTAGCTGTGCTGCGGTAGAAGAGGGGATGGGGATTGGGGGCAGGGAAGGGGAAAGGCGGGGCGTACCGTTGCTCGAGCTCGGAAATGTCCTTGACGTTGCGCTGGGCGTACGAGACCATCTCGCTGAAGAGGTAGGCGAAGCTGGCCTGGCTGAGCTCCGCGGTCTTTGTGCGGTTGAGGGGGCGGTGGTAGATTGTCTTGCCGTTGGAGGGGTACCGCAGGCCCGGCGTCTCCTTGCCGGGGACGCTCTTTGTCGTTTGGATGTTTGCCATTTTGTTCTCTTGGTTATTTGTTTCGTGGACGGTTGCTGTTATGGAGGTGGCATTGGGCGTGTCGTGCCGTATCGTGGAGGTTTATTGCTTGGTGCGAGCTGTCCGAATCTGGGTGGCCTCGAAGAGTGCGCTCGCGCTAGGAGTGACGTTGGAAGGCTGCAAGGGTTTTTGGGGTAGCTTGTGTCGTCGTGGCGGTCGGGCGCGCTGGGGAATTTGGGGCGGTTGGTGCAGCCTTATCGGCGATTAGATAAGAGCTGTGATCTCAACGTCTCACGTTGAACTGTGACAATCCATTCGAACGATTGATAAACGTTTGTGGGGGACATCGCTATTTCGTAGGTCGTAACATTTCGTAAAGTAGAGCAAGCTGACTGTGTCTATCGAAAAGCTTTGAAACGGTTCTTTTGATTTCCCTCTACGCATTACCCCAGGCGTTTATCGCCTTGTCTATAGATACTGAATACTACCAAATATATGACTGAAAGAAGTTCTGTCCGTCCTTTTGAAACATTGAACAAAATCAAGCAGCAGCCTTCGTCTCCGCCCCCTCAGCACCCACGCCCTTCTCGGCAGCACCTCCAAGGTAGTCCTCTGACTCGCCAATCAACTTGCCGCCAGAGACCCAGCGCGCCGTCCTGGCGTCGCGCTTCTCCTTGCACATGGCGTTGAGGGCGGGCCAGTAGACGTCGTGGTCGTACTCGAACTCGAGCTTGCCGTCGCTGAACTCGGTCCACAGCTGCTCCTCGGGGACGTACTGCTTCATGTCCTCGTTGAACTTGAGCTTGTCGCGCGTCATGGGGTCAATGAAGGGCGTGATGAGGCGGAAGAAGCCGTTGACGACCCATGGGACTGTTGTTTCTTGTTAGACACAGCCATGCAAGAAAAGAAGTGACATGAACATACCGTTGATGATGAGGGCCTTGCCGAGACGCTCGGGGTAGTGCGTCTGCAGGATGTGCAGCACCTCCCGCGCGAGGCCGATGCCGGGGGCGGTGTTGCCGCGGCTCTTGGAGGTCTTGAAGTTGATGAGCAGGGCGAGCTTCTCCTGGCCGGCGGGCATGACCTCGATGACGCGCTCGAGCATGAAGACGAGGTGCTGGACCTGGCGCGGCGAGGGGTCCGTGTTCTGGCGGCCCGGGTTGAGGTAGTGGCACGGCCGGCGCTCCTTGTCGAAGCCGAGGATGATCTGCTTGCCCGTCTCGTTCTCGGGCGAGATGTGCTCCGGGGTCAGCGCCTCGACGCCGTACTCGCGGCGCCAGGCGAGCGTCTCGAGCAGGCGCTTCTCGGCGTCCTTGGTCACCCACTTGGTGGCGCGCAGGTAGCGGAGGAGGCACTCGCGGGTGAGCCACTGGCGCTCCGAGTCGGTGAGGGGCCCGGACTTGTCGGCGTGGGCGGCGGTCGGGCACTTGACCTCGGACCAGGCGCGGGCCTGGGCGAGGAGGGCGTCGTACTTGGACTGCTGGTCGGGGGTCAGGGGCGTGAGGGCCGGGGTGGAGGAGGCCGGGACAGGGGCGGCGAGGGGCGTCTTGCGCGGGCCGGCGGCGGGCGCGGAGGATTTCTCCTCGGTGCCGGGGTAGGCCGGGGGTGGTTGATCGGCGACGGCGGCCATTTGCGGCGAAAGGGGGGATGAGCGGTTGTTGCGGGTTGGGGGGCGGTAGTGGCTCTGTGCCGCGAGGGTGGTACCTCAAGGGAAGGGTGTGATCGGACGTGTTTGACCCGGCTTTGACCTGACTTTGTCTGTGGGAAAGGGATCTGCGGGGAGGGGAGGGGGGCGTGTTGAGTTTGCAAATTGGCACGTTGCGGTTCGTGTCGTGTGGTGTGGTGGGTGAGCTGCTAAAAGTCGCTACGTTGATGGGAAAGGGGGGCGCGGACCGAATGGGAGTCAAGGACTTGTGTACTTGGGTAGGTACTTGTGAACTTTGTCAATCCTCGAGGTCTTTAGCAGGTCTCAGAACTCGGGAGGAAGAGGAACAGAGAGAAAGAGGTTGGGCGTTGACTCTGACTGAGTGAGATACTTTTTGGGCGCTTCTCACACCGCCAGAATTCAATTCAAGATGGATTTCGTGCTGACGCGGTAGTGATTTCCGGTGCGTTGAGATGAAATGAGGTGAGCCCATGCCGGGAAGCTCAGTTCCGGGCGATAGTGTCCGCACCAAGAGCCCAAGGGTCCCGCTGCCGTGCCTTGCGTTGCCCAAAGTTCCTCTCTAAAGAGTGATACTGTGACCTTGACGTGCTGAGGATCGTCACTGGAAAACGGGACTTGGGTATCTCAGAGGGAATTATTGATGCATGATGGATTGGGTGCATCTGGGGAAGAAACACTGCAACCTCATGTGCTCTGACTAAGATGATCCTTCCAATGATGCAGATGGATGGACTTGTGTGTTCTAAGGTACAGCCTCTGCTGTGCTCTGCAGATGCCGCCGCCAAGCAGCAGCTCAGGGACCAAAAACCGTTGAAATCCGATTTCTGGGAGGTGCAGGACCCTGTTGTCGCCTGCTGCAGCTGCAGCTTCTCGGCAAAACCCGCGCTAGACCGGATAAAGAGGGCACCGGTTACAATGTTGCTGCTGGTGGAAGGAGTCTACTGAACGAGATAGAGTCCTTCCTTCCTGACCTGAAGATAGAGCGGTGATTCGGTACGTACTCAACCAAAGATCCAGCCAACGACGCCGGCGGCGAGTTTTGCGGAGTGGTCGCGACTTGAAACCTCGGATCTTCATCAACCTTCAAGACAGCCCGTCACCCGCAGGCCTTCCGACGACGGACGAGTGCCCTTCCTGTCTCTCATTGAGTCATTGCAGCTGCCATCTTCTCGCGGCCTGTCAATGTCAACAGCGCCCAAACCAAGGACATCCAGGGCTAGCACCGTCTGTCACTACGTACGACATGCAGAGACGAACCTACCCACCATCACCACCACCACCACCATGATGGCACATCCACCACAACCATATCACCACCCATGTCCGATATGATGGCCATAACGACACGGTATACACTACAACCTCGCTGTATATGCCACGCAGTAAGACATCACTACCATAAACATCAACATGAACAAGCCACCGACCGCTTGTTTGGGTCCAGCAGGCGTTATCTGCCGCTTCCGCAACCCGCAACCAAAAGCCCAACGATCATCCGCCTCCCCGCTGGCCGGCTGCCCTCGCGTGGTTTCAAGTCAAGAATAACCCATCTCGATAAAAAGATGGAAGCCGCAAGAAACACACGTACCATTGGGTCGGCCGGTCCCTCGGGCTTCCGTGTCCGTGGCTGGGCGACTGATCACGCTGGCCCTTCCCAACTGCCCGGAACGCCAACCATCCGAGCCTGTGGCTGCAGCCGAGCGTCTGGCTTCTCTCCCTCCCGAACACCAGCGCATGCGGCCCTTGTCACGTAGTGTCAACCGCTGCGTCCATGGAAGGTAGTCCCCACTACCGTCCGTCCCTCCCTTCCCGAACGGTGGAAAGCCTGAACTCGGTTCTTCGTTTCCGAACCATGGGCCATCCCTCCAAGCTTCCACACCACATCAGACACACCACCACCACAATGACTTCCACCTGCTATGTACACAACTACACCGGATACACCAAGCAACAACAAGCGTCGTCTAGTCCAATCACCCTCCCGCCCAAATATGCATCCTACACACAAACCATGAACTCATCCCATCCGTGCGGGCACGCGCCGTCGTCCCACAATGCCAGAAACTTTGGATCCCAGAGACCGCTCTTCCTGTGACTGGCAACCGCCCTTTCCGTTCCACCCTTCATCGTAGTCGCATCCGTTCTTAAGGAAGACATCTCGGGAGAGCCCTGTCTTCCTCTTGTCGGCTCATGGACGGATCGTCGTCACATCAACCCGCCCCCCTTCCTCAAGTGTCCCTCCCCGCCGACGAACGAGTCCTTTCCAGCCGTTGTAGCCCCTTCGGGAATTTGAGTGTCCATCACTGATCGACGCGGCTCCCGGTCTTGAAAAGAACCGGTACCGTAACCCGCCGCAGAGTATATTTCCCGGATCGACCGCCAGGATTCAACCTCTTTTCGCATCCGGATGTTTCACCGCCCCAATCATACCTCCTTCGCCCGTCAGCTCCAAGTTGCACCGAGAGAGAGACTCAGAGACTGAGAGCTTCTTAAAGCAACCATGGTCACCCTCCTCCCCTCCCTCTGGCCATGCCCAGATCTCAAGAAAGTCTCTCTCCACGCCCCCGAGAGCCTGTCTTCGTGGTTCAACATGCCGTTCTCTACCTACCTCGTCCAGGCCTCTGTCGCGGCCCTGCTCGTCGTCCTCGGCGTCCACATGCAGACCACCGCCGCCCAGGTAACGCCGCCGACCTGCACAAACGTCGACCAGCCGAACCCCCTCTGGGCCCAGCACCCGAACAACGCAACTGGCGTGCTGAACGTCACCATGGCCATCTTCCCGATCCCCATGGCCGCCGCGCGCCAGATGGTCCCCTTCGCCATCCTGGAAAACAACCTCCGCGCCGTGATGCCAGACTTCCCCGCCGGCATGTACCCTGTCGTCGTCCAGGCCGGACACGACCACGACATCCGCTTCCAGGACTTTGGCATTCCCGACTTCAGTGTAAGACCTTACCTGGCCCCCGAGACATTCTTCTGTAGGGCCACTCACTGACACACTTTGGCACACAGAAAGCTGGATACGAGTTCCCCTTCCTGGACCTCCTCGGCGACGGCACCTCCAACTTCCGCTGGGCCCCGGAGCAGCTCATCTCGGAAACCAACCCCGCAGCCGTCACCGGGTCCCAGGCCTACGGCACCACCGTCCACGCCGCGACCTTCGCCCCGGACTGCAACGCCTACAGCGCCCTCTCAACCTGCAGCGGCAGCACCTACTTCAACGGCTCCTCCGCCGCGGGCGACAAGCGCATCTCCCTCACGATGCGCCGCGCTGCGGAGCAGCAGCCGATCCCGTACACGCTGTCCATGTTCGACAGCATCATCAACCAGCCCATCTTCGCCAACGGCACCGCCTGCGACCAGCAGATCCGCCTCTTCAACACCTCCCTGTCCCAGGGCGCCTTCGCGCCCGTCCCCGTCCGCGGCTCCGTCCGCTCCAGCCTCGGCCCGTTCCCCGCCGACGCGGCGTTTGGGGATGTGGCCGGCTTCCAGGTCGCGACGCCGTTTATCGAGAACAACTACCTCCCGTGCGATATGTTTAGAGGATACAACCCGGTTAAGACCACTTGATACCCCCTCACTGCAATGTTTAATGTTTTCTTATTCGTTTTCGGAGTTTTGTGTTGGGCCAGCCGACCTGAGAGTCAAAAGATGGAGTGGCCCGGACTTTTATGAGCTCATGATGGATATGACCCCGTATATATTCATACCCACACATATAGGGAGCTGGGGCTGCGCGCTGCAGCTGCTCCCATGGAACGTAATACACGAAGGCAGGCCTTATGGCCTTGCTATTTCTCTCCACAAAGCTTTCTTGAGTATTGTGACAATTAACTTGGAAGGTTGGTATGACTTACACAACCGAGGCAAGCTTGTCTTCTCGCTCGTTTTTCAGGAGACACCACCCAAATGCCCCAACAAATGGCGTTCAACATCTTATCACGTAGGAGAGGGCTATCGCCTGTGAATGTGGCTGACATTTACGCAGATGTAATGCCAGCTTTTGACCCATCGTGGCACTCCCAACTTTCGAATCTGGACTCGTGTGCTTTGAGGCCTATGGCGGGCAATGTGAGGTTTATATGGTATGGACTCGTGCCGTACCTCACGATAGATACTTCTTCACGTGTAATAAGCGATCATTGGGGTCTCTATCAACGAAGCAGGCTTGGTGATTGTAAGGAGTCGGACTGGCTTGGGAGATGGGACGCAGGTTCCCGAACACCGAACGTCGGTCCAAGTCAGGAGCGCGAAGATTTCCGCCCTGCTGTTAGTGTCTGGAATTCACGGCCCGAAGTTGGAAGATCTCGGATCACTGATGGAGTTGAGAAACGCAGTGAGCTTGTTGGCCTTCACCCGGATATGGTTCAAGTGGTGTTTTCGCTGAGATCAATTGCATCAGTCTGAGAATGCCAGGCAAGGGGATGACCAGCCAAAGGCTATGCAATGCCATGATTCTCGTGTCTGCCAAGAGCTGGCCTTTTCCGGGAAGGGGGGAAGAGACGCTGCATCAAGGAACAGGACGGCAAAGGGCTCGCATCCTAAGATTGAATCGACCCAAGAAAACAACAGCCGTTTGTTTCCCTACTTCCACCGGGCAGCAGTGGTTCTGTATGATTTGCACAGAGAAGGCTTTCGAGAACTGCCACCGATCCTGATGAGATTCAAGGGTCATGAACTTGACCTGAGAGAGTCAATGGACTCAGAGTTGGTTTCCGACATTACTTGCCATGTGTCGGCCACGCTTGATGTCGACCATAGCATCAATCAATACTGTACACTGCCTCTAGACCAGCCTTGTCTATTGGATAATGCATTTCTCCAGACCGACCAGGGGTTCAAGCCATCAAAGCTGTCAGCCACAACCCGTCGCTTCAACTTGCGCATCTTGAGATGATGTGCGCCTTGGCACTGACCAAGATCGATGAGGGGTCGCGCATCATCCCATTGACTTTTTCGAGACAATGAAACGACGTCACACCAATCCCTTTTCTTCTCGCACGACGGCCCTGTTTTCGACAATTCCACAACTGGTCGTCACCATGCATCCGGCCAAGAATGCTTAAATAAATTTAGAGTCAAGCCTCGCCCTCCTCAGCTCGCTAGACGTCTTCTTAAAGATAGGATGGGTTCATGCACGATCGAGGTGAAAGGGCGGGATGGGGGCAGCTAAGGAGCTTATTCGAGATTAATTTGTGGGTGTACCCAAAGTAGTCGCTGTGCGTGGGGGGAGCAAAAGCAAGCTTACAATCTATTTTATCCCCCGAGGACACTGCCATTGGCAAGCTAATTGATTAAAAACCATTCGCAACGAATCGCAGCACGGCAAAATCGGAACATTTCATCCCAGCATGCGTGTGTCACTTTTTGGTCTTTGGTCTGAAAGGGGAGCGGTAGGGCGGAAGGGCGGCAAGTAGAGACGAGGGGATCGACGAATAGGGCGCCTCAGAAGTGTTGAAGTGGCCGCCTTCGGACGGATTGAAAACGCGACTGGAAACACTCGACCAGGAGCTGCAACGTCGCTGGCGGTGGCTTGCGGGGGCCGCTTGGCGCTTTCGGGGTGGGTGAAACGTCCTGATGTGACCTCCCCAGGTCGCTAAATATTCCTCACCACACAGTTCCAGCCACTGCAGAGCCTCCCAGCTCTCATCTCCCCCAGACTACAACAGCGACATCCCCTGTCCTGAAACTTCAGCCTCAGACTCTCGTTCGAGACGGGACGGAGACGATGTGGTAACGAAAAGGACTGGCGAGATGGGACGAGGGACAGCCACCATGGCCGTGGCCGACTGAACAAAAGCACCATAGAGCCAGGCGGTGTTTCCCCTTCGCCGTACCCTTCTCTCTCTCTTCGCCTCTTCCTTCTCTTTCTCTCCTTGGCGCTGGCGCATTTGCTCGTTGGTCCTCACCCATTGTCCGGTCAAGTCTGGCATCGTGACCCTCTTTTTTTTTTTTAATAACATCCAAGTATCTACTACATTCATTTCTTCAAAGCGGTAGATCCGCCTTACCAAGCAGCAGCAGCAAAGATGGACATGTCAGAGGCAAAGTACGCCAACCTCCACCTCGAGGACGACGACCGCAGCAGCACCGAGGTCGAGGAGTCGCTCATCGGCGGCGGCGACGACAAGTACACCCGCGACTTCGCGAGGCCGCAGAAGAGGAGGAACCGGTGTCTCAGCATGCTCAACTCGTCGCGGTGGTTCGTCGACACGATACTGCTGCTCGTCATCCTCGGCCTGCTCGTCCGTGAGAGGATGGACAAG
The DNA here is from genome assembly GCF_026319265.1 of Colletotrichum chrysophilum. Taxonomy (NCBI): domain Eukaryota; kingdom Fungi; phylum Ascomycota; class Sordariomycetes; order Glomerellales; family Glomerellaceae; genus Colletotrichum; species Colletotrichum chrysophilum. The sequence goes on along the minus strand of NW_026517298.1, from coordinate 504,990 downwards.
CCCCCCGTCAACCCCTGGGATTTCGGGGGTGACCTGACGGGCGTCAGCGGCCACTTCCCCCAGCAGATCAAGAAGTTCGAGATGGACTACGAGGGCAAGTACGCGCCCAACGACACGTCAAAGTTCTTTACGGATGAGGTGCTCAACAACTGGAACGAGCTGATGCCGAGTAAGTTGGAAACCTCCTCAAAAGGGAACGAGACGAGAGCACTAACAAAGAAAATAGTTGGCATGGGTTTCCAATGGGTCAACGACACGCACAAGTACCACGACCTGCCCACCCCCATCGTCTGGCCCGAGAAGACCGTCTTCACCACCTCCATCACCCACCAGCTTCACTGCCTGGTAAGATCTCACTCACGTCAACTACTTAACACAACAAAGCCAGATTAACATGCCGTCTAGTTCGCCGTCGTCCAGACCTACTCCGGTCTCAAGTCCGGCCACGAGATCCCCGACGATCACCACTGGCACATGATCCACTGCTTCTCGTACCTCAGAGAAACCATCATGTGCAGCGCCGACATGGCGCTGGAGGGCCTTGAGACCACCTTCCCCGACCACAACGGTGGCTCCGACGGTTGGGACTCGAAGCACGGTAAGTCTGTGTTACGCCATCGAGACCTTCCAATACTGACGATGCCCTCAAACAGTGTGCAAGGATTATAATGCGGTCAAGACCTACCTGGAGAGCGTCAGGGCGTACGACGATAGAGAAATCTTCTAAGCCAGCACTAGGCATTTTCATATCAAAAAAGAGACATATTGGGCCAATTATTTTCAACCTTTTCGGGCATACATAAGCATCTAATTTCACAGACAGACGATACAAATAAAACCTACCAGACTTACCTTTCAAGCATTCCAGTCTTCCAGCTCATACTTCTTGAGAAGCTCATCATACATCTCGGCAGGCTCACGCAGTTTCCTCTCAAACTCCAGCTCCGCCTCCATCTCTTCAGGCGTGAACAACTCCCACTCGAGCTGCAGATCCTTGGGCAACGGCAACGGCGTGCACATCGCACACCCTTCCCCGACATGGCAGTAGCACTCGTTCGGATCAAGCCGCCCGGGATGCAGATACCCCTCCCACCGCGGCCTATCCGCCTCCGGCCCCGTCCAGATCAGCCGCAGGTACCGCCTCGGCGACCGCCACAAAACCTCCCAGCTCTCGCCTTTCGTGCGCAGGACCGGGTTGATGTCGAAGAAATCGTACCGCAACTCCCGCTCCCGGAACCGCTTCCAAGCGAACGGCGTCAGCGCCCACTTGTCCCACTTCCAGCGGTTCTGGTTCTGCAGGTTTGTATCCTGCCAGAGCCGCCACCCGTGGTACCAGGGGTCGCAGGACACTACATACGTCTTAGACAGGCACGACAGCGTGACGCAGCGCACCGCCAGCTCCGGGAACAGCCGCGGCTCCCTCGTATAGTCCCAATGCCGCGCGCCTGATGCGTCCGCCGGCTTGCTCGACCACGCGCGCACCTCTCCCGAAAGGAACAGCGGCGTGTGCGACGCCTTCATCCGCGAGATGGCGTGGTACATCGTCTTCAGAAACCGCCGCTTCTCCTCCCTCTCCATCCTGATGAACCGATCCAGGAACTTGAGCGGCAGGCTGCACAGCACATGAAAATACCGCGCCATCTCCTCATCCGGCGCCGCCTCCGGAAGAATAGGCTTGTCTTCATATCGGACACCGTAGGGGTACCACGCCCTCTGCACGATCGACGACCTGAAAATCGTGCACCCCATATCATCAAACTCGGCGCGCGACAACGGCAGCAGCATCCTCCTCTCATGGTCCTCCTGCATCAACCGCTCATCCCACAACCGCTGCCTCATCTCGTAAAACTCGTCGTCCACCTCCTCCTCGAACAGCACCTTCTCCCGCTCCTCGTCGTCCCAGAAGACGTTACGCTCATACTGCAACCCCACCGCCGCCGCGTCCTCCTCGATCCCTTTCTTCCACGCGTTGTTCACCTTGGTCGTCCAGTACACGTCCGCGCAGGGTATGTGCTCCCTCTCCAGCGCATCCCCGAAGTCGCGCAGCATCGCGTCCACCTCGACGGCGTAGTGATTCAGCGTCGCCTTGAACGCGCAAATCACCTCCGTGAAGTCGTCCTTCGTCCAGCCGCGGAACACCACCTCCGCGCGCGCCAGCCGCGTTGCGTACGTCTCGCCGGCGACGCCCGTCGGCTCGCCGTTCACAAACGTCGCCTCGCGCGTCTGCCAGCGCGCCCCCTTGGGGAAGAGCGGACGGGCGTAGTACGCCCTCCGCAGGAACTCAAGTCGGAAGAAGGCGCGCTGGAGGCGCGGGCGGGTGTCGAGCGCCTCCCCGTCCTCGTCGAAATCCACATCCACACCTTCAAAAAGCAACGGGCCCTCTCTCAGCCCTGCCAGGCGTTGGAACGCCCACCTGAAGTTCTCGGGATCCTCCCCACCCTGGTCTCTCTCTAAATTCCTCCTCTCACCCAGGGGATGCCGCTCAGGCTGACCCCTCCACCGGAACGAGCGCCCGTCGCGCCAGCTGTCCTCCCAGTCGGCGATACTATCGTAGTACACCCCCGGGTTCTCCCCGTGGCCGACGTCGCCGATGTGGAAGAAAAGCCCATCTATGATGGACACCAGGGCGCAGAGGTCGTGGAGGTCCCAGTGGGCTGCGTTGCGGGGGTCCGCGACGGCGTCGGCTGCGAAGTCGGCGTCAAAGGCGGCGCGGTGCTTTTTGGAGAGGAGCCGGCGGTCGACGCAGGATAGGGCGATGTGCCAGGCGGAGGGGGCGATGTGGTGCTTGAGGATGGTTAGCAGGTTGTCCTTGAAGGCTTGGGATAGGGGTGGGGATGTTTTGGAGAGGGTACGGGCGGAGGCTATGGAGGGTTGGGCGAGGAGCTGGGAGAGGAGGTCATCTGGTGAGGGGGTTGTCATGGTGGCTTCTCAGGTATTAAAGAGGGACTTGGATCGAAACTGAACTTGGGAGATTCTGCCGCAGAGAAGAGGCCTCATTCAGCTCCTGCTGTAAGCAGAGCTCGAAGGCGTGTCAGTGGTTCAGAGATGAAGGGGCGAGTTGACTATATGTTTGGGCGTGGAAATAGCAGAATGGCAGAGGAAATTTTGAGTCGAAGTGGTTGAAATCAGTTATGACCACTCAAGGGAGACCAGGACCAACGGGCATTATCAAGTGCTTCAGATACTTATATGATGCGATACAATTCATTGAACAAGACTCAAGTCATCAGACATCTGCTTTCCATGCTATTGTCGACGTCCTGTGTTAACACAAAGGCATTGTTTCAAGATCCCAACCAGAGTTGCCCAAGACTAAGTTCCACAGCACAAAGCTTATGAAAGGAGTTACATGACAGCACTCCTTGACCCTTGTCAACACTCTTTGTCACATGTAAACCGACTTTTGGTCTCCAGGTCCCCCGATTGAAGTCTTGAGCGGAGAACTGAAACTGAAGTTGTGAAGTCACAACCCACCTGACGACTTATACGACAATCGTCGCCAACCCAACTCCACGCAACATCTCAACCCCAGACTCCCATTCAACTCCACAACATCTCCACCACAACCTCATGAGCTTCTCGTCGTCGTAGTTGGTCATCAATCAAGGCCTTGTTGGCTCAGTGGTAAAGCGCCTCACTAGTAATGAGGAGATCGGGCGTTCGATTCGCCCACGAGGCAACTTAACATCTCCCAGCGGACGGGTCATCCGTTCCTGGTTCTTTTTGTGTCTTTGAGGTTTTGAGGGGTTACTAGTGATCTTTTGTCTTTATGGATCCAATATATTCCTACTTGACATGAATAGCTCGGAAAGAGACCAGTATATGCACGAACTTATTGACATCCTATAACAAACATAGTAGGCTTGAAGTAGGGTTATTTATTGCAGACAACACCGCGCCTCCTTGGACTTGAATACTGCAATATCCCCCATATCACATCAAATAGAATGGTGCACGAATCCGTACATCCCCAAATTCATTACATCAGCTTTGCAACATAATCCCTACGTTTCTTCACCGTCCGACTGAAGACGAACTTGAACATGACCACACTGACAGAATAAGCACCAGCGATTGGTAGATTTGACAATGACGGAGCTGCAGCCCGGTGTCAAGTTCTCAAGCGGAAGAATTGTTTTACGGAACAAATAGCGACTTCACTGCAATTCAAACTCACCTGCAGGACATCTTCTCAATGACGAAAATTTCAACCGGGCCACAACCGCCTGGCAGCAAGCCAGTCTGGTTTTCGACCGCGATACTCACCCAAAACGCATGCTTTTCTTTTCGTCCTATTCAATGAGGAGGGCAATTTCATTCCATCCAAGCGAACTGCACCAGACAACAAGACGTCCAGTTTCCCCTCAGAATCCAACTTGGTAGCAAGACTGCGACGTCTTCCAGCAGCCTCAGGATACTGAATTCTCCCTTATATTCCGTCTTGGTTGCATGATCGAAGTTTTTTTAAGGAACCCCAATGCTGAAAGCAAGATGGCAAGTTCTTAAGGTGACTCAGTGAGATTTTCTTCGTTGGTTTATAGCCCTCAGAAAATTGTAACTTCACTGCAATCTGAACCGCCCCCGAGGGCACATGGACGGCTGCAGTTGACGCCCGATGTCATCCTGCATGATGCCTGCCCCTTGCTATCCATGCAGGCGGCTGCAAGTATGCATCACTGCTGGTAAAGATTACGTGTGCATTACACGATCGAGCCCTGTGAGCCCTGTCATTTCCATGATCTGGTCCCGAGAATCATGTCTTACACGTGCCGAAGTGTCATCGTGGAAGCAAGAGCAAAGTATTCATGCATGAGAGGATAGTACAAGTATTCTTCAGAACACTAGACACTAGATATGGCTTCTCTCCGAAAGTTTACGCAAAACTCAATTCGCTAAAGCCAGAAGCAGAGGTGTCAGCATTTTCAGAAAGGCGACGTTTCCATTGCTGTCAGGAAGCCTACCTATCCCTCAACAGTTGCCCACTTGACCCTACACCAGCAACGAAAGCATTCAGACCCGTACTTAACACCGGACGTATGGTGCCATGGACTTATACTCAAGCATCCACGTCTTCTAGGCATTTATTCTTCTTTGGAACTAACTAATCATCCTTCCGTTTTCTGGGAGGCAAGCAAGCCATGGACTTTAAGCAGGTCTTCCTTGACAGCCTTCCTGACTCTTTCCATGGACGCCGCCGCCGCAGTGAGGTGCTGGCAACGGTCTCCTTGTGACAGCCTGCTAGCAGATGTTCACTGCGTCCTAGGTGAGTAGCCAATGCGATGCAGCAGAACGGCTTACCCCAAATTTTGCTCTCACCCATGCAGCTTTCGTCGACAGATACCCCAACCGCACTGCAATTTCATCAACCCCCAAGGGAGTGACTACAAGAGGGCGAAGCTGATGACTACCACACCACCTTCAGAGATCCTCTGCAGAACAAGGCTATTCTTCGCTGCGCTCTCCACGCCTTGTGTCTCGACCAACTGCTGTCTTAATGTTCAACACTCAAGTACGTGACGGCCATAGGCTTGTCTCAACACTCCCTTCACGTTGATCTAGCAGCAAGAATATGACTTATCCAGTGGCCCAAAGATGTTGCCGTTCCACCTAGGTCTTTGGGTTAGATTCTTTCGTCCAGAATCGACTTGTGCCAGACAACTTCAACGTATGAGGCAGGGCTGCGGATTCCGGTTATCTGAATGGACACAAGCAATATCCAAGAGTGGGACACTCACTCGGTGGCTTCGCTGAGAATGCTGCATATCTGTGCGGGAATTGCAAGGCTCCGAGGATTCGCTGCAATTTTGTCCGCCCCGAAAAGCATATGCCTGCAGCTGACGCGCCACGTCAACCTGCATGGTTTCTGTCCCAGATAGGCAATTTGTATAATTGTTTCGATGCCATGTGAGGCGAGTTCACTGCAATATTAACCCCGTCGAGACGATTGACAGGCCTTGTGTAGAGTGTCCCAGATTTAATGAAATATCGTTTTGAAGGAAATCCATCAAAGTCCTAGAGAAATAAAAATACAAAGTCTACATGACTTCTCTGGGATAATTCAAGGTCCACGATAAATCGCATAAAAGATCTAGTTCGTAAACAACGGAAAATAACCGATGATGTTGCGACTCCAATATACAAGCAAGGTGTCTTCTGTTGAGCGAGGTTTGCCTGCCTCTTCGTGCCTTAGCTATCGACCTTTCTCTACCCGCGCTTTCTCTACCCGACCTTTCTCTACCCGACCTTTCTCTACTCGACCTTTCTTTACTCGTAATATAGAAGTCAAGACTTGGACACATCACAGAGCCACGCATACCCCTGGAATACTGTCACAATGCCAATACTATCGAAGTGCTTGCTCCGTGAGACTGATCTGTGAAACTAACATACGGGTCTAGTATTGCGGTAATTGAGCAAAGTGCTGTAAGAAGAATAGAAGCTTGGAAGTCAACTAACTGCAGCCTGCCGTCATTCTAGATCTCGATTACCTTGGTACAAATGATCTAACAATCAGCGTGCCTTCCTGCCGTCCAATACAGACAAGGACCTATTCCACTTCACCTTGAGGTCATCGCGCTTCTCCAAATCAAGTAAGGTGCCATTACTCTCACCATCTCAGAACCCTTCCTTGGTTTTGTTATTGGACGGGCAATGCGCTCCGCTGGTTCCGGAGCTACTGTGCACTTACGGTACGGCCTATGAGAGCGACGCCACTGCTTGCCAAGCAATTGTGCAGAGCCAATTGAAGTTGCGTCTTTTTCTCTCCGTAGTCTGCCCACACCTCATGCACCGGGTTCCTTTCCCATTTCACTGCATTTTTAATCCCCCTCATAGGAACGCATACAGAAGACATATTTGACGAATAGAGGGAGGCAAAAATGTTACTCGAAGGTAATATAAGCTTTTGCATTACTACTTCAAAATGTCTCGATGAGACAGGAACTTTCTGACACCCGTAAACTAAGAACTTGACAAGCTTCAAAGCTGGAGTACTATCGAATTTTACGAAATAGTCTACTACAGCATCAAAACGCTAACTAACCGATTCTACTTACCCTTCACCGTTTCCAGGAGTGCAGTCTAGCGACGTAATCATGGGAGTGTAAAAGATTTCATGCCTATGAAGCTATTGCTGTTAAAAGTCAATCCCAACATTGGTCCACACGAATGTTTGCATTCCAAGGTGTTCTTCATGCCATCAAACGATAATCAAGAGTCTGGAACTCGAGTACTTGGTGGAATTCGACGTAGGTTACTCATATCACCAACTGTTTGAAGTTACTGCAGCTTCAATAAGAGACTTTGACTTTGAATTTCAAGATGGTGATTTGTCTTTTGACAAATCATGCATCAAATCTCTTCTCGAAAGTTGTCAAAATGTGCATGCTACACCGGGCATACAATGCACCAAACCATGCCCGTTATTCATCGCAGCGAGTGTTCGGCAGTGCCTTTACTTCTCCATCGCAACCCTCAACACCAGCATATCAACACAACGCCAGCTTTTCATGCAGTAACTACAACAGGCTCAGCTAGTTTCTTCCTTACCTTAGCCTGGCGGAAAAAGCAAGACTTTTCCCACTTTCCGGCAGAGCCGACGTTTCCCTTGGTCGCCACTGGAACGGAAGCCTCATTCACTCAGAATTGGCTCTCCGCGGACGACTGCAACCTTGCGGGTAAGGCAGCGGATATCGGTACCTTGTATAGAGACATGGAAAAGTAATACACTCGCTGTATAAGTTCGCTGAAAATCTGCCTTGTGCCAACAGTCTAATTGTTTGCGGGCCAGCCTGCGGAATGTTCATTGCAACTCAGCCCGCCCCCAAGGGCTCAGGGCCAGCTGCAACCGAATAAGCGAAGGCGAATACGATACGTTCACTGTAATTTTCATCCCCCTCGAGGCATTTAAGTAGTCTTTAACATGATTGAAACCAGCGAAGAACTACTTAGCAGCAGAGAGGTACTCGATGACCACAATGAGCGCGGCTGTCTATCAAACAATCACCTCTTCACTTTAGAAGGATTCAATCACAGTGTAGACCAGGCAATGAAATTTCCCATCCTACTTTGGAGCGCGCACAACTCGATCAACTAACCAAACTACCATCATTCTCTTGGTCTGTGGCCAATTCCTCGGTCTAATCACCACATCAGCAGAATGGGCGAAGAACCTGCTCCTCTGGCTGAAGCTGCGACCCTGTACGTGGTTACACATTTTTGGCTTAAACATGCCCTATGGAAGGGCGAATCCGAAGATAGCTGTAATGCGGACGACTTTGCTGCCAAGTAAGTATGCAGAGAATGTGAGCCAGTAGATGTGGTATTGTAAGTCTGGCATGCATTACATCCATGCATCACCTAAAGCAAGCCACCTGCAAACATTGTCTAGTTTCGACCACTTCACTGCATTCCAAACCCCTCTCAAGGCAACAACAGCAGCACCAGCGAGCAAAGTTCCAGGAGGCGACTCGGTCGTCGCCGGGTAAAAAGCGTGATTTTCTGCCGTTCGTTCAGAAACGTCGCAGTTTAGGCCGGGTAACGTCATATTGTGCTTCACGTTGAAGCAGCTAAACTTCCAATAACAAGATAATATGGCATTACTTTCTCAGTCTTGAACAAGCTTTTCAATACTACTTCCATATCAATGGTGCCGATGGGGAGTCTGCCCCTTCAATTCCGAAGCTACAACTAACCCTGCACATGCTTATGCTCTTCTATTGCCTTGATTACTGGGTGCCGTAGGTGGTAGGTCCGGTGCCGCCTATCAAAATCCGGAGTCCAGCAGCACTGCAGGCGCTACTGCCAGCCAAAAAATGTGCAAAAAAGTCTCAACCAATGGTGTTTCTAATGTTATGCTATGTGGCTTCCGACATGCATGTTAGTTCCATCTCTTGGTGTGTGTAACCTTGCTGCGGCACGGCACGGCTCGTCCTAAACTTCACTGCATTTTTAACGCCCCCCAAGGGAATAACACAGGCGGGATGGAAAGAAAACAAAAGTAAAGCTGGCTCGCCAAGAGGCGACGTAAAGGAGGTTTCGTGACCTCAAGGGGCCTCAGTGATGCAGTGAAACATACCCCTCTTACGTTGAGTCTGGCTATCAACAAGACCGTGCAGATTCACAAGGGCGGAAGTCTGGATCATCATCAAATCTCATTAGACATTGCATAAAGCATCAAAACGCCATTTCAACCCATTCTGATTACCCTTCATCGTTCCCTTTCTTCTCCTTTCCTTACCCCATCTTTCCTCACTTCCTTCTCTCCCTCAACCTTCTCCTCAACAGCAGGCGCCGGCGCCGCAGCTAGAACAACATCCCCAGCCGCAGCCTTCGCCGCCTCCGCATCCTCCTTCGCCTTCTTCCTCGCCTGCTCCTCCTTCTTTACACTCTTCCACTCCACGCCCGCCGTGCCAATAATCACCGCACAGCACAAACTCACACCCGCAATAAACACCGTCCTCAACGACTCGTTATACGCCTCCAGCGCCGCCCCCTTGACGTCGTCCGGGAGATTAACCACAGTCGTCGCGCCATCCCCCCTTAGATCCACGCCCTCAAGCCCAGGCACACCCCTCAGCCTGCTCACGAGCTCGTTGCTGAGGATGCTCTGCCCGATGGAGTTGCTCACCGCGCCGCCGAGCGTCTGCATGAACATCATGATGCTGATCCCGATCGAGATGTCCTTGAGCTCGAGCACCGTCTGCGCGACGATGTTGACCGTCGGGAAGATCAGCCCCATCCCGACGCCGTAGATGACCTGGTACCCCGCCCACGCCGCGGCGCCCGAGTTCACTCTTAAAGTGGTCAGGAGGCCCGCGCCGATGCACATGAGGACGTTGCCGGCGATCATGACGGGGCTGTAGTAGCCGATGCGCGTGATGATGCCGCCGGTGATGACGGAGAAGACCATCATCGTGAGCACGAGCGGCAGGGTGCGGATGCCGGAGTCGACGGCCGAGTAGCCCTTGATGGCCTGGAACCAGATGGGGATGTAGTAGGTGAACATCATGGCCTGCGCGCCGAGGGTGAGGGCGGCGAAGGCGGCGAAGCCGATGGAGCGCTGGGTGATGATGCGCGGGGGCACGGTGGCGGTCTTGGGGAAGAGGATCTGGATTGCGATGAAGGTGATGAGGAAGACGCCGGCGAGGACGAGGAGTGCGATTATGCGGGCGCTGTTCCACTGTTTCACAGTCAGATCCCATGTTTCTCAACACCAAAAGGGGGCATGACTTACATCGTACTCGACGCCACCCCACTGCAGCGCGAGCAGCAAGCACACCGTCCCAGGCACAACAATCGCTGTCCCCGCAAAGTCCAGCTGCTTCAGCTTAGCCTTCAACGGCAACCCACCCGCCGGGCCGCGTCCGGGCGCCTTCAGGATGAAGAAGATAACAAACAGCGCCGCCACGCCGAGCGGCAGATTGATCCAGAAGCACCACCTCCAGGTCGCGCTGGACGACGTGAAGGCGCCGCCGAGCAGCGGGCCCGCGATGGAGGCGACGCCAAACACGGCACCAAAGAGGCCCTGGTACTTGGGGCGGCGGTGCAGCGGAACGGAGTGGACCATGACCATGGTGGCGCCGGAGCCGATGCCCGCGCCGCCGACGCCGGCGATGGCGCGGCCGAAGATGAAGGCGACGGAGTTGGGGGCCGAGCCGCAGATGGCGGAGCCGACCTCGAAGATGACGACGGTGACGGTGAAGACGGTCTTGATGTCGAAGAAGGCGTAGAGCTTGCCGAAGAGGAGCTGGAAGGCGCACGAGGTCAGGAGGTAGGCGGAGCCGTACCAGCCAATGTCGGTGACGGAGTGGAAGTCGTCGGTGATTTGGGGGATGGCGGTGGCGATGATGAGACGGTCCTAGGTTGTTTTGTCAGTATTGAGTGTTTTCTGGACGATCTGAAAGGTTACTTACCATTGCGACGAGGAACATGGACACAAGCAGCGAGAACATGATCAGGAACAGCTTGAAGCCCATGGGATACTGCACCTCCGGCGCTGCGGGCTTCGCGGCGGCATCCTTGGCCGGCTCCTGCTGTGCTTCCTTCTTGAGGTCATCGTTGGTGTCGGGCTGGTCGACCGGCGGCGAGCCCACGGCGACCTCTTCTTTGCGGCGCTTCTTGAACAACATTGCGGCGCGTGCTTTTGTCTTCTAAGTTTCGTTCGATGACGGCAGATCGAGTCCGCCGAGCGCTCGTTTTGTTGATTATTCTGCCGTCGTTCGTATATCGGTATTCGGCCCAGAGGTGTCCCAGGTGATTCTGTGCTTCAATAAGAAGATTCGGTCTCTACATTGGCAGGAACCCAAAGGAACTGTAGTCGGTGATGGACACGCAGCTCCAGCAAACAATCCACAGAGACGAGTCGTCCCTGCCCTGTTATATCCTTCGATCTCACCGTCGTGAAACCCAAACAAGGAAAATTGAAAACGCACACAGACAGATTTCGCCTCCCTGGACCCAAGACAAAAAAACAGAGCCTCCAAACTTGGCTCCCGCTGCACGACACCAACGCCAATCACAACCAAAGTCCCTTCAGAAGGAAGGAAGGCACCGACCGACTCACTCGCCGCTGCTGCGTTGCCGGGGTCTTGCCACGGTCCTACCCTGCTTACCCCACTCATACCCGCATTTCGGAGGCTTTCCATTGGCCAATGCGCATTTGCAGCACCTTCGGCGAGCTGAAAAGGGAAATCGTCCAACACGTCCAAAGAAAGAAGGGACGGGACCTGGGCGGCCGAACCTGGCTGCTAGGTTGTCTTCCACTTGCTGTTTCTATTTCCCCGGGGCATTTCCGTGTGTTGCACTGAGACATTGCAAATTCGAGCGTGCCTGAGATTAACCGTCTGGTGCAGATGGTTGCAGATGCTTTCTCGGCGAGCGTATTAGGAAAGGTCGCGGTTTCCATCTGCAAGGCGGCTTGGCCCTGCAAAGCGGGATGAGCCTGCCTGGGTGATGCAATTCTCAGATGGACAGCCACTTTAACGGAGGCTCAGTCTGCACCCAGGCCCAGCTAGATCTTCCTTATATCAGCCAAAGTCCCTTTTCCACACCAAACCGAACATGAGAACGAGGAAGATGTGGAGTACCGAGGCTTGCATGCTTACTTACCAGGCCAGAAAGATCTCGCCGAGATCGACAGCTTACAGCACAGCCAGCGTTGCCTCTCTTTGAATAGAACAGGGCGAGAGAACAGTGAAATTGGTACTTTGGTATTGCAATCTATTGACATTGGTGATCACCAGTCGAGAGGGTTTCATTCCCTCAGCCCTACAGCCTCGAGGCAAGCTCAAACTTGAACGTCATTCCACGATTAGACTAGCCTTCGCAATTACCTGGAAGCTGTCTTCTGGTCTTCCCGCAACCACCTGCCAGTTCATGACGTCCGTCCTGCGTGGCATATCTGGATTTTTGTCAAACAACCTGTGCAGAGGAGATCCACGAGAATGGATGCATTCTTCACTGGATTGACGTCCAAAAAGCTTGTTGAAAACAACTAGCAATGACATTCATTGGATGACACCGTCATCCCTGGACTCAAGCAGCCCCAAGGCCTACACCCGAGCTGGAACTCTGCCATTATCTTTTCAATACTGGACCCCCAAGAATCCCGCTCAATCATCGCATCTCGAATCTTTCCGCCCGATGCTTAACCTCTCTGACATCGCGTAACAAGATCGCAAAAAGCGAGGTCGTCCAGTAGTTCCGCTCCCTCAGGCAGACATGGCAACTAACATACTCAGGCCAGGATGATTCTCCCTTCAATAAATGCCGAAAGACTTGCGATAATATACTTGATATACGATCGATTCATAACATCACGAGTGCAGAGCTTCACGAAATTTGAGAGCCGCCATGGAGCACACTCACTTGCCCTCACTACTACGTCTCATCCACCAATCCAACATCATCCGACACAAACGAGCTTGCCAAAACAAGTCAAAAGTTCAGGGACCATTACCTATTTATCCAATAATCACCAACCACCAAAACCCCCCAATCATCATCACCACCCCCGTCCCCCTCGGTCCCGAAATACACGGACCCCACACCAACACCCCCCGTCCTCGGCCATCTCATCCCCGAACGCAGAACTCCCCGATACACCCGAACCCGTCCGCCTACACCACCCAATTGGCTGCCTGCCCGTGCCTTTCTTTCTCCTCCTAATAGAGTAGAAAAGGTAGACCCCGAGCCCGAGCCCGGTTTCCCCCCTCCCCGTAATTACCAACTCTCCGGACCACCCCATCCCCAAAATCAAGAGCCAAAATTGTACGAGTCCTACATACACACTCGGCCGAACTAAATCTTGCTTGTCCATCTCTTGCATCCCGGTTTCCCGCGAAAACAGGTCGGGGTCGGGGTCCGTCGACGCCGGTGGTATCCTCGGCGGCTCCCGGTAGAACGAGCACCTATCACGTCACTTTCTGTCTTCATACCGACTGCCAGGTTGCGCAAGACAGATCTACAGGTTCGCGAGGATAGGATACTTGGCTTTATCTGATTGAAGCATGTCATCTCAATCTCCGTCATGCGACTTTCGTATTGACCAGGGGCGCCTAAATGACGAGTCAACTCTGGCGCCCCCGCGTCGTCAGCATAGGATGCCTCCCGCGTCTTAACCTCTAGGCAATCATGCGGACGTGTGTTGCCTGTATGCCGTGACAGGCCGCCAAGCAGATTCCTAAATCTGTCTTTAGCCACCGCCCCATGTAAACTGCATGCACCATTCCTAAAACTGCTTCATGAAATCCCTTTCTATTTACCATTAGGTAGGTTTCGTCATCTCATGATAGTATCGATACAGATGTTGGGAGAGTTGTCACTTTACAACCGGTGCGAGAAAATCCAATGCCCATCCGAGAAATGCCCCGCGCCCCTCTAAACAGCCGAAGACGGTCCCTGTCTTTGCGATTCCTCCCCCCTTTTTCCAGTCCCATGCACCGGACGACGCAATCCGTGGCGTTACCATCTACCCGTCGGTGGTGCACCAAAGTTGCCAAATGTCCCAAACATGTTCGCTGCGGACTGCTGGTTCATGTTGCCGTTGGGAACACCCAGGTCCGCCCACATGTCTAGATCGTAGAAATTTGTCGTATCGAGGAAGTTGCCCAGATATTGGTCCATGGGCTGGTCTTGTCGTGGAGGAACCTCCATCTTCATCGGCTGGGCGGGGGAGGGTCCGGCTGATGATACCTCCGAGTTCGACTGCGGTACGATGTCCTGCAGTCGGGGTACTGCCAGCGGTGTCTCGTAGGGCATGCCAAGCTGCACCAAGGATCTCTCTCGTGCTCTCCACGCCTTGAGCATGTAGATGCCCAATTGTACGTTCTCCTTCCTTGACATGTCCCACAGCTCCTCATGGAACTGGTATACCCTGTCAATGACCTTCCAAGCGCGGTCTGCAAGTCTGCCCGTCGGTCGCTTGTAGAGCTGTCCGGCCATGACAATGAACACGTCAATTTGAAAGTGCAGCTTGAAAAACCACACGAACCCAGTGTTCTCCATAAACTCGTAAAGCTCAACGTTGTGCTCGTGGTGCATCAGGGATATCCTGAACATGTTATCTTGCACATTGAAGATCTCAGTGCCCCATTCCGGCAGTTCGCGCATCGGAATCATCATCGTTCGCATCTTGTCAATGATCATAGACCGAATCTTGGTTGCCACAATGTGAATGTTGCCTGCCAAAGGATCGCAGTACTTCTTCTCGAGGGCAATAAGCTTCGAATCGAGATTGTCGACAAGTGTGCGGTACTTGGCCAACGTCGCAAGGTTGGTCGCCTGAGACTCGGGGGACTCGTTCTCCATGGCGCCTAGCACGACTGCCTCGAAGTCGGGAATTCGGTTCTCGACGATGAATCGGCCAACCTCGTACAGGAGCAAGCAGAAAGCCATCTCAGTCGGGCCCTCTCGGGGCTGGACGGGCTCCGTCGAGCCGGGGAAAAGATCGGCGTCGTTCACGTTTTGCGGCGTTTTCGTGTCCCAGTTCCACGGCAGAAGCGTGTCGCAGAATCCAGAAACCATCGCATATTTGGTGTCCAGCATGATGATCTGCCACCAAAGCCTTCGTCGCATTTCGGTTTCGTACGGGGTCAGGTTGAGCGAGTCTCCATCACGGTGCAGACCCATCTTTTGCGCAATTCTTATTAATACACCGCTCAGCACCCAGGCGGCATGACGGTTGTAGCGGCCTTGGAGAGAGACCTGTGCGATGTTAGCAAGTTTACCCTTTTGGCAACACAGTCAGAACAGACCAGGTAGAGGATAAGAGACTGCAGAGTCATCATGTCGTGGTTCTTGAGGAAGTTGACCTTGGTCAGCGCTGCCTTGACACCCGCGGTGAACTTCTTCAGCGCATCCTCCTTGGAAGAGTCGAGCATCTGCCTAGCTTCGGCTTCCGTCATGGTAAGAGTCGCAACCAGGTAGATGGAAAATAACAATGCCTGAGCGTTGTTGGCGACATTAGAGTGGTTTGCTGCAGCTTCGACTACTAAAGGCTGCAGACTGGGGACGTGAATGAGCTTGGTGATTGGGTTGACCCGCTCCAAAAAGACCTGCCAAAGTCTGAAGATCTGAACAGGCGACGGAGTGACGTCCTCGAGGTCGATGGCAGCGAAGTCGTTGAGCAAGAGATCCACGTTGTCGTCGGGGGTAACGGCGTCGGAACCTAGAACACTCTGCTCCTCCTCTTCTGCTTCGATGATTTGTCGCATAGCTGTCAACTACGAGGAATTAGGATTCTGTTTTTGAGCAGAAGAGCATGCCATGTGCTGCCCAAACGGCGAGATGCTACGCACCTGATCATGAACGGTAGCCCATAGATAGCTGTCCATAAACCTGACGCTGCCATCTTCTACAACTACCTTGCCGGCTGGCTTCCATTGTGAGGTCGCAGGCGAGCCAATGTCGTCAATAATCGAGGCTGTGCCTGTGGGCAATGGCAGCTGCGTTATACTTGGGGACGGACCTGCTGTTGAAGAGGGGGTGGGTTGGGTTGACGGAGAAAGAATGCTCGAGACGGTGGGAGGGCCGGCGGGAGGCGTCGTTGAACCGGTCGTGGCATACTGCTTCAACAGTGCTTCACACCTGGCCAACCTCTCCTGCAAGTCCTGATTTGGCCTCCGTCTCTTACGCGCAGGAGCTGGTGTGGAGGGAGTGCATGTGACATTGGCCTATGCGAGTCAGCGGCCAGAGTACTAGATAACTTCACGGTCTCGGCAGCGCACCTTGATACAGTTGGAGCATGGGGTATTGCGGTCGCATTTGATCTTGCGATGTTGGCAGAGCACGCAAGCCAGAACCCGCGGGCTCTTGTGCTGGCTCGAGGTGGTGCTCATCATTGGTAGGGCTGAGGCTGAGGGGCCTATGGGGATGCGATAGTCGCCACAGAAGGATTTTGAAACAGGACGAACTCGTCCATGTATTGGGGTATCAAACCCGCAGACTCGGAACGCGTGGGCGCGCGGCCCTTATGATCAGTCCCTCACGGGAGCAGTCCGACGACGACGACAGAGAAGTTGCAGGGGTTCTGGTTCAGCAAAAGGGAAGTGGAGGAAAAGGTGTGGCGAGCCCAAGATCTGAGACCTGAGAGGTAATAAATGAAGACGAGTATTGACGCGACCCTAGTGGGAATGAAGAGCCCCCCCTTTGACGAGGATCGCAGGTGGTCGCGCACTTTGGCGCAGCGCAAAGTAAAGTTTTTGGCTTAGAAATTGGCAAAAAATGGGATCCTGGGTTGCGTTTGGTTCGAGGCGGCGTCGATGACCAACCAAAGCGGGGGTTAGCGCGAGAGAACGGCTTTGGATCGTTATGCTTCCCCAGTTGTGCACCTCAGTGCGGCGGCGGATGAAGATGGTGGGCGAGGGCGGTAGAGAGGGAGTTGGCGGAGGCAATACGGCTTTGGTCGAGGGTTGATCGTGGGCTGGTCCGGGACGAGCGGACGGGAGGCCTGGCCTAAGTAGCCAGGGTTCGAGTTGGCTGAAGCTGCGAGCCGGGGCGCCTTGTTTGAAGACGCGCGTGCGGTAATGATGGTGAGCAGACGGGTGACGGGTGCCTGGGATTGATATGTGCGATGTGAATCCTCAGGCCTGTGCTGCTGCGTTACCGAACCGCAGACGCCGTATCTTTGTTGTGCGGGATACGGTAGGCGGGATGGAAGGATTGGCTGGAGGGAGAGATAGGTACCAGGAGGCGGAGGTTGGAGTTGCGCGATGGGTGTGGGTGGGTGTCCAGATGTGTGTGTATGTGTGTTTGTGTGTGTGAGAAAGAGAGAGAACGTGGAGGACGAGGATGGGAAAGAGGAGGCGCAGCGGCGGAGAATGTGGGAAAGCAGCATATGCAAATGCAAGAGAGGAGGACAAACAGCTACCGGGCAGGCAGGCAAACGGCAGTCAGTGAGTGTGAGACTGAGTGGTTTCTGCTGACTGGACTGGACTGGACTGGACTGGCTGGTCTCGAACTGCTGCTTGCTGCTACTGCAGTGCTGATGAGGCGTTCGGCGGCGGCGGAGGCGGCGGTCCAGAAGAAGTATGAAGAATCAATCGAATGCGGGCGCGGGTCACAGTTTACTCGGCCTGACTCGTCGGGATTCCAGGAATTCCGATGCAGCACTACCCAGCCAAGAGCACAAAAGGACTGACCGGTGCTGCGGGACGTGTCGTGTGCGTCTCACTGGGTTTCTCCCGCTTGCGCCTAGCTGATCTTCTGCGGCCCAATATATGTCTAAGGTAAAGTCGGGTGTGTGTGTGTGAACTCGAGACTCCAGTTGTCCAGTGCTCTCCCTCCCTACACTAGGTGACTAGGTAGAGGAATGGAGACGAGTGGCTAGGGAAGTGGAGGAGGATAGGATAAAGTGGTTACCGTACCCCTCCAAGGCTGCGGATGTCTTTTTTTGACGCCCGAGAGATTCCGTCGCAATTCAAACAGGGACGACGTTTGTGTCGCAGGTTTCCGTCCGGTTCAGTTGGAGCAGAGTTGGAGTACCCAGGTAGGTGGTGGTACGTCGCAATTATTAATAGGCAGCAACTGCGGCGACAGGAGGCAGAAAAGGCGGGCAGTTGACAGAAAGCTAGAACGTGGAAGGGAACAGAGAAGAGATAGGGGCAGCAGGTCGATCAATCCAAGCAAGACGGGACTCACAGAGACTCAAGTCAAGAGGGGGTGAGGTCGCCGGAGGGAACGGACGAAACGGACGTCGGGCGGACGAATGACGACAGGATGCTGGCCAACTGGGCGCATGTGCGCGGTCTAGCCTCGAGCTCCTTTGCGGCGACGGGATGCAAGGTAACAGAACCCTGGCCCTGGGACGGAGTTTGGTGTATGTGTTGTACCGCGTAGCAGTGGCAGCAGTGCGGATATACTTTGGACGTTTCCACCGTCGTAAATCTGGGCTGAACCTCGATGCCAAAGTCCGCCGAGGTTCGGAAGAGCCTACAATGGGCAGCCACGTCTGGTCGTACTAAGTAAGGACTAAGCGGATGCGAAGGGATGGATGTGCGGTCGAGAAGAGAGAACAGGCAACAAATAAGTGCGATCAACTCCAGGGTTCAACGCGATGTGAGGTCAGGAAGGCAGGGTACGGCAGCGGCAGCGGCCATGCAGGGCAAGGCAGGGCAAGGCAAGGCAAGGCCATGTGCCTACTGCGGAAGGTATGTAGAGCAGGGATTGACGGGAGTAGGTAAGGTAGGGTAGTAAGTTGGTTGATGGACAGGGAAGCGGCAGAGAGCGCAACGGGAAAGGACGGTACCGAAGGAGTTCGGGAACAAGTGGAAGACAAGTTGGAGGTGGTGGTGCAAGGTAAGGTAGGTACAGGAGGGGATGAGATGTTGGAAGAGGGTGGGTGGGCAGAGCAGGGACGGCGGGCGGACGGCGGGGTGACGGTTGAGAGTTAGAGTTCCTGACAGAATTCAGAATTCACGTCGACGTCCTTGCGCAAGTGCAGCAGGGCGGGGAAGAAACACTGCAGCAGCCACCAGTGTGTAGCCGTAAAAACAATGTGCGAGAATTGGATGGAGGGGGATGGAAGATGGAGATGGAGATGGAGATGAGAAGGGGTGAAAAGAGGTCCGGGCAACACAGAGTCTCGGTAAAGTGAAGGTACCTCCTCACTCATCAGGCTCTAGTGTAATGGAACTCCTCTGCGGCAGGCAGGTACGAGCCACAATGAGCCAGCTGGAAGCGCAAATGAGCCTATGCTGCTGCAGCAAGGGGAAACAGGCAGGAGAGACTGTCACTTCCATTCCCCGACCCCAACCCCAACTCATCCCTCACATCAGCATCAGCATCAGCATCAGCAGGTGGGATTTATTACCCGCGCGTGCACATTATCTTAATTAGCACTTCCTAGGCGCTGTTGTAGCGCAGGAGACACTCATGGGGGGCATAGCCATCCGCAACACCAGCTTGAACAGGGCCAAAGTCCCCGCCATCCCTCGTTCCCCTCGTACTCATCGGATCAGTGACATTGCGTCAAGGCATTGTACAACGCCAACCTAGTCTAATGCTGGCATAATGCACCCAACCGGTGGCACTCTGCCGTAACCAGGAAACTGCGCGCGCGCACAACTCTCTCAACTGAATGTCCGTACTTGCATACAGTTGTCTCTACTCTGTCCCGTGCTCCGTACCAAGTTGGACACGTGGAGCAGATCCGCCAGATAGACACAGGGTGCCTTACCAAGACCGACTTGTGGTGGGTGAGGTCGGGGGATAACAGGGCCGACCCTTACGTATCTTGCACTAAAACGCATGCCTGCCAAGATGCCGAAGTGCGAGGTGATTAGCGTGCAAATGGGTTGCTTTCTCAGGTTTTACGACGGCTGCATCTTGTGCAAAAGGCTAGCTGCGGCGGTGGTTGCGTGCGGCTCATAGACTTGTGCACGGATAGATGTTCCCGATCTCATATTATGCAATTTATACAAACCTTATGACATCCCACGGCCTCCTCAGCGGCATCGTGACCACACTCTCCTCTGACGGGCCCTCCACCTGTTCCACGCGCGTGGGGCCATGCCGGTCGGCAGATGGAGGAGCGGACTGATGACTCAACTCAACAGCGTTCACGAATCCACAATTCGACGTCTGAAGTTCTGCAGAGCTCCGCTGGAAGGGGCTGTTGCTCCGCCCAGCCGGTGGTAACCTGAGCCCGTCCTTACCTCCGTGTCCCGATGGCCGGCCACTCATCCCGCCGTCTTCCGTCGTATTCGGCTCGTTCCTTTTTTCTGCCCTGGTCGGCCGTCATTCTGCTGCAAGTCGAGGAATTGGGGATGGGGGCAGCATCCCACCTGTTCCTGTCAACCCCAAGCGGCAACTTCTACGTTATCAGATCACTTAGGAAGTTGGGATAGCAGCTATTTATGATTTCAACTCACGAATATGCAGCATCTTCAATTAGACGACGAACCAAGCGCCGAGTCAATGGCAATCATTCAATGACATTCATCACGACTTCAAGTCTTCGGAGCTGCGCACGATCTATAGCCAATCATGTCGCTTGAAACGACTCACAGTGGGCCTCACAGCGCAGCGTGCCGTTGGCTGTTAGATGGCTTCAGCCAATCACCAACACCCTAATGCTGATTTCCCCAACAGGCCAATCAGTCTGCGGGAACCCCACGTCAGAGCAATTCCTTCCCCACATGCTCCAAATTTTTGGCCGGAGTCACAACCACCACTGCCGACATCGCGACCGACGCCGAAAAAACAGTGACGAGCAACCTCAAATCGCCGCAAACCTCCACCACCATCGTATCCCGAGTTGCAGACGGCCGGCCGAAGGGACTGCAACACGATACGAATCGATCCGAACGGCCATTGGCCTCGAAATACTAGCACACAATGCTTCCCGTTGTATGTCACTCTGCCGTCTCCGACCTCGCTGCTGCGACTTCATTGCTAACCTGCACCCCCTGTTCAGAGACGAGCCGTGGCCTTCCACGCCGCGAGAACCTGCCGCCAGTTCCTCCCCCGACACGTTGCTGCTCCGCGACCGATCCGATCGAGCCTGTACACGACTTCTGCCCGTTTGCGACAGAATGCCTTCCACTCCCAGCTCGAAAGCCACGCCGCCGCGGGGCCCAGCGCTATCCAGAACCCTCAGACCATGACGGAGAAGATCGTGCAGAACTACTCTGTCGGTCTTGCGCCTGGAAAGAAGGTTCGCACGGGTGACTATGTCACTTTGCAACCGCACAAGTGCGTCGTCCGGGAGCCTGTCAATGTCTACTACGACTAATACAATGTCAGGATCATGACCCACGACAACAGTTGGTATGTCGGAGCATACAAACCCGACTATCTAGGCTCTTTCTGACGTACAGCAGGCCGGTCGCTCTCAAGTTCATGGGATTGGGTGCTACGCAGTTGCATGACAAGGATCAAGTTATCTTGGTACGACTAATATCATCCTCCCCTCTTCTTCTCCCACCAACCAAGCCACAACAACACCAAGTTCAACCTTCGTGCAACTCCAAATGAGACGTTTCTTTGAAGAATAAGGCTAACTCATTTTCAGACCCTGGATCATGACGTTCAAAACAAGAGCGAAGGCAATTTGAAGGTTAGTTCTCTATGATTCTTGCAAAGTCGCCCTGCTAACACATGCTTCAACATTGCAGAAATACAGGTAAACTCGCAAATACAGCTGCAGTCGTACTTCCTTCTCATTCAATACAGACTCATCGAGGAATTTGGAAAGAAGCACGGCACTTTTTTCTCCGGAGCCGGAGATGGTATTGGACATCAAATCATGATCGAGTCTGGTTTTGCCTGGCCTGGCACCGTAACCGTGGCTTCGGACAGCGTTCGTCTTTCACACTTGCTCGTGCCTAGTATGTGCAGCTTATTTCTAACTGTTGACTATTTAGCATAGCAACATGTACGGCGGAGTCGGCGCATTGGTGAGTTCTCGGCCGATGAGCCTACTGTGTCTCTGGAAACTGACTTGAACAGGGAACTGCGCTCGTACGAACTGATGCCGCAGCCGTCTGGGCTACCGGAAAGACTTGGTGGCAGGTACCCCCGATCGCTAAGGTAGGCATACGAAACATCTCAAGAGGATCTATGGAGATACTGATTGCGCGCATAGATTACTCTCACCGGAACTCTACGCCCAGGAACTACTGGAAAGGATATTATCGTGGCACTCTGCGGTCTATTCAACAAGGACGAAGTTCTGAACCATAGCGTTGAATTCGTCGGAAGCGAAGAGACCATGCGAAGTATACCAGTTGACGACCGATTGACTATTTCTAACATGACCACCGAACACGGCGCTGCGTAAGTCATTCTGCAAGGGATCCGGGTGGTCGTTTCTGGTTGACTGTGTGGTGCCCCACTTATCTCGGCCAATCAAACTATCAGCTTCAATTGCGCAGCCAATCAGTCGCACACAAGGCGACGTCCTGCGCAATTATCATGAAGTCGTCAACTTGACTAACTTATTTGCAGCGCCGGAATCTTTCCTATGGACTCGGTGCTGAAGGCCTGGATGACGGCTAAGGCTACCACCAACGCTATGCTCAACGTGGAGGGGCCTGCCAAGACAAACTTCACCCATGAGCGTATCGAGAAACTCTTCGAGAATCCTGTAATAGCCGACCCAGGCGCGGTCTACGCCAAGGAACTGTACCTGAACCTCGACACCCTCTGCCCTTTCGTTGCCGGGCCCAACTCTGTCAAGGTTGCAACGCCTTTGCATGATCTTGAAGCGCAAGATATCAAGGTCGACAAGGCATACTTGGTTTCATGCACCAACTCTCGTGCCTCGGACATCGCAGCTGCAGCTCGCGTTTTCCGCGAGGCTTCTGAGAAGGATTCACCGGCCAAATTGGCTCCTGGTGTGAAGTTCTACTTGGCTGCTGCCTCTCGTACGGAGCAAGCAGCCGCGGAAGCTTCCGGAGACTGGCAGGTCCTCGGTACGCCTCCTGAAGCTCTCTGAGCTATAAATCAAAGCCATACTAATGTAGAATACAGTCGAGGCAGGCGCTCATGTCCTTCCTGCTTCGTGTGGCCCATGCATTGGCATGGAACGTGAATTCTTTTCCCCCGAGTAGAGAATGTTTACTAACTTCTTCTTATAGGGCACCGGTCTGCTTGAGCCAGGTATATTCGGACGCAAACTGTTATTTCACGATGTACTGACCACCACATAGGCGAAGTTGGAATCTCGGCCTCTAACCGCAACTTCAAGGGCCGTATGGGTTCAACTGACGCTAAGGCCTACCTGGCCAGCCCCGAAGTCGTCGCAGCCAGTGCATTGCAGGGCAAGATCGCCGGACCGGGCTGGTACCAGAAGCCGGAGGGCGTCGACAAGGTCATTATCGGCGAGGGTGTTGGCGACATCACCGCGGACATCTCTAGCAGCATCGAGGATGCTCTCGAGAAGCTGATCTCTCAAGCCGACGACCTCATTGCTGAGTCCGAGAAGGGCTTTTCAGGTGCCCCTGGAGGCGAGGCCGCTGCCGCTGATGGCGAGGAGACGCTGACCGAGATTCTCCCCGGGTTCCCCGAGAAGATTGAGGGCGAGATCGTATTTTGCGATGCAGACAACCTCAACACTGATGGAATCTACCCCGTATGCTCCTTATTCATGATTACCCACTTATGAAACTTTAAATCTGCTAACCGCTGCCGCAGGGAAAATACACGTACCAAGACGACGTCACGCCCGAAAAGATGGCGGAGGTCTGTATGGAGAACTACGACACCGAGTTCCGTCATATTGCCAAGGCTGGCGACATCCTCGTCTCTGGCCCCAACTTCGGCACGGGCTCATCGAGAGAGCAATTACGTGTACCCTCTCTTGCGTGACCGCTGGACTCTACTAACATGGGCTTATAGGCTGCTACCGCTATCCTCGCCAAGGGCATCCCCATGGTCATTGCCGGCAGCTTTAGCAACATCTTCAGCCGCAACAGTGTCAACAACGCGCTGATGGCTCTCGAGGTACCGAAGCTGGTCGAGCGTCTGCGCGAAGCTTTCAAGAACAAGAAGGAGAAGGTCCTTACCCGCCGCACGGGATGGAAGGTCCTGTGGGACGTCAAGAGGAGCAAGGTTGTCGTCACGGAGAAGGACGGCGCGAGCTGGAGCGTCAAGGTTGGCGAGCTGCCACCCAACGTACAAGGTAGAGAGAAATTCCCCTGGGCAGCTCGTGTTGTGGCATCAGTACTAACACAGATCAGAAATCATCGCTAAGGGTGGTCTTGAGAAGTGGGTCAAGAGTCAGATTTAAAAGCACTTATCTCTGCATAACAGAAAATGGGGCGGGTTATGGCACCAAAAAACTTGTTTTGAGTACAATACTGGATCACGGATGGACTGCTTTTGTAGATATGGGGTTTTGAAAAGTACATGGTAGGCCAAAGTTTTATGTTTCTTGATGTACGTTGGTTCACTGTTGAGAGCATCGCATCGTTATGTTTGACCCCCAATACGTCGTTCCCCAAGATCACACGGACCAGCTGCCCCACCTCTCCGCCGGTTCAGGACGGGGGACGGTGGTGGAACTCAATTCATTCACGACCCTCCGTTCCGCCACCACGCCCACCCGAACCGTTCAGCGGAACGATCCTTGACCCAGAAGTCCGCAACCCTTGCCCAGGGCAGAGATCATGCCATTCGTCCCATCCCATGATATACTATCGTCTGTGGTAACAGGCTAAATTGGTGTTTAGCTGGCGTCATTGCTACCTTACCGAGAACGAGCCGATGACGAGAACGAGGACGAGTCTACCCTGCCCTGCCATGCCTGTCGATCCGTAAATCGGGCCATGGCACTATATTTTAGGCGTAAGGGACGATAGGTCGGATGATTTCATTTGGAGATGACTTGGAATCGCGAGTGAGCTGGCGTCGCTCAGCCTTGTGATAAGCTTAACGCGTTGTGACGCTTGAGAGACTTGGCATCTCTCGGCGGGCTTGTGGGTGGCAGTCCCTCGGGAGGGGTTAAAAACGCAGTGAAGGATGTCCTCCGTTTCATATTTGGGCGTGGAGGACGGCCGTCTTCTCGGCAGAACAAATACAGTATCTTACTTTTTCTTCGCGTAGGCGAAGATTTCAGTTGGGCTAACTTGAATGCACGCTTGTGGCCCATGAGGCCACTTTGCCGAGGCGTGCATGAGTAACATGAAGGAAATGCTCGTAGTACATCAGAATATTATTCCACATTCATATCACCAGCTGCGTAACCAATGGTCGCCCGGAATCGGATCACAGCCGAAAGGCAAAGTCAAGAACTACCATTCACACAAAATCATCCGTCACAAGAGCCTGTAGAAATCCACCCATTCAACCTGTATCACCAACCAGCCCAAGACCCGTCAACCCACCACAAGCACGGCCCGTAAATACCTCCCACGTGAAAAACACAAAAGATCCGACAAAAGACTTCTAAATCCTGATTCCTGAATCCCGTCCGGATCGTCGTCCTGCCCTGTTCGAGAAGAGTACTCATGGTTATGTTGGTATGTCTCCACAGCTCGTTCAGCTCGGTTTGGGAACACGAAAGCGAGAACCGAGCAATGCGAGGAACGAGCAGCCTGAACTTACACCTTCTTCTCCAACAAAGGCTATCGTTTGCGAATACGCGCGCGAGTAATGGGGGCAAATACGCGGGTTGTGATACCTATGAAGGTAGATCCGACCAAAGTCTGGAATTATGTTGTACAAAGATGGGTTAAATGGGCTTGTGATAAGGGGGCAGCTACACGCGGCCTTTGTTGTTGTCAGGTGATGCATTTGTGCCGGCGACAGGATGAGCCGATATGAGGGGAATATGTGAGACATGTCAGATGAACTCCGATGCGGCACGGCAAGAGATGAGCAAAGTTTCTTTTCTTTTGTTTAACGGGTTTATGACGGCTCCTCGAACATGTCTACGACACCTCCCTCAGGGCTTGAGGGTTTTTCTACGGGCTCGGCTGCGACAGCTTCAGCTTCCACTGGAACAACAGCCATGGGCCTCTCAGTGGCTACCAGGGCCCTCGCCTTCTTCTTCCTGACGAGCACATTGTGGCGCCTACTCTTGATGTGCTTCGTCCAGTCCTGCTCCGTCACGCAGGTCGTCTGGCAGATGTCGCACGTCTGCCGCCGCTGCGTGACCGTTTTTTGCGTCGCGACTTCCCGCAGCACCGCGCTTGCTCTCTCCGACGTGCTCGCCGGCTCGGGCAGACTGTCACCCTCAAGATAGCGGCGCGCGATGTCGACGGCTGGATCGATCACGTTGGACGACCACTGGGATATGTCGGTGCTGTCCATGACGAAGAGGTGGTCCATTGCGCTGGGCTGTTCTTGGAGCGGCGGGACGGTCTTTGTACGGATCCAGCGGGTCTGGTACTTTGCATACTGGCGCGTCGAGGCCTTCATATCCTCGAGACATGTCGCTTTCAGAGACTCGAGGGCGGCGGGCTCGGTGGTCTGGTCTGGGTTGTTGAGTGCTTTGAGGTAAGGCTCAAACTCCTTAAAGCCAATTGACTGCCAGATGCCACGAGTGTAGTCCACCTCCTCGCCAGCGGCCTGCTTTTCCTGGACATACTCGTACATCGACTGGGTCTCGTCGTTCAGACCGGCTGTGAGCATTTTGTCCACCCGCTTGTCGAGGCGCTCTTTCAACACCTCGGGATCCGAGTATACCCAGAAGAGTAGCGTCTGCCACGCACCAGCACCGGACGCCTTGGTCTCGGCCAGCTTGCGCTGGCTCTGTTCGGCGTAGATTTCGGATGCAGGGCGCCCGTTCTGAAGGTAGATCTGCAGCGAGCGCTGGATCTTGCGCCGATCGTTGGGGTGCCAGCGGTCGGCCATGACGGGGTCGACCTCCCTCAGCTTCGCCAGTATCACCTCAGTCGGCTCGTTGAGGATCGGGAACGACTTGCCGGCCTGCTCGTCACTGATTTCGGCATCCTTGGGCTTATCGCCCTCCCCACCGACGAGGGAGTTTGCGAACAGAAGCGCATTCGTGTAGTAGTGCGTCCCGCCGACGACGATGGGCAAGTTGCCCCTGCTCCGGATCTCGCTGATGACTCTGTTCGCCTCGCGCTTGAAGTCCTCAATGATCCAAGTGGGTTGGTCGAGGCCGATGTGATCGAGCAGGTGGTGGGGCACGCCGCGGCGCTCTTCGTTGGTGATCTTGTTCGTGATGATGGGCAGACCCTTGTACATCTGCATCGCATCCGCGTTGATGATTTCGCCTTTGAAGCGAGTCGCAAGCTCTACAGCAAGCTTTGAGGACGTCAGCTTGGGTCGCAAGTGCGCGGGGCATTGCCCGGTCGCACCGAGGCAGCATGCGCCGCGAGAGTGGTGGTGGTGGTGCTCACCTCTGATTTTCCTGTGCCGGTCGAACCCAGGATGACCACCAAAGGGTCCGTGGGCGCATGTCGAGCTGTCATCTTGCCAGCAACATTGTGTAAGAACCTTCGGCCAAGTGGTGACCGAAAGATCATACCAGAAAGAATGTCCTGCCTAGCAATGACTCAGAAGGATCACAGCATCGTGGCCGTCAGAGGCTGGGTCTTGCGTCGTGCAATGACAGGTTTTTCCCGGTGCGTGTGGTGTGTCCGGATCGCGGGGCTGGCGTCGGTCGCCGTGGTTGGTGTTGTTGCGGATTTTTGGTGGTTCCAGGCTTCTCCAAATGGGAATGTGGCATCAGAAGGCATCGGAACGCGCCAGAAGGCCTGGGGGCAGCCACCCGCTTCCCTGCCCTGTGCTGTCGGGTCCCGTCAGCTTCCCTTCCAGGCCCCGCGTCTGGACCCCTGAGGCGAAAAGCACTGAAGCACGCTTAAAAAAGGGCGCTGGAGGATTAAGGTAGCGTAGCATTGCCATACCCAGCAGCGCCTTCAGTAGACCCCAGCTCCTTACCCAGTAAAATTGCAGCTTATGTGACGGTCACGTGTGTCCCCAAGCTCCACCAATTTTTGGACACATCGACAATTTGGCGTTTTTGAAGCCAGATCGCAGCCGACCCTCTTTTTTGCCCCGAGCTCTTAGGTCCTCCTCCTCCTCTCCTTAATAACCTCCCTTCTCCCAACACCATCACCTTCCCCTTCGCCACACTTGGAGCCATTGTCGCTCTCTAACTCTTCCTTCTTGTCCCCTTCATCTGGATGATTTAGATCGTTTGGTTTTTTGTTCCTTCCCGTGTCCCCCCAGTGTAACAGCCCATCATGAGTTCTCGTAAGTACCTGATCCCCAAAAAGACCACCTCGACCAGCCCTCAGAATCGCGTGCTTTGCCGCCCTGTCGCAAACCTCCCGAGAGGACACGCGCGCGATATTTACGACCCCGGTCGCGATACCCGACTCTGCCTTACCAATTCGCATCAGGAGAACCACAATGGCTAACATTCGCGCTTCTCTCCCGCAGTACGGTTCCTCGACCTGGTCAAGCCGTTCGTGCCGTTCCTCCCCGAGGTTCAGCAGCCGGAGACCAAGGTCCCCTTCAACCAGAAGCTGATGTGGACGGCCCTCACCCTCCTCATCTTCCTGGTCATGAGCCAGATGCCCTTGTACGGCATTGTCTCCTCCGACAACTCGGATCCCCTATACTGGCTGCGTATGGTCATGGCGAGTAACCGTGGAACCCTGATGGAGCTGGGTATCACTCCCATCATCTCCTCCGGCATGGTCTTCCAGCTCCTTGCCGGCACCCACATGATCGACGTCAACCTCGACCTCAAGAGCGACCGCGAGCTCTACCAGACCGCCCAGAAGCTCTTCGCCTTCATCCTCTCTGCCGGTACCGCCACTGTCTACGTCTTCACCGGTCTCTACGGCCGCCCCTCTGACCTCGGCGCCGGTATCGTCTTCCTGCTCATCCTCCAGCTCTTCGTCGCTGGCATGATCGTGATTCTCCTCGACGAGCTTCTGCAGAAGGGATACGGCCTCGGCTCTGGTATCTCCCTGTTCATCGCCACCAACATCTGCGAGTCCATCATGTGGAAGGCCTTCTCCCCCACCACCATCAACACCGGTCGTGGCCCTGAGTTCGAGGGTGCCGTCATTGCCCTCTTCCACCTTCTCCTCACCTGGCCCAACAAGCAGCGCGCTCTCCAGGAGGCCTTCTACCGCCAGAACCTCCCCAACATCATGAACCTCCTGGCCACCATTGTCGTCTTCGCCGCCGTCATCTACCTCCAGGGTTTCCGCGTCGAGATCCCCGTCAAGTCCTCCCGCCAGCGTGGTGCCCGCGGCTCGTACCCCGTCCGCCTGTTCTACACCTCCAACATGCCCATCATGCTGCAGTCCGCTCTGTCCTCCAACATCTTCCTCATCAGCCAGATGCTGTACTCCCGCTTCTCCGACAACCTCCTTGTCCGTCTCTTCGGTGTCTGGGAGGCCAAGGACGGCTCCGCCCAGCTTTCCGCCATCTCCGGTCTGGCCTACTACATGTCTCCTCCCTTGAACTTCAAGGACGCTCTCCTCGACCCCATCCACACTGTCGTCTACATCGTCTACATGCTCGGTGCCTGCGCCATCTTCTCCAAGACCTGGATTGAGGTTTCCGGCTCCAGCCCCCGCGATGTCGCCAAGCAGCTCAAGGACCAGGGTCTCGTCATGGCCGGTCACCGTGACCAGTCCATGTACAAGGAGCTCAAGCGCATCATCCCCACTGCCGCCGCCTTCGGTGGTGCTTGCATCGGTGCTCTCTCCGTTGCTAGCGACCTCATGGGTGCCCTCGGCTCCGGCACCGGTACCCTTCTGGCTGTCACGTAAGTTCTTACCCCGCAATGGATACCGATTTGAGCTTCAGCTAACATCTCGCCAGCATCATTTACGGCTACTTCGAGATTGCTGCTAAGGAGGGTGACCTGGCCGGTATGAAGGGCATGATTATGGGATAATGTTACCAGTCAACGAGAACGACATACCCCTGTTCAGATATAGCGAAGCTTCTTCCTTTGTTCATGCGAGGCTTCCAGCAGCCGCTATACGGTGGCTCTCTGTGTAATATCACGGCATACATTTTTAAAAAGTCATGACGAGGTCTTTAGTGTCCCTCGTGAAGAACAAAAGCAATGGATTTCCATGGTGATGGGTTAGGTTGCATTGGGACAGGGGATTGTCATCCCCACGCGGGGTTTCGATGAGGTTCAGGCGAGAGGGTTGGCCCTTGGTGGAAACATCGGGTCAGGTAGTCTTGCCATGGCCGTCGAGAACTCTAGCAGGGTGTTGTATTTAAGACCATGTATGCGAACAAATCCATTTCACGCGCCCAAATCGTGTCTTTTGCTGCTACTGAGCGAGTAAGATATTAATGTTCCCACGCTGTGGTCCCCTTGTGTTGCCTCTCGTATTGTGGCATGGTTGAGTTGTCGATGGTTGGGCTCATAATGACCCTGGAGACTTGTGTCAGCACCATGGCACGGCATATATATTTCGGCCGATGAATGTTCCAGCCAGTTCTCTACCAATAGAAACCGCATGCGGTCTTCATATATCATTAAGCATGGGAAGCCTGGGGTTGGCCTGCTGCCTGCCTTGCGCAGCTGCTTTCCAGCGCTCTCTTGCCGCCGACAAACGGGACACCGGTTGCTCGTTGTGTGCCATCGGATCCCTCGTCCAGCAATTTCCCCAGTCATGATGGTTGCCTTGCGTATATACATCGGTATAAGCTCAAGAGCGGCGTTCTGTTCAGGCACATCAAGTTCCAGCTGCTCGATCGGACGTCCCGCCTTTACCGTGCCGATTCCTTCTGCTCGTGAAGTCCCGATCGATGATGCACTTGTCAACTAATTCCCTGGACCAGACGGTTTTCCTGTGGTCATTGTATAATATCCTGCTCCCCTGTTTAAGGTTCCCATGCGTGAACGTCGTGTATGGGCAGGTTCCAAGGCCCGCGTCCCGAATCAGGGGCCAACCACCGTCACGCGGATCAGCTAATTACCGGTATAAATCAGACGGGCTTGGAGAAGATGATGGCGCAGCACAATCAGCATGGCGTTGTCAAACTTCGAATTTGCAGCTTCCAAACAGAAGTCGACTTTGCTGCGCATGACCGAGTTTCTTTCTCCTTTTCCCGCTTCATGGGATTTGGACACCATCATCCGACTGGCTGGCTTTTCTCGCCCTACTTGGTGTGTATACTTGAAAACGAATAGTTTTATTCACACTGCTTGAGGTATTTGAGGGGTGTCGCGGCATCATTCAGTGGCATTGGTATTTCCGTCCCATGGGCCTACAACATGCCGATGAGGGCTCCTACACCTTTAGTCCGCCCTTTCAACGGCTCTCTTATCGTTGGCCCAAAAGTATGATCAGTTTCCTGAGAAATCAGGTACCGTCATCAGTCCTCAGCGATGACCGAATAGTCAATCTTGGAACTACCAAGTTGAGGCAATATATAAGCATGTTGTGTTTCGTCGGTGCCAGACTTCATGTCACAGATGCGTGGGGTGCACAAACTCATGACTTACAAAAAAGACAAAGCCCAAGCACAATGGAGCCATATAACGAATGTCATATGCTACAACATGAGAGACAGGGGCATCTCATGGGTTCTGCCTTGCCCATCCTTCTCTCTGCTCGCTGACGATACGGCTAGGAATAATCTCTGGCTAGTGTCTTCGCGCCTTGATCTTCTCGTGCTAGTTAAGCCTCAGACGATCGACTCACCTTAGAGATGAGGTCTGTTTGCGCTTTTGGAAAGACGATCTTATTCGCTCGGTTCATTTGGCGTGTGTGGTTTTGTGAAGGCTATATATATATCTTAGCATCTAGCTTGAATATAGTTCTAGCAGCTTGCCGGACCATCTACCAGAGCATCCTAGAAAACGACTGACCAACCATTTGAGCAACTTGAGAGTATCGAGCTTACTATAAATAAAGTCTGAAATGCTGCTATACTACGTTACAGCACACAATGTCGGCGAGAAGGTGTCAGGAGTTTGAACAAGGCTGGCTTCTGACCAGGGTTTCTGAGCGTCACCAGGTCACCAAGTGGCTTGCGACGGCTCTTGATGATGCGCAAGCCTTCGTCCGTACCCGTCTCTCTGGGTCACCTTTTCTCTTCGTATATTCTTGGTCGTGATTCTAGATACTGTAATGGCTGCCTCAGTCCTCAGTTCAGTGTTGTTTCGGTGGATGTGGCAACTACAGCATTCCGAGATGAACTATGTCAGTTGCCCATCCCCTATCAGCAGCAACATCATTACATCAACCAGGAACAAAGACTGCGACTATTTCATCTTTTGGGTGTCTTGATTCTACATTACCCAATAGCCATTCTTATAAAGAGTTTTCTGACATAGCTTGAAGGCCGTCGTTTCAAAGAGCTCATGTACACCCAAAACCTGCGAATTCTCGTTCTCATAGAAGTCTACTAGCCTCAGTCACTGACGGAAGTCTCTGCCTTTTCTCGTAGCACGTTGTTCTCGCCATACCCCAGCTGCAATGTGAAGCCGCCTGTCAGCCTGCGCCTCCACCCGAACGCATCGCGTCATCGACAGCAAGAGCATTAAAACATACCTTAGATCACGAATCATCAGATGGTTTCAAACCCAAATAAGACGAGTGCGAGCATGATCGACCTTCTGCACCAAGAAATACGGTCGTGTCTTCGGGGAAGAACCTTCAAGGCTCCGATATCATGCTTCGTAGGCGTACGCCGACCCGAGTATACATACTTCCATGACTATGTATATGCGGAGAGAGGAAATGACAAGAAGTTTGATGACCATACCTCAAGCATACGGCGCATTCCATGGTTATTGTGGATTGATCGATGCTTGAACTTTACATCAACGGATAGTGATGCTCTCGAATCGATAAGCCCACAATGCCTATGATCTCTGTCATTGTGGGGAAGATATGGGAAAGAGCAGTAGACCGCGTCAGGGTATTCATACGTTTCCATGCCACCAGCTGAAAGCCAAGTGCCTAGTTGGAGGGTTAACAACTTGAACCTCGTCGGCATTGTCTGCAGAACGTGACGAACCTGGGCACCTCTGGAGTATTGTACACACCCCCCGTCAATCTCGGATACATCAATGGCGAGATCGAGTGAGGCTTTTCAATAAAAAATGCCATCAGTGATCCGTCTGTGTCGTATTCATGGAAAAATGGTCTTGATTCCGTTCTTTAATGTAAGTCTTCCTACAAGCTGATTCTACCCTGAAGCTCATGATGCATAAACCGGACCTATGAAGTTACTTTCGGCACAAAGCAGCATATAAATCATACATAATGAAATGTTTTATTTTTCGACAGCAAAATATCGACATCATCTTCGACGTACTGACACCACGGACTTTGAGTCGCAGGCCGTGCTTGCCGCCTTGAGCGAGATGCACATCGTACCAGAAGCTCACCTCCTTACTGCCATCGAACAGTGCTGGCTGTTATCATTTGTATCCGGCGTGTATTGGGACTCGACCTGAAGTATACCTATGTAGCAGAGCAGGAGAAGGATGCGTGGGGTTCAGTGTTCATTTCTACAAACGACGTTCAAGACCATTTAACCAATCCTAAGTAAAACCAAGGGTTACTACAACCGACGAAGAGAACGATTTTGGGAAGTAAAAAAGCTTTTGGGTTCGAATTCAAACGTTAAATAGGCGTCATATCTACAGTATCCCCAACCATCTCCTTCTATGTGGTCGTTCTTTAGTCGCTTACCTTAGATACCATATAAAACCAGCATTTTCAAGCTAGATACTGGCCACACCAGACAATATGCCAGGGTGTTTGTCAGTCATTAGCAGTTGTTACGCCCTTGATTGAACACTCCCCTGAGCCCTGGTTTTCTGTTAGTACCCGGTTTGGATCCAGCTATTAGTACCCTCGTCTTTCAGCCTCCTTGTCACTCGTGCCGTATGATGCCCCCAAGTAAATGCGTATTCTATCCGTAAAATTTCAGTCGTACAGCTTCTAAGCCACGAAGTCGTGCGTATGCGAGATACTACGAAGTTGTAGGCATTCCGCCTCCTGACTTGGAGCGTGATGATGAATATCACCTGGGCATATCCATTGCCCCTGCAATGTCTGTCTGAGATGATCTGACAAGACCGCAGTTAATATAAAAGTCGCCTAAGGAGGGACGCAGAACCGAGCAATGGAAGCAGTTCGCCTGAAGTAAGACTCAGAATGGAAAACATGAAACGCACCTGTGAGCACTCTGGGTACGCAATAACACCTGAGAGATCACTGTGCCATGTTCCAATGAATATGCTATATATTTACTTGGAAGCTGGTTAGTGAACTCCGAAAAGCAATGTCCAGTTTGTGCAGCCTTTCGTTTTGCTTATGTCCCGGCCCAGTTCACACCCGTAAACTAAAGCGGTCTCTATGCCTCCATTCTTATTGAGCCATCTATCTGCAGGTCCTGGATCACGCAAGTCCCGTCTTTCGTCATCACGGTCTTCCAGTGTGTATACGTCAAAGTAGTTAGAGGCCTACGTACGGGCACGAACTAAGCCTTGGGCCTGGCATCGGGTCCTATTTTCCGCTTTTGAAGGGTCTCAAAGGACCAATAGTGACCAGGCGCACCCATTGTGTTGAAATTCAATCACACTGAATCAAGCTCCTCTTATACTGCCTTCAGCCCCTGACCAATCAACACGATAAAGCCAGCTACCCGCCAAATCAGGCATGTAACCCAAGGTCGAGGACGAAGATTGAAGCAAGTACCACAGACTTGCTAAACAATTTCGACGTTTCCCAGCAGATTACACACGAACCCTAACCAAAAGGGATCAGTGCCCGGATGTTGCGGTCCGCTTCCAGCAACTCATGACCCGCGACGGACTACCCATTTGTCACGGAAGGATAAAAGGCCAGCCAGCTGTTCCACTTCCGACGCTCTGGTTCACGGAACGAATTCTGCTTAGAATTGACGAGTTCAAGCTGTCTTAAACGATCTAAGCTCATTTATACAGTTCCTCACATCCGCATCATCGATGTGGCAACCTCGTTCCAGAAGCCAACCCATAATGGCCATTCCCATGCAATACGAATACTTCCAAGCCAAGGATGATGACAGGTGCTAATCAAATAACTAAAATGGAGTTGCATCAGTGTGTACGCAGCATTCCTGAAGGTCGTACTTCGATCCCCGAAGGTGTCTGCTCAGCTTCAACGCAGAAGCCCAAGCGTCATTTGAGCGCACCTCATGCAGGTGTACGGATTTGTTGCTCTAAAATCCTGCTTTCAAACCCGAATTACCTTGCTTTTATAGGTTGAGGCTTCCGCGTCTACCTACCTCAGACATGACTGACCGAAAAAGACTGAGCTGTCCCTTTTCACACAAACAACGCCGCTTCCCACGAAAATCCCAAGCACGCCGGGCCGGGACCAGAATCTTTCTTCAGACCAATGGTAGGGGAGAACCAAGGCACATATAAATAAGAGCTACGATGAGGGTTATCGGTTTATACGCCAACCAATATTCCGACGGCTCGTGTTCGTGAATACCATGTACTCCTGTGAGCATCGAGACTGCCGAACATGAGTAGCTCCCATACAGCCAGCTTTCACGCAATGGAACAAGAGCAGCAGCCATCTCTGCTTATCGTCCGTGTTTGTCGTGTATTAGTGGTCCAGAGTAACTTGGTACTCACCAAAAGCAACTACGGGGTTGAAAGATAAGCACATGATCTTCAATCTGGCTCTTGACGCATGATGAAAGCCAATGTTGTCACCTCCGATTCGGTTGGCAGGTTCCATCCAAGTTCACGATGCCAGTGGCTTTTATTGGCCTCTGCACTATCCGCTTGATGAAAACTTCAGCTTGTGAAGGTTCACGTGGTCTTTTCAGCCCTACAGCAAAATGGATGTGGATGGAGAGCAACACATTTCATATGGCATATGACTACCAGAAAACTTGCAGTCGCATAGTACACCTTCACCTCAAACACGCGAGCATTTCAATCACATGAGAGGCGGCAGCAGCGGCAGGCCATTTCCTCAACCGCCGCTGGCGGTATTCCAACACCCATGTCGGCCATGTTTGCTTACCCCCCTGGACACCCAAACAAACGGTGAAGGAGGCTCGCGAAAGGGTCTCTCGCATGCGCGCTGACCGTTATGAGCAAAACCTCCGGGGAGCCTGCATGTTTTCTCTCCGAGAGAAAACGCGGAGATACTGCCTCTTCTCCAGTAGGCTAGAGGACTACGTGATACATCGATATCCAATAAGGATGGAGGGATGCTGGGTAAGGGTTGCTCACGTCACTTGCCTTTGGGGGCGGAGCGCTTACGAGCTTCGAAATCGTTCTTGACCGGGCCGCTTCAAGCGGACATCTATCTAGGGTCGCTGACCGTTCTGATGATGTTGCCTCTAGCGTGGTCCGGGGTCATAGTTGAAATCCTGCTGCAGGTTGAGTCTTGGGAGGGGGCCGATGTGGGATGCCGGACGCGGGAAGATTGGACAAGCGCGAGTATGGATAGCATCCCAAAGAAATCTCCTGGTGTTTCTCTGAATATTCAATCAGTATCGCACGTGCCGATGCAAACAACAAGGCTCTGATCGGCTGGACGTAGTCCAGAATGTCCGTTTTCTAGATGTAAATCAAGTTGCAGTGCCATTGGCGGAGTCGATACCGCTGGACCACCCGGGTACCACTTCCGGGCTATTGACTTCGCCGGAGACCATTCCGATATTAAGTTTTTCACGCCTTGATTTGACAAGCGCGTTGTTGACCTCAATCGCAGGACACCGGTCGTTGGGATTTCGCAGTCGTGTCGGCGCATTCGCACGAGAGTCCCGCCCTTATCAGCATGGAAAGAAAGGTTCCACGGTACCGGCATCGTGCCCGGTTTCCCCACGGAAATAGAACGCTGGTGACATTTGGAAGCCAAGCAAGGGGGTTGCCGACTACCGACGCGCGGCGCTTGTCTTGGTTGAATGATGATGTCCTGGAGACGAGTCGTGGGAGATATGAGCATTCCTGTCTCAGATTCCAATTGAGGCATCCAGAATTCGAATCTAGCATCACATTGTAGAGTTTCACGATCCCTTGAGAACACGCTCATTGACTGGCAGGACGCGGTCAATCTGACTCCCTCGTCTCGTTCCTGAGCTAGGACTGACTCTTGGATGATCGAGATCCGACCCTGGAAAAGAAGCAAGTGAATGGCGCTCATACACACGTGATGCCTGCCAACGGCTTTCTTGGCAAACAGGACAACATGAGATGTGTCCATAAGGTGAGCCCTTGGAGGGGAGATTATCTGATTGATAACGGTTCCCCTGGCAAGAAAATGGTCCAACAAGAAGCTCAGGATCCAGGGTGGCACTGACAGAGTATCAAAATGACAGAATCTTTGGTCACCCTGTGGGTTAACGAGATGACGGCAGAATCCTTCAGAGACGGTGATGGGTCAGGCTGTGGTTGATTTAATGGACCGAGTGAACTTCAAAATGCGATTGAGCCTTTAGGCGCAATGATCGACACTCGACTTTTGAAGAGCTCGAGAACAGGTGGTAAATGGCATGCCATGAGGTGGTTTAGAGTTCCCCAGACATTGGCCAGGCTTTCAGGCGGCACCTGCGCTGCAACGTCGAGTGGGAGACCGAAAGAGAGGGCCAGTCCTGTGTGCATATCCGTAGTTGCAGGGAGGGGACAGCTCCCCGGCGCACGTTGCATGGGCTTTGGAAGTGACCGTGGTGCGTGCGTGGAGTCTTTCACTCTTGCAATGCCCCGAGCCGCCCCGACTCCGGCATCACCTGTTCGTGCCGATTTGCGTGCTGCAGGCCGTAGGATATGGATTATGCGATGCCTGGCCTTATCGAACCGCAGCGGGGCCAGCCAATAGTTTCCGGGGATGGTGATGATGATCGGTTTGCAGCACTTGGAACCCCGCAAGCCATCGTGTGCCTCTCGCCGGCTGCATGCACGCACAGGGCAAGGCCAAGATACCTCTTGCAATGCTGCGGGCTTTTTTCAACGGCTGCAGCAGTCGGATAGCAACTTCCTGCCGCCGGTGCGGCCACGCGCCAGGGTTTGGTCAGCCTAAGATGTCATGCAGTATCTGTGGTTTACTGAAGGTGTAGTGTCTTCGAATGGCGGTGAAGGTGAGTCATTGGCCGATGGCAATGGCATTGTTGGCCGAATCCCGCTTTGGGGAGATGGGATGGACCATGAACGGGGGCTCAAGCAGATGGATCTGATCCCCGAGCAGTGTCTTGCCCCAACGGGAAGGTCGATGATTAGCAGCAATGGAGGTGCGGATTCGACATTTGAGGGTCCAGTCCAGTAAAGTCCAGCCGAGGACTTCGTTTGCGATTCGGTTCTGAGGAGAGCTGAGCGACCTTCAGGACAAGAAAAATGAGGGGTTCTGCGTTGATCAACCGCGTGATGGAGGGACGGGCGAATCGATTGACACGATTGGGCCTGTCCGGGAGGTCATGAGGCTTCATGTTTGTCACCCATCAGTGGTATCTGGAGTGTCTCTATGTAAGCCAGCTTCCATCCATGCCACACGCGTATGCAGGAGAGGTACGAATAGAGCACGCAATGGAGCGTATGGCGTGCGATTCAGGTTGACTTTGGTGTTCCAGGAGAGCGAGGGGTGTGGATGGCCCAAGGCAAGAAAGCAATCTCCCTCATGCCGACAGTCGAGCGCCTATCGGCCTGCAGCAGAAGTGCTTGAAGCGGGTGGGGAGGAAGTCGCACCCAGGATCAGTTCTCTTATTCGTTATCGCCGCTTTGCAGGTGCGGCGCCGTACGTGAGGACGGGTGGGATATTCAGAGTCCCGTCTTGCAGTCGATCGTTACGTACGACCTGAGAAAAACGTCGGCGTACGACTCAAGCAGTTGATGTGCCAGACGCAATGCAATTGGTTCAATGTCGACGACGTCGAAGAGTGAGCCGTGCGCGTTGTACACGATGGGAATGTGGTGGTTGGGAGTCGAAGATTGGCTTCTGACAGCGCACCAAAGGCGGAGAGGTGCGGATGTTCCTGAACGTTGGGAAACCTTGAGCCTCGTGGCAGCTCTTGGATCCAGAGGCTAGCGAGCTGGTGCTTGTGGGAGGCCTTGAGTGGACGCCTTTGAGTCCTGTAGGGACGAGGGAGCGTCAGCTCAAAGCATTGTTCGACGGTAAGACATTGTTGATGGTCAAAGCCTACCAAAGCAGCTTGAGCTCCAAGTGTGTGGGCTAGTCGGGAGTTAGGAGACGGCGCAGGTCCCTCAGGCCAAACACCCAAAGGACGTTCGTTGAAGGACAGATTTGCAGGAAGTCAGATTGACGAGGCAAGGTTTGGCCGTGTACTTCCCAGGCATCTGGGAGCAGTGGTTGGCTTGAGACATCATTCTGATCTCATGGGAAAGTGTGTCGCAAGTTGTTGGCAAACCATCTGTTCTTCACCAAAGGCAAAAGCAAGGAGGGACGCTGCCGATGGAACGGGTGTTGCCTATGCCGCTGTTTCCTGCAACAATAAACACTGCGGGCTGCCATTGCCAATGCCCATGAAAACACGGTGAGGTGAGTCGGACGGCAAGGAGCAGGCATTTGCTTGCGAGAGGGCCAGGTTCTCGGGAGCAACGCTTCAAGGATGCATTAATCCGGGTGGAAGGTGGGTTGGCAGAGGTGTGGTTGGCGGGTGAAAGAGAGAGCGAGATAGTGAGGTGCTGCTGCTGCTGTGGGCTCGCGATCCCTGCAAACGCGCTTTCCAGAATCCATCCATGTGCAAGCAGAGCCAGAGCCAGAACAGCTGCGTTGCGCCTTCACTTCCGGCAACTGCCTGCGATTTTGAACCCAAGCAGGAGCTACAAACTGCAATTGCACTTGCACTTGCACTTGCACTTTCAGTTGTACATGCGCTTGCTCGTTGCGCCTTTTCGCCCTTGCCATTTCTAGCGTGGTATGGCGTCTAGCCCTGCGAAAAGATAGATACGTACCTCTTGTTTCTCTTGCTCAGGAATTTTTCATCATTATTTTTTTTTCCCTCCTTCCTCAGAGATCGAGCTCTCAGTTGCTCATCGGGTACGTACCGAGACCTGCCGCAGTGGGGAAGAGGAAACCGAGCTCGCCGACGACAAGGTGCTCGGTCGTCATGGGCGTTGAGCGTTCTGGGCCGAAAGGAGCTGGAGCTGGTGGGTTTTTCTTGATGTTTAGATTGGGGAGCCTTACATCATTGGGTTGGTGGAATGAGAGAGGCCTTGCGCAAGACGCTCCAGCGACATCTCATTTCTGGGAGAAATGAAGCTGGCCGGCAGGTGACTTGATGGTTTTGAGGTAGGTAGCTACTTCACATGGCTATTTACCTACATTACTCATCCATTGATCTGTATCCTCATGGCAAGCAGCAGGAACAGCAAGCACTTGCGCACGCGTTATCTTCCGGCGGGGAGGTAAGGTAGGCCAACATAGAACCGTAGCTTCAGTCCTTTTGCGCCCTTGCGGAGCACGCTTGGTGGAGCAGAAAGCTGCACGCTGAAGCAGGGCGAAAAGGAGGCTTCTGGAGAGCGTTGCTAGCGAGCACATGCTTGCTGCAATTGAAGCTTCCCACTGGACGGCTTGCTGCTATCGTGGTGCAGCTAGCGGGGCACGACCCTGGCCGCCTTGGTACACCCTGGACCTCCGGACTGCATCTGACCTTGCCGGACGGAGCCTGCGCCTGTGTCGTGTATTCTGACTGCCAGCACTCCAGACTCCAGAGGCATGGCTTCGGCTCCCAGTCTAGCTCACAGTGAGGAACAACGCCCGAAGCTGGGTTCCGGGGTCGCCATTCTGGGTATTCTGGGTACTTTGGAGGGAGGGAGGCTCCGCTCTGGCCAAGATCCGTGGAGACTGCGTCCTTCAGGTAGTGTGGATGAGGCGGTGGAAACCTCGCCGTTGTTGTTTCCCACGTCTGTGAGCTGCTTGCCGCGGATCATTATGCTGCTGCTCCGGCGACTGTGTGCTTCGTATTTTGTATGTGTCCAGTGTGTGTATGTGTAGGCATTCGGCCCCCGAGTGCTCCAGCAAGGACCGGGTCCCAGAGAGAAAAAAAAAAAATAGCGACGAAGTAGGAGGACAGACAGGCCAGGGCACCGTCGTCAGTTCCCCGTGTCAGTCAGTCAGTGCCATGGAGTGTTGTTAACCAGACGCCAGACCAGACCAGACGGGACCAGAAGTTAGCTACCTTAACACCTTCCCCCCCACCCCCAAAACTCATTCTGGATTCTGCAGCAAAGGCGTGCCATCCTCTTCCTCCTTCCATCCCTCTTTTTCCTTTTTCTCTTTTTTTGTTTTGTTTCTTCCCCCGACATCACCTGCCCTCCAGCAGCGTGCACCCGACGGAAACTCCCTCTGCAACGCCTACCTATAGGTTTTGATCCTCTCCATCTCTCGGATGAGGTGACGTACATACAAACACCCGCCCTACCTCGCCTTCTCCTCCCTCTCCAACAACAAAGTCCGACGTCGGCTCCCGCCACCGCTCCCTCGACTGGACCGCCGCGAACCGATCCGAGACGCCGTTACACTTCCATCCATTCAGCTTATCTTACCCCAACACCACAAGCTGTCGGAGCTCGACCATTGATCGCTTTCTTTTGGGCGTTTCTCCCCGCCATACGGGAGTGGGGTACTAGCAGCAGCAGCAGCAGCAAACATGAGCAACTTTGCTCAGTGTAGCTGGCCAATATGGCAGATCGATGATCTCACGCCGTGTTTCCAGCAGGAGTAAGTCATGATCCCGCCCTGTCTTGTGCTCCGTCGCATCCCTCTCAGTCGCACCGCGAGCGCATCGCATCAAAGCGCATGCACCACCGCGCCACATCCTTCTACAGCTGTGCCTGCGGTACCCTTGCGCCGACATTTTTTGCGCCGGATAGAATGCGAAAACTAACCATTCTTCTCGTTGCAGCTATCTGAAGATTCTCTTCCCTCTGATTATAATAGGATTTTCATTCCTCCACCTCGCCGTGCAGACTCTTCGAAGCATCTCCAAGAATCGCAAACATGGATACGAACAGGTTTCTGACGAACATCACCACTCGCATACCGAGCTTCCTCCCGACGAGACCGCCGACGACGATGAGGACGACGACGAGGCACTCACCATGAACGGCGGTGGCCGCTTGGCTCTGGTCAAGACCACCACCAAGGGATCCATTGTCCAGGCCGACAGTCCTCACGGTCAGAACCTGTCCATCGTCGTGGAGGAGCTTGCAATTGCTGGTCTGATTGCCATTCACATTATTTCTTTGGTGACTGGCTCCGTTGCCGGCGGCCACGGCTTGATCGTCACCATCGTCGGCCTCGTCAACTGGGTTTACGTCGCTATCCTTGTCACACTGCGCCTCTTCCTGGGAAACACAAAGTGGCGCGTGCCTCGCATCTGGAACCACACGGCCTTCATCTACCTCTTCCAGTGGCTGTTTACCATTGCAATCTTCCGCTCTGTCATTGTCCACCCGCCTCCTCAGCTCGCGCAGATCCTCGTCATTCTCGAGTTTGCGTTGACCACCCTGCTGTTTGGCCTTGCTGTCACCACGAGAAAGGGCAACAAGACGGTGTTGTTGGAGTGGGAAGATGGAATTGAGCCTTCTCGCGAGCCTTTGGCCTCCCTCTTCTCCTTGGCTACCTTCTCCTGGTTCGACCCCTTGATCCTGCGCGGATACAAGGAGACTCTTGAGATGAAGAGTGTCTGGAACCTCATTCCCAAGGAGAAGGCTGCGGCCGTATTGGCGGACTACAGAACACTCAAGAGGACCGGGGCCCTGTCATGGCACTTGATCAAGTACTTCAAGGCCGAGCTTCTAAGCCAATTCGCCTTGGCAGTCCTGGCTGGTATCTTCACTTTCGCCCCAACGATGTTGCTCAAGGCCATCCTAGAGTATGTGGAGCGCCCCGAAGGAGCTCCGATCAACGTCCTGTGGCTGTACGTGATCCTGCTGCCCGTTCTCGACATCGTGAGATCGTTCGCCGACGGCATGGCTCTGTGGATTGGTCGCAAGATTTGCATTCGCATTCGTGCCATCATGGTTGGTGAAATTTATGCCAAGGCCCTTCGTCGCAAGGCCGCCGCAGGCAAAGATAAAGAACTCGGCATGAAGAAGCCTTCTGGTTCCGAGAAGAAGGGCTTCTTCGCAAAGGTCAAGTCCAAGTTGGGTTTCAAGAAGGCCAGCGACGCCGAGTCCGCCAACGGTGCCTCAAAGGACGCTGAGAAGAAGGACGACGAGCAGGCTAACCTGGGCACCATCATCAACCTGATGTCTGTGGACAGCTTCAAGATTTCTGAAGTCACCGCTTACCTCCACTTCATCTGCGCATCCGCTCCTACTCAGCTGGTCATTGCGATTGTTCTGCTCTGGCAAGTTATGGGTCTCAGCGCCATCCCCGGTCTCGTTGTCATGGCTTTGCTCTTGCCCATCAACTACAGCTTCGCCCGAGGCTTTGCCAACACGTCAAAGAAGATCCTGGGAGCTACCGACAAGAGAATCAATGTGACCAACGAAGTCCTCCAAAACATCCGCATTATCAAGTACTTCGCATGGGAGGCTAAGTTTGGCCGAATCGTGGACGAGAAGCGTGCTGCGGAGTTGAAGGCTCTCCGATCCCGCTACATCATCTGGTCTTTCGCGGTTGCCGTTTGGAACTCCGTGCCTGTTCTCATCACCTTCTTCTCTTTCCTGATGTACACTCTCGTCGAGAAGAAGCCCCTTTACCCCTCCGTGGCCTTCACTGCCATCTCGCTTTTCATGCTTCTGCGTGTTCCTCTCGATCAAATGGGAGACATGTTTGCTCACGTTCAGGAAACCAAGGTCTCTTTGGACCGTGTCGAGGAGTTCCTCACCGAGGAGGAGACGGAGAAATACGAGCAACTTGGCGAGGACAATGTGGACGAGAACGGCAACAAGGTTATCGGCTTCCGCAAGGCAACTTTCATCTGGGGTGGCAAGGACGTTGTCGCGGACGATGGATCGCTGGCTTTCCGTCTCATGGATATGGACGTTGACTTCCGCAT
Organism: Colletotrichum chrysophilum; assembly: GCF_026319265.1. NCBI lineage: Eukaryota > Fungi > Ascomycota > Sordariomycetes > Glomerellales > Glomerellaceae > Colletotrichum > Colletotrichum chrysophilum. The sequence goes on along the minus strand of NW_026517298.1, from coordinate 461,109 downwards.
CGGAAAGCTCAACATCATTGCTGGACCCACAGGTTCTGGAAAGACATCTATGCTCATGGCCTTGCTGGGAGAAATGACTCTGGTGGATGGCAAGGTGTACTGCCCTGGTGGTCGCAGCCGTGAGGAAGTCCGCGCTGACCCCGAAACCCACTTGGCGGATACGGTTGCTTATGTCGCCCAAGCTGCTTGGCTTGTGAACGCCAACATCAAGGAGAATATTCTTTTCGCTGCACCTTACGATGAGAAGAGATACCGAGACGTCATTGTCGCTTGCGCCTTGGAGCGTGACCTGGAGATTCTCGATAACGGCGATGAGACTCTGGTCGGTGAGAAGGGCATTACTCTTTCTGGTGGCCAGAAGCAGCGTATTTCTCTTGCCCGCGCCATCTACTCCAACTCTCGGCACATTCTTCTGGACGATTGCCTCAGCGCCGTGGATTCCCATACCGCGCAATGGATCTTCAACAATGCTATCAAAGGTCCTCTCATGGCCAACCGAACCTGCATTCTCGTCACGCACAACCTTACATTGTGCGCTCCCTCATCCCACTACATCGTCACTCTCGAAAATGGCAGAATTGGTGCTCAAGGTCCATCGGGCGAACTCATCGCCTCCGGTAAGCTCGGAGAGGAGATCCAGAAGGCCGCCATCAACTCCGCCACTGTCTCCCGCATTCCGTCCCGTGTACCGTCTAGCGTCGGCGAGGATGGTTCCGAAACCGTCGTCAACCCAGGCGACGAGAACACCACCGATGCCCGATCCAAGAAGAACGACAAGAAGAAGAAGGAGACGAAGGATGCTATGGAGGAACACAAGGCGGAGGGCTCCGTCAAGTGGCCTGTCATCCAGTTGTACTTGTCATCCATGGGCCCTTGGTGGTTCTGGATCGTTGCCCTCAGCGTCTTCGGTCTCCAGCAGCTTTCAGGTGTTGCAACTAGTTGGTGGGTGCGGGAGTGGGCCAAGCAGTATCTTCAGACGGAAGAGCAGTCCATGACATTCTCGACTTCATCTCACAGCTACAGCTCTCAGTCGTTGTCTCCCACTTACTTCGCCTCCATCGCCAACATTGGGGAGAGAATCAGCTCGTCATTCTCCACTACCGACAACTCCGACGTCAACGTTACTTACTACCTGACCATTCTTGCCATTATCGGTGTCGCAGGCTCGGCCACAGCCTTCATCAGAGATATTTGGGTCTTCTACGGTTCTTTGACAGCCTCTAAGAAGATTCACAACGATCTTATCTCCCGCGTCTCGAGGGCCAAGTTCAAGTTCTTCGACGTTACTCCCTTGGGCCAGCTCATGAACCGTTTCAGCAAGGACCTTGAGGCAGTCGACCAAGAAGTCGCTCCGATCGCTATTGGCGTCTTCGGATGTGCCCTTGGAATTCTAGTCACTGTCGTCCTGATCACTGTCATCACCCCTGGCTTCCTCATCGCTGGTGTCTTCATCACCGCTGCTTACTGGTTTGTTGGCTCGTTCTATCTCCGAGCTTCTAGAGACTTGAAGCGCCTGGAATCCGTCCAGCGAAGCCCTCTATTCCAGCAATTTGGCGAGACCTTGTCGGGAATGACCACTATTCGTGCCTATGGTGATGAGCGCCGTTTCATCCGTGAGAACCTGACAAAGATCAATGTGCAGGCGCGTCCTTTCATCTATCTTTGGGCTGCTAACCGATGGCTTGCTTTCAGAACTGATGTTCTTGGAGACATGGTGTCTTTCTTTGCTGGAGTCTTCATCATTTTCAGCCTTGGCACCATCGAGCCTGGACTTGCCGGTATTTCTCTCAGCTACGCCATTGGATTCACGGAGAACGTCCTGTGGCTCATTCGCCTTTATGCCATCAATGAACAGAACATGAACTCAGTGGAGCGTATCAAGGAGTACCTGGACGTTGAGCAAGAGGCTGAGCCCATTGTGGAGAAGAACCGCCCCCCTGAGAACTGGCCCAGCCAGGGATCTGTCGAATTCATCAACTACTCTACGCGTTACCGCCAGGATCTTGACCCTGTCCTGAGAAACCTCAGCTTCAAGATCAACCCCAAGGAGAAGGTCGGCATTGTTGGCAGAACGGGAGCTGGCAAGAGTTCGCTAGCCTTGGCCATCTTCAGAGCTTTGGAGGCCGACGAGGGCAAGATCTTGATCGACGACATTGACATCGGACTGATTGGACTTCGGGACTTGAGAGAGTCTATTACAATCGTCCCCCAGGATCCTACGCTCTTTATGGGCACCATCCGCAGCAACCTCGACCCCTTTGACGCGTACACGGATGAGCAAATTTTCGAGGCCCTCCGCAAGGTTCAGCTCATCGGACCTAACGAGTCGACGACTAGACCTACGACACCCTCTGCCTCTTCGATGTTGCCAGCCACGCCCAACCTCGGCCTCATCCAGGGCGAGACAAACTCGAGCCCTGCTTCATCCATTGCACCCACAAACAAGAACGTCTTCCTCAACCTATCGTCACCTGTCTCGGAGTCCGGCTCCAACTTGTCTCAAGGCCAGCGTCAACTGCTGTGCCTCGCCCGAGCGCTCTTGAAGCGCCCGAATGTGCTGGTCATGGACGAGGCAACGGCCTCCATTGACTACGCCACCGACACCAAGATCCAGGAGACGATTCGCGAACTGACCAGCACCATCATCACCATTGCCCACCGTCTGCAGACAATCGTGGACTACGACAAGGTGCTCGTTCTGGATAAGGGAGCCGTTGTCGAATACGGCCACCCATACGAGTTGATTCGCAAGGAGACCGGCAGCTTCCGGGGCATGTGCGATATGAGTGGAGAGCTATCTATTCTGATCAAGGCCGCCAAGAAGAAGTGGGATTCCGGAAGGCTAGTCGACATTGACGACGAGGAAATCGGTGACAGCCAGGCGACGGCCGTTGAAGATGAAGCCCAGAAGATTACCGAAGAGGCCAAGAAGAAGGCTGAGGCTGAAGCCCAGGCCAGAGAGAGAGCGGAGCAAGATGCCAAGAAGGCACAAGAGGCGGATGAGGAGGCGAAGAGAAAAGCGGAAGAGGATGCCAAGAAGAAGGCGTCTGACGAGGAAGCAAAGACGTCCGAGGAAGAGGACAAGCGAAAAGCTGAGGAAAAGGCAAAGGCCGACGAGGAGGCCAGGAAGGCTGGCGGAGGATAGGAGCCTGACCTGGACGACTTGGCCTTGTGTATTATGTCTTAGCGTTGAGCCGGGGGTTGGTATTCTCAGCTATCGCCAGCGTTGTGTTTTAATAAGGTAAAGGATAGTTTAGGTTCGGTAGATACAGGAATATTCTCTTTGTTCATTCATCTGCCGTCTTATTGTTACGTTACGTCTGGTGACTTGAAATCACGTTTACGAATATTCGACCCGGCGACGCTACTGGGGTGTTAGATGCCCGTGTTATGATCCAGCAAGTCCAAGTTTTCCACTGGCCTCGTTGAAACCTTCCCAGTCTAGACTTACACGTCTATCTGGCCTACCGCGACTATAAAAGAAGCTGCTTCATTCACCCTTACCAGGCAGAACCAGCCAATATGCTTAGTGACAGCAAAAGTGGTACATAGTTCAGTGCGAGCGAATGCTTGTCCCGTTGCTTAGTCGTGGTCGAGGCTTTGTCTGTATGAGCAATCTTTTAGACGATTGCGGGGCTCTGGATTGGAAGTATACCAATGAATAATCTTCCGAGGGTGGGCGACGGAGGCACGGCGGTCATGAATGCGAGATGGATGGTGTCGTGATGAGGTTGAGGACTTCACCTTGGATCGTAGTTAATCGTTGGCTCTACTAAACTTACGGACAAACCATACAGGAGCTTCAATTGCTGGCTGGCGTCATCCCACTAGAGCCAGCGTTCTAGAGCTTATTATACCCTGCGCTGTGTGGGCTCCAGGTTTTGGAAACAGAGAGAGTAGTGCATGATACGCGGTAGCCTGCCTCCGGATTACAGGCTGACGGGCAGAAGTATTTCTATGCTGAGTTATAAAGAGAAGAGATATCTGATTCTTCTAATCATCAATGTAGCCACTGTAGTAACAGTTTTCAAATGCTTTCGAAGGTGGACGGACTATGGTCTTTGGGCGAGTGCTTGCGATGTTCATGTCTACCTGATTGATCCCTTGAGTTATGGCTCTGTTTTTTGAACGGTCTCTCTCTTGTTTTATTTAATTCGGGAATACACAACTATCGACATGGAGGGTGAACGACGAGATACAAAGGCGGTACGCGCTATGTTGTTTCGATCTCAGTTAGCAAGGCCGCGTGAAGTAGATTGGCTGGATGTGCAATATGCCCACCAGCTAGACCGCATCTACCCTCGCATTTTACCCAGAGTCATGCTCCGAAGTAACCTTGGGCCAAACACATACGGTCTACGATCTTTCATAGCTCTTTTATCGTGGCTGTTTTCCCGGCTGGCGAAAGTGTCTGGTAGTTGTTGAGCTTGAGATCTATGCAAGAGCTTTGCATCCTATGATCAATGGAAGAAGTTCCGCCCAGGTATAAATAGAACTTGGTATTCATTTTTCAAAGGGTTTGGCACACCAATTTCATTGGCGTGATATTCAGAGAAACCAGACCCGGTAGGCAAGCCTGCCATCCCCCAAGGGTCTCCTCGAATTCGCGTCTGCGGTTTCAACGTCTAATGCATCACCAAGACAACATCCAATCCTGATTCCCTCGTTGATCTCCACCTCTTTTCTTCCCGTATGCATACGTTTCATCATCTCATTCCGCCGCGGTCTATGCCCACCACATGGAACGGCAGATGACGCGGTCCTGAATGGCCTAGGAAAAAGCATTTGGTCATCTGCAATAGCCATACCCAATCAACTCGGCGTACTATTACATTGTTTTAGTTACAAGAGAGAAAGTCGAAGTATGGATCGTCTAGCTTTTATACGGCTACTGTCCTCAGCAGCCGACGCCAGTGAGTGCTCATAAGCAACTACTCCTTACCACGATGTTATGTGTACGAGTGCGACGCCTCACTTCGTGGGTGTAACGAGCAAGATCTGATACTTCTCCTACTATTTCAAGGACATTACCTCACTGATCTGATCTGTTCCCTCGGCAAATTAATCTTACAATTGAGAACTTTGACGCCTTTCGACCAGACTGTGTGACAAGTACAGCACTCCGCTTCGGATCTCCATCAACAAGTTTGCCACGAGAATTACGATGTTCTGGACTTCAACTCATACGGGCACACAAACAAGAGAGGAAGAGAGTGGACGAAGACAATTGAATCTGGTTTTGCTTGGATCTTGGCAGGTAGTAGCGGACTTGAGGAGCTTTTAACTCTTTGGCTTCCAAAAAAGCGACACACCAGCACCCTTCATCAGACCCCATTCCTGTCGCGCGAAGAAACTTCCAGAAACCCGCTGCTTCCCCCCTATTACACCAATTGTCCCCCGTGCCGTTGTATTTCCTCGGCCACGGATGGTTTTCATCAATATCGGCAAGGTAGCCGGCATTCTGCGGTCTAGGCTGTCTCTGTTCCTTTTCACTTTCTATCACTAGCTACGCATATAAGTAGGAGATCTCCCAGGCAAGTCCTCAAGCCGCCAGAGCACACAATGGGTTGGGTCATCTGGGTCATACTAACCGTGCCATGGACACTTACGAGGCCCCACGCCATGTCGTTACAGAAAGGCCCTCCTTTTCTCAGGTTGCGATGCTTATTTCGTACAACCCACGCATATTTGGGAATACTGTGGAACGGGTGACTGGCAATGACGGTAAGAGAACGAGTCACAAAACAGTTGGACATCGCCTGAGCTGTACTTCTGTCTAGGATACCTGCTCAAGCGTCCTTTAGCTTCCGCGCAGTTGATCATCAGTACACTCTGGATTCTCTGAGTTTTCTGATTAATTAAGTTTCAACCTTGGCGCTATGAGTTAGCTCTTGTAACTGACGATTGCAGGCTCCGGAAGCGCAGCAACCACAGGACGGCTAGAATAGTCCCAGATACCGGTACAAGTCAGGCTGAGTTGTACCGTATCGTTGTAGCGAGGATGGGATTTTCTATTAAAGACTGCAGTTTATAGTATGTGTGTCTGTCACGATCCAGAAGGGTACAATGTGGCAGTCGTTGCAATTTAGCGCATCAGAGCTATGCCAGACAAATGACGTCTAGAAAGTTATGACATCTGAAACGGTTACGCTAAGCTTCATTATGTGGTTTTGCTTGGCCCATAGACATCACTTTCCTTCATCTTTCTTATGGTATTCACGCGTATTGCTATATCTCGGCAAGTTGATAGAAGACCGGATGTTGAACATGCCCCGAACGCTCAGCCTATAGCACACTGGCGATCATTCCATGAATGCTTGTCAGGGTTGACAGGAGAGCATCAAGCCATATTGGCCTTAAAAGAAGGACCAGCTCTTCACCTCACGTACGGGGCTCATTTATATTTGGTGACTGCCCGCATTCAAAGCAACAGCAGAGCCAAGGATTTCCCAATGACATCGTTATGCATTATCACAGATTTCCACGGCCAATGTTGCTCAACCAAAGGCAATGCGCATTAGCTCAGCAAATGTTTGCAGCCTAATATTCATGGCTGGCGCCGATGAGGGTCGATCAAAACGAACAGAATGGCTGCCGCTTGTTCCGTATGGCTATACTGACCGTATTTCATGTCCAATATATGGATGCGAATGATGGACGGGGGATATACACTTCGAGGAGGTAACGAGCGAGAGGAGATTGCCAAGCTCTGTAGCCAGATGTATTCTAGGTCCGTCGTCATTAACTCGCCAAAACAACGGAGAGCCCGCCGGTACTTGTCGTTTGGCATCAGATTCGAACTCCGCTGGTACCTTTTATCATGTGCTTCCTCATCCTCATCGACGCCCCATTCTCAGCGCTCCCGACTCATATCATTGTCATTGAGACCTCAAGTCAAACGTACTGCAATCATACTTAATGATCCAAGGCTACTTTGTTAGTTTACTCTCAAGAGAAGAAATCTCATGTCTTTCTCGAAGTCCGCCTCCATCTGGGCAGGGCAAATGACCTTCGTATCGATGTCAGAAATCCACAGCACTGAGCTGTTTCCAAAACTCCAGCACTAAACACGTTCTCTTCCTTCATCCACGGCCTCCATAGTCCGAGGCGTATTCAGGACGAATATTGGAGTGATCATGGCGGGATTCAGTTGCTATTGACTGTACGACGACACCATAGGCCTCGCATCTGAAGGAGGCAAGTGGGATGCCTGTTCGCCCGTTCGATGGCACAAACAGCCAGCAAACACGACTTCTCGAGGATTGGATTGGTCCTGAATCATCATCTAGTGAGCTGAAGCGCCTGCTTTTATACAGTGCGGATGAGGAGCTCTGATATAAGCGGAGGGTGATACTGGACAGACCTTAAAGTAGCAGAAAGCGAATCGTAACAGGTACATGTCTGGTTCCAACCGTGTGATGAGGTTCTCATACGCATCTTCAGTGGTGAGCTCACGCGCTTCCTCATAATGGTAGGGGTGATGCATCCATCTCATATGCCGGTAACTGTAAACATGACAGGGGTCGGCATTGTCAATGTTTTCTTGGAATTATTCGTAGTGTTCTATGGCGATGAATGACTTGGACAGACAGTGGCGGCGGCTATGAGTTCATATTGTGGTCTGAACACCCTGTGATGACACCACAACTTCTTGTACGGTTCCAAGACTAAGGAACTGGTATCAAGACAGGCGAGCTGAGGCGGTATTTGTAAAGAACGATCACAAACTCAAACTAGCTGACGAATTTATATGCGTACGATTACCTGGATTGGGGTCGTCGCGAGGGTTGAGTTAGAGCTAGTAGAGTTGCCTTTTCGCAGTTCCGCTGGAAGGATAAGGGTCTATCGACGTCTTAGCCCCTCTCGCCGTGTCCGCCGAGCAAAAGACTTGGCTTCAGAGTGCCCTCTCCAAGTTTCATTTGAGGATCTTGGCGCGGTCATGCCCGCCAATTGGCAAAAAGTGTTCGTCGACCTGGCCCTAAACCTACTCATCTCATAAGCAGGCCCTGCCAGCCGGAAGCAGGCAACAGTGAAGTTTGTTCTCACCCTCATATCCAATCCCAGATATTCCTAGACGAAAAGGCAGGCATCAACAAGACAAGTCTTAAGCACCTTGGCGGATGGTGGCCAAGGTTCTCGAAAGTTGAGATAACAACGGCAGGAACGGTCATCAGAACACCATGTCATGTCAGTCTTGGCTGGGAATAGACTTTTTTTTCCAGCATGAAGAAACAATCAAAAGTCAACTAAGCAAACGAAAAGCGCCACACCCAGATGGCGCCGCTCAGTCAGCCAGCTAAGAAAGGGGGCGTGGCGTCGCTGACGAAGCCCCTTCAGCCGCAGCAGTCTCGCCTCACAACATAATTTCGGGCCGGGAGGGACGTTCAGCGTTGCAACATGCTCCCTTCCTTCGGCTTGATCCGAAGGAAGGCTCTTCACCGCGTCTTTGAAAATAGATGACCTGGCACGGAAGGGGAGTGAAAGGGACAGGCAGATATATGTAGGTACACGTGCCAGTATGTTGCCAGGTTCATCGCATTGAGCAGGTGGCACGAGCGACGTCTCAACAGTGGGACGAGGTCCTGCAACGAGTGGCTGAGTGGCCAGCGCCCGGTTGGATGTTCCGTGTGGAGATGGCGGGGGCGCCGCCAGTGACAATGCAGAATGACCGCCATCCGACACCTGACTGGCCAGAACTTGGCGTCCACGTCGCCTTGCAGAGGAGGAGAAGAGAGGAGAGGCCCGTGGTGAGTGGCCAGTGGCCAATCTGTGGCGCTCAATCGTCTCTCCGCACCAAATATTTATTTTTTAATTGTCTCTCTGGCCCTGTCTACTGCGTGCCTTACCTCAGGCACCAGGACGAGCAAAGTGAAGAAAAACAATAAAATCTGTTTGTGTGAGCTGGCCGCGAGGTTGTTAGGGTCCTCCGCAACAAGCAGGTGGATGCTGCTGCGCCGCAAGACGAAACTGTTGGCCGTTGATTCGTGTAGGCAGTAAGGGTACCTGGATGCAGCGTAGTAAGGTAGCTGGAGTGTGAGGTGTTGTTGTTTTCGTTGGTCACTTCAGGGTCTGGTGGCCAAGACATGGATGCAGGTTCCGGGCCTGGAACCTTGCCCAGACTCCAGAGCGACGGCAAAGCCAAAATAGCGACCCGGAAAGACCATACCTTGTCTTCCCTACCTTCCCTTTCGCTGCCTGCGGCATCACCCCATCTATCCCTCTCCTTCATCCCCTCACTCAGCACCGTCCTTCGTTTAATTTTTTATTTGTCTTCGTGTTGATTCTTCGTCGGTTCTCTCTACCGCCGTCGACTTCCATCTTTGCGGGATCGAGTCCTCCTCTCCCTCCACCCTCCAAGATAGCGACAGGGAATATTCAGTGTTCTCCACGTCCTTAATCCTCACCTCCACTCACCGATCTCTTCTCCGCACCCTGCAGTCGGCCAGGCACTCAACCCGCAACAACACCAACATTTCCAAAATGTCGATGCCAGGCGCCTTCTCCCCGGAGCTGCCCCCTTCCAAAGCAGCCCCCGAGGACGCCAAGTCCAACAACCCGCCACCCCTCCGCCTCGACCAGCCCAACGACGCATATTCCCTCCACACAAACGACCCCTACTTCGACAACCCGGCCGCCGCATCTTCAAGCGCCGCCCTGGACCTGCCGCCCTCCTACACCGACGACCCTGCCGCCGAGCCCCCGAATCCCTCTCTGCTGCTCGCAGACGAACACGCCGCCCCGAATCTCTTCCGCAGAGATCCCGCAACCGGCAACGAGATCCACATCTCCAAGCGCCTCGACACAGACCCCGCCTACCTCGAATCCTTCATCACCTCCCTCGCCCAGCTCCCTCCACGCCCGTACGTCCGCGTCCGCGGCACCCACTCCAGCACCGTCCACAAGTCGGAGAACAAGACCGAGTCCAAGACCGTCGTCGACTTCGACGTCAGCCTCGACCTCACCCCGTTCCTCTACCGCGATATTTCCGCCCGCCAGTCCTGGCGCGACCTGCGCACCGCAGACAACTTCTCAAAGGTCCGCCGCGGCACCGTCTTCCCCACCCGCGCCCCGGGCTTCGGCGGCTCCTCCTCCGCCGGCGGCGTCGTCGAGGGCAGCAAGCCCCCCACCCTGCGCGAGTGGTGCCACCGCTACTGCGCCTCCCACGCCGGCCTGAAGACCTTCACCCTCTCCCGCACCGTCACCGGCTTCGACGACGACGAGCGCCTCAAGGGCCGCCTCGAGGACCTCGTCCGCTCCACCCACTACCGCGGCCGCATCGACGTGAGCTTCCCCGTCCGCGACGAGCGCGTCGACGTCTACAACACCTGCCGTGTCAACCGCTGGCGCTTCTCCAGCTGGGTGCGCTGGCTCTTCTACCTCACCTTCCTGTGGGTCTTTGCCTGGCCGTACCTCTTCTTCCGCACCAAGCGCTTCGAGGTCGTCGAGGCGGAGTGGCCCTTCTCTCGGCGCAAGCGGGACCCGCAGACCGGCCGCGTCGTTGGGAGGGAGTACATCACCGTGTCTGAGGATCAGTGGTACAACATGTGGGCCAGGGCCATCCACCGCGCCGTGATGGAGCGCCGCCAGGGCGAGCTGGACCAGCGGGACCTCAGGGATGCCGAGGGCCGCCAGGATACCAGCTTCGAGGATGTCCTCGCGGGCATGGACGACGAGAGGACCAGGGGCATCGTGAGGGCTGGCGTGAGCGCGATGAACGTTGTGAACCGTCACTTTGGCTGGGGCGGCGATTGCTAGGCGTTTTTCCTGTGTACTGCATTTCTTTTTGGGTTCCGGGTCTTCTCATCTCAGCTTGGATTGGTTTCGCTTGGCTTGGTTTATTTCCCTTTTCTCTGATGCGTTCATGGTCGGCTGGTTCGGAGGGCGTTTCATTTTTGCATTATGACGATTCCCAGACTGCACGTTATCATGATCGTTTCCGACTCTTTCTTCAGAATACCCCGTTCTGCATGGGTAGCGAGGCCATAAAAAACAGTTGTTAGCAGAGTGTTCGCACGCACCTCACCTCTTCACTACAAGAATTGATACCACTTCTCAGTCGTGCGGTACAAGTGCAACGTGTCAATGCAGAGAAGATGTCCAATGTGTGAGATGATGAAAGAAACGATGCCCGCATCTCCCGTCCCGGGTGGTCTTACACACTGGAGCGTTTTCAGGGTCCGTAGCATCCGCTCGGCGCCCCGCACCCGCTTAGCGCAGGGCCCGTCCTCCGGCGTTTAGGTAAGCTGGGACCCCGTCCCGACACCTTGGGCCCCAAACTGTCACATTCAACCTCTGAATGCTGCATTCCATTCCGCGTCAGTCCACCAAGCTCATAGAAACATATACGCAAGCATGGCGGAAGTCTCGAATCCGCGCCGAGTGCTGGCCGTCTCGCTGGCCGAGTCGACGCAGCATCTCAGCAGGGTACTAAAAGGTGCGCAACCTCGTCCGAAATCAGCTTATCTTATCACCCCGCCATGCGCTCAAGCAAGAGAGAGCTGGCACATATGAGCTTCACGACACACTCTGTCAGATGGCTGGCTATGAGGCATAATGGCTAATACGCATCGCAGACCTCACCGGCGCTGTCCCGGAACCAGCCTCAACATCCTTGGCCGGCACGACTCACCTCCTCGACATCAAGACGAGCTACTACACCGCCCAGGTGCCCATCTGGCTGGACCTGATCACCTCGCCCGCCGAGTGGTCTGCCTCCTTCCTGTCCCCCGAGGCGAAGGAGGTTCTCTCCGTGTTGGGCGGTCTGGCCGTCGTCTTCGCCCTGCCGCCGCCTTCTTCATCCACGACAACAGCAGCACCAACATCATCATCATCGCCGCCACCAGCCGCAGCCGCAGCAGCAGCTCCCGCGCCGCCGCCCACCGCGGACGAAACCCGCGCGCTCGTCTCGGAAGTCGGCAAGGTCGTGCGCGAGGGGCTCGGCGGGTGGGCGTGGGACGGCGTCGGGTTGGGGATCGGCGTCGGCGAGGGCGACGCGGAGGAGTGGGAAGAGCTGTGTGCCGAGTGGGGGCTGGAGTTTGTGCAGGTGCGCGGGGGGAAGAAGGATGACGGGCGGAACGAGTTTGGAGGTTTGTTTTGTCCTTTCGTTGCCACTTATCCTTCATCAAGGTCAGAAAGCCAAAGGCTAACCAAAATCCCCAGAAAAAATGGGCATCCCACGAGTTCTGGAGGCGCTGGAATCAAACGACTGGGCCGCCGACGCCGGGCCGGACGTCGACTCGGACCTTGAGGAGGTCGAGGCGGAGATGGCGGGCCTGCCGCGCAAACCCAGACCACTCGCTGACGGGGACGACGACGAGTTCGACTTTGACCCGGAGAGTCTCGACTTCGGTTTCGACCGGGCTGATTTCGAGGGGCTGAAGAAGGCGATCTGGAACCTGGAGCAGGAGCAGCAGCAGCAAGCCGATGACGTGGACGAGGGCAAGAAGGGTGACGAGAAGAAGGATGGCGAGGCTTCAAAGAACGCAGCGGAAAAGGAGACGGCAGCGTGCGATGAGGAGGAGAGGCTTGATGCCGAGGAGATTGAGAAGCTGGAGGGGATGATGCGCAAGTTGCAGGCTGTCAGGGACATGAGCGCGGGGTTGCCTGAGGAGCAGAAGAGGAAGATGGCCAAGAAGGCTGTGAGTGAGGTGATGAAGGAGTTGTGATTGTGGTTGGTGATTTTGAAGGGGGGCGGCAAGCCGTTGTGAGGACGTGGCTTGCTCTGACCATGATAGATAATAATCATACATGGAAGGAAACTAGGATGAAGAAAACAACAAAGAGCGTTGGCGATGGCACTGCCGTGATATGGAATCTATGACATCCTTCGCTGAACAGGTAAGAACCTGACCGTAACACGTCAATGTATGGAGCCTCCCGCAGCGTCAACTTACTGACGAATCCTCCGACGAGCTTGTGTGTATTAGTGGACTGTTTCTTTCATCTACAGACTATGCTTTGAGTACTGCGTCAGTACAAGCATGTTTTGCTTGTTCCTGTCCAATTCTGTCCCCGAGATTTGATCCCTCAGGATTTCAACTAGTTTAGGCGTTTATCAAGTCTAGTAAAATATCTCTAAGAAAGCTGGATACTCTTCAACACCAAATCACTGACCAAAGAAAGTTCCATACATAAGTATTCTCTATCTGAGCTTGAAGAGTGAGGATAAATCATATACGTCCTATACGAAATGCTTCTTGACCCGCTAAGAGAGTATAAAATGATTCACAGCCCGTCTACAAAGAGCATTTGAGAGGCTAGGAATTCGGAGGGCTGTTGGTCGGATTAGAGTGATCGAGTAACCTGGCTTGAGCTGAACAGTGTCTGGAGGTGCATAATAAGGAATAGGTTTTGAAGGCACCAAGGTTCTCAGAAAGATCAGGACAACTCGCGCGTGTTCAGATCACGACCCAAACCACACGCGGTGAATACCTCCAAGACGTCGGAGCCGCGAGGTGACGACCATCAAACCCGGACAGGAGTGAAATCATCATCATTGCGAGGAGGCTGAGGAACTTGTCGACAACTGATGTCAAAGTTGCAAGGCTCATTCGCAAGTACCCCAGGGACACCTGATCACCGAGATTGTAACTTCGTAGTAACTAAAAGGTCAGGCTAGGCTGTTTAAATACCAGACATCCCAACGCCCACCCCTCCACGACGCAGTCCACACATCTCAAGACCTGTCTCCCGTTGACTAAGAGAAGAGCCGGTTCTGACCATGACAAGTATACGTGCTCAAATACGAACTCGGTTAAGTCACATTACACACCATTTTCGACAGCAAAGAAGCACCGTATCCAGTGAAGCCGCCGCCGCCGATATCGAGGACTATCTCTCTCATAAGACAACCGGAGGACTAGGTCCTTACTGACAAGACTCAATTCAGCTCATACCGAATCCACGAGACCACATGAGTTGGAACCCTTGGGACAAAGAATGGTGGCTAGATGAGCCAATTATCGCAATGAGATAGTTGGACAAAGGTAATTTTGAGAAGGCCAGGCCCAATCGCAAACGACGTCCTTTTCACATTGTTTAGGGTGCAGGTTCATGTGATATGGCATCAAGTCCAAAGACTTTATTTTGATTACTTGTTACACGCATCAATTCTTCTGGGACTTCATGGTGATTTAGACGGACACTGTGCTGCTGGTCCTTTTGACCTATCTGATGTGTGCGCAACATCCGAAGGACGAGAGATCTTTTTAACCGGAGGCCAGGCTGTAAATTTGGCAATTCGCTCCGGGTGAGGTCAAATAGTCTATAGCGCACACACACTCGGGATATTCATCTGTCGCTCCTCTACATGCTCACGAGTGGGAAGATTCATTGTTGTGACGGCTGAAGGCACCGTTCAACTTACCCCAAGTCATACCGACATACTATCTGGGTGTTTCACAAGCAAACTTTGTAAGTTCCATTCGTATTCACACTGCCCATGGTTCACAAAAAGGAGCTATCCGCGCCCCTCAGCCCGCCCGCCCCCCTGGAAGACGTCGACAGTGCCGAAAGCCAATAGCCCGAAGGTCTCGCATTGCCTCCTAAAAAGGTCGAGAACGATACTTCTAATACACAACCTTATGCCAGGCCGCAACCAACGTGCCCACAAGCACCAATGGCTCGGTAGGTTCCGAGCATCTCAGACTCCCTTAGGCCAGCCCCATCCACTATAGGGTTTAATGTAAATGCCAATCAGTCATATATTTTGTTGGAGTTCGGACGATCTCATCGTGTTGGGAGCAGCGCAACAGACCCTCAAAAGACCCGGATTGTAAGAGGCAAAGTTACGGTTGTCCTTGTTGACCTCAATATGTAGGGTGATCCACTACTTGATATATCTGAGAGTTCGGCGGACCGTGTGTCGGGAAGCCGGGTGCATCATGTAACCTGACGGCCGGGTCAGTCATCGTCACGTCTCTTTGGTTGGGACCTGTCCAAGTGTATGTGAAGGAGTGGCGCCGAGTCAGTGCCAGGCGCGTGTTCGGACGATTCGAGTCGGTCAAGCTGGGTTAGCCCGGAAGGAAAAATCCAGACCGAAAGGCCCTCTCCCTTCGGCGAACAGGCTCCGTCCCGGTAAAGCTGTCATCGGTAGACCGGCCAGGGGCCCCGTCTCGGTGAGGCCCGGGAACATCAGACGAACGCTAGCGCCGATCTTTGGCAACCCCTTGTGCGATCTCGTACGGATGGAATGGTGCACGACGTCGCAGACAGAAAGTGAGCAGGGAACGTTCCGGCATAGCCTCTGCTGAGGGGGCCCACCGCCGCAATGCCGATGTGTGGTTCCTCCCTCTCTTTGTCATGCTGGAGGCCCAAGCACGGCAGAGGAGTCGTGAAGTGTTCTGCCGCCACGAATTGCAAAAGACAATGCGGCGGAGCGCTGTCGACGCATGACTGGTGCGTCTTTCCTCACTGATTTCTCTCTCGCAGCGGGGTGCTGGGCTCGCTCGGAAATTTCTCCGCGATGCCTGCAATGCTTGTCAAAGAAGCGAAGACCCGGAGCAGTTTCAGCAAACTCAATTGGGAATGCTTGGCCCGGTGTCACGGCAGTTTTGGTGGCCCTGTTCGATTTCTTGACGCTGAGGATTCCGTGCGCGACTGAGATGCTGCCATATTGCCATGCTGCCACGTCGATTGCCCATAGATTGCGCATGAGGGTTCGCCAGTTTTCTCGGGGTCGAGAACCGAGCGACCCCAGAACGGCACACTGACCATACGCACGATGCCTCAGATCGTCCAGGGCGGCGAGTTTCGTTGTCTAATGTCTTCGGAACGACAAGAAGATGCATCTTGTAACGAAGAAATCGGGTACATGTGCCTGTTTACATAGATGTTTCTGCTGCAACCGCCTTTCGTGCGGAGAGAAAACATAGAAACGCGTCCACACGCGTCTGTTGATGGAAGTGTCGGAGGGCTGCGATGATCATTCATGCCTCCACGAGTGGCCGGGCTTCAGTAACTTGCTCATTGGATCAAGTGTGGTCCGTGGTCATGCAGCCCGGGGGTAGGGGAGCGGACTGCATGACAGTTGGGACGCCCTGTTTTCTTGGCCTTACAATCGATATTCGTGGTTTGTCTACAAAGTACTTCATGCTCAATTGTGTTGTCAGTGTTACTTCGTAGTTGCCTGCGTTGCTGTGTCAAGGGATTCGCTATCGGCCGAGAAGTGGTGCTGATTCACATCTCTGGATGTCAGCTGTAGTGCCAAACGAGAGGTAAGGCAGACACCCTAAAGTTGAACATAGACTTATGATGACAAGCTCTCAACGGTCGACGCTCACAGTGTCTGACGTGACGGATTAGTTGTGCCACAGATGCTGCGACACATGATGCTAGAGACACATCTCGCCTATCCATCGTCTCGTCTACCTCGTGCGGCAATCTTGCGTGTTATCCATGAAGGGTCCAGACAGACGAGCCGACCTTTCAAGGGCTCCTGGCTAGCGAGGTGTCGCCCAGCAGGGCCCTCAGATAGGGGGAGGGGCACACTAGGGCAGGCGGCCAGGGACCTCAGGTTCGCAATGTTCGATGGTTCTTCTGGAACATTTCACCGGACAGGCCACGAGAGGTTTGGTCCGGTGATGCTGGCGACGGAAGCAACGGACCCCGGACACCTTCTTTGAAGAGTCCCGTAGCGGTTTTACGAATTTCAATCACGACGGGCGGCGGGTCGACAGGCCAGGTAGGCGGTGGTGGATGCTGCTAGGAAAGCCGGTCGGTCGGATTCATATGCGATGACTGACCGTCGTCGGAGCTTGTGGCTGAATCAGTAGCAGAAATGTTTGAATTGTTTGGCCCCGAGGCCAGCGGGCTGCAAAACGACGATCTCCCACCAACAACGCACGGTACTCTGAATGCCTCTTGTCATCGTGTTGCTGTTTGCCCTTCTCCTTTATGCGGCGCCGCAGTCCCGTTTGAGCGCTAACCGCCGTATCCCGTCTTTCCCCAGGGTGCTTGGCTGATTCTCTGCGGAGGAAGCCCATTCGCTGTCTAGTTTGACAGTTGTTAAATGGGTCCGGACGCGGACCGGAACTAGGTACAACTGGAGTCGAGAGCCAGAAGCGGGAAGAGAAAAGATCAGATGAAAGAAGCACGCCGGAGGCTGACCAAGTGGATTTTGAGTGGGAGACAGAGGCGTGGGAAGCGTGGAAGACAGGGGGGAGGCTCAACGAAGTTTGAGCACCACCCCTCCGTATCTGAATGTTCCCTTTGCCTCAGGTTCCTGACTGCGGTAGTGGCCCCCCTCACTAACCCGACGAGGCATTCCATCGGCGATCTTTGGCTATCCCTATCTTAGCCAAGCTCGAGCGGGATTGCCCAATGATGGGCTTCGTTTTGTGAAGATCCTTGCAAGCGACGCGAGACTGGCTGGGTTAGCCGCAACGCCCTGCAAAGCTGCAAGGTACCGACGCCAACGTTCAGGGGTAAAAGCGGGTCTTGTTGAAGACAACCTGGAACCCTGACGCTGACTGACTTTGAGACAGTTTTCAACATTCCTCCAACACTGTGTTGGCTGTCGCGCGTTATGCAGATCCGCGAGACTTATTGTGGAAAACGGAGCCGATCCGTCATGCGCGACGGACACAGTGCCCGATGCGTATTCTCTTGCCTCGAGAAGGAGCCTGCTCCGGAACCTTGGTTTTGTCGGTGTGGCGTTGATGGAGGCGAGGCGTTGCCTGGTTGTGACCAGAAACTCGAAAATTGACTTCTCTGCGAGTCTCGCATGCTGGCAAGCAAGACGTTCGTTGCCCGGTGGAAGAACGTGAAGTGTTAGGTGAAGGTCATGCAGCTGAGTTGACCGGGGCTGCGCAGCTTAAGAAGACCGGTGGCTAAATCAAAACAAGCGGGCACCTGCGGCTGTGATGCTATGATTGTCCGCCATCTCGAAACTCATGTTACTATTTCGGGCATCGTGAAGCACCTTGCGACCGCCTAGAGCAACCAGCTCAAAGTTAGGGGCGCAAGGAGGCGTGCGCGAAGGGAATGTTCCGCCTGCAAGTACGGACGCAGTCGAAGAGGGGCCGGCGGCTATGGGCTTCGACGGGTTGCTTAGCAGATGAAAAGTTCGTCCGATCTTGAATTCAGTCGGAACTAGTTCAGCGCAGTTGACATCACTCACTGTGGTCAGACCGAATACATTGTGAAAGCCCAAGCTTCTCGCGATGCCAGGTTTGATTAACACTGACAAGAACCATCGATTATGCCGTGCAATGCGATACCAGTCCGTTCGTTTTGGCCTTGAGAGATTTTGGAGCGTTTTCTTGTAGGTGCTGCTACTGAGGACCAACGGGACTGGCCCACCTATCTCGAACGGGACTTGGTAAGATGTTTTGAATGGAGCCGGTTAAACGGTCAAAGATGGTTAGCGTCGTGTCACAGTGTCTCTGGCGCATGTGGGACACTGGCGGTGTCCTAGGTTGCATGACGCTTCTGCAGGTACGAGGTAAGAAGTGCTGCAACAGCAGCACCATTGACCAAGGTCGGAGATGCAAGCTTGCTTGAATGACGATACCTGCAACCTGAAGCCTCGGCCGTTGACGGAGGACGCGGGAGCATCGGAGGGAGAAAAGGTCAAAATTCCTGAGCCAGCCGTAAAGTTCTTTCCAGATGCGGCTGTCCAACACGCCGTGGGCGCGATGCTCGATAGGATTGGGCCTGGGATTTCTGTTGGAACGCCTCGACGTGTGTGCGAGGTCTTCGAGCGTGTAAAGCAGTCTTTGTAACGCCCAACAGGGCCTTGTCTGAGACATCCCTTTCGTTGTCGATTGCCCGGGAGGAATGGCCAGACGACCTGTTTCGCGCGTTGTTATTCGGATCCCAGCAAAGGACTCCGTACACAAGATGCAGATTGGGCGTCCAAGGGAGCCGACGAGCATTCGCATGCAGTTTATACGTAACGAAGCGGAAACAGTTGGTCTCTGGTCTGTATGTGAGGATGCCCAGCGACCCCATCACATTGCATCGCATCACAGCCCATCCCTTGAGAGGGATGGTTGGCTGCAATGTTTTCGCAGTTCGATGGCGTGGACAGGTCGGACGTGAGGTCAGCGTGGGCAAGTCCGCTTAGGGCGGGATAGGTCGGCTTGGCGTGACCCCTTTTCCCCGACATGCCATTCGTGGAAGTTGAGTCCTGCCCATTGGTTCCAGAACGCGCCAACAACTTGAAGCCCTTCCAAATAGACTTGCTGAGGTGATACTTGCCGGCACTCATTGTAGAAGTGCGGCCAAGAGAGTGAGAAAGGGACGTGATGGCCTGAGAATTCGGCATCTTTCCGGAAGATATTGAATGGCTGCTCTTTTGGCGTTGATCGAGCATGTTCGCCATGACAGGAAATTCCCCCATGGCATTGACAAAGTCAAGGAGCCATCAATCATTCAGTTAAAAAACGCCGAGCGAGGCCAGAGGTCGGGGCGGGCACGGGCGCCGAGGCCTGCCCGTGGCCCAAGTGGGTGGCGGACAGTTGAGCCAATCCCAGAGCTGTGAATGGGCTGCATCTGCATGAGCTGGACAGCTTGTCTGCATGGCGCGCAAACCGCCGTCATGACCACCTCAATCACTAGACGGGCATCAAGCCGTTGAGCCGGTCGACGGAGATGCTGTGTGCCGGGCAGTCGATATGTTGACAGACCCCTGTCGTCCAAACCAGTGGTGGGCCGCGTTCTGCACCTTTCGCTTTACGACTGAGATGGTGGTTTTGGTGGTGCTGGGTTCTCTCATCATGAGGGCTAGTGCGAGGCTGGCCTCTTGAGCAGGGCCAGAGGCTAGTCCCGAATCCGAAGAACCGTCGCAACGTGGAGGCTCAAGAAGGCAGGACGGCGGCATCAGAGCGGGCGCCTGACTGCTGGCAACGTGCAACGACACCAGAGGCTTGACCGATGCCGAGCTGCTGTACAAGGCACAGAGGATTGTTTGCCGCGCGGGCATCGACGAACCAGCAGAGAGACGACTTGCCACCATCGATCCCCCTTTCCAAGACCAGGACGGCGAGGACGGAAACATGCAGATCCAAGTTGGGGAAATCGACGTTGGAAGGAAGGCCGCTGTTGGTGGGTGGCGTATCCAACCATTGGTATGAGAGGTACGGACACAGCAGACGGAGGTGTGGTACCGTGTAAGGGGGGATCAGGATCAGGATCAGCCGGCGCAACGGTCCACGACAGTAACTATAGTAGGCGACGTCTGCCGTGGGTTTCCGGGATAATGGCTGTTCAATGGTTCAAGAACAAGCGAGAGGTGCATCGCGAGACCCCAGACTCTGAGCCAGCGTTGAGAGGGTTACGTAGTTTTGTTTGAGTTTCCAGGTCTGCCGAAGCACAACATGACAGTCCGGTGTCGTCTCGATCTGGCGTATCGGCTGTGTACATGACGCCGTTCTTTTTGAGCAGGAAACGCGTCTCGGGGGTACAGAGCTTTGTTTAGACTTTTGTTGGAGAGGCGAGTGAGTGAGCCATCGCCGGTGAGAGGGAGGGGCGGAGAGGTCAGAAGGGCGGCATGGATCGCCAGGAACAAGAGACATTGTGCCTTCAGAGAGTGGACGGAGCCGAGACAGTGCGAGCAGCGAGGCTTGCGCCGATGTGTGGCCGCTGCAGGCGCAAGTGCAGCTTCCACACTTTTTTTTTTTGGTGAAGGTGGGGGGTGCTGCAATGCAAATGCAATGCAGTCAGGCACTTGCGAGTTGGAGTTGGCGGAGAGGGAGGCGCGACTGGACGACGCGACGTAGGTACCTGCAAGGTACGGATGGGTAGTTTACCTTTGGAGGCGGACGGAAGACTGGACGAATGAGCAAGGGCCAGGGTCCGACAGTTTTCTCTGGACCCCACCCAGTCAGTCAGAGCATCGCTGCGGCAGTCTTCTTTGGACGGATCGTTCACAGTGTTCACTCACAGCTGTTCAGTGTTGGAGCTCCGCAGGTCCCAGTCGTCGTCGTTTTCGGTCGGTCGTGTCGCTCTTTCCGCTAAAGTGGGTGAGGTGGCACGGTGGATGGAACGCGCTCCGTTGACAGCCGATCAATGGTTCCGTTGGCCGCGCATGACGAGTTCTGGTCGTTCCTCTCCGGCTGATCTGCTGATGTGCAGGTGCGAAGGACGGACGGGAGGTGCAAATGGCAGGCATATGGCAGAGTAGCAGCAGCAGCAGCAGCAACGACATCAGTAAGGCGTGCCTTGCCCTTGCCTAAGCGAGACGGAGACGGAAGGAGGACCAGCCCAGGAAGGCACAGGAAGGCAGAGGAAGGCAGGCAGGCACGCCAACACCGCACGGCTGGATGGTAGGATGGGATGGTCATTGGAAGGCGCGGGATGGAATGGAGTCAGAACCTGGAAGGAGGGACGATGGATTGGCCGGATAAGATCTTCTAAGATGGCAGAAGGTGCAGCAGCGTGTCACAGCCTTCCCTCCAAGTAAGGCACGCCGCACCTTACCATCCCTCACAGACCTTGCGTCTTAAGTCGGGACGAGATAACGGTCGGGATTTGGAACTTGGGATGGGATGGGGGGAGGAGGAGGGGATTGGCAGACTTTCAAACTTGGGACGACAGCAACGTGGAACTGACGGTGGACGGATGGGATGACGGGACGGAAAGCCCTTTCCCTTTCCACTGCTGACATGACACTCCGTTGGTACGGGGTAAGGTACTTGGATGGGACCTGTAGAAACAAGCCCCTGCTCAAACGGCTCCGACGAGACGGCCGCGGCTTTTGTGCATGACAAAGACCCCGGCACCCTCGATTCAAGAGGTATCCGCCTGGTATTCACTATTCAGAATTTCAGAAAACGTCAGCCCTCTCCTGTTCCCCTTGCCGTCTTCAACGTGACCTGTTCTGGAGACGACGCAGGGTATTCCGTACCCATCGCCCCCCTCCAGTGTCCCCTCCCTCCTCCCAGAGTCTGTTCAAAGTCATCCACCACCCATCATCCCTGTGTGCCTGACAGGAACCCACGGGTCCCAGCATCAATCCAAAGGTCCATGCAGCCCACCCACCAACCGCAGGCAGAGCCCCCAGTCGCATTCACAAGTCGCGCTGGACCTTCCGTCCATCGTTCCACCGTGGGCTCTTTTTCGCTCACTGACGCACGAAAGCAAGCGGGCTGTCTCTTTGGCAGCCGCGCGATGCCCCATGTGTCAGTGGCAGCGGCAGCGTCAGTCTCTGCGACCCAATGCCGTTCCTGTCGCGTCCGACTGCGAGCAGTGGATGACGGGAGCCCTTGAACTTTGAAGAGGTCCATCACCCCTCCGCTGCCGACGCCTCCACGAGGCCACTGTCGCGTCGCTGCTCGGCCGCCCCCAAAAAGAATGGGGTATTCGAGAAAGTGTACGAACCTTTTTGCGGATACCTACCAAACGCGACCCTGCCACCAGTGCCTGTGCCTGTGCCTGTCCACTAGCCACCGCTCTCGTGCCTGCGTCCGAATACCTGAAGAGACGGTGAAGGCTGGACAGGGCAGGCAGGACAGGCAGGGCAATAAGGATAGGGCAAAAGCCGAGGCGCGTCGTTGATGTACGGAGCAGGTGCGAGGGCGCGCGTTGCTCAGAATACCAGACCGACGCCTCTTTTTCATGCTCATGCTAAGCCGACGGTCCAGCATAAGGTGCTATGCAGTACACAGTCCGTTAGTCTCTCAAGCTCTGGCTTCTGCATAGTACTGCGGTAATGCCAGGTACGGACGGGAGTCTCCCCTTTCCATGAGTCTCGAGGTGCAAGGATATGCTTTCCTCCGCGTCGCTGACTTTCCACTGCCGCCGATGTTTCTGCTTCCCCCACCTTTTCTTTGGAGGATGGCTGCTGTACACCAGGAATAGCCCGGCATCAGCATCGGTCATCCTCTGCATCTGCATCTGCGGCAGGGCTCTTGGTTGGCTGGCATATCTATCTCCTATCAGTTTCTGTCGACCGAGGACCAACAGCGGTGTGTGGGTGTGTGCGAGTGGCACTTTTGACTTCTGAATTGGGGTGCTGCTGCGGCGCGGGCAGAAAAAAAGAGAGCGAGAGAGAGGCCAGTTTCAAGACTCGGAGCCACAGTGAGAGGTTGCGAGGGAAAAAAGGCACCAGAAACTAACATCGACCGGGGATGCCACTAGAGCAGGGTTGGGCTAGGTTAACGGATACGTATATGTACTGCGTATCGTTCGTCCATCGGCCGCAGGTCAGGTGCGGACGGTAGAAGTGGCTTTTGCTTGGCCAATGAGAAACGGCGCGTACCTGACGTGACCCCCGTCAACCTGTGGAAGCTCCAGCCAGTCCGCGTCGTGGCTCTTCTTACCTGCCCCATCCCTCCTGCCCTCTCGTGCTGTCCCCTCCACGTCCACGTCCCATCCCACACCTCCAGCCCACGATGCGCCTCCAAGTACCTGGCCCTGGCTCTCGGGGCTGAACAGGGCGACAGAGCAGGAAAAAGTACTTACGTGTACATGCCGTGGCTGCATGTTCCACTGGCCACTGCTGAGCCGCCGCTGCACAACTCGTCCGTCCCATCCACCCACAGTGCATCCATCCACCCATCCCATCCATCCCTCCCCATCCCTCCCCATCCCTCGCCCACCAGGCACAGGCACAAGTACGCAGTGCAGACAAGGGTATCGCATCTCCCCCGTCCCAGTCGGGCCCATCCCCGTCGAGGTCGTCCACGACCTTACCTCCAGTGTCTTCCCAACTGTGTGAACTCCACACTCGCACACTCTCACACGCCCCCCTCCGACCCTCGTCCACACCACTCACGCACACGCCTCACTCCTCTTCCTGGGGCTCCTGGCTGGCCTCCTCTTTCGCCCGCCCGCTCTCGTTGGACTGGCTCGCTCCTTAGTAGCCCTGACCCCAGGCCCTGGGACGTGGACGGGACTGGACTGGACTGGCCTCTCTGTGAACCGGCGCCTGCGCCTGTGCCTGACTGAGGAGACCTCTCTGCGCGCTCTCTCTCGACTCCCTCCTAGCCCAGAGAGGAGCCTCTGGCCTCTCGACAGGGTGGGCTGCCACCGGTTCATTCGTTCGTTCGTTCGTCTGTTCCCTTTTTTTTTCTGGGCCCGCCGCCTCGCCCGTCCATGTCTTTTCCTTTTTCTCCTCTCTTGCCCCCATCCCTACTTCTTCTCATCATCTCCTCATCGTCATCCTCGTCGTTCACGACAATCCCTTCCTCTCTTCCTCTTTTTCCCCCACTCCTTTTTCCCTTTCACAGTCACTCTCTTGAATAATTCAACCATAAACTACTTCTCTGAATCCCGTCACTCCTTTCCGGGTATTCCATTACGTTCCTTAAGTCTGGTTGAATTTCGACATTCGTTCGTACCGAACCGACACTATTCACACATCCCAAATCTCCTGATCCCCCTGCTGGATTCTGGACCACGCTCCTTAGCAACCTTGCCTTAAAGCTCCTTCTTTACCTTCCCTAGCCTCACAGCAAACATCCTTCATACCTATTACCTACCATCAAAGAGGAACCCGTCTACACGACACCATACATCCCGATCACTCCGTGGACGCGACTTACACCGAGATCTCCTGACCCTCGAGCTTCCGTCCCTTGATCACAATCGCACCACACCACAGCGATACTACCTCGCCTTTGCTCCTTTATACCGATCGATATCACCGATTAGAAAACAAAGAAAGCCATGGCTACTGAGGTGGAAAACCCGGTGGCTCTTGCCCCCAGCGCCGCGACGCCCGGCTCGACCACCGCCCATGAGTCCATTCAGACTCCCGGTTCCGCCAACAGGAACTCAACTCCCTCCCCGACTTCCGCCAATGGCCAGGCGCCCTCTTCGCAATCAAGGCGTCCGCCTCGCAAGAGCACCCTCACCCAGCAGCAGAAGAACCAGAAGAGACAACGTGCTACCCAAGATCAACTCACAACCCTCGAGCTGGAATTCAACAAGAACCCCACTCCCACGGCCACTGTCCGTGAGCGCATAGCGGAGGAAATCAACATGACCGAAAGGTCTGTCCAGATCTGGTTCCAGAACAGGTGAGATATTCCGACCCCTGAAGTCGCGTCCCTTGGAATCGTGGCTGACCCCTGGAAAGACGTGCCAAGATCAAGCTTTTGGCCAAGAAGAGTCTCGAGACTGGTGAAGACATCGACTCCATTCCCGAATCCATGCGTGCCTACCTCGCCATGCAGGCGATGGAATCCGGCAAGGGACTGGGCGGTCCTTTTCTCGGCCGCACCGGACTCTTGCCCTATGGACACAACAGCATGCTCCTCGGTGGCGACCAGAGCGGCCAGGGCAAAGTTTGTAAGTACTTCCGAAACGTAAGTCAAGCTTAACTAAACTAACCAGCTTCAGTGATCCATCACTTGACCTGTCGTTCTCTCAGCATCGGCAAGTGGACTCGCGTTGGACAGAACACGATGGATCTCATCATCTTCTACTCCCCTGACAAGTGCACCATGACCTACTACATCAACAACGAGCAGGCTGGTTACAAGATCGAGTACCCCTTCGCCTACATCAAGAACATCTTCCTCGAGAACCAGGAGGGCGACCCGAACAAGCCCGGCGGCATTGTCATCGAGCTTAACCGCCCTCCCAACTTCTTCATGGACTCTTCTCCCCAGACGAGCGGCTTCTTCCAGTGCGGCGACTTCACTGAGGACCAGCAGGCGTCCCAGTGCCTTGTTCACCACCTTGGCGGCAACCCCAAGGTTCTGAGCGGTCAGCTGGCGAAGCTCGTCTCCCTGGAGGCATTCATGAACCGCAACAACCCTCACCCCTTCATTGACCAGCAGCACGCTCTTTCCGTGTCCGCCCCCGTGTCGCCCACCGGTCGCCCTTCTTCGCAGCCCAACTTTGCTCAGCCTCACATCGGTATGTTCCAGGAGACCTGGGGCATCAACAACATGCACCCTGGCATGCGCGGTCCTGGCCACAAGAGACAGCGTAGTCGTTCCGTGCCCATGGCCGTCGACTTCTCCATGCTCCAGACGCCCATGCCCTCCTTCTACATCCAGCAGCCTGGCGAGATGCAGGCTCCTCAGACTCCCGGCCCTTACCTCCACGCTCCTGTTCCTCAGCAGCCTGGTGGCCTCGGCCCCAACCTGAGAATCGACACCCAAGCCGGCTTCGGACTGGATATGCGTCAGTACCCCATGTCGGCCACGACCGCTTCTCCGTCCGAGTTCCCCACGAGCCCTGCGTTCTTCTCTCAGCCCCCTGAGCCGAGCCCCCTCCCGACCTCCAGCTACAACACTCCCTACGGAAGTGCGTTCCTGTCGCCGATGGCCAACCCATCAAACAACATGATCCCGCCTTCCGTCTCCCCTCTGTCATTCGGCAGCCACCACGAGCCCTCCATCGTTGAGCAATCGCCTCCTTTGTCCATGCTCGGCAGACCCGCCTCAGCCGACATCTACACCCAGGGCGACAGCGGGTCCTGCGCCGTTTCTGACGACGGCACTGGCCTGAACGAGATGTACTCGAAGCACACCATCAACTTACCGATGCACCCTCATTCTCCTGCGTTTGTCGAGCAAGGTCAGGCCGATCTCGACATGAACCAGCTGGTGCAATTCGACAACGTTGACCCCAGCTCATTGTCACCCGAGTCCATGTCCCATGTGCCTCATCAGTGAGCGCCTTTGACTCAGGCCTGCAGTGCCTGAAGTCAATTGGCGTTTGGGATTATTCCGGACAGGACATGGCGTACATAATACAGGCTCCGGCGTGCTTCGAAAACCTTTGGGAGGAGAGCGGAGTTGCTTTGCTTTGATTATTCACAGCTGGCGTTGAGGCGCTCGATATATACCAGATGGGTTGCGCTTGGTCTACTTTCGACACACCGATGAATACGATGCTTGATTTAGTTCTTGCTCTACTTTCATCCATCGGCCACGACGAATCTGCATGACGATACCTCCATTCGTATCTCGATCATGCGTGTCCGGCACAAGCGATCGTACACTTGCACTTTCTTGGAAATCTACTTCTACCATTTTTCGAGTCATTTATTGTCGCGAACAAACTCATTTTTTGTTGCGAAGGGGGTAATCTTCCGATTTTCCTACCTCGTCATCACAACCGTGCTTCGCCGTATCGGTCCGCGCAGAGACCCGACGATACGGCACCTAATAATCCTTTCCCCTTCAAATCTTTGGTTGGCTTGCGCTGCACATTTTGTTTATTTTAACTCGATTTCTTCTGTCATCGTTCATGAGTCAAAGATGTCTTGGCCGCAGGTCTGGAGATGAAAATGGGGGAAAAGCCCAGGTGGCTTGGGATTTTTCCTGGTTCTTAATCAGTCACAAACCGAAATTTTCTTGCGCAAAGATATACACAACTCCGACACAACAACTTTTTTGGTCTACCTCCTCTTGTGGGTATTTTTTATTGGTTTGATGGGAATCGTGGGGGAGCAGGGGAAATCTTGGTGGCTTTTGTGCGTTGGATGCCGGGTTACAACGTTTGGGGGCGGTTTAATGGGAAAGAAACCGCGCCGCGCTGTATGGCTTCGGCAGCGAGAGGCTGGGGCCGGCCGTTGCTCGAAAGAGGCGGTTCGGCCTTGTAAGTAAATGACGATAGAGAGTCGAGAGTTGAGAGAGACAAAGAGAGAGAGGGCGTCAAATGCCTGTTTTCCCACTATTACAAGACTTGCAAGTTCCCATTCGGTCTAGACTGTGTCACTGTATCTGTAAAGTTGGGTGATTTGCAAAACTAGCGATTTTGACGTCTCCACGGCCGGCGGCCAGGTTGCTTGCCTGCGCCGCCTCATCGTCATGGGTGTGGAGGCTGAACCGATGTGACGTGCATGGTGAGAAGACGATCCCGATGTTTTCTGGAAAATGATGTTACCGGCGCCTACCGAAGCGTCGTTTCCTTTTTTTCTGGGTATCTGCTGGCTGCTCTGGGGGATCTGCTGGGAGGGATTATGTATCGGATGGGTACTGCTTTTGCTTTTTGGGCGAAACGGCGTCGTGATGCGAGATTGCAGAGTCGGATCGTGAGCCGGTGGGCGAGGCGAGGCGAGGCTCTGCCACTTCTGGGGTTTTGCTGTGGGCGCTTTTGGCAGTGGACGGGGCTAGGTAGGCTAGGTAGCCTAGACCAGGCTGGGCCACGAGTACGTATAGAGAACCAGACTTGTTGGTTTCTTGGATTCTGTACCGGCCGGGTGAGTGAGTGATGGCAGACGGATATGAGACTTTCTGTTTTTAGACGGCTTTTTGGTGAGAGCCACGTGGAACATGCATGGGGGCCGGGTAGGATTACGTGCGGGATCAATGAGTATTTGGAGATGTGAATGCTATGTACTCCTCGTTTTTGTGACGAGGCTGAGCTTGGATAAGGAAGTACGAAGAAGTGCCGATGAGTGGTGAAGTAGTGATAGTAGACGTTGCATGTTACACGAGAGACACGAGGGACGGGGCGCAGCCGCGCAAGTGCTGACGGGCAATGCTACCTGCGCGTAAGCTGGCTGTTGAATCACTCTGTGCTGCTGGTGCATCTGTTGGCCTTTCGCCTTGAGTATTACCGCCGGCTTTGCTTGAGTTACCGTGTCAGAATACGTCTGCCTAAGTTAGGAGGTGGTAGTATCAAGTAATCCCTCACAGACCTACGCAGGTCAGGTTAGGTTGGATGAGTAAAGATGCCATTGTATCCGTAGGAGGAATCTATGGCTCGGGGAAATCAAATCCCACTTGCTGTCGGCGTTGCATTAAGCAAGCGCTAAAAGGGGTAAAAAGCATCTACTGTCGTGCCGTCCTGCGGCCCCCTTCATGTCTGCCTGTGTCTAGCATGAAGTTCTCGATGTCGAAGTCGACGTCCTAAAAGTGTGTGGCGTTGGACAAGCTCGAGACGGTGTCAAAGCCGCGGGGGGCCGAGCCGGGGAAACGGGGGAAGGGGGCGCGAGGTGGCGATGGGTGGTGGCCCACTAACACGAGGTCTGAGGGCGCTCTCTTTCGACCTTACTCGATCACAGGAACGGTGTATTTGTGTATTTTATTCCAAGGGGATTTGTTGGGGGCCGATGATGACTGGGTTTCTAGGCGTAGGGGTGTTCGTACGTTACTGGGCATATTTTGGGAGTGGGATCAAAGTCCGAGGTGCGGAACTGAAGACGGCATTGTGCGGTGAGGACGGCAGATAGGCCAATTCTCCGTGCCGTGCCCACACTTGGGAACCGGAACGTACGGGAGTTGTGAGTCGTGTCCTGTGCCTTTTCCTTGCATGCCGTACAGAGTGCGTCTGTTAAAAAGAGAAAACGTACTCCGTACCCGCCTGAAGAAGATGATCTGGAAATGAGACGGAACGCGGATGTGTACAATGTGCAATGCGGATGGATCCCGTCCTCTTGGTGCGCGCGGGCGAAGTTTCCCTCGCCGTCTTTCTTTTTGGTATTAGAGTTTGGGCCATCCCATCTTTTTGCGTGTGGTAGGGAATGCCCTGCGAGAATGGAGGCTGGCCACGTTCGTCCCAAGGAGAGTGCGCCCATAATAATTGATTAAATACTTAGAGCACGCGCCCACAGATGGGCTGTCGTCTTCTAGCGGGCGGGATGCAGGACGGTTTGGCGCCTTTTCCAATGAGGCGGTCTGTATCCTCGAAATAAGTCTTCCTGCGACCTCGATGGAGTCAATGCTAAAAGAGACAAGATGCCGTGTTTGCTGGCGTTTCGATGGCGGGTCGAAACATGACCCAAGAAAGTGTGCTGAGCCAAGACAATGTGCGTCTAATGAATGAGTGGGTGATGTTGGCGGGTTCGATGGTGTTCTTCTTGGGGGCGAGTCCAAGGGTACAATGCCATTGACAGCTGGGACAGTGGACGGGTGCCGCGGGCGTTCAAGTACCGCGTCGTGGCACCTGCGTTTTTTTCGGGCGTCTTGTCCTCTTTCTGCAGGCAGTTTGCAGTTGGCACTTGCCCTTTTCCTTCACCAATGACGTCGGGCCCTCTGGTTTTGCGGGGGCAGACCGAAGAAAGTGTGCTGCCACCAGCTCGAAAAAAGGCAAGGCTCCCCCCCCTTCCTGTTGTTGGGTCTTTCCCCGGTGTGTCTCTCTCCTGCTCGCTTCCACCCTACCGTACCTTAGCAAGGCTTCCTTCCGTGGGACTTCAGACCAACCAACCAATCCATCATCGAAGAGGTCCTCCTCCTTCGTCCATCCATCAGCATCAGCAGTGCAATCAATGTCTTGGTATTCCCGTCGGGCAATGGTGGCAGTGGCAGTGCAGAAACGTGCCAAGACGCGCCAGAGACACGCTCTCTCCCTGACCTCATGATTGGGGGGGCCCTCCAGGTCGATGCCGACGCCATCCACGAGTGGTCTCCACGGCCACTTACTGGCCCCCGTCGTGACTTTTCGCCAAGACGACTCCAAGAGCGAACGCCGCTCCTACTGTTGCGCGTTGCTGGCGGCGCAGCTGCTGTACGCGGCAACCTTCTTTGCGCTTCTTAGGAAACAACTTGTGTGTTTCGCCTGTCTTATGGCTGTCGTGTGTCTTGTCTGTATCTGCTCGCGTATCTCACTCTCTGCTGCCATCTTTCCGCCCAGATCAGATCGACGCAAGGCTCTGTCCATTTGTCGGGTTGGCGGAGTCGCTCTTCTTTCCCGCCCGGCGCTTCCTTCGACGTCCGTCCTTTTTGGGAATCCAACGCCGCCCGACTTCTTGTGACCAATTTTCTCTCGACTTCTCCCTTTCTCATCTCCTTTTCGCACTTGTTTTTCACGTATTCATTCCAGCATTACCACGGGTGTTCCATGCACTATTCGCCTTGTATCGTTAACCCCGGCGTCACCTAATCGCTGGGCCGAAAAACTTCAGTTCCCTTCCGCCAGCACCCGTGACGTCGAAATCGCTGATCTGACATCTCTTTGACGCCCACCGCGACGGTTTCAGCCCTGCGAACCCAGCATTTCAATCTGTATCCGTATCCCCGGCTGCTTGCACTGACCACGACATTGGCGTTCCCTCGCGTCGCAGCTCGAAGCCACGCCAGATTTAGCAAGGAACGCGCCACAATCCTGGGTCGAGACCAATGAAGACTACCACGCGCGAGCCACTGTGGTGAATCCGGCCCGCCAGCAAGGGGAACCGTCTGGAACAAGCGTCATTCTGCCGTCTGTCTAGTCGTCAAGCTAGCTGTTCTTGCTAGCCTCTCTGCGACTAACCCCGTCTGCGCCAGGCACTTTCCATCTGCAGCGTCTGCGGTTTTGGAGGAGAAATCTGGGCCTGGACTGGCCAACACAGCCTAGACAGAAACCGACCAAGCCTCGCCCCTTCAAGAATGGATAGCTGGGCCCCGGGTGACGCCTCTTCCTCTGCTGCTCCCCAGCATGAAGACCCCGACGACCCCGCCTCGAGTCCTCATCTGCCGTCCGCAACGTCTGCAGCAACCTTCGACACTGCTGATGACATCCCGGCGCCCTCAGCGAGTCCCGCGCCAACTCGCGCTGCTCAGAGAATACAGCCGAGACGAGCCATCACCGATCCCATGGGCAGTAAGGGCACCCTCGACGGCGGCCACGTCCGCTTCTCGGATGATGTGCCGCGTGAATCCATGCGTAGCTTCGACCCGGCGGACTCGCATCCCAATCCAAGCAGTCGTCATGGTCTTTACACGATCCCGTCAAGAGGAGACTTGGAAAGCCACATCTTGCCAGAGCCGTCGACGTCGCGCGCCCACCCGAGCAGTGACCAGAGCTCTGTGCAACATTCAGAAGAGCTCAAGTATCCCATTTATCGACCAGAGCCAGGGAAGCGCGCAAAGTGGCTTGTTGCGAAGGAGACGCTGCCTGAGCAGCTGAAGAAGGCGTACAATGTGTATGTCGTGCAGGGCTTGTTGCGCCAGAAGCCGCTTCCACCGAGCGCAGATGGCAGGCATGTTCCTCTGAACACGGCGAGAAAACGAGACGAGGCTCTCATCGATGAGCGCACTAGGAAACCGTACATCAGCAACTTCATTCGATCCAGTCGCTACACGATATTGAGCTTCTTGCCGAAGCAGCTTTTTTCACAGTTTAGCAAGATGGGCAACTTCTACTTCCTGGTCGTCGGTATTATTCAAGCAATCCCCGGCTTGAGCACCACTGGACGATGGACAACGATAGGGCCCCTTCTCGCCTTTGTTTCCCTGTCGATGGCGAAAGAGGGCTATGACGACTACCGGCGATATCTGCTTGCAAAGACTGAAAATTTGAGTCGAACGCTGGTTCTGGGAGAAAGATCTAAGAAAGCAACTGCCAGCATGAAGAGGCACAGCGAGGCAGAGGATGCAGAGGCGTCGCTCAAAAAGAACTCGGATAATGGTTGGACTGAAACCGAATGGCAGGATCTCAAGGTCGGCGATGTCATCAAGCTCGGACGAGACGATGATGTTCCTGCTGACATTGTGCTGTTGAGCGCGTCCGGGCCCAACAGCACGGCATACATCGAAACGATGGCTTTGGACGGAGAGACAAATCTCAAGGCGAAAAGAGCGTCTCCACTTCTTGCAGAGAGCTGTTCAACTGTGGAAGGGATCGAGTCATGTGAGGCCATGCTTGTTTCCGAGGACCCCAACCTCGACCTTTACAGATATGATGGTCGCGTGACCGTCAAAGAGGAGACGCTGCCTCTGTCGCTGGACAACGTCATCTACCGTGGATCGACTGTGCGTAACACGACCGAGGCGATTGGGCTCGTCATCAATTCCGGCGAAGAGTGCAAAATCAGAATGAACGCCCACAAGCATGTTCGAACCAAGGCGCCAGCAATGCAGCGAGTACTGAACAGAATCGTGATTTGGCTCATTTTTGTGCTTCTCTGCCTGAGTAGCGGTCTTACTCTTGGCTACAGCCTCTGGAAAGACGAGACGGAAAGGAAATCGTGGTATTTCCATGGAGACACGTTGACGCTTAGGAAGATCTTCATTGCCTATGTTCTCATGTTTAACACACTGATTCCACTATCACTCTACATCAGCTTGGAGATCATCAAGATCATCCAATTCTACATGATGGGAGATGTCGAGATGTACGACCCCGTTACCAACACACCAATGGTTGCGAATACGACGACGATTCTCGAGGATCTTGGTCAAGTAAATTACGTCTTCTCAGACAAGACCGGTACCTTGACAGAAAACATCATGCGTTTCCGCAAAATGAGTGTCGCTGGCACCGCCTGGTTGCACGACATGGATATCGAGAGAGACGAGCAGGCCAAGCAAAAGTTGATCGAGTCGGCTCGCAAGAAGCGAAAAGGCAAGGGCAAAGACAGGAAGAAGGCCGTCGATCAACCCGACGACGGCGCGTCGCAGCCCTTATCAGCTAGAGGCCGGCCCTCCGTCAGCTCATTTGCGCGCGGGAGATCTATCAGCAGGGCTCCAGAGGCAGATCCTGAGCTCAAGACTGAGGATCTGCTGGAGTACTTACGACGAAAGCCAGACACTGCTTTTTCGAAAAAGGCAAAGCAGTTCCTTCTTTGCATCGCCCTCTGCCACACTTGTCTCCCCGAGACCTCGGACAACGGCGAAATCGAGTACCAGGCTGCTTCTCCAGACGAGCTCGCGCTTGTAGAAGCTGCGCGCGACCTGGGGTACATCGTCATTGATCGGCCGGCGCAGTCGATTCATCTCCAATTGCCAGATGCCAATGGGTCGATTGTCAAAGAGACGTACCAGGTTCTCGACGTGATTGAGTTCAGCAGTCAGCGAAAGAGGATGTCAATCATCATCCGCATGCCAGATGGCAGAGTCTGCGTGTTCTGCAAAGGCGCCGATAACGTCATTTTGCCTCGTCTAAAGCTGAGCGGGCTAGCCAGTCAAAAGGCGGATGCCGTGCAGCGGAGAGCCTCGATCCGAAGGAGTGTTGAGAAGGAAAAGGCTCACCAGCGCATGAGCAATGGCGGTACGCCCCGCAGCAGCATGATGCTTGCACGAACGTCCGTGTCGGGTCGTCGCAGTCTAGCGATGAGGCGTGAAAGTCTGAGAAACTCTGGAGATTTACACCGACGAGGAAGCGCCGTTACTGACGACACCGAAATGTGGTCTCCGCAAAGAGTTTCACACGATGTCCTGTCGCCGATGAGTCCTCAGGAAATTTGGCCCTCTCCACGGCCCAGCATGGCCATGAGCGAAAGTGAGATTGATGAGTTCATTGATGAGTCAGTCGCGCTTAATGAGGGCGCAGTCTTTGAGAGGTGTTTCCAACATATGAACGACTTCGCATCGGATGGTCTGCGAACTCTGCTCTACGGATACCGTTACATCCCAGAAGACGATTACATCTCGTGGAAGAAGCTCTACCAGGATGCTACAACTAGCCTAGACAACAGGCAAGAGAAGATTGAAGCCGCTGGTGAGCTGATTGAAGACAAATTCGATCTCGCTGGTGCAACAGCCATCGAAGATCGCCTGCAAGAAGGTGTACCCGAAACCATAGAAAAGCTTCGTCGAGCCGAGATCAAAGTCTGGATGCTCACTGGAGACAAGCGAGAGACCGCCATCAACATCGGACACTCCGCCGGTCTCTGCAAGCCCTTCTCAGAAGTCTTCATCCTGGACGCTTCAATGGACAATCTCCAGGACTCCATCCTATCCACTCTCGGTGAGGTCTCTAGAGGTATGCTTCCTCACACGGTCGTGGTTGTCGACGGTCAGACCTTGGGCACCATCGAGGACGATGAGGACCTGGGTTTCCTGTTTTTCGACCTAGCGGTCAGAGTTGATTCCGTCATTTGCTGCCGTGCCTCCCCATCTCAGAAAGCTTCCCTTGTCAAGCGTATTCGCCGACAAGTACCACATTCTCTGACCTTGGCTATTGGAGACGGCGCAAACGACATCGGTATGATCCAAGCCTCCCATGTCGGCATCGGTATTTCTGGCCGCGAGGGTCTGCAGGCCGCCCGCATCTCAGACTACGCCATCGCTCAATTCCGTTTCTTGCAACGCCTTCTTTTCGTCCACGGTCGTTGGAACTATCTGCGAACTGGCAAATACATACTGGCCACCTTTTGGAAGGAGATAGTGTTTTTCCTCCCACAAGCCTACTTCCAACGTTACAACGGACACAGTGGAACCTCTTTGTACGAACCTACGAGCTTGGCAGTGTTCAATACGCTTTTTACTTCCCTCGCAGTCATCCTTCTGGGTGGTTTAGAAAAGGATTTGCAAGCGAAGACGCTTCTGGAGTATCCTGAGCTTTACACCTACGGCCATAGAAACAGCGCCTTCAACGTCAGGCTTTACATCGGATGGACGATCATGGGCTTGATTGAATCCGCAATCATCTACTGGGTGATGTTTGCGGTGTACGAAAAGTTGCCTTTCGATCTGAACACCGGCCTCTACGCCATGGGAACTGTACCGTTCACCGTCTGCGTAGTGTTCATCAACATCAAGCTGCTGTAAGTATTGACCCTATATCCAGGGGTGTACTCATGCTAATTAGTAAAGGATCCTTGAAATGGAGAACAAGACCCTGATAATTCTGGCTGGCTTTCTGCTCTCGGTTGGCGGCTGGTTTCTGTGGTGTATCCTCTTGTCCGTTATCTACAAAGGTCGGACTGGGATTTACTTTTTGCACAGAGAATTTCTCGACAACTTCGGCAATACGCTCAACTTCTGGGCGGTGCTCTTCATCATCCTTTCAGCAGTCATCGTGTTTGAATTGCTTTTCAATGCTATACGACGCGTCTACTTTCCACAAGATGTGGACTTCATGCAGCGCCTTGAGAGGGATGGTAGGAAAGGGAAAGGTGGGGTGGAAACAGAGGATGAAGCAACAATTCTGGAAGCCATCGGGCACAAGCATGCCTCGGGCGATGGCCAGGGCGGCCACACCAACACAGAAGGTGTGCCTAGGAAGAGCCACCACTCTGGCCGGCCATCACATCACACGATCCGCATGTCGCGCAAGTCAAGAGACGAGACCGCAGCACGGGCTTTCACACCCCCTATTGAAGAAACTAGCGGTAGTTTGGAGCAGGTGGCAAGTGGATCTAGGCAGTCGAAAAAAACAGTGCTCTCTGTTGCGACAAAGTGGCTAGGTAACACAAAAGGCGGTCGTTCTGCTAGCCCCATTGAGCTGCGGTCAACCGGGCATAAGCAAGCATGAAAGACGAAGGGGCGCTCAGGACAACAATAGCATTATGTCTTTCATGACAAAAGGATCAGGTTACAGCATAGTGTTACCGGCATGGAGCAGGTGGTGCATACGATGAAGGGGCCCGTCTCTGGAAAGCCAACACCAATGGCCTGGAACAGTCCTTTTCACATTTTGATACCACAAACATGTTGACTAGAAGTCAGCATACGGCGTTTGAGCATCATTTTTCAGGCATACAATAAACAGTAGAAACATTACTGATTCAAGAATTCTGGATGCTCCATTTTGTGACAGTTGACGAAATGCTTGTAGAGCTACCCAGTAAATTATGGATTAGGACAATAACGAAAAGAGTATGTACATGATCCTGGGTCTCGTGTGAAGTTCTATCCGTATCCAGCCATGCTCATGAATCCGATCCTCGTCAGTCATGAGTGCTGGTGGCGCAAGGTTGGGGCGTCAGTGGGATATCAAGTAGGGAAGGGGAGTATCTAGTTTTCCTCCCTCTTCTCCTCCTCAGACTTGTCCTCAGACTTGCTCTCCTCCTGCTTCTTGTCTTCGTCGTCCTTCTTCTCATCCTTAGGCTCTTCGGACTTCTTGTCCTCCTTGGACTCATCCTTCTTTTCGTCCTTGGACTCCTCGGCCTTGTCGTCAGACTTGTCCTCGGACTTGGACTCCTGCTTAGGCTGCTCGTCGGCCTTTTCGTCCTTCTTCTCCTCGGTCTTCTCCTCCTTGGGTTCCTCGGACTTCTCCTCGGGCTTGGACTCCTCGACCTCCTCCTTGGCGGGTGCCTCCTCGTGCTTCTCCTTGTGGGTGGCTTCGTGGCCGTGGCCGTGAGCGTCGGACTTCTTCTCGCCCCAGGGGAGGATTACGGCGAGACCGGCGACGGTAATGAGTGCTGAGCCGAGGGCGCTGGGTGGGACATTGTCAGCGATCGTTCAGTCAGAGGCATGAGCATTGGAGTTGCCGAGCGGTAGGAAGCCCGTCCGAACTCCAATTGGCCAATGAACTTACAGAGGGAGCTCGCTCTGGGGCTTCGCGGCGCCATGCTGGCTCGCGTAGGTCCTCTGCGCGAACTGAGGGCGGAACTGGGGACGGATTGTCCGGCGCGCCGAAAGTCGGAGGGCGGAACGGAGGGAAGCGGCTCTGGAGAAAGACATTGTTGGCTTTTTTTGTTTTCTTGTAATTGAATGACAAAATTAATATAAAGACACAGTATAGTACAGAGGAGCGTTTGAGCAACCCAATTGAGTCGTTTTTCTCTTCAGACGTGGCTTTTTCGTGAAGTACCGGAGAGAGGGAAGGGGAAAAAAAGGATCTCGGGTGGCTTAGGAAAAAAAAGAAACACCAAGAATCCAAGGGGTGATTCGGCAAAGGTACCTGCTGTGCTACAAACGGAAGTGTTTCCCACTTCACAGGCTGCCCGGCTGCCGTCCGAAGTTTAGAGCTCGGAGCTGCGAGCTGCAGAGCAGCCAAAAGCACTGGCGCCAACAGCTGGGGGTGGAACCGGGAACGAGCTTCTACGGGGGCCTGTAGCAGAAAAGGCCCTTCATTGGCTGGCGAAAGAGCTGGATGGTTCCAGCGTGCCGGGGCGAATGGCTCCCCGCAGCTTCTGTGGTGACGACATTGCTGGGCCTGCACAGACTGTTTCCCGATGGAATGCGATGTTCTGGCTGTCTGGACTTATGTAATCTCGGCAATGGATTTAGCTTTAGTCCGAGGATCTCGAATTGAAGGCACTGGACCTATCCCCTCGCACGGCCACTGAGTGGAGGCAACTGCGGGCAGTCACAAAGGGTGGGGGTCCACTTTCGCGGGGCAAGACCTGGAACGTCCTGGGAGCAGCACCTCTTAGGTCCCCGACAACGCCTTCCTGCCTAGAGCTGCCAACCCCACCAACAACCTACCTCTCTTCACGAGGGTCTCTTGTTGTCGTTTATCATAAAACACAACAAACCAATCTCTCTACGGCATCATCTTCTAGTCTATTTCCAACCTATTGCAGACTACGCGGGCCGGTCACTCTTTCCCTACTCTCTGCATGGTCAGAGCCACCGCTTCCCGCTAACACGCCATCTGCCGCCTCTCAACCTCTCCGTCTTCCTTAACCCATTTTTCCCCCGATCAAAGCATCAATCAACCCGTCAAGATGGCTTCCTCGAGCGTGCCCGCGAACCCGACGCCTCAGACCGTGATTGGTCTCGTCCAGAAGCTCGGCGACGCTGACCCGGACTTCCGCTTCATGTCCCTCAACGATCTGCTCCAGGTCCTCGCAAACGGAAAGCCCGACTTCCTCCACCATGACTATAACGTAGCCGCGCGCACAGTCGACAGTATCATCAAGACCCTGGACGACCAGAATGGAGAGGTGCAAAACTTGGCCATCAAGTGGTGCGTGAATCCCTCCTGCCCCCTTCTGAACCGCAAGAAGCACTCGCTAACAGATGGGTAACCAACAGCCTCGGCCCCCTCGTCACAAAAGTACCGACCCCGATCATCGCGCCCATGATCGAGAAGCTTTCGGCGATAAAGCTTAAGAACTCCGTCGACAACGCCGTCCCGTCCCTCGCGCTGCGCGCCGTCATCATGGCCCTGCCGAAACCCACACCCGGCCTGCCCCCGTCCAAAGAGGTCCAGGAGTCCTACGTCGCCGTGAGCCGGGTGCTGATCCCGCGTTTGCTGGGTCCCGGAGGCAAGGTCCAGGCGCAGTCTGGCACCAATAACATCCAGCTCCCGCCTGTGCCGCCGGGCCTGTTGAAGGTCGACAAGAACCTCAGCGCGGAATCAGTCGACATTCTCATCGAGGTCGTCAGGTGTTTTGGAGTCATGCTCTCCCCGCTTGAGGTTGAGGCGATGCAGGACGCGGTCATCAGCTTGCTGGAGAATGACAAGACATCTTCTGTCGTTAAGAAGAGGGCCGTCGTGGCGATTTCTATCCTGGCGGTCCACCTGTCGGACGACCTGCTGAACCAGATGGTCACGCGCATGGCTAACAACCTAGGCAAGCGTGATATCCCCGCGGTTACGCGCCGTCTCTACATCTCCATTACCGGCTCTATGGCGAGGTCGATCCCCGCACGATTCGGCACATATCTGAGCACCCTTGTGCCTTTCATCATGCAAGCTCTTAGCGAAGGCGAGCTGGAGCAGCACTTGGAGGAGATTAGCGACGGAGACGACGTCGGTCTGGACTTTAACGAGGTTCGCGAGTCTGCTTTGGTGGCACTGGAGGCTTTCCTCGCAGCATGCCCAACAGAAATGCGCCCCTTTACCGAAGACACTATCAAGGCGTGTCTCCGATATCTCAAGTACGACCCCAATAACGCTCAGATGGATGACGACGAGGACATGGAGGTCGATGAGGAGGAGGAAGAGGAAGACGCCGACGATGAGTTTGATGACGATGCCGGCTTTGATGACGATGACGACGCGAGCTGGAAGGTCCGTCGTTGCGCCGCAAAGGCTCTATACACTCTCATCTCGACCCGCGGAAGCGGCGATTTGCTCGAAAATGGCGTCCTTTACAGCCAGGCCGGCCCTACTCTCGTCAAGAGATTTGACGAGAGAGAAGAGAATGTTCGTCTGGAGGTCATCTCCTGTCTGTCCCTCCTCGTTCGCAAGACCGGCGAGGGCATCTATCCCACCGATTTGTCACTCGACGACCAAGAGCAAGAGGCCCCGAGCCTGATCCCTGTCAGCCGGAAGCGTAGGCGCCAGAGCAGCGGCGGTGGTTCCATGGCTGCTCATGTTGCGACTGGTCTCACATCACCCACTCTCGAGCGAATTCCTTCGACCGGCCCTCGCGCCGACTTGGCTCGCTTCACCCCTACGATCGTAAAGGCGTCCACAAAGTTGCTCAAGGGCAAGGTTATTCCCACTAAGCAGGCCATCATTAACCTCCTTGACGACATAATTACGGTGCAGCGCGGAGGTCTGTCTGACTACTTCAACGATGCCATTGGCCCCATCATCGAATCGATCAAGCCTACCGGAGCCTCTGCTCTCGCTTCCTCCTTGGCCGCTTCTGGTGGTAACGCGTCTGCCACTCCCAGCACACTACGTGTTGCGGCCCTGAAGCTTACCAGCGACATTGCCAAGACTCACTCTTCAAGTCTACTCCAGCCTTACCTGACCAAGATCGTTGCTGGTGTGGTGGCGGCCGCCAATGACCGCTTTTACAAGATTTCCAGCGAAGCCATTGGCACGATTGAAGAGCTGGTCAAGGCTATTACGCCCCCTCGTTCCAAGATGACGGCGCAGAAGTTCAAGGGCGAGCTGCAAAAGCTTTTCGACACGATCATGGATCGCATCACCGCAACCGATGCCGATGCCGAGGTCAAGCAACGGGGTATTCACGCTTTGGGCGTCCTGTTGTCGAGAACGTCTGGCGCGGATGGTGCTGGCTTGATTGCTGCCGACAAGCGTCAAGCCGCCCTCGCCGCTCTGCTCGATCGTCTCAAGAACGAGACCACTCGACTTGCAGCCGTCAGAGCCGTCGATAACGTCGCCGCCTTTAGCACCAGCAGCGGGCAACTCGAGACGGCTTGGATTCGCGAGGTGGCTCTGGAGCTCGCCGGCCAACTGCGTAAGGCGAACCGATCTTTGCGCGGCTCTAGCATCCAGGCTCTGAAGCACTTGATCGTGTCTCCCACGTCCAAGGGTCAGCTTGATGCAAACACCATCCAGGGCCTGGTCTCGGCACTGGTTCCTGTAATCAGCAATCACGATACCCACCTCCTGGCCCCCGCACTGCTTATTCTCGCAACTCTGGTCGAGGAGAACGCAGGCCTCGTTGTGAACCAATCCATGGTCGCAACTATCTGCACTCTTCTCAAGTCGAGTTACGCAAGCATCGTTCTGGATCAAATCTTGATCCTCGTCACCAAGGTTGGTGAGAGTGGCTCTGGCCAAGGTCTCATGCAGGGTATTCTCAAAGAAGTTAGTATCGAAGGAGACCCGGTCGTTGTTGGCAAGGTCATTGGTGCTCTTCTCGTAGCCAGCGGAAGCTCAGCTGGTGTCACGATTGATAGCTTCATTTCCGAGCTTCAGAGCAGCACGCAGAAGAGGGATGACGCTAGAATCAGTCTTGCCTTGGCAGTGCTTGGTGAAGCCGGTCTGCGACTAGGACCCAACTCTCCTCTCAAGCCGGATCTGTTCCTGAAGCAGTTCCATGAAGAGCCCGACAAGGTCTCTATCTCCGCCGCGGTAGCTCTTGGCCGTGCTGGTTCGGGCAATGTGTCCCAGTACCTCCCGGTCATCTTGGACACCATGCAGAAGGGTGGCAACACGCAGTACTTGCTGATTCAATCGATCAAGGAGATCTTGCAGCAAGTCACCGTTCTGTCCGCCGAGGTTTCCAAGTTCGCCGCGCCAATTTGGCAGCATCTGCTTTCGGCGTCTACTATCCCCGACAACCGCGTCGTCTGCGCGGAGTGTGTTGGCCGCTTGACCATTATTGATACCCAGACATTCATGCCCCAGCTCCAGGTAAGCGCCCAAGGTCACCTCTTGTAGCAATCTGCTAACAGCTTGTAGTCCCTTCTCAGAGATCAGAACCCCGACATCCGTGGCATGGCCGTGCAGGCTGTTCGATACACGCTGCCTGACAGTGACGACGCTTTCGACGCTATGCTCAAGAACGTCCTCGTTGACATGCTTCTCGTCATGCTTCAAGACACGGAGATGGACAACCGTCGCTTGGCCATGTCGACGTTGAACTCGGCAGCCCACAACAAGCCCGATCTCATTCTGCCCCACTTGGGCGAGCTGATGCCGTATGTGTTGTCCGAGTCGGTCATTAAGCCGCACTTGATTCGTGAGGTGATGATGGGTCCCTTCAAACATATGGTGGATGATGGCCTGGAAGTCCGCAAGGTATGTATTTCGTGCTTCTCATTGGATTACGCTAACTCGCTTTGCAGAGTGCCTACGAGACGTTGTACGCCCTCATGGAGACGGCATTCTCACGGATCAACAACATTGACTTCTACGACCGTGTTGTCGCTGGTCTTAAGGACGACAATGACATTCGCAGTCTGTGCAACCTGATGGTTTCCAAGCTCATCGTGCTTGACCCCGATGAGACGGCTCGTCGCCTCGATACGATTGCCGAGGCATACCGGGCGATCCTGTCGACCAAGTTGAAGGATGGTGCCGTCAAGCAGGACGTGGAGAAGCAAGAGGAGGCCAACAAGAGCGTCCTGCGTGTGACCCTCCTGCTCGGAGACAGGCACAAGAACAACAAGGCGGGCTCAGGC
Source organism: Colletotrichum chrysophilum (assembly GCF_026319265.1). Classification (NCBI taxonomy): domain Eukaryota; kingdom Fungi; phylum Ascomycota; class Sordariomycetes; order Glomerellales; family Glomerellaceae; genus Colletotrichum; species Colletotrichum chrysophilum. The sequence continues at coordinate 418,840 of NW_026517298.1, read as the reverse complement.
AATGCTGTGGCCAACGCCAACGCTGGAGGCGGAAGCCAGGTGTGGAATGCTTACTGGGAGTGGGTGAACAAGGAGTTCCAAGCGTCGCTTAGAAGTCTGCGCGAGGAAAGCAAGGAAGCCCGCGTGTTGTAAGCAGGGGATCTTTTGGCCGGGCTGAATACCTTCTGGCGTTAGTGAACATGGAGTAGCAGGAACTAGAACAAAGCATTACTCTATGATCGGGACTCGAGTTATCGGGAAACTATTCGTGCTGCTTCGTGAGAAAGCCATGAGCGACTGAAAAGATATCCGCGGTAACCCACCCATACCGTAAGGGGAAGTCACTAATAACCGAGACAAATCGGCGAGATGTTGTGCAGCGTAACAAGCTGTGATCCGCGACATTCCGATAAGCCCCACGCAGGGCACCGTCATATTACACAAGTAAGGCTGATCGGGACAGATTTACTGTCTTCAATGGTGGCGTGGGTGCGCGATTCCTGTTGGGTGATGGTGTAAGCCACGGGCTTGGCGGGAAGTCATGCTTGAGCGTTATGCTGGGGCCGGCTTACGTCCATCTTCACGCGCGAGGGTTATGGTACTCGCAGGATGGAAAACTTATAAGACGAGCTGCTTCTAGGCAAATGGTTTGAATTTAGAATAGTAAGATATTTCAATTCGGTATTTTCTTTACCTTAATTGAGTGCAGCTCCTTACACAACAAATCTGAACTACTGAACGAACGACACCAAGGCAATCATCATTACTACACAATTTCAACTTACACCATCACCATCCTTCACAACACCACAACCACCAACAAAAAATCAGCCATGGCAACCTCCCGCGCCTGGACTTTCACAGCCCGCGGCGCCCCCCGCTCCGTCCTCTCCCTCACACCGCGCCCGGTTCCCACGCTCCCGCCCGCAGCCGCCGTCGTCTCAAAGTCCAAAGACAGCAGCGAGTGGCTCCTGATCAAGGTAGCCTACGCGGCTCTCAACCCAGGCGGGCACTTTTTTATGAGCATGATCCCCGCGGCCGCGAGGACGAAGACGGCCGTGCCGGAGATGGACCTGAGCGGCGTCGTGGCCGATGTCTGGACCCCTTCTGCTTCTTCATCTGCGGCGAAAGCGAGATTTCGTAAGGGAGACCGCGTCGCTGCGTTCATCCCCGTCTCGTTCGGTTGGGCCACGGGGACGGGCGCGCTGGCGGAGCACGTCGTCCTGCCCGCCAAGTACGCCGTCGCGGTGCCGCGGGGCGTGGGGCTGAAGGGCGCCGGGAGCGTGTTGACGGCGGGGTGCACCGCGCTCACCACGGTACGGGCCGCGGGGCTGAAGAGGGGCGGCAGAGTGCTGGTCAACGGGGCCAGCGGCGGGGTGGGGAGTTTGGCGGTGCAGATGGCGAGAGACGCCGTCGGGCCGGGGGGTGTTGTGGTTGCGGTGTGTTCGGGGAGGAATGCCGAGATGGTCAGGGGGTTGGGGGCGGACGAGGTTGTGGATTACACCGCCTCCGGCAGGGTTTCTGATGTGTTGAGGGAGAGGTTCGGCGGGGAGAAGAGGTTTGACGGGGTTGTCGATTGTATCGGGGTGCAGGATGTGTACGCTTCCTGCGCGGCGTATGTGGTGCCCGGGGGCGTGTATGCGGCAGTTGGGATCAAGCCCGCGGCGCAGACGTGGGGGAGCTTTTTCAAGGCTGTGTGGACGATGCAGATGAATGCTGTGTGGCCTTTGGAGGGGTGGCTTGGGGGCGTGGGAAGGGTTTGGAAGGGGACGACGATGATGGATCCTGGGAGGACGTTGATGGAGGATGTTGTTGGTATGTTGGCGGATGGGAGGGTGAAGGCTGTGTTTGATAGGGAGGTTGCAATGGAGAACGTTGTGGAGGGATATGATGTTGTCGAGAGCGGAAGGGCTAGGGGGAAGGTTGTTGTCAAGGTTGGAGAGGAGTGAGCAGTTGTCAAGGATGGATGTGTTCGATGATTGTTTAGACGTATTACACATTGTTTATATCTGATCAGTTGGTCAACTTACTAGCTTGAATGAGAACCACTCTACCAAGCTCATTACCCCTTTTCTATGCACGCCCGCCACTCCTAGTACATTTCGAAGAAGCCTGTCAATCTCTGCCGCATGAGACATCGGTTTGAAGAGGATGTGGAATGAATCTGAGTGGTGAATCAGTGTGTTTAAATCGAATCAGCGGCTTCTTTCCCACGTGGCATCTTTTCCAACCTTGTCTTCCTCTGCCAGCGTCCCTCTGTGAAAGTAACCAAAGATGTCCTGGTCCGCCTCGGCATCAACACACCAGCCCCTGGTTATGTCTATAATCAAAAGCCACGACGACAGCCTTCGCGTACGCGAGCGCTGCGGCAAGGACCTGAAAGCAATTAGCATCTTTCCCCTCCAACTTACACACACTCCTTTCACATTCAAGGCTTACCATTACATGCATAATCTGATGACTGGCCCCAAACAGATCAAACGTCCTCGGGAACCACAACTCGGGAAACTGCCACTATCAGCGACCACACTCACTTTGTCAGGTGCAGGAAACGAATTCTAACCTTGGCCCAGTATACCAAGACCGCCAACGCATTACACCCAGCCGTCGCCAGTATCCACGGGCCACCGACCCGCGCCCACTCTACACCAGCCCCAAACACCAAAGCACCATGCCCGATCGGCAACACAAACGCCGCAGCGCCAAACGTGGCAAACAGCGCGGCGCGGTGGTGACCCAGATGCACGGCGCCCAGGTTCGGCCTCGTCGTCGCCGCGGCGCACAGAGCGGCAAGCGTGCCCGTCAGCAGGACGTAGGCATCGCGAGTGCGCGGCGAGCAGGGGAAGGTGTAGTGTGCCAGCGGCGCCGTGGAGCTCCACATCAGAGCCAGCACGCCGTGAAAGTCCGCTTTTATGCCGGCAAGGTAGTAGGGTTCGCTGTGAGACATGAAGGTATGGAAGCTTGAAGGGGAGATGTGTTCGTGTTAGTAATGTGTGGTTAACTGTCAGGTGGACATGTGAGTCAGTCACTGGAAGGCTTTTACATACGCAGTTGAGAGAACGAAACAGACTGTAACACCTGATGCATAGATACTGCAGACAACGATATCTGAGGTGGAGGCGGTTGTCCATCTCGGGGAAATGGGATTGCCGAAGATGAGGAATGGAAGGGATATGAAGAGGATCGCCCCGATTATGTGTGAGTAGATGTTGACTGTCCGTTGGTTTAGTCTCAAAGTTGTCACTTGTTGTTGATCCCCGGGTTTTCTTACTCGTTTCATTGTGAACATATGTCCAGCTATGAAAGCACTCCCAGACTGAGAAGCATGCTGTTCTATGGTGGATGGTTAGTATCGCTCGAAGTTCCGGTCATGATACACACGTCAACTTACCGATAACCCGTCTTGATGTGTTCACTCCCACATCTCATACATCGTTAGCTGTCGCTTAAAGGAATGAGACAAACTCATCCTGAACTCACTGCTGCCATTCCGCTAGACAACTTGTCAGCAACTATACGCCCAAATCTCGTTGAGCAACAAACTCACGAAGCTCTTCCCATCTGAGCAGCGCGCTCACTTTCGTCTGCTTCTCCAGTGCCTCGGCCTGGCCGCCCCAACTCCGTAACCGCCTGCCGGCGCTCTCTCCACCAAAAGCCTTCTGCAGCCTCCGTCTCAAGGCAGATGTCGAAAGAAGGGCCGCCATTTCAGTTTGAGGGAGAGTTCTGCCCGTCAAAGTCGCCCAGGTCGACGTCCTTCAATCGTCCCTTACCCTGTCGACGAGAACGCAACGCAGCAATTGCGCAAAGTAATCGATCCGCAACTCACAGACGACCTAAAAGTCATCAACGGGATCCGAAGCGCTCAATTGTTTGCAAATATCTTGTGTCCATCAAGCGTAAATGACTATCGCGTCGACAAACATACTGCGCAACCAGAAATAAGAAGTCCCAACATGAACGACGTTCGTCACATTTACTCCTCACCTCAAAACCCAACAATCCCCGTGCTGTTTCCTCCATGTTCCCCCCTGCCGCCGCAGTCGCCGAACCAAATCCACAAACACGAAACCCGCCCCGGAAGCGCGCCGATCCGGTGTGTGTGTGGTCCCGCAGCATCGTCGCATCCGACCACCCGCTAAAAAATTGCGACGACGCTGATGCAGGCCCATGAATAATGCGCATGGCAGAACCAAGCGTGCTAAAAAAGAGAAATCAAATAGAAGAAGTCGGTTGGACAGAGCCTAAAATGCGCTAGTTGAGTTGGGTTGGGGCCAGCAGGTGGTCACTTGACGGAAGGGTGATGCGTGCAGGGAGGGACCCTGAGTTTTTGGAGAGACCGTTGTTTCTGAGGTTCAAGTCGATGTCGAAACGTTGCGGTGTGTAATGCTAAGACTTATGGGGATGTGTTGTTTGCTCAATAGCTTGTGTCATCCGCCTGGTGGGTTGGGTGATTTCTGAGGTCCGCCTTACGGATCGTGGAATTCCGAGAGGAGCATTTGAAAACAGCAATCGAATTAATACATCAGCCCTTCCTTGAGGAACTTGTATTGAAGCCGATAATACTACAGAGCGTTCATCTTCTTGGCCAGTATTACAGCCCAAGGTGAGCCAGCATAAGCAGAAATGCTCACCACGTACACTCTATAAAAGGAACGCTTCGTACCCAATCAGAATATCCGAAAGCAAATGACATCTTCCTACCATTCCATGATATCCTCACGAGGCCCGTTCCCTTTCGGAGCACACTTCTTCAACCATGTGAGGCCTGGAAGATTTCCCATGGCTTCTTATACTTTGAAATAAAAGAGTATTCAAGACGTATAGAACAGCAGCTTGGGACGCCCAAGGATGAGGCAAAGAGTCTGTCCTTTGCTGTTCCCCACTATCTCTGTGATTCAACTTAACCGGCGTTGACGATCGGGACAAGAAGATTTCTTCTGGCAAACACTGTTCTTCGAGAGCCTTGTAAATGTGTCATTAATGCCGAACAAGACATGCGGAAACACTGACTATTTTGTTGAACCAGACAGATGGGTCTGGGTTGTTGTGACGATGTAGCCAAATCCCCATCCGTCTTCCCCCATCCTCATGTATTAAAGGACCTTTAGTTGCTGCCATATGATTAAAGAAAACTTCACAAGAGATCTGTTCACCTGTTCCCAAACTTACAACTCTGACACAACTGATGAGACTTGCAGACAAGAAGCGGTTGCAGTCTACAGCATGCCATTTCTTAAGAGCATAGAAGGCGGTCTTCGCGAGGCCTGTCATTGTCCACCGTCTATTCCTCTACAATATTCCATGCAGGAATACATTCAAAATGCAGAGTCAAGAAAACAGACCTCTTGGTAACAACAGTAGCTATGGGCTCTTCTCAGACACCAACAACAGCCTCAAAGGTCTAAATGCTGTGTTCAAAGAAGCATATTCAAAAGTCGAGCTCAATTTTCTGTGCCCGTAAAAGAAAGACACACAGCGTCAATGACATCCCAAGCCCTATCTTTAACTATTTATGTATAAGTATTCACCATAAGTCCCGCAGTCAAGCCAAGGCACGTATCTATTCGTGCCAGTCTTTACAGACCCAAGCAATCACCTCCACCTGTCACTGGAGGCTTCAAAGAAGAGCCTCAGAGTCAAGATCAAGTGCCCTCTCGCAAGGCTCGTCAGAAAGAAGTTCATGCGAACAAATCGTCATCCCTCTTAGTCGCCCACATCCACCACATATACTCAGGGAATACACAGCGAACAGCTCCTCGCTGTTTGACTTATGCACTACTACAAAAGCAATTAAAAGGCAAACTACTTGGCAGCAAGAAAACCACTACAATTCATAAGGCCCAAAGACAATCACGCCCCGCAAGATTTCGTCGTCAAGAGGCCCAAATCTGCCGCAAACTCCTGCGTTTTAAAGGCGTGTGTATCACTGATCAGAGACTACATGAATAGAAGGATAAAAGTGCTAGTCCCAGGCAGATGCTATTTTCTAATCTAATCTATGGCAATTGCCCAGAGATTCCTCTCTATCAACCAACCCTCTGAGCATTGACAGGATTCATCAGGCCGGACTACCACCCCATTACTCACAATTCACATGGACACCATCCGTGCAACTCTCTATTGTCTTACGCTGCTGTCCAGAGAGTATTGCCCTAGAGCATTTGCAGTACTCGCGTGATATGCCTATCACACCCCAAGCCAGCGCTTATACGTCATAACCGTCATGCAGCCAGCTATCAGAAGCACGTAGAATGCAGTGTTAATCACCTACCTGGGTTAATGCCAAGACATCGTCACTACTCCAGTGATGATCAAGTCCGCCACGAGACCACCTTACCTGGCAATACTCCCAAACCAAAGGCGGATATCGATCACGTCCCGGCCAGACTCGCCTGGTCTTTGACGTCTAGTTTCAGAGGCATCCTTCTCTGTGTAACCTGGGCGCTGAGCATTTCAAATACCAGGGTACGGCACCCTTTTCTGTGCCCCCTAAAACCCATTTGCGGGAGACAACAGACAATGATAGGCGACCAAAAGCGGCCAGCCCCTTGGACATAAGCAATGGGAATACCAGGGCTTGCCCACGGCAACGAAAACATCCAAAACAAGGGGGACGCCGCGCCGTTGAGATTCCATGGCAGTGGTACACTTCTGCTTCCGGTAGGGCCCTGAAAGACGTTCAGGATCTTGATATCGACGCCTCCGTTCGGCTTGGCAAGCCTCTCGTGTAAGAGGCTCAGGGTTGACTGCAATACGCAACTTGTAACGGTTGCAGATCAGATATGTCAAGCCACCAACAGCCATAGACAGCTGGGCAGCAGTCTAGAAGACGACCTCGTGGACCATCGTTTGACTGCTGAGCGTAGGCGTTTGCCAGATATGGAAGAGCTCGCCCCTAGGCGCATGGCCAACGGCATTACCGGAGCAGTGACGACGCCCCCAGACTTCTGGAACAGCACCATAAGCCATTGTAACGCTCGACTTCGTCGTCCAGCCCTGTAAGGTGGTCAGCAGCGTGAGCGGGAAAACCTCACCCGCTGACACAAAGCAGGGGTCGGCCGCCGCGAAGGGATCTCAGCCCGGATGCGTGATGAGACAAAGAAATACTCTTATCAGATCCTTATATCATCTCGAGCAACGCTGACCGGCTCTGACTATCAACAACTCGGAAGATGCCCCGGGTCTAGCAACGCCCTGAAGACATTTCCCTGATCTCAAGGCGGCCGCCGACCGCCTCTTCATCTGAGAATCGGCTCGACGGGACCCAGGCCGGGCTCAGACCGTGTATTGTGGATTCGAGCGCTGCCGAAGTCGCCCGCCTGACTCGCCATCGGGCCGGGCCAGTTGGCGAGCGACTCAAGAGGCCGGAAGCAGAGAGGGGACGCCAACACCGGGTTTCTGGGATTTTGATTAATGACGAGAGAGGGTTGCTTACGTGCAGGGTTTGTTGCTCCATGCGCAGAGGTTACCTGTGGAGCGGGGAGGTAATTAACTCGTCCAAGGAGACGAGACTGTAACCTCAAAACCTCGCGATCATCCTTCGGTTGGGGGTGGAGATGTCACTGTCCACCCGCAAAAATGCCCCCAAGACCCTCTCTCGCGGGAGGATCAATTTCAGGCACGAGGCGAGGGGTGGACTTTGCGTAACGGAACCTTGCCGATCCATTCTTCCGCGGCTGAAGCTGTGTTCCGTTGAGTCGGAGGAGAAGTCTTTGGTCGACATTCTAGAGCTGTAGTGGGCGACACAGACCGAATACCTGGAATGGCGTTTGGTGAAGGTTCCTCAATGATGTGCAACGCGCCCCCAGCTCCTGTCTCAGACATGGCAGCTGCTAGTGCGACCAGCTGCTGTGGAATCATCCAGGATGAAATGCCCGTTTGGGTGATTTCCGTCTTCTAAAATCTCAAGTGTAGGAAATGAACCGGTGGTATGATGGGAAAGAGGCGAGCGCCCACAGTTTGCCCATCTTCTGGTGTACTGGGCCGCGAGTCAAGACCCCCCGCCTCTCCACGATTGGAAGGAATACGATGCCCCCAATGCTACCGTGGTTTGGTCTGACGCTAAGGAAAAGAGGTTTGTGCTCAACGGCAGGGGAAAGTGACTCCTACGATGACGGCGACGAAGAACCGTTAGAACGCGTTGCAATCGCATTCGTAGATGTGTCTGAGACATTGTCGAGACTAACGAAATGGTGGACGAAGACCGCGCGCGGCTGGACGGGTGCTGTATCCGGATGATTGAAGACGGAATCATCCCATGCTGGAAAGCAACGCATAGCTTGCGGCCAAAGAGGGTGTGCTGTCGCTGGTCGATCATCGTGACTTGCGGCTTCGGCGTGGGCTTCTCATGCAAGAATGGTGGTTGCGTGTGCTCGGGCTGGTAAGCCTGTGTTGCATCAGGAAGGAGCAGGAACGTGTCGAGTTCTTGGGCCGAAGCTATTGGTGCATGTATGTAAGCCAGCCACACGAGAATGCCCATGTTGGTGTACAAGTTGGCGGGACAAGCGGCATCGCAGCGGTTGCGCGGATCAGTCCAAGCGTGTAGTAGTAAGCTGGCCGTCGATTTTTGTCTCGTCCGAAATTGAGACTTGTAGGTGCTTTACGCTTCGCCACGCGATTGACAAGTCTCCTACGCAGATTCAGTTTGCTTAGCCGCGAGAGGAAAAAGAAAGCGAACAGCTTAAAAGTGTGGAGAACCCGATTCCACGCAGCATGACGGATCAGGGGGTGAACGAGGCACGACTAGACTTCTGGTAGCCGCAACTCTCCCCTTCACCGTTGTTCAAACCGTCTCAGGGCGGCTGGCAAGCCACATCACCGACGCCGAATAAGATGTGCAATGGGTAAGATCCCAAGACCATGGGTCGAAAGCTTCGTCTACATGCACCCAGGCTTGAAACCCGTGAATGTTGGCTGAAGATGATTGTTTTGATAGGCTTGTTCGGACTGACACTCCATCTTGAATCGGGGTTCGGAGAAGGCTGACACCAGGTCGGCGGTACATGCCAGACTCGAGGGGTGATATTCTCGCGATTATTGGTAGTGCCGTTGGGAAAGGCGGGAGGCTGGTGTATAGGCCTAGGCAGCTGGAAGCGATTGCGCTTGGGAACAGCGCAAACCCATCGGCGATGACGATACCGCCACTGATGGGAATGGGCAGCCTGGTCTGGCGTCAGCATGAAGGAATACCGTTGACACCAGGCCGTCATTCGGCCCCGGATTGGGGTGCTTTGTCCGCTCCTTAAACCCGTCTCTTATCAACCCTGATCCCAGCTGTTGCCGCTGTTGTTTGCGCTGCAAGATTGGCGACAATAGGCCAGGGGCGCATACGCTAGATGAAGCAGAAATATTACATTCAATGGTAGTGCGTTTTGATTCGCAACGAGGGGTATGTTTGGGCGAACAATGCCACCATCACTCTGGGCGTTGGCAGAAACGGCAACGGCAGATGGTGAGGGGCGAGAATCGTTATCAAAAGGCGGCGTACGTATTCATCCCAGCCAGCAGATACGGAAACCGAGATGACGCGAGAGCATGGCAACCAAACGGCCGGAGCAACCAGCTTGATGGCTCTCGGGGTGCTCCTCTCGCACGGAGACACTTTAATCGGAATCGGGCTTACTGCCGAAGGAGAGGAGTGCCTTGGAAGAAAGACCAAAGTTGCTCCCTTTGGGAGTCGACTCGGTTAGGCTTCCGCGGGCATTTCTAATTTGAAGGCGACGTCGGCTGCAACGGCTTGTCCAAAGCAGGAATTGGTCCGCAAGTGATTGCCGGAAGTTCTGCAGCAGAGTAAACAAGTCGACACCATCTCTGAGGTTTGAGTGCTGAGAGCCCTTGCTCAGTTCCGCACATGACCAGATATTTTTTGCCCGACAGGCCAGCTTTTGCCAGGGACGCCAGGGACGAGCGGCGTGGACTGGTTTAGCTCAGGAGGTGCGGATTTCAGGGCAAGGCACATTGATGGGGCCTCGGAGGTCTTGGTGCGCCGCATGCATTGCGATCTCCGCAATGGTGCAGAACCATGGCGAAGGAGCCGGCGAATCGGCGGAGTCAGGAACGGTTTGGACTGGCCACGTACGAATTTCAACCAGGCGTCGACAAAGTAGGACCTTAGTCTATGACGGTGACTAGTTGGTCAGTCCGGTCGGGCGCGGTGCGGTGCGGTGCAGGCTGAAAGTCAGAGAGGCCACATGGGCTTTAGCTTGGGTAGAGGTTAGCGTCGATGGACAATGCGATGCAACGCAATGCCATGCTAGGTATGTATGCCATGCCATGCGATTGTCTGCATGAGGTGCATATTTGAGGCGCCCGCCCGACTGCAGCGTCAACCGAGAATATGTGATTGTGCCGGCCGGAGCTGGTGTTGGAATTTGGCCGGAGCTCCAAATACAGTACGCTGCAGAGTGCAGGCTGCACGCATTGCCTGCAGCGAGAAGTGCGTTTGCGTCTGCGTTTGCATCTGGGGTGAACTGATGTTGGAGGGGAGCGGCGGAATGTGTGGACGACAGGTGGGGATTGAGAAGGGACGGTTCGGTCCCTGAGATCCGCAAGGTCCGCAGGGAGGGCTTATCCGCACCTATTTCAACTTGACTGGGCACGGCCGAGGCGAAGCGCGACGTTGGTTAGGAGGACGTTTTCTCTGCGGCGGTACGAAGAAGGAATGCGAGCGTGCGAGCGAGGGGGCGACGCCAAGCTGATCCAGTATGGTTCGATAGTGATGTCTCTCAAGTAGCGGTGGGGGGGAGCACGTATGGGGTTTCCCATCAGGCGATATGAAGGCATGTCAGTCTCTCCGACGACGGGTGGTTTTCATCGTGTCAACTGGCAAAAGGCTCCGAGAGCCCCAGTTGTTTGCGTCTTTCCCCCTTTCTTCCCGGCAGATGAGTCCGCAGGACAACGATCCACGAGTGATATGGTGTTGCGTAACGGACAGAGGCTCGTGGACTCGGATGAGGCAGACTAACACAGTATTGCGCAGTAGGCGAAGGACTAGCGCAGAGGAGGACGTAAGATCAGGTAGCAAAAGCCAGCAGCCGCGCTGGCCATCCCTTAGCTGATGCAATGCGATTCGCGAACCAGAGTGGAACATTTTGTGGTTAGGACAGAAGAAGGGAAGAAAACACGGTACTTCGTACAACAGAATTTGGACTCGTGCTACCCGGGATGGTGGGAGTGTCGCCCGTGCCGCTCTTTGGAAACGCGGGAGGCCCTGAAAGACGGGATGAGGTCTTGGGATGGCGGTGGGCGGGCTGGGATGATTTGTTGGGCGAAGCAGTTGATTCCGTCCTTTAGAGAGCAGGGAGTATTCGTATCTCAGGTCTATCTGTGTCTGTACCTGACACCGACGGACATGGCCCTCGTCGAGGTGAGGTCCAACGTGGAGCAGAGAGGCGAAGGTGAGTACGACTCCACATGTATCAGGCCTTCCCGCGGTGGTGCAAAGGCGCCTCGGTACCAGCCCGGCGGCGATTGATGGATGGTGTCGAGGGCGAAGAAGAGGGGAGTGAAAGGCAGCGCGGGTGTCAAGACTCCTTTTCCAGATGCGGTTCCTGGGACAGTGTTGTAGAACCAGGACGCGGGCAGCGTCCCGCTTCCCGAGATGCACTTGTCTTGTCTTGCATAGCATGGCATGGCGTGGGAAAGCAGCCTGAAACTGTACGACGGACGGTGCCTGGATGGAAGATGGAATTCAAGAAGGCAGAGACATACGTCAGTTGGGCCATGAGACGCATGGTTGGGACGATGCCATATGGGACGAGTGGTATCCGTCTTGGCCTGCCGAGACAACAAGGAGAGGTGAATGGCGCATACGTTTAAAAGGCGTCGTTTCTTTGGCGTTGGGAATGGAGACAAAAGACTCGGAGTTGGATGAAAGGAACACTGGCAGGCTCAAAGAAGACGGCGACGGGTCGGCGAGACATTGCATCGGGTGGATCGTGGAAAGATGGTGGTTGTGTGCTGTTTTCGGACAGTCTGATGGACGGTTGGCGCTGTTTGCAGAAGAGATGGGAGAGTTTGACGGGACCTAAGGTAAGGTGCTGGCTGGTCAGTGGCCACTGGTCAGTGATGAGTACCGTACGTTAGGTAGGTAATAGTTCGTCGTCGGTCGGTGTCTGGTGATGGAGGGCAGAGAGAGGGTAGGGGGTGGGGGCTCCGTACCTGGGCAGGGACCCTGGGGGCCTTGTCACTCCGGCGCAAGAAGGTGAGGTAGGGGCCCAGGGCGTTGCATGGGGGCAGACAGGACCAAGGGCAGGCTAGCGTACCTGGCATGTTTCTCTTTTAGCGATGGAAGTTTTCGAGTGTTTCCGCCCCTCCAGTGGAAGCGTCGCGATGCGGCCCTTGTGGTTCCTCCGAGGTGGAATTATGGGTTTGCGATGGAGCGGCAGCCAGGTTGTCACTGATGAAGTCGCGTCCTCGTCGCCCTCGCCCTCGCTTCTGGAGACTGACAAGCCCGCCCGTGGCAGGGTAGCGAGAGTGAAGAGACAGGTTTGAGCCGTGGCAGTGGACACGGGTCGAGATGTCTCCTTGGGCCTTCTCCATTCTAGACCCCCGATATCCATCGTCATTGGGCAAGAGGAAATGGCAGTCGAGGCTGCCCCAAGACGCAGGACAAGAGGGGAAAAAAAAAACAAAAAAAAAAAGGCACTGGCACTGGAAGCAGGAGCCGCAGGGGGAACCCGGTACTTGCGGGCTGCACTTGCCGTCGCAAGTACTATGGTAGCAGCTTTGGCGCAGGTACCCTTCGTTCCTTCCCACCTTGCACGTTTTTTCCTTTCCTTTTTTTTTTTTTCTTTTCTTAATTCTTCCCGTCCCCTTCCCCCCTTCCCTTCCATCTTTCTTGCTGACCCGTCCCGGCCCCCTGCCCCCTGCCCCCACCCCCTGCTGCCATTCATGGCATCCCGAGTCGAGCGCGGCGAATGCACCTCGGAGGGGGCGTCGGCCAGGGGTCTCAACTGCGGCCTGCACCTGCGCCTGTTCCTGCACCAGGACCGGACCTGGACTGCAACAGCCATTGATTGTGTTTGCAAATGGGTGCAAGGACCTCCATATCTGTAATTCCCCAGGTGCTACTCTGTTTTCTGTAAAGTCCTAAATTAGGTACCTGAGCACTCCGATAGGGAAAGGAGACGAGTCCAGTGCATATGCGAGGAGTCAGTACCTTAAGGTAAGGTAGGTACGCAGTATCCGTAGCAGTAGACTTGCCTACTGCGTACTTCATCGCAGGTGGACTTGACTTGTTACTTCCATTGGGTGCAGCATGTCTGGCTCGAGGTAATTTCGCCTACTGCATACTACCGCCGCTCCTGGACCAAGGACGACGGCATTGTACCTCTTTTCTGCTCACGTCTATCTCCTGCCACCGTCTGCGACTCCATGGAGTCCATGCCATTGCGGATTGCGTGTGGACTGTCTCCTCCCGTCTTCAGTCCCTTTGCCTGGAAGCGTAATCATACCGCGCCCCCAGATCTCTACCCACTTCATTCGCCGTTATTAACGTCAATTTCAAACAACAAGACTCCCCCTCCCCTGCCCTGCCTCTCCATGCAGTACTATTCGTAGCTAGACTCTGTCTGCCTCTAGGCTCAGGCTCAGGCTCAGGCTCAGGCGCAAGCTCTCGCTCTCTCACCGACAAGCCGCTTTCACCTTACCCTCCCGCCAAACCAAAAAGGGCCACCGCAAGGCAAGGTATCCGTACCAAATCCCTCCCAAGGGCGCCGCCGTCCGTGACGACGATAATAATACCACCACTACCTACCTAGCGGTACCTTATTACTTAGGTTACCTGACTGACAGAGACACACTGACCGTCCTTCCTGCCTCTGCTTCACCTGTCCTCACCTCACCTCCTCTTCCTCCCTCACCAAAAAGGTACCAAGTCACCGCACCGCACCGCACCGCACCGCGCCTTGCCTGCCTTAGTAACCCTCACATATTCCTTCCACCCACCCCTCCATTGTTGGCGCCGCCCCCCTCCTTCATATCCTTTACCTACCTGCCCTACGCCATCTTCTATCTCGTTTCTTCCTCCTCCAAGTCACCCGTTTCTCTGTTCCAACGCGAAGGTTGTTCATCCACGCGCAAGCCGGGGGCGCTGGGGAGATATTGGGAGCGTTTCTCTGTTCTATCCGGATACTGGTCCCTTGTGCAGAATCCGAAAAACAAAAGACGAAGAAGAAAAAAAAAAAAACAGCCAAACACTTCGACAATCCCTTTTGCATGCCGACTTCTTCGGCCCCGTCACACACGCAGTACCACTTTCTTCTGTCACCTGTCAAGGTACCTCACTGCATGCGCCATCGCTACCCTCTCGTCAGACACTCAACACCCACAAGGCTCGTCCGCCTCTGAACCATTCAACCACGACAGCCTGCTCTCAGGATGCCTCTCTAATCCTCTACTTATTTTGATACCCAATTCTTTTTCTCTACAGGACGACAGTGTCCCTTCCTACCTCGCTTCACCATCTCACCCGCATCACCTCGACAGGTTCCTCCACCATGGATACCTGCGAGGGGTTTCTTCTAACTCCTCCTGACCGAGGCCAAATACTGGGTCGCGCCATCTGGAAGGTATGCCCTCCCACACTATCCTCTTTGCTTTCTTTTCCCATAGTTGAACATGCCTAACACCCTCGTCTCAGCCTCGATATGTCGTTGTCGGGGGCCGCAATGTTTCAAGAGAAGGCGTAACCAGCCCGACGTTCCCTCCAAGCGGCTCAACCGGCCGTATGAATGGCGCCCCTACCAAGATCCCGCCGAGGCCGATCGCGATCGACGACTACTACATCACCATCTTCAAGTCAAAGGTAAGAATCAACACGACAGAGTTCTCCGGCCAAAACCTAAGCCTTCCGAACTTGCAGGACGACTGGGAACCTTCCTATCAGTATCCCGTCAGCTCCGTCATCGACTGCCAGGTCCAAATGCTCGCCCACCGCAAACAGGGTCCTGTCTTGCCAACCCTTGTCATCACCATCAACGATAAGGAAAAGAAACGTCGTTCCAGCCGGGCTGCCGGCCTGATGTCCAGCAAAGAATCCTCAGCGACCACGTTATGGTTCCGGACACCTCCCGATGACCACCACATCAGCCTTCACGAATGGGCCCGCTTCATCATCTCGAGAAAGCTGCCCATGAGCCCCGAGGAGAGCCCGGCATCCCCTTCTTTCACGAACCCATTTTCGCCCCAGCAGCGGTCCAGAGATGCTTCCGATTACTTCCCTCGCCCACCAAGCGGAAACCCCAACCCTCGTACAACTCTGCAACACAAGCCCTCGACTCAGACTTACTCGAGCCGAGACCGCCCCGTTACCTTCAGCTCTGATTCACCGAGTCTTCGCTCAAAGGCCAGCGACGTTTCATCTCCAACCAGCACCCATCACCCGGCTCACATGGGGTTTGCGCTGCCCGATCCTAACAAGTACACTACTGTACTCCCCTCCGATATACCATCTCCTATCACCACAATGAGCGACTACCAACAGAGCGACTTCATCGAGGGTTGGACAGCTGCCCAGGGAAGGTCGTCCACCGTTAGCTCTCCCATCCGCGGACGTGGCAGCGTGAGCTCTGGCGGGCCACAGCCCTTTCCTGGAGCTGACTCTAGTTCGCCGCCTGCACCACGGGAGACTATCCTTGACAGGGCATTCCAGTTGAGATGCATCCCTGGATCTGAACAAGAAATCCCCGGTGAGGAGAAGCTCACGTCTCTGGCTCGGTTCGATGCTCTCATGAGGGAGGCGGACTCAAAGAGACGGGAGCAGGTGAAGAAGGCTGAGGCGGAAAAGGCTGCCATGCAGAGCGCTTTCGATATGGACGAGAATTCGTCTGAAGAAGAGGAAGATTCAGACTCAGATGACCTCGAGGGATCTCAGGACGAGTATGCGCACGAGGGAGACGTAAATGGCAACCGACACACCTTGATCCCCCCGAATGCGGCGCACGCCCTTGCATTCCTATCTACCCAGCCCGACGACATCACGTCACCTCGCTCACCAGTGATGAGGAGCTCGCCAGCCAACTTCAGCGTTCCGTTGCAGGCGCCTGCGCGCCCGCATACGGCGCACTCCAGAATGCGGCCGATGACGACGCACAGAACATACAGCCAACCTCAGCCCACGGGCCCAGAAAGGCTTGACGTTCCAACCTCATCATCCGGTAAGATATCCGAAGAAGCTATCTTCCGAGCCAACGGGGAGAAGCGGACGTCCGGCTCCAGCGCCAAACGACTCAGCTTCACCGAGTTCACCAAGCGTCTCTCCAGCACCAGCAGCTTACTTCTCGTCCAGACCAACACGAGCGGCGGGAGCAGCTGCGGAAGCAGCGAATTCGACCCAAGTCCATCACAGGCACCCAAAGGTACTTTGAACGCTAGAGGCGTTCCGCCGCGGCCCCGTGATATCGAGAGGGAGGAGCATGAACGACGCTGCGGATGGCGCAACAGCGTCGGGTTTACCGAGGGTGGCTTGATCTGATCGGCTGCCCTGTAAATCCAACCATCGACACAAGTCATCTTTTTTTTACTATTTCCTTCCGATTCCCGTTCAATTATTGCGATATCGGACTCGAGCCAGACTTCTTCTAAGCCACCCTCACCAACTATCGATTCTATACCCGACTCATTCACGCCGCAACATAGTTGATGTACATGTTGTACGATTTTCGATCAGACGATACCATTTATTTGCATCTCATAACGACTTATGATCTGGGTTCCATAGTCTAGGACCTGGCGTTTTTTGATATCCGTTCTTATTCATTGTATTGCGAGAGCAATCAGCCTTTGTACATGGTTTCTGGTAGTGGAGGCATTTGCGGAGGAGGCAGCATCGTCATGATGCGAAAAGTCTGTGAGACGTCATATCACGAAGGCCTGATTTATATTTCTTGAAGTAATTTACGCGTTCAGATGAACATATAGATACGTTGTAGTACAAAGTGAACGACGACACACTTGAACGAAAAGCTAATGAAATATGGCTCTTACCAAAAGAACACAATGATCTCGCCCGCAATTCATGTCATTATCTCCCTTGGCAACCGGGAGCAAAGTGCCCTTCATTTCATGCACCCTTTCACTCGACTCAATTCCCTGAAATTGTCATCAACCAGCGTTCCCCGGCATTGCAGAGCGGTCAACGGCATCCTCCGCGCCTCTCGACCCTTCCAAGTTCTTTCTCGGTAAACTGTTCGCCTGCCGCCCACTCTGCGCCCTGAGATCACCGGCAGCCCCAATTCCCGTCCCGATTCCCGCAGATCGACAACCTCAACTTCCCTCTTTGACCGCTCCTGTTCCCACTGGCCCAGTGGCCCTGTGCATCACCCGGGGGAGGGAGTGCATCGGACCTTGTCCGTTTTGTTTGTTCGAGAAAGACCCCAGGAGTTCGTCATTCCAGTACAGATACCGGTGACGAGGGGAGAGGTGGAGGGGCGTGATGAGCAGCGGGTACGGATACGTAGGTGTTCATCCCATGTTTTCTTCACGATGGAGGAGGGCCCAGACGTTCTTGTCGAATCGTCAACTACCTTCCCAGGGTGAGCGAGAGAGAATCCACGTCCCCCCATTCTTCATCCAATCACGCGGAACCTAAAAAAAATCTTTGTACGGAAGTACGGAGTACCCTCCCCTACACCGTTGTCGTTCATCGTTCGCCACGCGGTCTAATATCGGCGGGAAGAAAACTCTTCCCTCGGCCAGCCAGCCAGCCTGCTTTTCGACTCGTGTGATGGCAGAGAAGCACACGCCTCCTCTTCCGCAGACTTGCTCGCACTCCCTTACCCGGCCTCGGAGGGCCGTAATTGAGCCCCAAAGCATTTTTATGCAACCAAATGTTTGAAACTACCTTATCTCTCTACCTTAGTCAGGGAAAACGGGTGAAACGGAACGAACATAATCAATTTGAACTTTGACACAATTCATTTCTGGTCCGCGCCCCCCCTTACACACTCATAAACGCAAGGCCACGGGAGAAAACTTCTAGAACGACGGGTTCCCCGTTCGCAAGCAAGGGACACCCGGGACGATGGGTATCCCGGGATCTAATGGATTTATGGATCGGAAGCGGTGTAGGAAAGGACGGGACTCCCGCCAGGCAGAAAGAGACTTGTTGGGAGAGCTTTTCTGGAAGACCCGACCGACGTACGGACCACCACCGTATCCGTACATGCGAATTAACACCCCCGGCCCCGGCCTATAGGTGCCCCGAGCGGGTACGGCCGCGGCCGGGGCCGAATGTCACCCTTCATGCCACGATGCGAGCGTTTACGTGACTGGCCGGGGGATGCGGATAGATCATGTTCAGCGCATGACGGATTCATGGATCTCGTGTCGTTGTCTGGGACCTCGGGTGGCTGGCTGGCCTGTGTGGGTTTCTGGGGTAATGATGGACCGGCCGTATGTATGAGCGGTGAGAGATGCAATCGCATGATGGACATGGGCATCGAAGATCGGGATGCTGCTTATGTTGACTCAAAATGAAATGTTGCTTTTGTCTTCTCACAGCTTGCGAGCATATGACACTTGTCAGCTGTGCATGCCTCTATGAGACTATTTTGTGATGATCATGCTTTCGGGCATCTGGCTTTGTGCGACTGTCTGTCGTCTCTAGGCCTGCATCTGACGATCTATCTGATCGAGCTTCTGATGTTCCTCCGCCGCATACGCCTCATTACGTCTTTCCTAAGCGAGCTTCCCTGTCCACTCAACTCCCTTTTTTCCTGTTCGACGACGCTATCCTGCGCCTTTTGTCCCGCCCTACATTGTATTCGTCAAGTTCGCTCAAGCCTACTGAATTGGATGCCAACTGCCCATCGAGAAGACAACGTTGTCCGGTAGGCCCATTCCACCGCTGGGTAACGCCACCTATTGCAGATACTGCTGCAGTGCCTGCTGCTGCTCCGGCGTAAGACGCGTACTAATGAAGTTCACAATGGCTCCGTTGTGGCGCTGGTTGGCAGAGCTGATGTACGCGCTGACCCACGGGGCCACGGCAGTGACCTCGGGATAATCGTCACGCACAATCGGCTTGCAAGTGTTGAGTGCGGTGTACGACAGTCCGAAGCCAATGTCATCAACGTCAGCCTCAGCAATGATCTCGTCGCCAAGACCCGCAGTCATCACGGGTGGGTTCACAAGCAGTGCGAGAAGAATCTTGCAGGTGTTTGCCCAACCCTTGGCGAACTTTTGCGCAAAGGCCTGAGAGTCGCAAAGAACCTTGGTGAGAGAGATCACAGCAAGTTTGCGGTCGACAGGACGCGCCAGCTTTTCCGTCTCACCGAGAACGAAAGCCGGGTAAACCTTGGTAAAGATGCCCTCTTGGATCTTCTCCGAGTGCTGCATGAAGTAGTCGGCGCCGTACCCGGCCTCAAGGCGGGCCGAGACGAGGTGGAAGAACCGAGCGAAACGCAGCTTCAGCGAATCGGGTGGGTTGCCCTGCAACTTGGCAAATGTGAGATTCAAAATCGTGCCAAAGTATTGGTCAAGGACGCCGCTGCATTTTGGAGTTAGCATGATTCATGATGGATTTGAAGGGTGCAACGCTTACGGCTCGAATGACTTCACAACAGCCTCCAGAATGTCAAAGGCGTACAACTGGTACTTCTTGAAATTTAGGAGGCGCTGGAAAATACCAAGGATCGCCTCGAGCTTGTTCTCCGAGACGATGTAACTGGCAGTAGCGGGAATGACGGCTGACAAAAGTCGTGTGCAAGCAGGCACGTTACCCTTGGTGTCCCACAAGCCTGCCTCGAGCAACGGGCCCAGGAAAGCCTTGTAGTTGTCCGAAATAGCATCACGAGGGCTTGACTCCAGGAGCAGCGCCAGGATCTGGAAAATGTACTGCAGGAATTCTGCGAGAGAATTAGCAAGGCGTTAAGAAGCATCAAAGGGAATATCTTACCTGAGACATCTTCCACCAGAATCTGGTTGAAGGGCTCCCACAACTTCTGGTTGAAGAGTGCTGCGCTCGTCGAAGAGCAGTATCTGACAAGCGCGCCCAGTGCCTCAAAGTGGTAGTAGTAAAAGCGCGGGTTGCTAGGGTTCTGTTTGATCATGTTGGTAATAGCAATCAAGTGCGTGAGGATGCCCTCGACGAGAGGTGCCGCACCGTCCTTGATGACGATGAGGATTCTCATGACGCATCTCATCAAGAACTCATTCTCCTGCAACTTCGCAGGGGTTCTCTCCTTCTCAATCAACTTGAACAGGTGGTCCAGCAGGTCCTTCGCGAAAGGCTGAATATCCTCGCGAGGAAACATAGCCTTGCCAGAATCATCAGACAAGAAGAGAAGGCGCTCCACTGCAATTGCAGCGTAAGAGTAGACAACGTAGTTGTCCGAGGCCAGGTTCTGGATGAGAGGAGGAAACGCCAGCTTCCATTGCTCCTTCGTCAACTGGCTACGGAAGGTATGCAGATACTTGATGGCATCGACCTTGGAAATAGGCTCAACGCCTGCGCTCGCCATCAGGTCAGACGCAATGTGCTGCTCGAAGAAGTCAACAACGTTGACCAGAGAGTTGACGGTCTTGACACCCTGAGCAGAGGTGACGGAACCCTTGGCGGCGACCGAGATGAACAGGTAGACAGCAGTGTCCTTTGCCTTCCAGTCGGTCTTGCCCTGCTCCAAGTAATGGTTGATGTACTTGTAGACAACACCAGTGACCAGTTGCTCGTACTTCTCTTGAAGCCTCCGGAGGAAATCAGTGGCAGAGCGGCGTCTGGAATCGGTGTCGGAGCCCTCCAGATCGCGACGGATAAACTCGATGGGCTCATCCTCGAAAAGCTCCAGATCAGATTCGCGCAGGGCGACGTTGGGCAGAATGACCTTCTCGACCACTTGGCCCAGAACTTCCTCGTTGGCAAAGACACCAGAATGCTGGGATGTGCCTGCAACAGCGGTCAAGAAGTGCAGGGCCTTGCTGACTAGCAAGTCGTACTTGGTCTCGGCTCCGACATTTGAAAGCAGGTTCCAAGCGTTTGTGATGAAAGGCTCGGTGTACTTGCTGAAGTCCTCATCGTACTTGAGGGTGTAGAGCTCCAGAGCCTCGCAAATGTCCGCCTTGACGGTATCGACGACACTAACCTCGGTATCGTCATCGGTTTCGAGGATTGGGTTCGAGTAAGTGAGGTACTTGTGCAGGAGCTCGGAGATGGACGCCAGATGTTCTTCGAAGATGGGAGGCATGTCGTGTGACGAGAGATCGTAGAAGATCTTGATCATGAGACTCAGAGCATCGAACCAGTTCTTAAGAACATCCTTGTTCTGGGCGTTCTTGGTGATCTGCTCGTCGGTTTGAACCAGGAGCCGCACGAAAGGCTGGGCAAAGGTGCTAATGACATGGTTGATTTCCGTGTACAGCTCGTCGGTTCTGAAGAGGGGTCGCCAGCGGACAAAGATAGAGTGGGCGACTTCGAGGACACCGATGTTGATCTTGGGATCGACGGGGGAAAACTTCTCGACGAGCTCCTGCGTCAGAGATTGCCACCGCTCCCAGAAGTCGGAGTCGGCGATGATGCTGATGGCATCGCCAAGCTGTGTTTGAATAGCGGGAGGGCAGGCAATCATCAGCCCAATAAGCTGAGACTTGATGGTTTGCACCTCATCGGCGGGGAGCTTGTAGTTTCCGTCGGCGTCAACGTAGTTGGAGCGGATGAAGTTCTTGAAAGCCAAAGCAGCAGCCAGACGAGTCTTGAGGGGCAGAGGGTCGGAAGCAACGATGTTGAGCAGTTGTAGCGAGTATTGGGGCTTGCTTTGCTCAGCCTTGAGGGCGTTCTCGGCTGTTGTTCCGTTTGTTTATTAGCATGGAAAGCAAACAAAGTTGGCGGGGTAGAAAGCAACGGGGATATTTAGGTACCTTTCTTGTGAGTGCTGGGGTCTAAAGTAGCGTCCAGCAGCTGGGCGATGCTGCCCATTTGGGAGGCCATCTTGACAGAGTTCGCAACGTCGAAAAGGTGTGTGGATGACGATGTGTTGGGAGTTCGGACTGTCGTGGACTCTGCCTGTTCTGAACTTTTTGGGGATGGGATGTGTTGCTGTGGGGGGCGAGGCTGCTAACGGCTGCCATTTGGAAAACAGATGGAAGGTACTGTGGGGCAACTGTCATTGGCTGGAGCCTGCTGGTAGGCAACCAGACGTGCCAGAACAGCTAGGCGCTTGGGCCGGGGGGAAGGCGCCAGGTTGTGTTGTCGGAAAAACCACAGCCAGCGACGGGGCGGGGCTGGCCCGTGCTTCGTGCAAGACAGGAATAGGAGCCCATTTCAGGGTTTGCTGCAAGAGAGACAAAGAGAGGAATTGCTGAAGAAACTTCCCTGGAATGAGGGAGGGTCTTCTGACGTCGTCCACGAAGGTTGGTTGGTACCGTAGCTGGGAGCGGCCTTGTTGAGCGTGGTCTGTCTTGGAATTAGGGCAACAGGGAGATCAGATTACGGATGCTCCTGCAGAAATTACTTCTGCCATCCTGTGAGACAGAGATAAGGCATATCAAACCAATTGGTGCAGTCATCTCATGTTTCCATGACTATCGTATGAATGTGTCTACTAGAGCTATTGATCTCTGGCTAAGCACCGGCCATCAGTCCCCCGTGACGTTTTGATCCGGGCCGGCGCCGACAGCGGGGCGTTCTCGGAAGGGTGGATGTCCGCCACGGAGAATGACGCCACGGCCACTTCACAAGGCAGATGACGGAATAATGTTGGTGCGAAGACACTGTGACCAGGGCCATTAAGAAGGAAGCATCCATTCCACGAGTGTCATTGGATGAGCATGAATCTCTGCGCCCGCCAGGACCTGGGACTGGATCAGCTGGCCATGTCGAGTGGGGGCATTTGACCACTCTAGGACTCTTTGGCTTAGGTAAGGCTGGTAAGGTACTTGGTAGGAAACCTGCAACTGCAACGGGAAAAGAGATGCCCTGCGCGCGCACTGCATCAGGGAGCTCACGAACTGTTGGTTCTTGCTGCAGGTACTTGTCGCCTTTCCTGCCCCCTAAAAAACCTGCACCACCTCCACCCCTACCGCTCCTGACCAGTGACGGTACAGCAGCAGCAGCCCGGCCCTGCACCGACAGAGGGGATCAGCGTCCAATTTTCCTCGACGCATTTTTCTGCTGCTTCCATATCTCTTAGTTGCACCACCAAAGAACTTCAACAGTCCGATGCGCAAGACTATGCTATGAGAGCGCATTAGCACCTCCCGAGTCCTTGGCACCGCAAACCACAGACAATCGCCGGACCGAAACCACCACACCACCGACTCTCTCGCCTCTCAACTCACGTCCCATCGACGGTCGTTCAGTCCCCCCCTGGCCTGACTGAGGTGGTGGTTCCAGTTGCGCCGGGGGCCTTTGCTCTCCCACTCCGACTCCCACTTCGGGGCTATCTGGCCTGCAGCTCGCCTCGCCGCCGTGGATGGGGTTTTCCAGACCTTCCCAGCTGAGCCGATAGCAAGTTTGCCGTAAGTATCGTCTGCAGATACCTACTTCTTGCTTCCTTTTCCCTTCTCCAGCCCACACGTTCTAGCCTGCGTACCTATCCATCTACCCTGCTCCGCAAACTAAGTTTCATCGTCATCTCCAAAGTTGTGGACCCCCATGAGGCCATCATCGTTATTAGCGATTCGAATGACAGCATCACCTCGCTCTTTCACCTACCTTTGACCACTACCACGCCGATATGAAGCACACTGTGCTACAACTCGGCTAACATGCTCCGTCGCATAGTATCCTCCAAGAACATCCCCAGCGAGTCCGACCAGTCCGACGAGCACATGTCCCCTTCGCCAGGAGATGCGCCTTCATCGCCAGACTCGAGTCGCCCCGGCGGCCTGGCGAGCGTCTTCAAAGGCTTGACGGGTGCCAAGTTGACCAAATCTCCTCCGCCGAGCCTCAAATCTACCTCGTCGATCCTCTCTCCCATCGCCGACACCGTGAATGCCACCCGCACTACCCTGACTCTGTCGCCGAACCACATGGAGTCCTTTGAGTTGCTGAAGAGCGGGAACGGCACCGCCGCCGATCGCGTTTCTGCCGCAAACTCCCTTCGATATGCCGTGTCCGAATACCCCATGAACCCTGTCCAGGATATCTGGTACGCTGCGAAGGACATGATCGATGCGACAAAGACAGATGCGGAACGTCTCGCTGGTTGGGAGCTTCTTTCAGAATGCGTCAAACACAAGGAGGCCTCGGACCTCGATCGCAAAGAGTACTTCCAAACTCTCACTGCACCCGCGAATCCGGACGATTTCCACCTACAACTGGCTGCTGTCGTGGACCTCACCAAGCATGGGAGACAGCTGAATGGTTTTGATTACGATGTGATACCTTTACTACGAAGTTGGCTTTGCGACGCCTACAAGGCCGTCAAAGCCGCAAGGAAACAAGCTAGTCGAGATGCGAAGAAAAACACCAAATCCAGGGTCTCTGTGGCTGGGGAGGAAAAGAACCTGCATCAGCTATTCGTTTTCATCAGCGAGGTCATCAAGTTTGGATCCAATGTAGCCGATGAGGCTGCAATGTCCGGTTTGATGAAGGCACTGGTCGGCATCTGTCTCAGCACCACTATCGAAGACGACCTACGGGCTTCAATCAGCGTTATTGATACTATTGTAACGTTCGGCACCTTGCCTGTCGAAAGCTTCAAGGAGTGTGTACTTGTGCTGGGCTCAATATTCTGCCTGGTACCAAGCCTATCCAAGACCGCATGGCACACCATATCCATATTGCTGAAATCGCACAATGGCCCCGCCGCAGTGAGAGTATTAGTCGACCTGTTGCGTCATCTCCCACCGGACGGCACCAGCAAAGGAAAGGACACCAGGGACATCCGCGGGGTGCTCGCTGTCTTGGAGAAACTGCTCACAAAAAGCACAGAAAAGGGATACCCGCCCGTGCCCTTTGCCCTACTCATCGATGGGTTGGTTGCTGCGGTCCACAGCACGGACTCGGGCCGAGTTCACTGCGCAATTTTGAAGCTCGTCAACTCCCTGTTCCGCGACGGTGATGGAAAGCTTCATAATCTGATCATCGAGGAAGACTGGTCGACATTACTGGATGTGGCCATGGAATGTTCAAAGAAGGCCTCACCAAACATGGTGACCGGTATCGGTTTAATAGCCCCGGAGACAGAACCTGACCGACCAGACGAAGCTATTGGCCTCGAGCTGTTGAAGCTTATCGCGCGTCTAGAAGAGTTGGCCACTAATAAGTCCGGCGATTTTGTTCAGCGACAGATAATCATCAGGTTCTTCACCAACATTCATGCCCGACTTCCAGATTCTGCGGCACGGGTTGTTCTCACATACTTCCAGGAATTCCGATGCTGCTCTCCTTCGGATCTGCAGTGGGAAGAAAACTTATCTCTGGTCCTGTCGGAATTCTACGCCAATCGGAACCGAACTTCTCAGACTCGCCTTCTAGCCCTTCAGGCTGTCACCGAGTCTTACGACATGATGGACCTCATTGGAGAGGGTTTAGGCGATGACATTGTTCCGAATCTGATTAAAGACCTTCTGAGAGACATAGCTGATGAGACCAACCTGCTGGTTCTTGAGGCAGTCGTCTCATTTATGGTTTCTGTCTGTGTGTCTTCGGATCGTGAACTTTTCGACTATATCACAGACACGTTGAGAACAATTGTCATGAACGAGCGGCTCTTATCGCCAATACCATCGTCAACGACATCGCGGCCAACAACCCCGGTCATGGCTGATGCAGGTCCTGTCAAGAGCCATACAGCTTCTGGTGTTGTGACAAGGGGTTATGTTAAGCTTTTCATGCGATGCATGAACTTAGACGGCGCCAAAAGTCTCAAACTTTACGACGCACTCGTCAATATCGCGAAAACAAGCTCTGGCAAAACGGATGCTCGACTGGTAGCGATGAAGCTTTTGTTCCGTCTGAGAGCCGACTGGGCCAACAGGGTATTCTTGATCCAGGATACAGAGTCAGAAGGCTTGGCGGCGACATTGCAACACACAGGTTCGCTTCGAGGACGAAAGAAAAGTGAAGATGCTCAACCTGCTAGAAACACGAGAGCAGACCATGGCGCCGTATCCCGTACTGCGAGAGGAATTTCTTTCAGCAGCTCGTCAACGCAAGACAGGAGCTTTCCCCTGCGCTCTGTCAGCGGCGCCAAACAGACGCATCCTTACAAGCAACTATGGGTCCTGCCTGATCCCGAGGCTTTGCCTGAGTCTCCATCCGCAATAGCAAGTCCCATACTGGTGTCTCATATCGAAGATTTGGATACTACGGTCACTGAAGAAGGCGAGACAACTGTCGTGGAGACGAAACAAATTGCATTGAACATGGAAGTCTGGCTTGACGCGATTGTTCACATTGTCGAGCACGGAGGCGATTGGGAGGTCTACAGCATGGTATTGGTGCATTTGCCTTCACAACTCACGAACCATGCAATCTTCCGGGGAGCTGTGCCGCAAATCAAAGAGCTTCGGCGCGTGGTGTGTGAACAGATTCGGACGAACAACTTTCAAGAGCCGCCCAATTGTACCAGCCTGCGGCGCGCCGATGTCGCCATCTGCCTTTTCCACAGCCTGACCATGATATTGAGCTATCACGAGTTCTTCCTCAAGGACCAAGAGGACGAGATCGTGCAAGCCTTTGTCAAGGGCATATCGACTTGGGAAAGGTGCGCCAAATATTGCATTCACGCTCTGTCAATCTGTTGCCACGAATTACCTCTGTCCACCAGCAAGACTCTAGTACAAATGTTGCAGAAGATGGCGCAAATTATTACCCAACCACATGTCGCTATGCACATTCTGGAGTTTCTTGCATGTCTGAGCAGAATGCAAAATTTGTACGTCAACTTCAGGGAAGATGAGTATCGCATCGTATTTGGTATTTGCGTCAGATACCTACAGTACGTTCGAGACAAGAAGCAAACGCAACGAGGCAGCCTCCATAGCGAAGCAGCAACGCCAACCGGGACCTCAGCGCCAGACATTTTGCATCCAAACGCGGCAGACGACCTGCCTCAATATGTGTATGCTTTGGCATACCATGTCATTACTTTCTGGTTCTTGGCCCTGAAGCTCCCCGATCGTGCTAACCACGTTGGATGGATTGCCAAGAACTTGCTCACAGATGTCGACGGTGGACAAAATCCTGAGGAACAAGCTTTGGTCACGCTTGACTTCATGCAAAGAGTCGCTTTCGCCGACGCCGATGAATCTTCGGAAGATTTACTCTTTACTAAAGAAAGATTTGGAGAGATTCTGAAGCGCAGATGGCTCATGGGTAACAGCATCGTGACAATTGAACAGTCAACGACCACTGGGTGGTCCCAGATCACTAAGCGGCAACCTTCTGGGACGTCATCTTACATTGTCCACGAGAACTTCCGACCACGTCCGGCACACCAAGCACAGTACATATCCGATGTTTCGAGAGACGGGCAATTGACCAACAACAACATCCTGCCTAGCCACTTAATGGTGCAGTTGATGACCTCAACCCCGCAGACCGCCGACGGAGCTCGCCCAATTCCTCTTCCCGATGATGAAGCGGTGCAGAGAGCTATGAGGGTGTTTGACCGCAATTCGACTGTGGACGGACACAAGGTCGGAGTGGTTTACATTGGCGAAGGTCAGACGGAAGAAGCCGAGATTCTTGCCAACGTCTCAGGTAGTAGCGACTACGTGACGTTCCTCAACGGCTTGGGCACTCTCACAAAACTGAAGGGTTCCAAGTTCAATTCACAGGGCCTGGATAGGGAGTACGACACCGACGGCGAGTACACATTTTGCTGGCGCGACAAGGTTACAGAAATGGTCTTCCACGTCACTACGCAAATGCCTACGAACCTTGAGCGAGACCCAATCTGTATTAACAAAAAGCGACACATCGGCAACGACTTCGTCAATATCATTTTCAACGATTCCGGAACGCCCTTCAAGTTCGATACTTTTCCTAGCGAATTCAACTATGTCAATATTGTCATCACTCCAGAATCGAGAGCAGGATTCCTCGCCATGCGAGAAAACCCACCAAGCGAAAAGCACCCGCCGTTCTATAAGGTGCAGGTCATGAGCAAGCCTGGTTTTCCTGAAATCTCACCAGCGTCTGAGACGAAGATGGTCAGTCTGAGAGCGCTTCCAGGTTTCATCCGCTTGCTAGCGCTCAACGCTTCCGTTTTCTGTCTGGTTTGGGCAAACCGCGAAGTCGGCGAGCATATCAGTTCTTGGCGTAACCGACTCAGGGAGATCAAGCGCCTTCGTGAGAAATTTGGCCCTAAGAATGCGCCAAACACACACGCTCCACTCAACCACATCAACAGTGCCTTGACACCATCACCGCCGCCCACCTCACTGGGCGGCGCTGTCGTCGGCCCCAACCCAGTGGGACCGGATGCCAAATCAGCTAGCGTGCGCGACAGCTTCAGCAGCCTCCGTCGATCCTCCGTCGCCACCTTCTTCACGAGCACGAGCGAACAAACGAGCCACCGCAGCTCAATGCTCTCCACCACAACCAACGATACCGAGATTGTTACAGCCAACGGACTCGACTCTCTCGTAGAGTCGGTAGACTTTTCTAAATGGGCGTAAATACGACATCACAGACCCCATGACTCTTTTTTTTCCACAAAGTAGCAAGCGACATACAACAAAAGTTCGGCGGGGGCGTGTTGGGTACCTAATGAAAGAACAAAAGACGCAAAACGATGTATTAAGTACCTCGTCATATGGCGTCTTTAAATGACACTTTTCTATGGACGGGGAGTGAAGAGGGCAACCACGGGGGGGAAGGCGGCGGGTTCTTCGGAATGAATACCACTAAAAGTTTTCTGTTATTTGTTTTTACATGGACGCCTCAATCTGTATTGTATAGGCTATCGTGACGACAAGACTCCCTTCCGCAAGACATTCTTGATTTGTGTCCTCTGCATTTTATCCACTGTTCCAACGTCGCAATCGTGTTACCGTCGCCTTCTGAGCTCGACAGTCAATTTGGAAACATTTGATCACAGCCATTCTCAACCAAGTCCTTCCATCGTTTTGAGTCCTAGAAATGCTTCAATGAACGTATATATCGACAGTCAGCAGTCCATCCATTCAATTCGACAAATAACCTCAAACGGACTCGGTCGTCATGCTTAGTATTTGTCTCCTTCACCCGGCTTCCGAACCCAAACACACAAACATATCGTCAACACCCAGGCTCCCTGCCGAAATACCCAGAATCGAGCGCACACACAATTTGCGAGGGCATCCCGCAATTTCGTACGTTCAGGACAGCTTCCTTTCGCGACAATCGAGACGTCGACGGCTAAGGACGGCGAGATCTTCGTTCTGATCCACTTACGATGGCATGTTGCTAGGTCACAGACTGTTAATGCACGAGTCCTGTCACCCAGTCGATGCTAATTGAACGCCTCGTCCTCCTCGATCTATCCGGCTGTCATTGAGCAGGGCAATGAACGATCGAAGAAGATTTCGACAGAACACTACCTAGACATTGTCCCTTTCAAACGCCCAAGAATGTAATTGAGCCTCTCGCTATCGCGACGACGTTCCGACACTGGAGGTTCTCGACTACTCCTCGTCCTGCGACGGCCCATCCCCATGATTGCACATCAATCAATTGGACGCCGTGGCCGCCGCTGCTGCTCGTCATGTCTCCCTTTCATGATAGAGGTAGTCCCCAAAGAGCACTGCTTCATATTGGAAGATGGGCATTGTAGTTTCTGCATCATAAGTGATGCAAGTGAAATAGCTGGATTCGTATGCTGTCATCTGCCAAGAAATGGACAAAGGGTGAACGACGAGGTTGCTGATGGCCTGCCGCAACAGTGTGTAGGAACATGGCCGTTCTTGTTTCTCTGATTATGACCTGCCGATACAGAAATAGTATCTCCATTTTTATCAGCCGTCCTAAGCAATAAAACTGCATGCCGTTGATATGATCTGCTTTCGCCACCAACGAAGCCATCGCCACAACCTGTTCCAGCCTCTACACGCTTTAGCGGCTGCGCAAATTCAGCAGCATATTTTATAGTCATGCATGTGCCTTGAGGCCATGGCGATGCGTCAACTCGACATTCATTTCAAAATAGAGTCTTAGCGTGTAAACACAACTTTGGACTCTCCACTGATGACTATCATCGCGACTCAATGGCGGCGATTCTTCCACAACAGACAGTCGGGTCTGTTAATCATTCCTGAACCATATCAGCCCAGAAAGCACGGGCAAGATCATTTCTGTTCAAGCAATGAAAGTCTAGTGCTTCACTTAAGCTCTCAGCAATATAGCTTTGGCTAGTAGGTTGGCGATGATTGCGAGCCCTTCTGAACATGTTTAGAGGTCTCGGGCACAAAAGCAGACCCTTTCAGAGGTGCTTTGGGGGCCACTCCGCGATCTCTCTCATCATTCTGTAGAAACCAAAATGAGTGTGATGCAATGATGTGTCTGGGAAAAGTATGCAAACAGTGGTACACTCGAGAGGTCAAAGTGACCTTCGTGCGGTACAGGACATCGACAAGAAGAAAGTCCAATCGCGCCAACTTCTCATGACTCGCAGATGAACGGCTGGCCTCTTGTCCACGTCGTTCAATTTTGGAGTTTCTCCACGGCTCACGGCCATACATACGATCACAGCTCATTCAACTCTTTAAGAATCATATGCCAAAACTTCAATCACGGCTACACCTAGCACACAAGAGCAATCGATATCTGAACACACCAACCTATGAATCTCTCCTAGAGCCCGACTGTACACTCAAACCTTACCCCTCTCGACTAGTTCTTTCTACGACTATCCCGCCTATCCCGCGTATCGTCCACCGCACCCTCCCGACTCGGCGAGGCCTAAACACCTCCCAAACCGGTAATTCTCCGAAACCTTGCAGCATCGTGGCTTCCACATCCAGAAACCAGGCAACTCCAAACGGGCCATTTGCTCCTAAGTCTCAGACCCCAATCTAAGCACCCAACGCCACACAATTCATAGCAACCAATGGCACTGCCGCTTTCACGAAACCTCAATGCCGTAGACCGCTCCAGATCAATGGGGCACAGACAATCGAAAGCCGCACGTAAAGAGTATATATTTTGCCCTGCGTTCTTGTCAGTGGCCAAATACTCTAAACGCGTCGAGAATTCTATAGGTTTGTATCGTAGAGCTGTCTGAGCTCACCGATATAGCTTCTAGACATCCTTTCGCCGGAGCCATGTTGGGAATTCGAGAGGCCGTTTTTAACGGAGCAGAACAGGGGGGAGCCAACGAGATCCCGTTCGATGATAGGCCGATGACCACGACCATGCCAAGAACCAATTTCCAACACCAACAATCTTCACATACCCTGTCCCCTTTCTGGAGAAACGTTGCATGTTGGACGACTCCATACTCTGTACCTTGTCGATGTTCACAAAACGACCTAGTCCGCGACGCCCTGCATGTGTCGACGTCAGCCCTTCTACCTTTTGATAAGCTGGCGCGCCTCTCTCTAACCCATGCTCATTTCCTATCGGAGCTTTGCCACGTCGAGGAAGTCGAGCGAAGGTAACGGCTCAAGCTGCCTGGGCAAAGCATTCGTCTTGCGGGATTATAGTTGACCAGAAACAGATAGGTCGTGACAAACCCTCATCAAAGGGTAGCGTTTAGCTTGCCAGTGGCTCGATCTTAGGCCAGAGAGTCCATTAGAAGCTTTTGAAAGTAAGCAGAGCTCGTTATTGTCAGAGCCGTGCCAATCCAACAGCTCAGTCTTGCAACCATATCATAATATTGCAACAGGCGTAAATTACCAGCAGGTATACACACTTCATTATCAGGCCCTAAGAACACACCTTCGCGGAGTCTCTTTTCCAATTCTTTAAATTCAAAAGCCCAGAGTGGCTTCTGCAAATCAATATTCGTTCCAAGGCTTCAAAAACGTAAGTAGGCCTTGAGTACGACAAATAGTTCACAACCTTACCTAAAGGCTAATCGCCATTTCAACATATTTATGCAATCCCATCGCCAGACGGAACACACATAATCATCACGCAATTATCAACCCACCGATCACATTTTTCACCTGCGATTTACGTCACGAAGACGTAAACCTCAACCCCACCTCACCCTACGGACTAAGGAAAAAAAGCCAAGATGTCGTTTGATCTTTTGCGCAAGCGCATCTGTGTCTGGGAGGGGGAAGTAGCCCGGCACACACAATCTCAGCAATCATCAACAACTGGAACCACGAGCTCTACCCTTCCCTGCGCTGTAATCGGCTTGGCTACCCTATTCGAACTGGGGCCCGGTGACAAAACGCACATGTACCTGTATGCAGAATGCCTTGATTGCATCCTCGTCACGGCTTAGTCTCAAAAGAAACGTCGAGCGAGCCATATAATCCGCGGTTGAGTCTTGGCCCGCAACTCGCTTCTTCGGCCCACGGCATCCCGAGATGTAACTCGGGACTGCCGAGCCGTGTTTGACGAAAGGAATCCCACAAGCCAGCATATAAACACGAAATTAATACACACACTTCAATACCTTTTTTCGCCTTCTTATCGTTTTTGGCTGCTGGCAGATAAAGCAACCAAGCAACCAGGACAAAGACTTTACCGATAGGTAAGCTACGTCTACCGATGTAAACACGACGAACACCGGGTAAGATTCCGCGGATATAGATTCCGACCCCAGGCGGGGATCAGCAGCTCCCACGACCACGGACCTTAACTCCGTAGCGTGACGGAGCACAAGGAAGGGGGACAAAATGAAAAAGACCGGAGAAATTGGCCGGTGAAGCTAGCTGGGGTTCCCAGCTCCTTGGGTTGCCAATCTGTCTGCCCACCAAAAAGGCTTACGACCGACAAGATGATGGGTCTTGATGTAGTCCCACTGAGTGTTAGTTCTCCCGTGCGAAAAGCCTACACAGTGTAAGTCAACCGATGGGAGTGTCAGCAACTATTCAGCCGGATGGGTGGGGAAGATGCCTTCGCAATAGATCGTTGCTCTTTCCGGTCTCCGCGCCTCATCATCGAGGGGTAGGAAGGCGTGACATCTATTCTCTATTCAGTAATCATTACCAGTCGATATAAAAATCCCCCAACGAATCAAGAATTGGCGTACCGCCCGAAGCGCCAGAACGGGTCGATTGTTCCACGACATGAACAAACACCGCTCCTGCTCCTCATCCCCCCACCAAAGAGTCTTTAATGGTGGTTGGTGTAAATCATACGTCTGCACTCTCGTGGCACACACGCTCTCACCCAAACCACCCCTGTCCTTGTCCGTCAGCAGTCCCCCCCGCTCTTCCTTCCAACAACGTCCGCTTCAATAGTTCACTTTGCGCGTCAACGTTCGTTGGCCGGCGGCCACTTTGTGCGGGCCGTTAGATGGGTAACGCGTCGCCCAGGCGGACTGACACCTTTTCACAGCGGCCGCATTTCGTGGGTGTGTGATGTGAGCCTTTCCTTCGAGGGCAGGTGGGCGCAAACGGCGAGAGAGCCGTGCCGTGAGGGTGAGCCGGGGTCAGCAAAGTGGCTAGGGTGCGGTCATGTTTAAACGGTGCTGCTCTGGCAATATTGCACGGCTGGATTGAAAATCTTCGGTCGCCCTGCAGGCTTCTAAGGATCAACGCCAGTGCCGTCAATGACGTTACATAGCACCGGCTCGAAGTATTTTTTCTTCGAGAAGAATTGCGCGAGCGCCTTCGAAAACGTTTGTGGGTATCCGGCACGACAGAGTGGAACCGTTATGCCCCTATCGAGCGGGCCGGTCAGTCGATTACTCTCTCTTACTGACGTCCTGTCCACATGGCGCAGGTCAGATGAGAGTCTGACCGGCACAGATTGACAAGTGAGGGGTGATCCCGTACTGCATCTCCCAGCATTCGACCGCAGACACCGCTGCTCAGGTGCAGCCTGCTTCAAATCAAAGCTCATCTCAGCTTCCACGCACAGGTTTTGGGGCAGACCAATAACGACATTTGTGTGATTCAACCTGCATCCTGCTCTCTGTGGGATAACGCAGCCGAGCAGGACGGACCTGCGACCAGGGATCTGGGGAACAAGGATGGGACCGTATTATTGGAGAGCTGTTTGGGTCGGTTCGTTGGTTGGGTCGCACGGAAACTTGAAAGTGGCAGCACGGAGATAACCCCGGCGATGTGACCGGGATGCCGGACGCTAACAATCCAGTGCTAGTCGGCGTGGCTCGGCTGCTCCCGGCCACCCGGCCACAGCGTTCGTTCTTCCTCCCCTGGTCTAGACGGATGGTCCGCGGGTGGTTCATGGCTTCGATCCCTGGCCACATGGGAAACGTTAGAGTCTGTGTGTAAGCTCTGCATCAGGCCATTGGGAACCCCCCTTTTTCAAACTCGGCAGCCATCGCCCAATCTACACGAGACAGTTCGAGTTGCGATATCGACCTGCCTGATCGGCGCTGCTAAAATCGGTTTCTCTTTGGCATAACCTCGGGAGTGACAGGGTGTGTCTGCCAAACTCGGGGCCGAAGGTTGGTTGATGATCGTCGGTTGGGCTCCAATGACTTATTACTTGTTGCGGCTCTTAACAAAAAGATCGGGGTCCTCCACCAAATGTCTCTCCATTTACATGTCTATCGACATTTTCCGTCCCCATGCTGGTTGGGCTCGCAGAAGTACAGACAACTCCTCAAATTTTGTCATTTATGCTCAGTTGCCGTCCTCCCACTCCGGTTACTGCGGAGAAAAGGGGCGTTGAGGTTTTTGAATGTAAACCCCTTGCAAAGAAAACCCGTTCGCGAGGAAAAACAGGCCTCCAAACCGCAAGAGGCAGTCTAAACCTGGCAAGCAGTGCTGTTGGTCATGGCAATCTTACCTAGGTGTCCACCCCGGGCCCCTTGCTTATGCCGGGTCAAACCCAAATTGGCGGACCTTGTCTGGCTTGTTCCTCCTCAACGAGACCGAGCACAGAGGCCATATGTTAGCGGCTCATCCTGAAGAGGAGAGTGGTTGTTCGGGTTTGTCAACCCTTTGATAGCATTTTGATAGCTAGCCGATAGGGGAGATCCGAGGCAATTGCAGAGTATTACCATACATCGCATTGCTGACGGATGATGCCAATGATAGGTGCCACGACTGTTCATCATGTGTTCTTGTCGGACATGGTCAGCAACACAGAGGACCGCCATTGGGGCGCTCTGCTTACTGTCGAACAGCCCCTGTCTAGTCCTGCGGATGGGGACAGCCACACTCCCGAGCAAGGAGGTTTTGTGCTGCGAATTTGACACGCACTTCAATCTTTAGGGCTCCTGGAAACAGGAACCAGGTGGTACTCGGAGCCGATGTATACAGCCGTCACTTCTGGGATAAGAGCCAGCACTAAATGGTCGGCTGTCAGCCAACGGGGGAGGCACCCCGCATCCAACATGGAGGGAGCGGTCTCGGCATGCTGTGTTCATGTTTTGAAGGTCATACAAAGCGACGTCATGGCGGTGAAGATTGGCGAAGGAATCGAAAGGCGTGGGTGGTGCAAATTAGCCCAAAGGCGTCGTCGGCGATTGGTATCATCCTATGTACGTGAGATCTTTGTTCAGATCTTTCGCCAACTGTCTTTGTATCTTGCCCACTCTCGAAAACCTTCGCCAGCGCGTTAGTTGGGAACACGAAGTATTCGAAGGTTCTGCTTACCTAGACTTTGAAAGCCAGCATTGCCCCCTTTGACACCATCGATGAACATTTGCTGCATACCTCGGTCGGCCAGCAACTTGACACAGGTATCTAGCAATCGAATCATAACCGAGTCCCGGCTATTCACCATTTCATGATTATCATCTGGAGCGCTTTGAGTGAGCCACTGACATCGCGAGATCCTGATAGTGTTGCCACGAACCTGTGATGCAAATGCATGTTACGCCACCGACATCCGCGCCAATGGTCTTGGCCCACGGTAGGTCGTCCTCGGTTGGGATTCCAGTGTTGGGGATGTACGTCAAAGCGACAGCCACAATAGTCTCGCCCTCTAGACCGATGACAACGTCCTCAATGTTTGGAGTGCCGTCCAGCCTCGCATATTGGTCATACCATCCCATGTTTCCCTTTCGTATCGCGTCTCTGTCTACAATTTGCAGAACTTGATGAAATTCCATAAAGTCGCACCGCCGAAAAGTTAGTCCTGCTGAGGATAGACTGGTTGCTGGCATATCGTCAAACCGGAGAAGCCAGTCCGAAACCTCCTGCCCATGCATCTGCCAGCCTCGGCGAGCAAACCATTCTTTTGCGAAGAAGTCTGACGGGACCCCGTACAGTAGGCGTGGGAAAGCCGTCCCTAGCTGAAGCCGTCTCACACCTCGTGTTCTCTGTAGCATCTTTAATGCATAGTCGTGTAGGCTCAGACCTATACCTCGCCCTCGATACGAGCTTTTGACAATCAAGACGGCCAACGAGCCTAGAAGACTCTCCTGGTCACTGTCCGTAAATGTTGTGTATGTCGCACAGAAACCAACAATCTCTCGGGTATCGGGGTCTCTCACGACGTAGTTCATCGTATATCCATCCCGTTTAAGAAGGAGAACAAGCGCAAATTGAGGCAGGTGATATTTTGGCGGTAGACATTCTGTCCAAAGTTTGTGTATTGGCGCCATGTCCTGACCACAAATCTCCACAGGCCAATGTCGTGCTGCACTGATGATAAGATTTTGCACAGGTACGGCATTGACGGGCGGGGGTCGTTGATCTCCAAATATGATTGAAGCTGCGCTTTCGAGGTCCGATGGTGCAAATCCCCCGACTTGTACAATCGTGGCAAAGTTTTCGAGAACATCTGGATCTGCCTTGACGTTGTAACATGCCACTAAAATTTGTGGACGTTCCTCAGCCAAGGACCGCGCGGTTTCCGCCAGCTCGACCTGCGAGACATCGCCGTCTAATGGTGGCCCAGAGATGACGAAAACTATCGTTTTCGCTCTCTTTATGAACTCGGAGTGAATATTGTTGATGCCGCCTCGTTTGGTATAGGGAACATGGCGAACCATAGAATGCCGCGCAGCAATCGCACGGCCCAGCGGTTCGAATGGATCTCGATCATTCTCGGCGTTTCTGCTGTATGGGACGACAACGGGCGTGAGGAGTACAATGATATCGTCTTCCGACAGACACCTTCCAAGTGGGATACAATCCTGCTGATCCCGTAGCAACATTGCCATAGCCCCTTGACTCGGTTTTGGACTGCTCCTCGAGCCGACGAGACGGTCGATTTGCATGTCAGGGGAGTACCTCATGTCGAATATCTCAGACACCTAAAGATCGAACTCCAGCTCATCCCTACTAAAAAGGTCAGCTGAGGTTACACAACGGTTCAGAGCCAATGGTGTATCATGAGTATGCTCGAATGAAGCGATGTCAATGACTGAACTAACCTGTACAGTGAATGGGATGCCTTGCTCGGCATGAGGAGACGACACTGCCGGCAATATCGTTCGTAGAACTGGCTGACTGAGCCTCACCAACTCGGTCGAGAAGACAACAGCACTTGTACAGCCTGAAGAGGTGTCAACATTGACAAGTTGATGCGTGCTCACGCAGTAATCGTGTGGTAGGTAGCGGGAAAGGGGTTCGTCAATTCTAAAATAGCTGTGCTTGAAATGATTTCTGGGCCCGGGCGCCTTGAATTATATGCGGTATGATCGAGTAGACTCAAACTTCCGCATACAGGGTTGTCCGAGGAAGTCAATAATGACTACCACTGCCGATACCGCTGAACAAGTTGACGAGACAGGAGGCTCATGCCGAGGCAGCGTCAAGCCGAGGATGGAAGGGAGCGAATGATGCTGCCTGCTATTTCAAGTTACAGGGCTGCGTCAGCTAACTAAAGATGATTGAGAAACGAAGTCGAAAGAGACGCAACGGAAACATAAGGGACCCGCAAGTCTAAATGTTGACACTTGCATCGTGTGGGAGGAACAGGAAGGTTACACATACCGTGACGAGCTAGCAGCAGAAAAGAGTCTAAGAGACGATGTCCTTTGGTGAGCCCTTTATCCTGATAGGCGTGGGAAGAGCACTGCATAAGGCCAGCAAAGAGTGGGGTGTGTACAAGAGGCGAGCGGCGGAGGAGACAGGGTCAGCCAGGCTGCCGGGTAGACTGAATGGAGACTGATGAGCAACGTGGATGGAGAAAATCTTGAAACGACATGCACACGGACATCATCAGCGGATTGCATAAATCCAGCGCTGAGCGACTGTAAGAAGGTAATAGCATTGTACTGTGGATGTAGGTAGGACAAGACGAGCAGAGCGCGCAAGCGGCTAATGTCCAAGGACCTCCACGCCTCATGCTGTGGGTGGTGGGTCGCAGTAACAATTAATCAATGAAGAGCGACGTGGTTCCTGGTCCGGGGGGCATCTGACTGATACAATAGCAAGTTGGCTGTGTGCGTATGCTTGTACGGACATAAAGAGTGTGTGGCCATGGACAAGATGAGGATGGAGGGACGGTGGGAAGGATGGATGGCTGGACGGGTGTATCCCAATGCAACCGCCGCGGTACGGGGCGGCACTAGGTCCGTTTGCTGGGGACCAATCTATGGATAACGGAACAACGAGGAGCGGTCTTTTACCTTGATATGCTGACCACCGGGCAAACCATGCAGCTGCCACTTAGCAACACGAGGGGCTCACACAGGTTACACAAAGTAGCTGCAGATGAATTGACTCCGGCGGGTGCAAGGTGAGATGAGAAAGGAAGGGTAAGCAGACGCCAGCGCATGACGGTCGAACGTGACACGGAGCCAAGATGATGATAGGAAACTGGCACCAGACCTCGTGAGACTTGCTGCTCGATCAACGCAGCCCCCAAACCCCCCACGGGTGATGGAGCAGGAGACTTGGAAGACTTTGCTTCAGACGTAAGTGAAAGGGTGAGGTGTCTTCTCGATTTGGGCATAAGAAGCGGGCACTTGGTGCACGAGTACAGTCATTGAGTGCCATTCCAAGACCAACCGCAGTCTTGGAGCTCTCCAAGTACCAAATGCCCGGGGTCTGCATACAGAAAAAGGAAAGTCAAAAACGAGATTGCCGGGACAAAATAGCTCAGTCTAGGCTGTTGGTGGTGTAACTGGTATTTGTCAGGGTGAGAAAAATAGGGTTTGCCGGGAAAATCCTACCAACAAAAGGCAGGAGAAGGAAGAGTCGGCACAACAGGGGCGGGATAATGGTAGATGTTGAGTCTCAATCGGGCGTCTCTCGGCTGTGGAGACGTCGGGCCGCGAACAATGGCACAAAACGTTGGACCCTGGGTAGGACCGGCGAGGGTCCTCGGTGACTTGATCTGGCCCTAGTATGGCAGTGATGGGCATAGGTTACAGTCGATGGACATGTCGACAGCTGGACTTCCAACTTGCGAGATTCAACGGCGATGGAAGCGATCGACGCGGCCTGGGGGAGACAACAAGGGACGATTAGACCAG
Source organism: Colletotrichum chrysophilum (assembly GCF_026319265.1). Taxonomy (NCBI): domain Eukaryota; kingdom Fungi; phylum Ascomycota; class Sordariomycetes; order Glomerellales; family Glomerellaceae; genus Colletotrichum; species Colletotrichum chrysophilum. The sequence continues at coordinate 379,472 of NW_026517298.1, read as the reverse complement.
GGCTTGACATAAACGCACCGAACCCGTACCGTGGGAAGGAAAATGACCAAGAGAGAAAAAAGCGGCGTAAGTGGTAAGCAGGCTACATCACCTTGCGCAGCGATGTGGAGGCGAAGAGAAATGGTGGTTTGGTCTGTCATGGGTGGAAGTGACGGAAGGATTCTGACGAAGCATTTTGTGTAGCATGTCTGTGAAACAATGAGGTCGGAAGCGGACGTCAGTCGGTTTCGACCCGGCTTATTGGCAAAGCAACAATAGAGAAATACCGTTCCTTCCTGTCCACACTGTCGATTGAACGACTTCCATGCGATGCGCCAGGAGCATTTTGATGGTGTCGGAAGGCGGCGGATAGTCGAGGGAGGTATGGTGCAGCGTGAGTGGAAGGAGTTGTAATACGGATACAGTTGCGGGACCAGGGGGTAGGCATCAAAGCGTACCTAAGGTAAGGTAAGGTAAGCAAGGACTTTGCTATATGCTCCGCACCCGACGTTACGGACGGTGGGCGCCGTTCCCCAGAAGCACGGTGTAAGATGCAGGTGTGGGAACGGTTCGTCACTTTCAGGCTTCCATAGGTTCGGGCAGGCGCCAGTGCGTCAAAATGGACGTCCCGTCAGATACGGGCGCAGGATGGCACCTTACCTACCTAGGTGCCTTACCTACCTACCTTACCTCACCTGCGGATACGGATGGAAACCCTGCTTTGCGCACCAGAGCTCTTTCCTTTGCAGAACAGGTGCAGATGCGGATAGATGAGGGAAGAATTGAGCAGGCAAGAAGAGCCTAGGGAAACGTCCGATTTCCATCTCATTTCCTTGCTCGACATCGACATGGAAGTCTGACGTCTGCGCCTGCGCCTACAACACCAAGCTTCCTTGTAAATGGCCCGCCTTGTGCAACGCGAGGTGAGGCCACGACTGGGCCCTTCCAACCCTTCTAGTCGCCGTGCATCTGCCGGGAGGAGAGTCGTGCTCCTCATCTCATCTAAGACAATGAGGAGAAATGTCCACCATCCCGAGCGCTTTCTCAATTGTCCGTCAATGAGTCGCGAATGCCGGTACGCCTCACATATCACAAAGCCCAACTTGGACCCCAAATTCATGGCTAACTTTGGAATAAGCCCGGCCGAATGAGCGCAGGTCATGGCAGCCAAGACGGCTTGTACGCCGCTTACATACCTTTACCTGGGGTCGGTTTCGGGGCCGCAGCACGCAGCAAGCGTTTCAACGTAAGGTAAGGTAAGCAGAGCAGCATCCGCACGCATACGAATACACACTCGATGGGAAGGCCGGTGAGCCCTCTTGTGCCAATCTTGCCCTACCATCTCTTTGCCTGCAGCTCATCTCATCATGGCCATCTCCTTTCCCGTGTCACAGTGCCAATGAGCCGCGGTCAGCCAGATGCGCAAATCGGGCATGATGCGACTTCGGACCCCAATCATCAAACATGATCAGATGCTCGGATCATGAGACATATCTGCCTTTGTTTTTGCCCAGTACCTGCCAGGAGTCGCAGGCCAGATGTAGATTCTTGCCAAGAATCTCGCCTAGCTCTTTCTCACCGAGCAATGTTCCCATTGGCACCTACCAATTTCGTGGTGTTCATGGATGGTTTTTTACCGGTGACCGAGGAGACCCCCACCCATGCTCGCCCAATCGACGGCAAGCACAGGCTTATGCTCGCTCACCCTCCCGACCGTCTTTCGTGCACCGTGCAGGTCCTCCGCGGGCCTCCTCTCCAGCCCGATTGCAGCCGACAGGAGCTCATTCCGGTTGCTGCACTGGGCCCCCGGCCGCTGAGGAACCGCAAGTGGGGCTCGTCCGGCCATTAACATCCACAACCCATGCAAGGTGTGTGCGCCACTTTTTTCCCGGTCAAGGAAGACGCGCTCACCTTAGCTAGCTCTCTCACCCCGCGACGCGTCCACCACTCCGTTATTCGCGACCGAACGAGGACCACACCACCAGCCCGACCTCGGGACTGCACCACCGCTCACGGCGTCCCTGCATCTCCTGCCTTGCATTGCTCCGTTAACGCACTGGGGTTTTCCAAGGAAGATAGGATACCGACCAAAATGGCTTCACCCAGAGACGACATGTCTGTAGATGGAGACAACGACATAAACCAGCTTGTAGAGGACATCGTTGAGGGTGAGTTGCACTTGTTGGAAATCATGTAAATATCAAAACGCTGATCGATTTCAACTCCATAGCCTCCAAACTACCGGCCAAGAAGCGAGCTACGGCCATTAGACCTACCGTGGACAAGGTAGCTTCATCGGCGTATGAAAACGGCCTGTTGCCTGAGCCACTCAATGAGCTCATATATCTTCTTACGAGACCAAGCTATCTGGACCAAGGCAGCCTCAACGCATTGCTGAAGAGTCTCTACCCTGCAACCAAGCTATCAAATGATGTTGTTTGGAGGGTAGTGGGTTGCCTGGGACACGGAGAGCTCAAGCCTTCGCTGAACTTGCAGTCAAATCTGCTCAAATGGCTGATCATGGCGTACCATGTTATTGAGAATCCAGCAGTATTATCGCAAGCATATGCTGTTCTTTTCAACCTCCTCGATACAGCCGCCATCAGGTTGGATTGCCCTGGCTCACTTACTGAAAAACTCAAGGCGCTGACGCCATCCAGGCCACAGCTCTGTCATCTTCTTGCTCTCATAACACGGAGAAAGCACGTTCGACCTTTCAGGATACAACTCGTGTAAGTATGCATCGCTTTGAAGGGCGCAGGTGCACGACTGACTTGATCGTCAGCCTAAACCTATCTCGAAATACCGGCAGCGACCCAGCTCTGACTGGTCTCCTCCGGGTATACAAGGACTACTATCCCGAAATCATTGTCAGCGATGCTCTCAGGGGCAGGGCGTCGGCGTTCAAGGTACAGCAACGTCGGTTGTCCGTTTGGGAGCTTGTTCTAACACTCACAGCATCCCGACATGGAATGGAGAGAAAGATTGGATCAGATTCAGAGAGACCATTCCCAACGAACTGCCGATGTTACCGGACAGCCTCGGAACGGCTTTAGCGTCAATCACTCTGCTTTGAGAGCTCGCGGTAGGAAGGGGACGAATCTCCCCTCAGTTCATACCTCGGCCGCTACAGAGGTGAGACCATCATGTTCGGGCAAGATGTGGTGCTCCCATGAGACTAATTTCTCCAGAACTCCGTCACACTGGAAGAGATTGATAGCGCCGACCGGCTCGCCCAAAATATTGAGAAAATCGAGCTTCCCAACCAGCTGGCAGCAGTCCTGGCAGACCCCTTGCTTCAGAAGTCCATCGCTTTGAAGAAAGATGATGCCGCCTCGAGACGTGTGATCCATTGGGTGGATGCTATTCTCGAGGACGTACTGAATGGGAATGCCGATGATAAGCTCTTCAATGAGACGATGGAGATCTTGGAAGACTATGTCACTCGGGTCAAGGTATGTGCTGTCACAGTAATCGAAGCAAGCCAGTCTGACCATATAGGAAACCCCTGCCGTCGTCTTGAACTTCCTCGCCAAGCTCTTCACAACCTGGAATGGGGTAGATGCACGAGGCCCCATTCTCAAAATACTCTCATACGCGCCACTTGCTTCCTTTGAAGGTATACTAAACCCGTTAATTGCCCAGTGCAGTACTGACCGTTTCAGAACTTCGCAAATTCCTTTTCCAGCCGCTAGAAAGATGTCTACCACCAACACCAAATTCCCAGCTCTCTCTTCTAAAACTGTACCAAAACCTCATTCGCCGCTGGACCTTCGTTCTCCGCTCCCTCGATCCGATTCCCCCCGAAGCTCCAGTCAGCGCCTTCTACGATGTGATGGAGCACGCAGGCATCATCGCTCTGAACCTGGTGCAAGCTACACCAAGCGTTGCGGTCCATGGTGCTGTGTTAGACCTCTACGAGCAGGCGGCGACCAGCATCTCCGATCCAACTCTCCAACCCCTCCTCCGCATCGCCAACCCGCCCGCGCAGCTCATATACCTCCTCTTCTTCAGCCACTCGCTGTCTAACGTGTCCCGTCTATGCGCCGTCCTCGCCGTGTACAAGAAGGGTTTCGAGACCGCCATGTCACGTCGCCAGCCGACCACGTATCAGCCCAGCTACGTTAACCACTTCAACGGCTTCCTCATGGACGTCTGTAACTGTCTCTGGCGTGGCAAGGCCTTCAATGACGCGGACAAGAATGCTCTTGGCTGCCTCAGCGCCCGTCCCGTCACCTTGCGTTTGCAGCGCTACGTCGAGGATCTGGGAATGGACCTCGCACTGCCGACGCTCTTCGGCTTCTCCTACTCGCCCGTGCTGAGTCTGCAGGCTATCGACTGCATCCGCGAACGGGAGGACAGGGCGCTGGCGGAGGATGAAGACGCCATTGCCACTAGGCACGGTGGCCCTGTCACGGCCAACAGTCTGGCGAGGTTGGCTGAAGCCCGCGGCATCCGCGTGACGTGGTCCGAGTATAGAATACAAGTGCTGCACGCGCTGGAGGGTAAGGGCTTGGGCGGCATCCCGGCGCTGATGAGGAACACGATGAAGGTCCTTATGGGCTCTCGGCCACCGAAATGAGCAAACCGCGAACCTGCATCAAATCGGCAAAGGTGTTGAGGTGCAGAGTAGTTGTGATACCCGCCGCGAGCGACTCGCAGCATCAATCGATATATGTGTATTTGATACAAAATGTGTGCGACGTCTAAATGTCTGTCTAGTTGAGTCGACGAGACTTCTACCGCCAGAGATGTAAAGCCCCCTTCTCGGTTGAAGACGCAGGGTATCAAGAGCCGTGAAAATCCTAATAGAAAAAGCCCGGGTATGCTGTTGTTGAACATGTATGCAACCAAACGCCATAGGGCGGGCAAGTTAAGAATGCCCCCCTTTTGTTTTATAACCCTTCTTCCTCTTGTGGTTATCCCTCTGGGTGTCGTTGAGAGACACCGAATGCCGCCATATGACCCAGTCGTCATTTTCATGTTGAAAGAAACGCCCTTCATAATGCAGTTGAGTGCCGTATGCGCCATGGCCCAAATCCACCGATCCTGTTGAACGCGAGGGAAAAAAAATGAAACCACCTCTCCAGACCCAATTGCAAGGCTTATCGCTTGCCAGACTCGTCACCGTAACCTCCGTATCCACCAGCGTCGTACGTCTTGCCCTCAGGCGCGACGCGTCCCTGGCTTCTCGGCCCACGATCCTTCAGATCCTTCCTCAACCACCCCAGCACCAGCTCGCCCAGGGTGCTGTTCCCAGTGCCCCCTTCGACATCCTTCAGGAACTTGCCCGCCGTGTCCCACTCCCTGACGGTGCCCAGGTGCATGTGCACAAGGTGCGTCGGCCATCCGGCGAGGTTGTCCAGAATGTGCGTGGCGTACACGATCGTACACTCGCGGATCTCCGTCTCGCGCTTCAGCCAGCCCAGGAACTCGGCGCGGCTCAGCACGTCGAGGTCGACAGTGATCTCGTCCAGCAGCAGAATCGTCCACGGGCGGATGAGACCCATGGCGAGCTGCACGCGGCGTCTCTCGCCGTCGGAGACGGCGTGCATGCGCCAGGCGGTGTCAATGTCCAGCACCGAGACGAGCTCGTCGCGGCGGTCCGGGTAGGCGTCGCCGCCGACGCTGCGGAGGAGCTCGACGACGCCGATGTCGGTGCGCACGATGGGGTTAAGGACCCATTCCAGGCCGAGGTAGGTGACGCCCTCAAGGCCCTCCTTGAAGGGGTCGACGCCGCCGATGGAGATGCCGCCCTGCGGGGCGAGGCGCTTGCCAGCGAGGAGGCGGAGGATGGTCGTCTTGCCGGCACCGTTTGCGCCAATGAGCAGGGTGCGCGAGCGGGCGGGCACGGAGAGGGAGATGTTCTCGAGGCCTGACGAGGAGTCTGGGAACTTGTAGTTGAGGTTTGTGACCTCGATGGTTGGGGGTCGTTGGGCGGACATTGTGGGCGATGTGCGTGGTGGGCGAATGCAATTGAGGCTGACTGATGTTGCAGGAAGTGGGAAGAGAGAGGTTGTGGTGAGGGAGAGTGTACGCGACGAGGTAGGAAATTTTATGAGGAGAATTTAGAGTCACCGTCATGACCCGATGGGATGAAAGGTGGGATGGTCTCACCCATCCCGAGCTAATCCCGCCCTCGTGTCGCGGGACAAGCACAGCTAGAACTCAATTGCCCCTCCATCCAAACCCCGCCGTGGCTGGGACCGACCGCCCGGGCCGGGGACCGCCGCGCGAAAGCCACAAGGGACGCAGCAGGGGATGGGCCCCTAACCCATGGCCCATTTACGCCAAAATACGCGATTACACCAGCCCCAGGTCCTTTAACGCGTCTGCGCATCGTAGCAGCCAAGCTTCGTTCTTGCACCCGCTGCCATTGACACCCCGCGAGAGCTTGTCCTAAATCATCGCCAGCTCGACAAAACACACTCGAGTCTGCAGAGCCACGGCCCCAAGATGGTGACCCTCGACGAAGCCACGGCGCTTCTACAGAAACCGGCGTAAGTTCTCCGACCCTGCCTCTACTTCACCGTTCCATTCACCCTGCCCAACGTTACCCTTCTTTGATATCGCAACAAACGGCTGACAAAATTACGACCCAGCGACGCAGCCGCAGCCTCCTCGACCCTCGTCCGCGCCTCCTCGCAGTACAAACCCCTATCAACCTTCACCCTTCCAAAGGAGCGTTCCTACCAACAACAATATGCCGACGTCTACTTCCTGCGCCTCACCTCGATCAAACCCGCCGTCGACGCCGTCGCCGCTGAAGCCTGGGACGGCACAGTCATAGGCGGCGAGGAAGCCCGCCATGTCAACCGCGTCCTTGACGTCCGCCAGGGCGAGCTTTGCTGGGTCACCGGCACCGTCTATATGGACATGCCCCTGAAGCCCAATATTCTGGAGGATGTGTCGAAGGACGTACGTATCTGCTCCCACACATATTTATCCCCTCTTCCTTGATGAATCCCTATGCTGACAATCTTCACAGCGTTGGATCTCCGCCCCCATCTCCACAGACCGCTACTATTCTGACGACGTCGAGAAGAACCAAATCATGCTCGAGGACGACTCAGGCCGCATCCGCCTCGTCGGCGACGTCCTCAAATCGATCCACCTCGTGACGGGCTGCATCATTGGCGTAATGGGCACCGAGAATGCCAGCGGCGAGCTTGAGGTGATCGACGTCAAGTTCCCCGATCTCGCACCTCAACCCTCCCGCTGGTCCCTCACCCAACCACCTCCATCCTCCGAAGACCACGACATGTCCGGCACAACGCCCTCCCAACAAAAGCCCTCCTCCAAGATCGCCATCGTTTCGGGTCTGTCCTTCTCCGGCACAGACGCATCCTACGCCCTCGAGCTTTCACTGCTCCTCGAGTTCCTCCTCGGCGAGGCCCTCTCTCCCGAGACGCAGTCCCAAATCATAAACATCTCGCGCCTAGTCATCTCGGGCAACTCCATCTCCACAACGGCCGCGAACCCGGCCCTCAAGACGGACGACGCTACAAACGGCAACAAGAAGGCAACGGTGAAGAAGTACGGCTACGATGCAAGCGCGTATAACCCCCTCCCGAGTCAGCTCTTTGACGAGTTCCTCGCGGACCTGCTGCCCTCCATGCCCGTCACCCTCATGCCGGGCGCACAGGACCCCGCCAACGCGAGTTACCCTCAGCAACCGATCCACCCGGCCATGTTCCCGCGCGCAAGGCCATATGCGGCTGGCCCAGATGCCAAGGAGGCCGGCTGGTTCGACACTACGACGAATCCGTGGGAGGCCGAGGTTGACGGGTGGAGGATGCTGGGTACAGGAGGTCAGAACGTCGACGATGTCTTCAAGTACGTCGACAGCGACGACAGGTTGGGCATGATGGAGGCCATGTGCAGATGGCGATGCAGCGCGCCGACGGCGCCGGATACACTCTGTGAGTCAACACCCTCTTTGCGACCCAAATATGCGTTGATCATATCTAACACGTTCCCAGGGGCATACCCATTCCAAGACAATGACCCGTTCGTGATGAAGGAAGCTCCCCACGTCTTCTTCGTCGGCTGCCAGCCAGAGTTCGGAACAAGGGTAATTCAGGGTGCTGACGGCCAGACGACGCGGTTGATCACCGTTCCTTCATTTTCAGAAACCAAGGAGATCGTTCTCGTTGACACGGAAACGTTGGAGGTCTCCAAGGTCAAGATTTCGGCGGCATCATAAGGGAGAACAGGCAGCATATGTTGAGCACAAGACGGTCATGATTAGATATACCCCCTGAGCTTACGAAGATGAGGTAAAAAGCAAAAATGTTGACGCTACCTGGAAGCTAGGCTCCATGCAGAAAAGCAAATCGCTGATGGGCAGACGTTCCCAAAGATTGTCGCTGGCCTCTTCTAATATGATAATGGTGATATGTTTTGCCCCTGTGCCAATTCTGCCAGACCAGATCGGCTTCGGCCCAAAGCAATCCTTAATTGCATGACGCCCAGTAACAGAAGCAAAAGCAGCGCATCATATCGCCCTCCTATCGATCATTATCCTGCCCCCAAGAAACATCAAAATCGTCTGCATCCTCAGTCATAGTCCTGTCCCCAGAGCATATCGTCATCCTCATCTTCTTCGTCATCGTCGTCTTCATCCCCTTCGCCCAGCATTGCCGGGCCTTGAGCCTTGTTCTTATCCTTGGGGCCGTCCCAAAAAGCTCGAATAGACGCAGGGATATTGTCCAGCTGCGCTTGTGCCTCGCCGGCCGCATTGATCCTGTAGTTCTCCATCTGCAGATCGCCCTTCCACGGGTCATCCTCGCCGCGGCGGGCACGTCGCACTTTCGCAGCGTACTTCATGTTGACCCGGATGCGCTTCTGCTCCTGCCTGTCCGAGATGTTGACGATGATCTCGATAAACTGGCAGGGCAGACCGCGCAGCGCCTTCATCACCTCGGACGTCTTCTCGAAGAAGTTGAGGAAGGTGAGATCGCCGGTCTCGCGGTCGCGCGAGGGCGTGATCTCGATCTCGATGGTGTGGATGCGGCACTTGATCGGCTTGAGGTTGCGGAAGACGGAGATGGCGTTGGCCATGCTCAGGAGGTAGCCCTTCTCGGTGCGGTTGGGCTCGGCGAGGATCTTGATGCGCCGGAACTTGTGGCCGTACCGGTGGATGTCTATCTCGACGTGCGGGTTCTTGGATGCGCCTGGGAGGGGAATGTCGTCGTTGTACTCGTCGTCGTAGTCGGCGTCGTAGTCGGAAGAGTACTCCTCCATGGGCGCGAGAGGGTGCTGCACCACGATCTCGTCCTCTCCGTCGCCAACCTCGGAGACCCTAGCCGGCGCCGTCTCTCTGAGGAGGTAGAGGAACTTGTTCCCGCCGTAGAAGATGTCGATGGCCTCTTTCCAGATTTCGTGGGAGGTACGAAGGATGGCGGTATCGAGACAAGGGCGGTTTCTGGGATAGAGCGTGGACCAGCCCTGTCGGACTTGTACGGGGTTGTCGGCCACGAGAACAAACCCGTAAATTCTATCCCTGATCTCGGGAGGGAGTTTCATGAACCAGATCTTGCCCGTTGGCATGTCTTGATCAGTGAGATCAATGACTGAACCATGCTTCAGCTTGGTTGGAGTTGGATCCGGACTGGGAGGACCGTAGATATCATCATCGTCGCTCTCATCCAGAAATGGCGTTGCGCCTTTGGCCTTCTTCTTGCCCTTTCCTTTGCCCTTGGCAATCGTTGCAGCAACAGCTTTCTTGGGCTCAGGGGCTTTGAAAGGAGGCGGGGTGAAAGTCATCGGGGCACCCCAGGTGTAATGAGCCGTTGACTTGGCCGCAAATGCTGCGCCATAGTCTCGAGGAATCGGCATCTCACGCTCCGTGAAGTCATCCCAGGTCTTCTTCTTGTTGGCCTTCCTGCGCTTTTGAGGGGACTTTCGCATGCCATCGTCGTCGCTGTCCGTCTCGGCGAGCTCGAAGCCGCGCTTTTGGGCATACTTGAGAACCGCATCAGGTATTTGACGCTTGGGGGTTTTCTCAGCAGAGGCTCGTTCCTTCCCCTTCGATGCCTTGCTCTTCGACTTGGAGGAACCGGTAGGAGCGGACTTGGACGAGCCAGATGTGACGAATCTTTTCTTCTCAGAGGAAGAGGATTTGGACTTCTTTCCGGGAGCCATCTTCGAGGTTTCTTTTGGTAACTTCTGACTTTATCAGCGATTGTTGCCAGGAAGATGTCAGAAAACTTACTTAGATGAAGGGGGTATATGATAATATTTGGAACTGCTGGATTAGATGGTCAGTGTAGATGTCGCAGTCTTTGACCCCCGTGAAATTTCACTTGCTGCCTTGTTGCTTCTTCATTCGTGAAATAAGTCTTTGTGGTGGTTTGTCTCTTGTGTTGCAAGTAAGACACTTCTGCAACGAAAGTTGATGTCAAAGAGAGAGATATGTCATGAAGGTGAGATAGGAGGTTGCGACCTTCCCAATGGGTGTAGCAGAGGAAGTAGACGAGGAATTTTTGAGGCAATCGTCAGCTCTCTCCAGAGTTTGGGCCTCTGGTATTGGCAAGTACCTACTTGCCAAACGACCAGGTAGTTGACGAAATGAAGGAGCAAACTCCACAAACATGTATTGAAGTTTGGTAAAACTTGTGAGCCACAGACGAAAGCTTCAACGCCACAATTCAATGCTAGGATAACGAATGAAAACCCTGAAGAGACTGACGAGGAGTGTTGTGTCGGTGGAGGATAGAGAAAGGCAAGATCCACGCTAGAGTGGTAGTGTTGGTATAGATGCTGGCTCAACTCCAAGAGGCAGCTTCAGAGAAGTAATGCCTTCCCTTTGCGGCCGATGTAATGACAGGAAGAGGAAGGGCGGGTGAAGTGGTGATTAGAAAGAAACATGATTCCATCTTTGGCTTCTACGATGTCAAGATTGGTTATGGCAGGAGGGCCTTTTTTGAGTGGCCATGGTCTTTCTGGATTCAGTTACTAATATTCACGATTTCGTTTCGACTTGTTAACTATAATACAGTCGAAAATATGGGATATGCGTTAAAAATTTTATCTCAGATCGCAACAATGATCACACATTTGTTGAGATGAGGCCATCATGTTGGTTCAGAAAAAAGCGAAATAAAAACAGATTCGCTGGGCAAACTGAGAGACGTAATCCATTTGCTGATGTACTGTTTATCTTCAAACGGTGAGGATGCCACGGGCTACTGTAGCCACGCAAGTCATGAAAATACAATGAATCCAAATCGTCATACGAAAGATGACATAACGACGTTGGCAGAAAGGATTCCATCCATCATGTTCCATAACGATCCATGTTGTCTCAAGGGCTGACTGCATACACTAGTTGGAGTTGGAGTTCTCTCATCCCACCGGGCGGCCGCTGCGACCCCTGCTAAGACCCTGTACAAGTTTGACATGCGCGCCCTTTGGTCTTTATGCCCCTCATCCTCTAACACGGCGATCCACCATCGATTACGACGCGGGGTTCTTTGGTATATCGAAATAGGTCTTATTAATTAGGAGCAATTGACCAATGATCAGAAATGATACCTAGTACCTGAAATTCGATCTAAATGTTCCGAATACGCGGCTGATTCAAGAAATCGTCCGAACTATTGTCGATCCTGGCATCGGAAGCACTTCCGCTCCCCCACCTCGTAAGTCTGGATTTTTACAATGTACACCCGAAAGCGAAGTTCCTTTCTCTCTTCAACCATCATCTTCCATTTCGCAGATTTCTCAATGAACGCTGTTTTTGCTGTGGTTCTTAATGCGCAGTAACTTCTGATCCCCTCGTTGACTCAATTCCTCTAGCTTGAAGGATCGCCAAGTCTCCACATCCGTCCCCTAGTGCCGTAGACTCGACGTTTCCTATAAACATCGTGTCTCTACTTTCTTCGATAAACTTGGCTCTTACTTTCATTACCGAACGCAAACCACCAAATCATCTTAGACATCAACCACAATGGGCTCGCTCGACTCAGACACCAAGAAGCCATGGATCCAAACACCGTGCATTGCATCTCCACCCCTCTCTAGGATAGCAGGATGGTACGTTTCAAAAGCACCATCAACCCAGGCCAACTAACGGAAGGTCTCCAGCAACATCTTCCTTAAGCTTGAGAACCACCAGCCTTCGGGCTCCTTCAAGTCCCGCGGCGTCGGCAACCTCATGTTCCGCGCCGCCGCCGCAGCCCCCGGCGCAGACGTCCACTTCTACTGCTCCTCCGGCGGCAACGCAGGCCTCGCCTGCGCGACCTCCGCCATCGCCCTGAACCGCAAAGCCACCATCGTAGTACCCATGATCTCGTCACCGCTGATGATCTCCAAGCTGCGCCTCCTAGGAGCCGAGGTCCATCAAGTCGGCGAGAACTGGCCCCAGGCCGACCGCTACCTGCGCGAAGAGCTGCTCGCCAAGGATCCCGCCGGTGTCTACGTTCCGCCGTTCGATCACCAGCACGTGTGGGACGGCGCATCGACCATTGTCGACGAACTGGTATCGCAGCTGCCTGGCAGCGACATCAATGCCATCGTCTGCTCCGTCGGGGGCGGCGGTCTCCTCAACGGACTCGCACAGGGCGTTGAGCCGGAGCGCTGGCAGGGGACGACAGGCCGGGAACCCCGTCTGATGGCCGTCGAAACGCGGGGAGCCGATAGTCTGAATGCGAGCGTGTTGGCTGGTGAGCACGTCACTCTGCCCGGCATCACTTCAATCGCCTTTTCTTTGGGCGCCACGAGGGTCTCCCAGAGGACGTGGGAAGTCTCGCAGAAGACGCCTGGTTTCCGGAGTGTGACGGTCAGTGATGCGGAGGCAGCCATGGCAACCGTGCGCTTCGTCGACGATGCGCAGCTTGTGGTTGAGGTTGCTTGCGGCGCGACGATAGCTTCTGTCTATAACGGCATGTTGAGGAAGCAGCTGGGCCCGGGGATGTCGGATGAGGAATGGGCGAAGCAAAACGTTGTGCTCATTGTCTGTGGCGGTGCGAACATCACACTTGAGATGTTGAATGGGTACCGTGAAAAGTTCGGCGACGCATTTGAAAGCGCATGAGACAGAAGACGATGGTCTCTTTTTAGACGATAAAATTAGATATACACTGCCAAGACATGAAATAGAAGCTGATAACCAGTATGAGACGGTGGCTTTGCCGTTCTATGTATCTCCCTGTGTTTTCTATCTTTGCTTCGTCTATCTTGCATAGGCCACTTCTCGCGATTCCTCTGCTGCCTTCAGACCAGCAGGAGATGCCACAAAGTGACCCAGGTCGCTTAGCACCATCGTGACCTCCCCAAAATAATTGATTTCTCCTTTTTGCATGAAGCCAACCCTCTTGAATAGTGATATACTCGCCGCGTTCCCCTCCTTGATCTTGACCATCAACCCCTTCAACTCAGCCTTTCCACTCTTGCCTTCGCCCTCAACATACTCCTTCAGTATGCGCTCTTGGTTGCGGTGAACATACACCAGCAACGTCGTGACAGCAGCGTAACCTACACCCTTGCCGCGGTGCTCCTTCGCCGCCACCATAACGTCCACTTCACCGACATAGGCCCCCTCACCCTCTTCCTCTTCGTCGTGGGGATAGACGAAAAAGTTGATGTCGCCAATCATGCGTGCCGCCGCATCGACCTCACCAGCCTTTACGCTGGCCGCATCAGAGGCCGCATCCAGGGGTTGGCAGACGATGAAGGTGAGCTTGTCATGGGACGTCCGCCACGATTGCTGGTTCTCGTATTCCTCCTCCAGCGTCAATGGCTCAGAAGCCGTCGCTTCTTGGATATCCTGTCACAAAAATAAGCATGTGCTTGGACGAATCGGCGGGTACTTTGGTGCGGCGTTTTGCTGACCGGATCACTCATCCACTCATGATAACGCTCCACATGTCTCGCTTCGTACGGTACAAGCGTCACCGCCGGCGTCGCGATCGCTGTGGTCTTGTAAGTTCCTCACATCCAAACGACCAGCCTCAACCAATTCGGATAGTGTCCTCAAAGTACATGCCTGTATTCTCATTCAATCTCATCGCGAAGTATGCCAAGGGTGTCCGTCTCAGGCACCAGATCCCCCACTTGCACCCTCGTCACAAAAACTAAAAATGCGAGCGAAGCCGGTGAGCTGGCCAGCGTCCCCGCCCTGCGCTCCACGTCTGCGTTCTGCCGCTGTCCGAAAGGGGCAAACAAACGACCCCGTCCGCGGAAGCAGACGCACGATGGCCGCGAGGTATGAACCCTCCGAACCCCTGGAAGTCCTCAACAAGAACAAGTGTCAAGGTGCCAGAGTGGTTAATGGGCTGCCCTGCTACGGAATGCCTCGATTTACCGAGACAACCTAGCTGCCAGGCAGTGGCTTCGGTCGCGCAGGTTCGAATCCTGTCCTTGACGTGTTTCCTTTTTGCGCTTTTGAGAATGGCCGGTTGAGTCACTCGGTGGTGTAAGTTGCGAGCCGAGTTTTTGGCTGAGGCGGAGTTAGTGCCCCGAGCTTGGTGAGCTTGGGCTTGGGCGGGTGGTCGAGTGGGTGGTCCACTAATGTCGCTTGCTGATGTGGACAGAAACTGCGGGGTACTTATTGGACATTCCGAGAGCCCTCTTCCACCAACAGTCAAGGTGCCAGAGTGGTTAATGGGCTGCCCTGCTATTGTCCCTAGGATGATCGCTGTTCAGGCAGTGGCTTCGGTCGCGCAGGTTCGAATCCTGTCCTTGACGACTCTCTTTTGATTTTCTAGATGAATCCGAGTGGCACATTCTTTTTAGACCGGTGCTGCTTTTGCTGGCCTTGCTGCTGTGTGCAGCAGGTGGTGGGTGTGCGTACTGTTCAGGACCGAGCGCATGCCCTCATCGCATCTACTTACAACGAATTAATACCTACCCTATCTCGAGATATCCTGTTATTTCTGTGCAAGAAAACGTCTCATTATATACTGGCTGACTTAATTACCACCCGCTGATTTCAACAAATCAAGTTGGGAAGAAGAGACGGCCTAGTTTTTAAGAGCAGTCACGCTTTACGCCCGGCTGACCTGGAGACCTTCTCCATCGTTCATCATCATATAATTACAACATCTTACATTTCCACCAGTGATGGGGAGATTTTACATTTACATTCAATTCGTAGAGGAACTGGAAACGCCTAGGCTCATTCCTCAGCGGCCTGCGGAGGGAATAAAGCGTTCCACTTTCCTTCCTTGCCTGGATCGATCACCGGGACACCATATGTCAAGTCTGCGCCAAAAGTCGCATCCTGGAAGCGCCGCTTGCCGGCGTCAACACCCATGGTATCCAGCAGAAGTCCCATCTTGGTCGGCATGACAGGCTGGAGCAGAATGCCCGCCACACGCGAAGCCTCCGCGGTGTAGAAGATGCACTCGTGGAGCGTGGCTTGGTCTTTGGGATCCTTCGACTTGACCAGCTTCCACGGTGCCAGGTGGGAAATGTACTTGTTCGCCTAGGAGCCTTGTTAACATATTGTCCGCAAATCATCTCCAGGGAAGCGCGCTTACGTCGGCGAGAACATCCAGCACACCACGGATGGCAGCATTGGGATTCAACTCATCCATGCTCTTTGACATGTCAGACGCCATGCTGTTGATACTTGCTTTCAGCTTCTCACTGCTCAACAGAGTGGTGCTATTCTCTTCCGACCACACGACAGAGCTCAACAGAGAGGCGCTATTCTCTTCTGCCCACACGACGGAGTCCCTGAGCTTCCACGTTTTGCTCTTGGCAACCCTGTTCATCAAGTTGCCCACGGTCGATTGAAGATCCTTTTGATACCGCGCCACGACCAACGAGTTCTCGTAGTCAGCATCCTGCTCAATGCCGCCGTCGCGCATCATGAAGTACCGCATCGTATCCAACCCCCATCGGTCGACGGCAAAGAACGGGTTAACGACGTTTCCCAACGACTTGGACATCTTCTTCTTCCCCAACGTCCAATGCGCATGGCTTAGCAACTGCTTCGGCAGTGGGAGATCCAGCGCCATCAGCAGCGCGGGCCAGTAGATTCCGTGGAACCGCACGATATCCTTTCCGATGACGTGCACGTCCGCCGGCCAGCCTCCCTCGTGCTCTTTCCCAGGCTGCCATGTCGGGAATCCGGCTTTCGTGAGGTAGTTGATGAGCGCGTCTACCCAGACGTAAATCGTCTGCGAGGGATCGTCCGGTACGCGAATGCCCCAGTCCAACCTCTGTACGGGTCTTGATATCGATAGATCCTCAAGGTTGTTTTGTACCCAAGCGATAACTTCCTTCTGCCTTGCCCGTGGTACGATCCAGTCCGGATTCTCCTCGTAGAACTTCAGCAAGCGGTCCTTGAGCGCCGTCATCCGGAAGTGGTAGTTCTTCTCCTCGACCCACTCGACCTCGTTGCCCGTCTCGGTCGACGCCATCACCGTCCGTCCCGTCGACGGCACCAACGTCCTCTCGACCTCATTCGCGGCGTAGAAGCACTCGTCGCTCACACAATACCACCCCTCATGCTTGCTCTCGTAGATATATCCCTTCTCCTTCAGCAGGAACCAGAAATGCTGCACAGCCTCCATATGGTCCGGGTCGGTGGTGCGAATGAAGTAGTCATTGTCCATGCCAATCACCTGCGCCAGGTCGCGGAACTTCTCGGCCGTCGAGTCGCAGAACTCTTTGGGGGCAACGCCCTGTTTGGCGGCCGCCTGCTGGACTTTGGACCCGTGTTCGTCGGTGCCGGTGCACAGGATCGCGGGCCTGCCCTTGAGGACCTGCCAGCGCTTCAGGACGTCGGCGAGGAGCATCGAGTACATGTGGCCGACGTGCGGGGCTGTACATGTCCTCATTAGCTCGCAGGTCTCCGTGATTGCGTCGGAACATCTTCACATACATGCATTGACGTAGAAAATGGGCGTCGTCACATAATACGGCTTTTCGCTCTTGCTGTCAGAGCTCGCGAACCGTCGCAATGTCGGCCCATAGCTGCACGAGGGGCAGACCCAGGCCGGTCGCAGCGCTGGTTCATAGCGGCGAGTGCGAAAGGCCGAAGCTGGAGGTAGTCTTAATTGTCTCATTTCGACTGCGTTCGTCAAAAAGCTACCTTTGGGAAAGCATGTCGCCGTCGAGCATGCAGGTAGATCGTGAATCGAAGGGTCTGCTTCTCGAAATGTTCTGACTTTCTGAGGGCACCGTACCAATTGAGTCGGGCGATAACGGTAGAGAGCTCTTATCGGTGAAAGATCCCTGCACCCCGCCGTAATTCTGACCGAGTCCCCTTCACCTCGACAACTTTGCGACAACCTCGAGTAAACAACAACGCTGCGCATTCGAAAAAGCTCCACGTCCTATTCCACAAAACATTGTCGAAGACAGGACAATAAGATGTCTCTCCCATCTCGCGAAACGGAAATGAGGGCCTCCTCAGACGGTGCGCAACCATCCAGCCCACCACCACCAGCACCAAACTGACGCAGGCGCCCTCCCCCAGCGGCCTCAAACTTCGCAGATGCCTACTACGACGCCCTCAACCGCCGCAAGCTCAAAGGCACAATGTCGCAGTTCTACACGACAGCCTGCTCAAAGTACCCTACGCCGCCCGACATCTCCGTCAACGGCGCCGTCCTCGCCAGCGGGCCTGACGAGTACACCACCCTCCTCGACACCCAGGGCCCCGACGTCCGCTACGAGATCGAGTCCCTCGACGCCCACGTTGTCAACGCGGACTTCTCCCTCGGCTGCCCCGAGCACCTCCAGGGCGGCGACAAGAACGGCGCAAAGTGCAGCGTCATGGCCCAGGTCACCGGCCGCGTCTACTACGGCAAGGGCCGCGACGCCGCCGCCAAGACGTTTAACGAGGTCTTCGTGCTGGTGCCGAACTGGGACACCTTTGGCAAGAACCCCCCGCGCGGCGTCAGGCGATGGTTGATTATGAGCCAGAACTTTCGCGCGCTGTAAGGTTGTGGGTGGATTGGCGGGCGGAGGATATACCCCAGAATGAAGACATGTCGAGACGACCGGATTGCTTCACAATTCGTAATGAGATAGGTACGGGTAGTGACATACCGGTTGCTAGAGAGCTTACTAACTTGGCAACAGAATTGGATTATGGACAAAAATGGGAGCCATGGTAGACCCCTGTCACTTTTCGGCAGCATGAAAGCGTGGATGACCGTCTTTTAAGAACATCCCATAAGCGTGTGTCTCGGACAAGATAGCTCAATAACACATCAATTATCACACAAACACGCTACCTATGCAAGCTGCTGCTTCCTGTACTTCCAGTATCCCGCCCTCACGGGATCCCACTTCTCCGCCAGTCGGTCGAGGTACTTGCCCGCCTCCTCCTTCATGCCCTTATCCGCGTACACGTCGGCCAGGAAGTCGAGCGCATGCGTACTGCGCACCTCCTCCTTGTCCTCACCCTCTCCAATGCCGTTGACAAACTGCGCCGCGAACGCCTCTGCAGTCTCCAGTTTTCGTCCGCCCTTTACCAGCACACCCCTAAGGTAGTTCCACGCAGCCTGGTTCTGCGGTGCCAACAGCGCCTTCTCTTCGACGTACTTGACCTCCCGGTCCACAATGTCTGCGGGGACCTTCGGATCGTGCTCCGTCGCGTGCGAGCCCTCCGTCGAAGCGGCCGGGTCCGAAAACACGAGGAAGAACCGGTGCGACCAGGCCGAGTTGTTCCTCACGTCCTCCTCGATCCAATTCTGCGTCGACAGCAGCTCCTGCAGGTTCCACAGCCCCAGCTTGCGCACCAGGTACTGCCTGTAGCTCCACACGTGGTAGTTCTTGGTATCCTCGTCAAGCATGCGCGTGAGGAACTCCGTTTCGGACCTTCCGAAGCGCTTCACCTCGTCCGGGCTGGCCTTGATGTGGTTGTAGTGGTGGTCAAGCAGCAGCTGGCGGTGGTGCCAAATCTGGTAGTTCTTGATGTGCTCGAGCGACACCTCGTTGAGCCACTCGATTTCATCGATGACGGAAATGTCGAGCGCCTCGACGATCTTGAACCGGTACAGCCATACAGTGTAGTGTGCCGGGTTCATGGAGATAACGTGGTCCGTCAACCGCAAGCACCGCGGGCTGTACTCTTCGGCGACCATGACGGCGCGCAGGTAGCTCATGACTGGAAAGAACACGCACAAAGTCAGTGGGACATGATAGATGAGCAGAATCCCCGAGGCCACCGTTTTCCGAAACAGAACACACACATCGGTGCAAGACACAAAAAGAAGAAGTGAATTATTTACCCTCAGCATAGTCCTCGGGGTAAGCAATCGTAGCCAGCGCGCCTTCGGGCTCCTCGGCGGGGATGGGCACGACATCGTCCCACTCCGGGTCGGTCGCGTACGGACCCATCTTCTCTCCGTAGAGCTCCTTCCTAAGCGCCGCCATCTCCCGTCGTCTCTTCCTCTCTTCGTCAATGTCCTCCTGCGTGATCTCTGTGACCTTGCCCTCGGCCGCGTCCGGAACGCCGTCTCGCGCAAACTCTCTCCGCTGAAGGAACCTGCGGTGCAACACTTCGAGCGCCGTAAGCTGCGCCTGTTTCGCGGCCCGAACGGTGAATTGGTCGATCGGGTAGTCGCCCAGGTCGCGCCCGTTCTTGTCCTTGCCCCAGTCGTAGACGACCTTCTGCTCGGCGCTTCTCGGCTTCTCGAGTCGGCGGATCGGCGGCGATTCCCTGCTGATCTGCTTCCAGAACTCGCGCTCTGCCTTGTTGGTGAGGAAGAACTCTCTGTTGGCTACACGGCGCACCAGGCTCGCGTTGACCCAGGACTGTCGCTCCGCGGGCGAGAGGGCGTGCAGACCTCCGGCTTCCTCACGTCGTCGCTCGTGCGGATTCGTCTGGTGGTAGCGCTGGAAAGACCGCTCGTTGATCGTCTTCGGGGGTTGTTGGGTTTCAGCCGCAGCTTGCGCTTGTTGTTTGCCTATGATGGAGGGGAGACAGTCAGCTTTGGAGAACGCCATCGAATGGGATTGATGCATTAGGCCACACAGGAGCTGTGCGGCCTTGACAGCAACGTAGAGGGATGAAAATCAGTTCAACGTACTTTTGTTCTCAGCGTCCTTGGCTTTGGAGCTGGCCTTGGATTTGGCGGGCATGTCTGCGGCTGGCTTGGTCTATGGCGGGGTTGAGCTGGCGGCGAAGTATGTCCCGGACATGGAAAATGTTCGCCCATGGCTCCTACCCCACCACGGGAACGCCCACCTGAGACCCTTTGATCTAACGAAGCCACCATGGATAGCTCTGTTGCACGACATCAGGCACGACAGCAATGTTGACACAGAATTTCCGTTTGCAGCTTCGGAATAATAAAATTAAAAGGAATTTAGTACCGCAAGGTGGGCTTCTAAAATTTGCACGCCGATTATATCTGATACATAAAGCCCCCTCTCATATTCCCGTCTCCTGCGCCATTATCATGTCGTACAGCGAATAAGCTGTAGTATCAAAAACTTTTCCCGATTCTGCGCCCTGGCAAAGCCGTGAAAGTGTAGAAGCAGATTGAAGAGAGTGAGTCGCCGTGTTCTTTACCGACTCTCGACCCTCCAGAACTTCCAGCCCTCCCTCTCACCTGCACCACCGTGGACGCCTACCAGCTTCTCAACGCCCTCGTTACCATCGGCATTCAAGAAGCTGTCCAGGTCGATCTCCATACCACCTTCGTTGTCTTCCACCCCGTTCTTGAGAACAGCAGGCCAGAGCACGCCAACGCCATCGCCGCCGAGAGTTGTCTCAAACTTTTCGTAGCCTTCGTCCTCGAGTTGAGTCTCAAGCCGCACGAGCTTGTCCTTCGGCACATCGGGCTTCAGCAATGTGATAGAGCAACCGCCACCGCCAGCACCAGTCAACTTCGTCCAGCCAATGCCTTCGTGGTCGACAAGCTCTCTTATCCGCTCGAGGCGAGGGTGTGATACGCCCAAAGAGACGAGAAGTCCATGATTGATGGTCATGAGTTCTCCGACCTGTTGCAAGCTTTCCTCACTCTTGTTGTCGAACTTCTCATCGCCGATAAGGCCGTCTGCCGTATTCGTCACCTTATCGATGGCGTCCAAAATGCTTCCGACCAATTTCGGGTGGCCGCTCTTCAACTTGGCGACCTTGGCGACCTCAAAAGCAGTTGACTTAGCCTGCTTGGTATCGACCAACAGAAGCGGTAGCTCAGGGAAATCCCACAGTGGGCGCACTGCTGGAGGCTTGTTGTAATCTGTGCGCTGGAAGACCACGGCCTTGCCTTGGGTCGCAACAGTATTGTCCACGCCTGAGGGGTTTCCGTGTATGCACATCTCGCACACGAAAGCCCATCTGTTGATTCTCTCCACTTGCAACCTAGCCTCATCAGGAGGTTGGTCGGGATGTGGGCCCGACAAGGTACGCAATTGCAAGAGAAGAGCGGCCGCCAGGCACACCGCAATGGAAGCGCTGCTACCCAAGCCTGCGCCGATGGGAATTGTTGATCTCAGAGTATACAAGCAGCCTGTAAACGATCGGTCGCCGAGAGCCAGGAAGATGTAGAGGAACGCGGAGGCCGAGTTTTGATGCACTTTCCGCACATCGTCGGGCTTGTGTGGTGAGACCTCGTTCAGATGTGGCTGAATGGCTGCGACAAGGTCTTGATCGAGCTCCGTAACCAAGTCATAGTACGACTTCTTCTTGGAGGGGTGCTGGAACGCCGCCCACGGGAGGTCGTCAATGTTCCACGTGTGGTGCAAGTCGATGTCTGGGAAGCGCAAGGAGACAGTTCTCCTGGATTTAGATAGCGATGTGACAAGGAGATACGATCGTAGGGAGATAGCTGCGGCGATTGCGGCCTGTTGGTTTCTTGTATGTCAGTGAATGCGCCAGAAATTAGGAAAAGGGGGGGTTTCGCAACTGACCTTGCCGTGAACGACAGCGTGCTCACCAAAAACAATGACCTTGCCAGGCGCTGAGACCATGAAGGCGGGCATCATGGGACTTGATTGTTTGCGATCCATTTTGAGGCGATGGGATAAGTTGCCGTTTCCGTTTACAAAAGAGGTTGTCGGTACACCGTTGACGGCGACAGCATCCAGGGGGTTTCGCATCTCTGGAGCAAAGATAGCCATGAGCGGGTTGCGTGTGTTGAAGCTGCAACAGCAAGATTATTTGCGTGCTGCTGGGGAGGATCCGTTGTTGTCGTGAAGTCGTGTAGGAGGCGTGTTATCGGCCAAGCATAGTATCGCGGCTCAGGGTCCTTGGGCGCGGTCGTCCGTTTCTTTGGTGTAAAGAGGGGTCAATTGGTGAGTGGCACTAATAGCGGAGCGAATGGAAGGCGCAGAATGGGTCGTGATGGAGCGAGTCGGCGAGTCGTGTGGTTGTGCCAGCTCAGAAGTGGAAGTGGACGTGCCGAAAAGTCTACGGAGAAAAAGTGTTGGGAAGGAGAGGAGGGTGCAGGTGCGGTGACGGGTGACGGGTGACGATGGCGGCGCGCCAGGCGGTGGTAGCGGTGGCAGCAGCACTTAAAGGCGTAATTTGGCAAGTGTGTAATACAGTAATACAAGCACTTTTATTAGAGGAGGAGCAGGACAGGAGGGACGGGACACTCGATTCAGTTAGCCAATTTAGCTTTCCCAGGTTCCGGGGGGTGGCCGGACAAATTGGACAACGTGGTGGTGGTCCTGGGCCTGGAGATGGAGGATGGAGCCCCCCTTATCAGACAGGAAACATGGGGAAAGCAACTCAGAGAGAGGGTAGAGGTACTTACGGATACGGGAAAAAGGAATCGGGTCAATGACAAGCACAAGCTGGGCGTGATGTAGTGGAGGAGGGGAAGGGTTGGGGCGGTTGGAGGCGTGTTTGTCCAAGACACAACGACGGTAAATGAGGGTAAGAGGTCTTGGGTTTTTGCGGGTTCTAGCCGTTCTTTGTAATGTGGGAATAAAACGTGTCGCAAGTGAGACTTGATTTAGATGAGCAGAGGGAGCTCCGGGGTTCAAGTCTGGGGGAGGAATTCCGTTGTTCAAGTCCACCGCCGGGAGGTTTTGGGAGCAATGCAATGGAAGCTCCGGTGGAGGCTTTTCGTTTTCGATGGACGGGGGAAAAGTTAGGACGAAACTGGTCGCACTCCAGACCCCAAAAGGGGGAGCAGTTGGTTCTATTCGGGGATACTGCGCAATACCAAAAAAAGTTCTTTTTTTCGGTGATGGAAGACAGGCTGCATTACGCAGAACTGATATCTGAGCCCCAGGCACTGCATATTTTCTGGCGGCCGCGTGATGTGTGAAGTGAGAAAGAGATGTGCCTGTCATCTTACAATCATCTTACTATCTGTCTTCTTACCTAAAGGTACATGCTGTTGCCCCAACCAACAACCAACAGCAGGTCCTGTTTGCTACTTCACGTTGTTCCTCCAGGTACCGCCTCATAACGCGTTCAACTTGCAGGTACCCTCCATGACTGCAGCTAGGCTCCCAGGCGGCCGGCCCTCTGCGCCTTACCATTGGCCCTGCATGTTTCCCCTGGGAGACATTCCCGGTCTGGCGGGTGTTTCCCGGCAAGCACCGACCTGCGGCAGCAGGGGTATCTGCAGGTGAAAAGGGTGGCCGCCCGGGCGGTGTTGTTCTCCCTCACTCCCTGTCGAGCTGTGTTGCGTATTGTGCGCCTTACTGGGAAGAGACAGGCACTTGTGTAGCTTCCTCACCTCGGACTCTACCTCTACTTGGGCACTGGTAGCTAACCCAACACGCAGCTTCGAGAAGCGAACATCGAAAGTTCCAAAGACGACATTAGTGATTTGTTAGGTTTTCGACGGCATGGAACCTTTTCCCATTATGAGCGGCTGTTGATTGCTATGCAGTAAGCTTGGGATGGACGAAAGCCACCGACCACGCCGTTAACGCCATCCGCCGGCAATGACTTGACAAGCTGTCAAGCTGACAAGCTCAACCATCACTTCCTTCGTCCGCCAAGCCCGTTGCCCCAGAACACACCTTACTGGCTCTTCTGGCCTTCAGCACTCCCACGAGATTACTTCGACGATAAGATGCTGACCGGCTTTCTGCTACCGCTTCAGCCGCCCAACCCACAGCAAACATGGTCCAATTGTTTGCTTCATCGAAAAGCGAGTCGCGACGACCAATGGGCGAGGGAAGCTTCAGCCAACCAACACAGTGAAAGGACAAAGCGGCTACCAAACCTCGGCTGGAAAGCTGCTCTACGGCAGAGCTCCGTGCTTTCGCAGTACGATGAGCTACGGCACGAGTACCCAGCAGTCTAGATACCTTGCGCTGCGCACGCCAGCAACCTGACACATCCGTCCGATCATGACTTTCGATCATCAACGACATTTCGCCATCGGTGCGACCGAGCGTCGTTTCGTCTGAGCCTCAAAACGGGAAGGGCTGTGTGTTACTGGCTCGCTGTGTGCCCCCAACTGCTACCCACCTGGTAAGTTGGGTCGCCTGGTTCCGTCTGGCGGTTTGCTGGTCAAGTATTGGGCAGTCCGATGCGATAGCTGCCTGCTCCCGCCCCCGACAGCGGACTCAGCATGCAGACACCGAGCAAAGCGGCTGCACCTCCGCCGCTGATAGCACCTGGCACCACGAATTCTCTCTCGCGGTTGGGTTCCAGGCTGCACTCCTGACTCTTGTCAGTTCGTGGCGGTGAAGCGGCCAGGTTCCCAGAGCAATGGCCGCCTAACTAATACCACGTCGTCACATGAGCCCTGAATGTCTCCAACTTGTCTCTCGAGTCAAGACTCGACTAGAAGAATTCCGTAATCTCATTTGGCAGCTCCGTGTCTCGGAAAGAGAACAGAACCGTTTTCTACTGCGTACTATCTCCGACTGTTCACACCGAAGGACTCGTTTGGTTTCATGAGCCCCAAGTTGCTCGTGGAGACACAGCTATGCACTCGAGCGCCGGG
Source organism: Colletotrichum chrysophilum (assembly GCF_026319265.1). Lineage (NCBI taxonomy): Eukaryota > Fungi > Ascomycota > Sordariomycetes > Glomerellales > Glomerellaceae > Colletotrichum > Colletotrichum chrysophilum. The sequence goes on along the minus strand of NW_026517298.1, from coordinate 354,660 downwards.
AACCACCCGCTGGGATGGTGAGGAACTCATCTGCAGGCGGCTTATGCCCCAGGCGGCTTATCCCCCTGCCCTACAGCGCGGAGCCTACGGAGATTGCCTTATCGATAGCATGTTGCTCCCAAATCCCCTCAGCTCGGCGAGTGAGGCGCAGGTGGCCCAGCGCATAGCGGGTCAAACCATCCGCACTCTTCTCCTTATCGTCTGGGCCGACGACTTGTCGTTGATCATCGGGACCAAGCAAACACTTGGCAGGGGCAGCGAAGTTTGAAGTAACCGTCCAGCGTCGCCGATGTGTGCAGACTGCGAACGACACTTTGGAACCAGTCATCGGGGAAGCTACCCCAACCTCAACCCCGAGTTCCAAACCGACGGGTCTCTTAGTCAAGGTTACATCCATCCTCCAAATGTTCGCTTTTGAGGGCAATCAAATCTCAATGTAACCGGCCTTCGAAACTGGGCGATTTCGGTTGTGGACTGAACATATGACCCAGCGGCATCCAGCAGGAGAACATGAAGGAAGGCCCCGAGCATCATGAATGTCGCCTTACCCACAAGCCCCTCTGCTCCTGTACCTGTGGCGCCCGAACACGACGGCGTTGCGGCTTAGCGCCAGACGGCTTTCATCTCCGTCCATCGTGGGTAATCAAAACATGCCGACGGTTGACGGGCGGTCGAGCTGAACCTAGTTATGTCTCGCAGGCTGGACAGAAGTTTATCGATAAAAACGAGGCAGCAAATCAGGGACACTGCAAAGCGGTGCGGGGTCGACCGGTTGCAGCCACTATCCGAGTCCATCCAAGTCTTCCTGAGCTTTGGCTGGTGTCTTCTTCAGAGGGGGGAGGCAGGCACAATGCGACTCAAAGTCTGGGCTGTCAGACAATAGAGCTTATTAGCACCGCCCTACATTGGGTACTTCACCTTGGGCTCGGTCTGTGCCGCAGCGCTTGTTTGTGGTCAACGTCACACCCAGACCTCTGGCCCAACGACGTCGAGACCGCAGCCTTACTGCCCCGCTGAGCTGGATCTATGAACTTGCAACCGGAATCCCTCGGAATATCCGACTTCAAGCTTCCAGTCAATAAAGGAGAATCCAAACTCCAGCTGAGCGCCGCCATTCTCTCTGCCCCAAGTTCAGATCGTAGACGAGCGATCCCAGTCACCAGCCAACCGGACTCAAGCTCACACCCCAGTATTCCCGGCCCGCACCGAACCCCGCGCGCGAGCGAAAGCAAGCTCACCATCCTAAGCCCCCGCCTAGAGCCCCAGATAACGCTCTCCTATTCCTCAGATTCGCAGCTCGAAAGACACCAATTCCTGCAAATTCTCGATCGCCTGCCACCCCACCCATCCGACGAAACATTCTGCCAAGATGGCCGTCACAGAGCTCGCACTCCTCCAATTCAAGGAGCTCCCGAACGAGGAGACCAAGGAGCTCCTCGACTACTGCCAGACGGTCCAGGACACCTGGGTTCTCCGCCAGAAGCCCGGTCTGCCGCCGAAGCGTGTGGAACGCGGCACCGCCATCCTCCAGCAGGTCGAGGACCCGAGCGTACTGCTGCTGGCCGCACAATGGGATTCTCCTGAGGCGCACCACGAGTGGATCGTCTCGCCAGAAAACCAAAACGTCATGGGCAAGCTGACGCCGCTCATCCACCGCGAGGGTCCGCGGGCAGTGCTATTCTTCCACATCGATACGCCCATATTCGTCCCGGGGCAGAGCACGCCGGCAGCAACGGCGGATGGCGAAGCAAAGACGGGGGGTGATGAAGCGGAATCGAAGGACAAGGAGCCGGAAGCGCCGGCAGCTGCAGAAAACAAGGCAGAGGGCAAGAAGAAGGCCGAAGACGAGCCGCCTAACTTGTTGACGGCGCCGGTGGTCAGCGTTGGGCGCTTCGGCGTGCGGCCTGAGCGCAAGGAGGAGTTCGTCAAGAAGTACGCCGAAGCGAAGTGGGTGGTTGAGGATGCCTCGAAGCCGTACCCCGTGCGCGGCGGTTGGCGAATCGAGCGGGCTGTGGACGGCACGGAGGAGTTCGTCATGTACTGCGGCTGGTCATCGGTCGAGCAACATAAGGCAATCGCGCAGCACGAAGGGTTCAAGGAGTGGGCAGGCATCCAGGAGTTTGTGACGGGGACGGACATCTGGCACTACAAGAGGATCATGTAGAGACGGTCTCCCTCGGTATGCTCGTTTCGACAGTGGAAACAAGCGGGCTGGAGTTCAGCGAGACGACAGGCCATGGCCCTGTTCCTGGGATAGACGGGCGAGGATCAGCGGAATCAACGGCGTCCTAAGAGGGCCAGGCGTGCGCGACACACGACATGGAGAGAGCCCATCAGCACATGAAAGTTTCCCCGTCTTGCTTGTTTTTGGTGTGTTCAATGGTTGCTTTTCTTCATTGGACAAATGTCTGCTAGTAGACAGGAGACAATCCATCCATCATTGCAATTGCCTAGGTAATCCCTCGACGCCATATCGTTTTGATGCTACGGTTCTAGCTTCCTTTTTCACCTCGTCATGGTCTCTTTCGGGACATGAAGACATTCAAAAAAGGACAAGAAACCGCCTCGTTCCCAGACCGACCAGACCCAGTGTTGTATGTATGCGAAAACCGGAGGGGGACAAATCATTCCATTGGACCTCAGTGTCAGGCTAACTGACAAAGTTCTAGCAACTCCGCCCCATCGAAGACATTTTTTAATCCCTTTTTTTGTGTCAAGTTATTCGGCGTTTTCGACTCGCTTATGCGGAGGCCTTGCCGCCCTTGGGGTTCTTCTTGGGAACGTCCTTGATCTGGAGCTCTGTAGGAGGGGGGAACCCGCGGTCAGCTTGGGTTCTTACAATGGTAGTTCGTCCTCTTCGATCCCGGTTTGGTCCAAGGGGGGAAACGCAACAAGACGCAAACTTGGGGATTCGGGTGGGACAATGCGACGGGAAAGACGTACGAGGAGGGAGGGACTGCTTGAGCTTCTCGGCCTTGTCGTTGTCCTTGAGGACGAGGGTGTACAGGTGACGCTGGCAGCGGACCTTGAACTTGATCTGGGAGCTCTTGCGGTTACGCTTGATGCGCGCGGCTATTTTTTTTCAATCGTTAGAAATCTCAATTCCCCTTTCTCGCAATCATTAAATCCGAATTTTCGCTGTTCTCCGACAACAAGACTCGTTCTCGTCGGTTCGCGGGCGGTGGTGGTCAGGGGAGGATGTGGGAAAATGCATACAAGAGGCGTCCTTCCTGCGGGCAATCTCAATGAACTGCAAAACGAATTGTTAGTCAAAACTTCCCCTGGAAAAATGCATGGGAATTGCCCAGCATGGCAACGTCGACTGTACGAACCTTCTTGATATCACCGATCTCTTGAGGCATCTTGGCGGTATTGATGGGGGTTTTTGGCGACAACGAGGGGGTCTACTTGTCAGGTCGATGGGTGGTTTTGTCGTGGGACACTTTCGTGGGTGGTTTTTTGGTGTGAATTTGATTTTGTGGGATGGACCCCTGGCGCCGGACCGCGCGAGCTGCCAGGCGGGTGCACGGGCCACTCGAGTTGTCTTTCCCATCTGCCTCCCCTTCTGGTTCCGTTCCTGGGCTGCGACTACGTCGGGAGATGTGCACCGATCGTGCCGACGGGCTCTGCGTGGGGCCCGACCAGCCTGTCCCGCCACAGGCAGCAGCGGGTGTGGTCCAACGTCACTGTGGCTTGACGCGTCACCCGGAGCTGTTCGCCCAGACATATTCGGCCTGTACCTTGGCACGAGTTGACGACGCTTCAACTCAATTCTGCTTGCTAACACGTTGCTATTAGTCTGTATCTACGTGTTGTTTTTCTCATATAAGTCCAGCCAGAGTAGATCTTGCAACAAGCCTGAGGTTCTTCCAGTTTAACCAGCAAACGCACCGCCACACCTAGTTCCCAAAATGCCCACCCCACTCGACAATGCTATGAAGTCAAAGGTGAGTCTTCTGGGCCTACCTGTGTTCGTATTGGCTAACATTTCACAGAATGCAGTCCTTGGTTAGTTCTGACGGGAATGTGTATGAGAACTCTCTTAACTGATGGACAACGAAGCATTCGGAGGCTTAGTTACGGCTGTTGCTGTATGGGCCATCTACGGCGGGGACATGTTTCCGGCAGGCGCCGATCCAACTGGCAACCCCGAGGAGTGGACAAGAGAAGAGATGAGGAGATGGCTAGCAGCAGTATGAAAACTTCTGATATCTGATCCCTGAATCTCATGCTGACCTGCCGGTAGCGAAACCTATTTCCTGGGGAGTCGGACACGAGGGAAGAGTTGCTTGCAAGGGTCATGGCCAACATGAGGGCCCCCAGGCGTTGATCGTGATGGAAGCATTAGTTCAAGTTGATGGCTTTTAGGACAAAAAGGATGGAACTTTGATAAGCGTCATGATTCAACTACCTTCCTCCTTGATGGAGGCCAAAGCCACTTGCGCAAAGTGGGTAGTATAGTTACTCTACATGATATTTTGTGGAGTTTTCGCTCCAGCATGGTGTGGCATGATGCCTCTTTGATCTTATGTTCCAAAACCGCCTACAACTCATCTCTACCAGTGGACGTTCCGACGGTGGGCTCGTCCTTGGTGACCTTGCCAGTGGACTTCCAGTTGAGTGCCTTGAGACGCTCGGACAGATGAGGGTGAGAGAAGTGGTACGTGGCGTAGACCCAGTCGGCATCCATGGTGCTGAGGTTCTGGATCTGGAGCTTGAGCAGGGACTTAGCCAGCTCAACGGAGTAGCCAAGCTTCTGAGCAAAGGCATCAGCCTGGAACTCGTACTTGCGGCTCAGGATGTTCATCAAGAGCTTAACAACAGTGTCCATGGGCGAGAGCGCATCAGAGAAGAGGATGAAACCGATGATGATGGGGTGCTCCTTGAGGAAGCCAAAGTCGGCGTACAGGGAGTTGTTGCTGATAAAGACGGAGAACAGAGTGAAGATGTACAAGAAGTGAACCTGGAGTGGATTAGTTGCGGAAAACATGCTCATGAATGGCTTTGGGAACATACCTGGGAGATGCCAAAGAGACGGGTAGTGTGACCCAAGCTCCAGTGACCCAGCTCGTGAGCCAGAACAGCCACGACCTCCTGCGTCTCGCTCTTCTCGATGAGGGTGTCGTAGATGACAATGTGCTTCTTCCAGGGGAGACCAAAGAAGTAGGCGTTGCTATGGGCGCTGCGCTTGCTTCCGTCGATGACGTAGAGCTCGTGGAGGGGGAAGTTCAGGCTCTTGGCGAGGCTCTCGACACCGGTCTTCAGCTCGCCCTCTTCCAAAGGCGACAGCTTGTTGAACAGAGGCAGGATAGCGATCGGGTAGATGGTGATCATGAAGACCTGAAGACCAGCAGCGAACAACCAGAGGTAGAAGAAGAACTGGTTGCCAGTCTTCTTGACAATGGAGAGGAAACCGGCGAGTATCGGGGGAGCGATGACAAAGGCGAGCAGCTGGGACTTGATCATGTCGGTGATGAACAGCTTGGGCGTCTGCTTGTTGAACCCGAACTTTTCCTCCAAGACAAAGGTCTGGTATACCGAGCTGGGAAGCGAGAGGATCTGCTGGATGACGATGAAGGCCAGGACGAAGACGATGGAGTGCGATATCTCGCCGGTGAAGCGCGCCGGCGCGAACTTGAGCAGCAGGTTACCGGTCCAAGACCACAGCTTGGGGAGGACATCGTATTGGATAAAAGCAATATTCTGGATCTGACCCCAGAGACCGTTGACGAATTCGAATTGAGCTTTAGCGCGACCGTAGGCTTGAGACTTGTCGAAAGTTTCCTGTGAGATTTCTTGTTCGAGGACCTTGGGGGGCTTTGTCTTCTTGAGGACTTGGTACTGGCGCAGCGAGAGCAGGCTCTCGAAGACGAACTGGCCGACCGAGAAGCCGAGAATGAGACGCTTCCATGGGAATAACGGGCGGTCCAAGAACCGGGCGAGGCGCTGGAGGAAATCCATCTTGCTGCCTCCGTCCTTGCTGTTGAAAATATGGCAAAGGTGGGACAGGAAATAGAGGTGTTGGTTTGAGGAAAGAGGGACAGGTTCCGTCCGTGTCGCAAAGCAATCAACCCGGTCAGCAGCAGGCAAGCTGTCCACAGTGAGCTTGGCCCCCAGACAGCCCAAGTGGGGGCCGCACAAGCTGAAGTTCGGAGCTTGCGGGAGTCGGCAGGGGTCATGATTCGCTCCAAATTCTCCAGGTTCTTTCTGCGTTGACTGGCTGAAACACCCGGCGAACGCAACGTTCCGCCCCGTTTAAGGCCAAAGCCCCTTTAGGTGCATTAATTACGGGAACCCCCGTCAATCGCAAGAAAGTCGGCCGCAAAATCTCCAACAGCTCGTCGAGGCCGATATCGAGACGTGCGAGATCTACGCCAGCAGCACAGAGACAGCACAAACGCTGCCAAAATGATGCGCCAATCGGTCACAAGCCTGGCGAGGGCTTCCCTCGCCCGCCCAACTGTCCAGCCTGCTTGTGTGGTGCAGACTGTCTCCCAAAGGTGACGATCGAGATATCCCCTCCAAAGAAGCGACAAGGCTGACTGGGTGCCCCTTCAGGACGTTCACCTCCCTTCCCTCCCTCCGTCCTTCAATTACTCCTCTCACATCTGCCTTCCGCCGGCCAGCGATCACGCCATTTGCCCCTTCAACAGCAAATGCCGCCGATGTCGTCCCCACAAGTGCCGTCACGCAACATCCTGCCCTGGCCTCCATGCAGCTCTGCTTCGGCCCGCGTAACACCATGAACCGAAACACCCGATTGATCCAGAAGCGAAGACACGGATTTCTCTCTCGCATGAAGACGAAGGACGGCCGCAAGATCATTGCACGGAGGAGGGCGAAGGGACGCAAGAAGTTGGGTTGCTAAGGCTGTGCGCCACTTGGAGTTTTTGCGACTGTGACCGAACAAGCGAGGAAAGCAGGACGCCGGCGCATGCCAGAGAAACAGCATCGAGAACACAACCTCGTCCGCTTGGCGGGATTTGCGCCATGCATGCAGCATGTCCGCACGGTGTTGAATGCTAAAAGGGCGACTATGACGGCTCAAGATATAGAGTCGAAACTTCTCGAGACGCGGGAAGTATTCAATATGTATCAATATGAATTCAATGTACAACAATCATCCCCACACGCTTGCTGTACACTGGCAATTGGTTGCCGCCTTCAATTGGTCGAGGTCCTCCAGATCAGTGTCAATCACACCAGAGCTTAACCCAGCGATACGTGGACACTCGTTCATGAGTACATTGTGAAAAGGCATATTGAGATTGAGGCGCGCAACGTTAAACCATGCAGCCTTCAGACTTGACTGTCTATCAAGCTCCTAGAGCAGAATCGCTTTACCGGTTCTACCTAAGTCCTGCGTCTACAACGAAAGCACCCGGCCGAACACATTAGAAGGGGAGAATCAAACAACATCACAACCTAGCCTTCCATATAAGACCGTCAGATTTTCCCGTATCTGCGCGGCTACATTCTCTGGGTAATGACTTCGGTCAAAGACAATAGTAAATCAGTAATTAGAGACAATAACGATATTGATGATCCAAGAAACGACGATAATAGCGATTGTAACAGCGATAGAGGCGATTAGAGGCGACAGCTAGCATACAGGAAAAGTAGTAGCTCTAGCACGGGAAAAATAGGGGAACTCGTCCAGAAAATGTACGCCAGTTGCCCGGGAGTATCAAAAAGCACATGCACGCTCGTGCACCTTATGTTCGTTAACGTCTTACTGCATGTTCCAGAGGTCTCGAATGTTGTTTCCCGCATCTTCGGTCGGTAGCTGGGCCCGAGATAGAGGTCGGCTTATGCAGCCCTACCAGGGTCTAAACATAAGCGACGTGCGGATGGCTCACAGCAGTTTTCCCAAAACGGACAACAGCTATCGGCAATTTCCAACCCATCTTTAAACTTTGATATCCTTCACCATGATCATCAATTGATTTCTCGAGGAATATCTAGAACACTCTGGCCATGCTCGCATCACATGATCAGACGCGGTCAGGGATCCAAGGTCCACGGTTCGAAAAACATTTCGTCATGGCAGGATAGCTCGACGCGTTGATTCGCGTCGAAAAAGCAATTAAGGGTCCTGGGGTGCTATCTACGTTTGACTTTAGGGGTGACGACGGTGGTTACCCACCTGCTTCAGACAAGAGGAGCTCTCAAAGCCTTTCAATCCCCAGCTTTCCTTCTTCCGACGTTGAAAGGTTATTGTCTCTGTCCTTGACAACCCATCCTTGCCCATTGACTTATACCAAAATTCTTACCCAACATGCCTCCTAAGAGACGTTCAGACGCGAGCGACGTCTCGGACTCCTCGAAGAAGACCAAGGCGACCCCTGAGGCGTCTTCCTCTTCAGAGAGTGAGCCTCCGCGTTGGGCCGCCAAGAGCCGCTTCACCAAAGTCTCCAACACGCGCAATTCAGACCGCGACTACAAGGACAAGATGGCGGATGCCAAGAAGGCTTTCGAATTCATCTGCAGATGTCCCTGGGGCACTAAGCGTAACCTTGGCGGTGAGGAGGAGGAAGAAGATGAGTGGGAAGACGAAGACGAGGATGACGAGGATGAAGATGAGGAAGAGAGCGACGGACCCAAGCCCAAGTGCGACCTCGGCAAGACTTGTCTCTGCGAGAAGCCCGCTGCGGACCACCCTGATGCTCCCTATGTCATCATGCGTGCCGGCTACTACAAGCTCATGAACCAGCAGCCCAACGTCCAGGTCCGCGACCCGGACTTCTTCGGCATGCACACCTACAACGACCACCGTGCCTACGGCATTATCGAGATCATTCAGAACCTGGTCCTGGATTTTGATGAGGCCAGCGCGAACTGGAAGGAGCAGTGGGTCATCTGCGAGGCTCTGTCTCCCTTCATCTGGTATCTCTCTGGGGACGACTTCGCGATGTGAGTTTCATTCCGAACAATGTTATATACAAAGTACTAATCTCATGACAGGTGTGATGACGGCGACTTCGCCAGCCTGACAGCCAAGCTCGTCGGCACTCTCTTCCTGTCCATGCTCGCCCGTCTCGAGCGCATGGGTCTTTTGAAGCCAGACTCTGAGGTCCGCGACCTTGGCAAGGTCATGGCCGGCTTCATCAAGTGTGCCCAGGCTTTTCGCGGCTACTCTCTTTTGGAAGACGATGACAAGACCCGCAAGTCCAAGGCGCGCCCCTTCGTCTATGTGCCCTCCCACTTCGACAGCTACGTCGCCGCCTATGCCGCGAAGTACAACATCAAGTTTGGCGGCGTCAAGGGACTCAAGAGCCTTCTCGACGACGTCGACGAAGATGTTGACCTGCCCACGGAGAAGGACGGCGAGGACCCCTGGGGCTTTAAGGCTGCCTTGAAAGAGTACAAGGCCGAGCGTGGCGGCAAGATTGGCGGCGACTCTCTCGACATTCCCGGCTGGTCGTCGGCGGAGCGCAAACAGCATGCCTTCCGTAAGAAGGACCCGCTTCCCAAGGACATTCTCGACGGTCTCAAGGCCGGTGAGGTGATTGGACTTGCCTGAACTTGAATGCCTCTAGTGATTGCCTTTGTATCCTTATATTGAGGTTGTGTCGTTGTATGTTGTTGCAAGCGAAGGATACCACATCGAATTGAAGATTGTCTTTTTGGATAGAGATTATGGATTGCAAAATGTATTATCACTTTAAGAGTCAAACATTAGACAGGACTAGTGAGACCTCCCTCGCACGACTTGGAGTCGGTATAACACGCCAAAAACAAGCGGTCACTCGCGTCACCAACCCAAATCTTGTACCTGCCCTGGGTGTTGGGGATCACCCAGTTCTGGCTGACCACATCCCACACGCTCAAATCCTTCCTCGTCAACTGCAGCTGCACCGTGGTGCTCTCACCAGGCGCCAGGCTCTTGGTCTTCTCAAAGTCTCTGAGCTGAATCACCGGGGTCTCGGGGCCGCCGCTGGGGAACTGCACGTATGCCTGCGCCGAGGCCTTGCCCGAGTACTTGGACCCGGTGTTCGTGACCTTCACGGAGACGGTGAACATCACGTCGTACAGCGCGGGGTTGCCGCCCTGGGCACCGCCAGCGGCGGGGCCGGGCTTTTGGGTGGTGCTGTAGCCCGGAGGGTACGGGTACGTCTTGGTCTTGGCGTCCTCAACGGCCTGCTTCGCCTCGCCCTCGGTGCACCAGGAGTAGATGTACCGGAAGATCTTGTTGAAGCCGGAGGGAACGACGCCCTCGGTCCAGTCGGGAATGGGGGCGTCGTACACGAGCACGTCACCCTTTGCGGGGCGCGCGGGAGGGGTGGCGCTGAGGGCTCCGACGGAGCTGATACTTGCGTCGGTGAAGGAGAAGTTGGTGTAGCTGAGCCCGTGGCCGAAGGCGAAGCGCGGCTTGATGCTGTTCTTGTTGAGATAGCGGTAGTCGATGTAGAGACCCTCAGTGTACGTGTCCTGAGGCTGGCCGGTCGAGCCGCCGGTGAGCTTCGTTATGGAATCGGGGAGATCAGACTCCTGCTTCGTCATGCTGTAGGGCAAGTGGCCGGAGGGAGAAGCTTCACCAAAGACGACATTCACCAACGACTCGCCAGCCTCCTGGCCGGGGAGGTGGGCAACGAGCACGGACTTGACGCTGGGGAGATCGATCCAGGAGTCGACCACGATCGGGCCGACGGTGTGGATGACCACGACGACGTTCTTGTACTTGGCGGCGGCGTCCTGGACGAGCTTGTTGCCGTTGTGCCAGGCGTCAAGGCCAGATGAGCTCCGGTCACCGTTGTTGCCTTCGACGACGTACTGGTTCTCTCCCGAGTCGGAAGTGATGAAGACAAATGCGACATCGTTGTCGGTGGGCGCAGGGACTGACGGGAAGCTGTCGGTGTTGTAGAATGTGACGTTGCTGGCTCTCTTCTTGAACGCAGTGATGGGGTCGTCCAGGTAGACGTAGTCGACGGTTCCGGAACCCCAGCCAATACCGAGCGTGCCCTTATTGCAGCTCCTATCGGCACAGGCATTGGGTCCGTCAGAGTTTGTCTGGGCATCAGTGCCGAAGACCTTGATCGGGGCTGATGTTGTGATGGGTAGAAGGCTGTCCGCGTTCTTGAGCAGAGTGATGGCCTCCTGAGCAACCTGCCTAGCAACGAGGTAGTGGTCATCTTGAACTGGGACCATCTCATTAACAACGCCGCTGGGACTGAAGGGCCATGCTCCCGGATACAGAGGCCCCTCACGATCCCGAGTGCCCGTGGCGAAGTTGAGCTTGGGGAAGCCCTGGTCTTGGCCCATCTGGTACCAGGTTGCCACGATTCTCGTAGTCATGTCGTTAAGACGGCTCATGGGGACAGAGCCGTTGAGCACCGACCTCGTGAGGTCGTACATCCAGTAGCTGTAACCGAATAGGGGGATCTGGGTGTCGCCAGGCATGTTCAGGTCGAGACCAGCGAGAGCAGAGTCAACTCCGGACATGTGAGCCAACCAGTCAGACATCACAGTTCCTTGGAAACCGAGCTCGTCTTTCAGGATGCCGTTGATCAGATAGCTGTTCTGGCTGCAGGCGGATCCGTTGACCTATGGTGTTGTTAGTTGCGTTGCCAACATATGACTTTGCTACCTGCATACCGCGTTGTAAGCCGTCATGACGGCGCCAACTCCTTCTCGGATGCCGTCTGCAAATGGCCAAAGGTACAACTCATGCAGAGTGCGGTCGTCTGTTAAGGCAGTCAGCATCTGAAGTCTGCTACAAAGCGAGGTGGTCAACAAACCAATGTTGGAGCTGTAGCCCTGCTGGAGCGTATTGTACATGCGGTACATTTCCTGCTCGTTTCCAATAAGATGCTTAATAGTAGCAATAACACCTTGCTCCTGGACGCCCTTGATAGTCAACGCAGCGGCTTTGCCCTGCAGGACGGGGTCGGCGCCGAAGCCTTCCCAGTTTCGACCGCCCCTCGGCTTGCGGCCGATGGGACCCACGCTCGGTCCAAGATATATGTTGGCGCCCTTGCCACGGAACTCCTTCCCCATGGCCACTCCTCGAGCGTACATCAAGTCCTTGTCCCAGGTGGCCCCGGTGGTTATACCGGACGGGAACACCGTGACGTTGTCGGCCTGGCGGACGCCGGTTGCTGAGTCTGCAAGACAAAGCTGAGGAAAGCCGACACGCTCGGCGCTGCCCGTGTTACCAACGCAGCGGCTGTGCAGGTTAGTTGATGTTCGCGATGTAGCCTCTCGAGTACGTACCCTGCGGTGTGTTAGTCTAGCGCACTTCACGTTGAAACTCTTTCACATCTATCTTACCCATGAAAATGCCGGAGCCAGAAGTGATGTTGGTCTTCTCAGCCAGCGTCATCCTGTCAACGAGAGCTTTCGCTCTCTCATAGCTGTCCGCCCAGTCCGCCGTCCAGCCACCGAACGGCGCCGGGTAGTAAGACGCCGCAACATAGCCGGCGGGGACTTGCCTGACATCGATTGCAGCGGCATCACTCCACGACACCTGGCTCGCAAGCGCAACAAGGGCAAGAGACTTGATGCCGGCCATGGTGTTTGCCAACTTGTTCCGAGCTGGTGTGCTGATAATAGCACTGGCAGAAACACACGCACAGAAACGGCAACTCAAAGCAACGAGGGAGCAGCAGCAGCGCAAGCTGGCAAAACACACAAACACTTGCAAATGGTATCGCGGCCATTACTACTTAACTTATACAAAAGTCGGGCAGAGTGGACACACCCACTCGCGCAGATCTCCGGGCGCCCGTGCCAGCACAAGATCCGGCGCCCTGCTTTCAATCTTTGAATACCATGGTTGCATTGCACTCGGGGTAGCGCCCATCCTCATGACTCTCCCGTGGGCTCACATCTCAGAACGCTTCCCCTTGCCTGTCACAAGGGAGAGCTGGCAGCGGGCAGCAGGAAAAGGGGTGGCCCGCGAAGCTGAACTGCGACAAGCAAGCGATCACCGCTTGGCGACGCATCAACGATGTATGTGACTGACGTCGGCCACGAAAGCACACAGCACACAACACACAGCCGTGTATGTGTGTGTACCCGAGCTGTTCGGGGGCGGAGAGAGGTGTAATGTCACGATAGCAACCGAAAGGGTTCATGGGCATCAAGCAGGCACATATAGGACAAGCCAAATATTGCAACGCATCAAGGTTGCGGCCTGTTCCTTTCGGGCAGCTGGCTTGGCCGTGAAGTCGGGCCTATGCGTGACCAAGAGATAAGTGTAGTGCGGCCGATCAGCATATCGCGTAGAGCGTAGCGTTAGAGTCGAGACTAGAGAAGAGTCGGTAAGCGGTATTCGCAGAGGGGTGGACAAGGGACGTCTGGCAGAAGGCGGGGAAATGTGACCCATAGGGAACCATTCAAAGACGTTTCTAGAGCTTGGGATTCAGTCGGGTGAGGGACCGAGAGCTGCTGAGTAGCTGGCTGGCTCGCTCGCTTCGGGCGGGAGTTGGTGCGTGGACTAGTTGGGGGTTCAACCTGGAAGCGAAGCGGCATTTCGTGTGTGGACGTTTGGGGGTCGCGTTGCGTTGCCAGTGACCGGAGGAATCTTCAAGTCCGTTGGGAAAAAAACAAACTTGGGAGTAATGCGGTGGATATCATGAGATTAGGGGAACATGGACAGACGGACCCACGGCCGAGGCCCAAAGCGATGACAGGTCCGGAGACGTTAACCGTAAATGTCGACATATCCCGTAAGGGGTGACAATAATTGCAGATCTCCTTCATTGCTGGAGAGATGCGAGGAACACGCGCAGCGCTGAGCGCACGCGGCGGGCTGGGGGGATGATCATCGCCCATCGAGCGGTCTGCTCTAGGAAGGCCGACCTCTGATCCGGCTCGGCTCCGAAGCGGGGAGAATGGAGTGGGCGAAAGGTCGGTCACTGTTAAATCTGCATGCTGGTGTCGCATTGCGGGCATGATCAAATGAGCAAAGCAGGCAGTTTTTCTTGATAATAGTGCATGCGCAACGGCAGAAATGGGGGTGTAACGACGGCGGTAGAGGTGGGAAACATCTTGACGCGTGACCACCCTTTTTTTGCTTCCCATGTCTTTATGGTCGGGCATACAGCTCTAATGAGACTAGAACGACTTAGAAGCGAAGGAAGCGAAGAGCTCCAAGCGGTTGGAACCCCCAAACTCGGTCCGGCAGCGGGGACAAAAAACAGGGAACAGGGATGACACTGCACAGATTTCGGCTCTTGACTGCACGGCAGACCAGGTTGATTGGTGTCGATATCGGCGGGATTCACTTACTGTGGGCTTTTTTTTTTTTTTTTTTTTTTTTTTTTGGTATTATTGTCGCGCGGGATGAAGGGCGAATACATAGTATCATCGAGTTGTTAATTATGGCGTGGCATTGGTGTTCTTGAATGCGACATATGACAGCGATTGAGGAGCTGTCGTGTGGTGTGTGAGTGGTCACCAAGTCAGCTGTCGGTGATAGTAGTTGCAGATAATTGACTCAAAGATTGGAATGTCATTGCAGGGGAGATCGGGAAAACCATGCCGGAGGTCGAAGCAAGATTCAGTGTGTAACCCTCAGATCAAGCAGCTAGTCGAGGTAGCTGTCCGTCAAGTTCAGATGGCTTCTAACCTCGTTGAGGCAAGACTCAGGGCGAGCAGGCTGAATGTCTCAACCCCGCGTTGTTTTTGGTCACCTCGTGATCATCTGATCTACAGGCACCGGAAAGAAGGATGGATGGGAAAGTCAGAGATGGCTGACTGTGGAAGAGGGTTGATTATAGGTAGGCGGTGGATGTGACGAGAAGGAAGCTTCGACTGGCTGTAAGATAAAGCGGTAAAAGCAGGTTGACATAGCTTTGCCGCCGAGCCAAGCCACTACTCACGTCCGTTTCGCGCCGCTCTCTCGCATTGGCGTTGCATCTGCCACACTTCTTTAGCTGCTGCGGCTTCCCGTCTTCAGCCAGATATGCATACTCTTTGCACGATCCAACTTGGCGTCACCTCTCATCAGCCATTCTTGACGGGCAACATGCTCAGCTCACCGAACGCCCGACTTGCTTACTCGAATCGTCGGAGTCCGATATGAGCGCGGTCCGCGCGATGGCACGAGAGGGACGAGAGGGGGTCCCCTCATCATCCAGGGCGCTACCACAGCACCAATACACCGCAACGAAACATGCAAAGAGGGGTGAAGGAAAAAAACAACGCGTCGGTATTACGGCTCTTTTATTGATTAGTCTGATGGAGACATATCGAGTCTCGATCCGACTTTGATGTAAACGGCAATGATTTTGTTGAGCATTGGCGGGGACCTCGTCCGGGGGAACGAGTGACCACTGACCAGCACCAGCACCAGGCCAGGGATCGATGATGGATCGTTTCTTGTAGCCAGGAACCCGAACAAACAGCCCGCCTCGTTCGACCGCAAAGGGCCACCGGTTCGCCGTTGACCAAGACCCGGTGCTCCAGCTTTTGCCGTTGGCCTCGTTTTTTTACACCATCGGTTTGCACGCTATTGTTTCGACGACACCCAATAGAAGTGGGAACTGCCCAGCTACACCCCGGTTTTGCGCTTCGACGAGTCCACCACCTAATCGACGTTGTTCAATAAGCGGCAAGCCCACTCACCGCGCTGCTTGGCTCACCTTGGCTCACGTGGCGCCTAATGCGACCCCAGCTTCTCAGACTGATTGCTCGAGGCAACTCTCTTTCCAAGTTTTGGCCCTCTGCCGCTCTCTCTGGCACACTCTACCACTGCTATTTTGAAAAGAAGTTCAAGGGGGCTCTTGGACGGTTGAAGGTTCGCACGGGCGTCTTAGTGTGTGTTACCATGTTACCGTCCCCTCCGTCTCCGCGAGATGACATCCCATCTCACCCACGTGGGTTGCCTCGAACATGATTCAAGCCAGTACTATCGTAAGCAATTCTCCCTCTTTGGGCACCGAGTTCTGCGTGCTTCCAGTTCCACAACTGTGGTTAATATTGTTCAGGGAACAAGGCCTGATACGCCTGCCATCCGATTGAGGGCCAACTGATGGCCAATGCTGTGTCTCTCCCGCACGTTGGACCCCGGCTCCAGCTTGGGACTGGGACGTCTCGAGGCCGCTTCCCTGCCGATGGAGGCGCCGCCTCCAAAGACGCCAGCCATTCCCATCACCTCTCTCCAGTCTCCAGTCTCCTCCCCATCGCGACTGGCGCTTGCTTTCTCATTGCCGATTCCCGTGGGACCTGTGCCTGGCGCGATCTCTCCAACATGCGGAGGACTTGCCGGAAAAGAGCAAGGTCTGCTATTCTTTGCTCTAGTGCGATATTTTTTCCCATCTCCCCCGGCGTCCACGCAACACCGATGGCCGATGTGATTCGGCCACGAGGCCCAACCTCTCCGGGCAGCCTGTTGGAGGCAGAGTGGATTTGACTACGGAGAACGGACTCTCACCGCAACCCTGACAAACTGCACCAGGGGTTACGACTCGCTGTCGATCCACCATGGCCTCTACACCCTGTTGGCGGGCTTCTTCAACGGCATCTTACCTTACTTCGTATGTATAAGTTGTTTGCGGCTGCATCGTGAGGGTGCAGGTTTCCCCTCGATCTCCTGTCCGGTGTGCCCTACGAGCGAGTTCTCGAGAGATCCCATCACTGTTGCCCTGAGTCGTTGCTCTGTCCAGCCGTCACCATGTTGTCCAAGTTGGCCCTCATTCCTCTTCTGTCCGCCGCCGTCTCGGCATCTCCCATCGATGTCCGCGCCCCGGTGACCGACCTGAACGGCAGAGGTTAGCTCCCATATCATGATGCTCCTTGCTCTTTCAAACGACCATCAGACTAACAAAAAGCAGCCGTTTCAATCACCTCTGAGGACTTTGCCAACCTCGAATTCTACACACAAGTACGTACAAACTCCTCCAGCACATTCTCTAAGACCTCGAGTCTAACACACATTCGTGCAGTATGTCCAGTCGACTGGTTGCAACAGCGACGCCGCCGCCGGCGCGAGCATCGTCTGCAGCTCCGACGCCTGCCCCTCCGTCGAGGCCAACGGCGCCAAGGTCGTCGGCACCTTCTCCGGCCCCGTCTCCGGCGTCGAGGGCCTCGTCGCCACCGACCCCGTGAGGCAGAACATCGTCGTCGCATGCCGCAGCTCCCACAACGTCCGCAACTGGATCACGAACCTCCTCTTCGGCTTCGAGGACTGCGACTTCGCCGACGGCTGCAAGATCCACTCGGGCTTCTCCAACGCCTGGGACGAGGTCAAGGACGAGATCATCGCCTCCGTCCAGGCCGCCAAGGCCGCCAACCCAGGCTTCAGCGTCGTCGCCACCGGCCACTCCCTCGGCGGCGCCCTCGCCACCATCGCCGCCGCCGAGCTCCGCCGCGAGGGCTACCCGACCGACATCTACACCTACGGCAGCCCCCGCGTCGGCAACGCCGCCTTCACCGACTTCGTCACCGTCCAGGCCGGCGCCGAGTACCGCGTCACCCACGTCGACGACCCCGTCCCCCGCTTGCCCCCCATCTTCCTCGGCTACCGCCATACCAGCCCCGAGTACTGGCTGTCCACCGGCAGCACCACCACCGTCAACTACACCATCAGCGACGTCAAGATCTGCGAGGGCGACGCCAACACAAAGTGCAACGGCGGCACCTTCGGCCTCAACATCGACGCCCACGGCTACTACTTCAGCAAGACCGGCGCCTGCAACACCGACGGCTTCGAGTTCCGCGAGAGAGAGGAGGAGATTTCCGACGCCGACCTCGAGAACCGCCTCAAGACCTGGGCGCAGATGGACGTTGAGTTCTCCAAGGGTCTGGGCTTTTAAGTAAACAACACAAGGAGTGACGACGAGTTGAAAGGGAGCATCAGGGCAACATCATGACCGCGTTATGATCACAAAGGGCAGGCAGGAAGCGGGCTTCTGGAGTTTTTGGGATGGAAGCAAGGACCTAAAAGATACCACTTGAGGACGCGGGGGAAAAGGGATGTAAACGTCCTCGTGGCCGGGGCATTATCATCGTTCAGATGATGCTATTCACGTATATAATTATTGTACTACATAATCCAACACCAAACAATTGCCCGGCGCGCTCACAACATATTTCTCCCATCCTCCTCCCATCAATCAACGACTTCCACCGCGATGTGGTCGGTCCCAACGGGGTCCCGAGCCTTCCACTCGCTCACATCAGGCTGCGCTTACGAAACGCGCCGTCGGTTTGGTTCCGGGGCAAATGCATCTGACTGACTCGCCACAATATTGCGCAGAGAGGCGAAAGCTGACGATAAGACTGGGGTCGTGGTTACCAATTGAGCGCGGCTGACCTAAATCAGGGTCTTAACAAGAAGAGTAAGTGTTTCGTCTCCTAGGGTCCCAGAAAGGCATGGCTTTTGTTCCATGTAAATGAGCTGCAACGTCCTGCGCTTGGCAAAGTATTGAAATAAAGTTGCAACCGTTCACCTGAGGGTGTGGAACCATCACCAACACAACCCACGTTCATGGAGCACTGGATGCTACCTAATAATTGGACCCGTCGTCCAGTTTTCCATTGTGAGATATTGTAGAAAGCGTCTTTGCTAAGACTCTATCTAGCTGATTGCAATTCTGAGAGTCATACTCATACAGGTTTATAAAGTGCCACTCCATGATAGCAGCCATAATGCTGCCGTAGAAAGGGGTATAACGAAAACGACGAATGCTCGATCCGGGTACGCCCCAGCCGAGGCCAATTCAACCTTTCTTTCCTAACGCCCCAAAGAAACCCTAAAAAAAAGTTCTCGAAAAAGAGAACTCGACAAGGGCTGTAAGCCAGATCATCTAAGAGCCTCGGAAAAGGAACTGCATGTCCTCCGGACTGAGGGACTCCATTGCTTTCTCGTCAGAGTTGACGGTAGAGTTGATCATGTTTGTCTTCTTCTCCTGAATCAGAACCATACGGCTCTCAACAGAGTCTTCGATGCAGAGACGAGTGATGGTGCAAGGACGAGTTTGACCGATGCGGTGGCAGCGGTCCGCGGACTGCCATTCCGCTGCAGGGTTCCACCAACTGATAATCGGCAACTCAGCAAAAGCCAACATGGGGGCGAGGGACAAAAAACTTACGGGTCAACGATGAAGACACGGGATGCCTCAGTGAGGTTCAAAGCCACGCCACCGGCTTTGAGAGACACAAGGAAGCATTCAACCTCGGGCTTCGTCATGAAGCAATTGATGGATGCTTGACGCTGCGCGGGGCTCATGCTACCGTCCAGCATCACAGTGGTAATGCCAGCGCGACGAAGGCGCCACTCAATCAACTGCAACATAGACGAGAACTGCGAGAAGATGATGGACTTGTGAGAGGCGTTGTTGGAACGCAGCTTGTGGAGCTCATGAACAAGGAGCTCAATCTTGGAAGAAGACGTCCAGTTCTCCATCTTGATGCGGTTGATGATGGACGACTTCTTGACTTGTGTCTCATCCTGCTCGATTTCGGGCTGCTCAAGATCGATCGCCAAACTAATGTGGCACTGCGGGCAATCAGGCTGGTCAGACTGCATGAGATAACTTCTAGCACACGCACGGCAGAAGTCGTGCTTGCAGCGGCTCCTGATTGCATCTTCGGCAGCCTCGTCACAGATACAGCAGACGAGAGTATTCTGGCCACCCTCAGCGTTCTTCTTGAGGATGAGATCGGGGTGATCGGCGACTTGGCGCATCTGCATAATGAGTCCGAAGATGTTGGCGTAGTTGTTGAGCAAAACGCCCTGGGAGACGTACGTCTCGAACTTGCGCTGACCATTGGTCATGATACTGTTGGCGAAGTCATTCTCCACTTCGCCGAAGAACTGTCGGTTGACGTAGATCTCCTTGACGGGAAGCTCCATCGCATTGGTATGATCCTTCTTCTGGCGACGAAGCATGATACGACCGGTCATCAGACGAAGCTTCTCGAAAGCCTCGGCCCCCGGGCCATAGTTGCCAAACTTCTGGATGGGGTTGAGAAGCTCTTGGTTGAAGACGGACACATGCTGCATACCAGCATGATTGCAGCTCTTGCAGCGGTGGTCGTCATCCAGACTCCATTCCAAGCCAGCACAAGGGCACTGCTTGCACAAGTAGGATGCGTATGGCGTAATTTCGAGAAAGCGAATCAAAGAGAAGAATTCGCCGATGCGGTTCTGGAGGGGAGTACCAGTCAAGCACCATCTGTACTGCGTCTTCAGAGCGAAGCAAGCCTTGGCCGTCATGGTGGTTCGCACCTTGATGCTGTGAGCCTCATCGAGAATAACGCGGTGGAAGTCGATCTGGTGAATCAAACTCTCTTCCTTGTGAATGCCGTCCTTGCGGGTGAAACCCTTCTCTTGCTTGCGGAACATGGACTCGAGACTGTTGTAGGACATCATGATGACATCAAACTTCTTAAGCTCTTTGAGGGTCATCTGCTTTGCCTTGGCGAGGGAACCATGGTAAACGAAAGTCTTGAGAGTGCCGTCGGTGTAAGAGGCAATTTCAGCCTGCCATTGCATCAAAGCGACCGGTGGGACCAGAACAAGAGAGGGCTTCTTAGCAGGATAGTCGGACATTATCAACGACACTGCTTGAATGGTCTTGCCAAGGCCCATCTCATCTCCAAGAAGACCACCCTTGTAGTCCGTCTTCTCCATGGCGATCATCCACGCGACACCCTCGAGCTGAAAAGGCTTGAGTTGACGAGAGATTTGCGCTGGCTGGGCGATCTTCTCAGGCCTTATGGGAGGAAGGGCCCGAAGCTCATCCCACATCGTCTTAATCTCTGGATGGTGCAGCTCGAGCCTGTTACGCTCCATCCTGCCTCGGCGACGAGAGCCGTGCTGATAAGCGCGGCGGTGACGAGACTGTCTGGCGATGGCGGCTTGCAGATCACCATTGTCATTGTCGTTGTCGTCGCTCGACTCGGTTGTGACAGAGGCCTCATCCGTGTATTCATCCTCGTCGATGCTGGATTCTGGAAGCATTTGAGGAGTAGGGCGGCGCGTGGACTGTCTGGCAGACTTCTTAGCCGGCTTCTTGACAGGTTTCGACGTCTTCTTTGGCGGGCCGTAAACGTCCTCCGAGTCGCTATCTTGGTTGGACAGTGACAATTCCGACAGAGAAGAGTCAGAGTCGTCGGCGATATTGGAGGTCTTTTGCTTCTTTATGGCAGGCTTCTTGGCGGAAGCTGCCTTCTTAGGACGGCCACGACCTCGTGCAGCAAGAGGCTCGTCATCGGAATCAGCCTCACTAAGGCCAGCAGCGGAAGACTGGACAGTCTGTGGCTTCAGGTTGCGTCGACCGCGCAGCGAGTTACCCACCGCCAGCGGAATCTGAGA
The DNA here is from genome assembly GCF_026319265.1 of Colletotrichum chrysophilum. NCBI lineage: Eukaryota > Fungi > Ascomycota > Sordariomycetes > Glomerellales > Glomerellaceae > Colletotrichum > Colletotrichum chrysophilum. The sequence goes on along the minus strand of NW_026517298.1, from coordinate 333,395 downwards.
GTATTCCTCTTGCTGCAATCGCAAGGCGAGATCAGCATCAGAAACTCCAATGGTGCTCTTGGCACCGAGCTTGCTGTCTTCTTCCTTCTGGAGGCGGCCAGCAACAATGGGATCAGGAGAGCCGTCTGAATAAAGTTCGTCGTCTTCGCTGTCTCCAAGCTCGAAACGCTTGCGCTTGGGCTGGGCAGAAACACCAATGGTGCTCTTAACATCGAGCTTGCTGTCTTCTTCGTTCTGGTGGCGGCGAGCAACGATGGCATCAGGAGAGTTGTCTGAGTAAAGTTCGTCGTCTTCGCTGTCTCCGAGCTCGAAACGCTTGCGCTTGGGCTGGGGGTTGAGTGAGTACTTGCTATGTCGCAGAGCGCGCTCGCGAGAGAGATCCGCGGCAGTTGGGAGTGCTATCTCGAAGTTTGCAGCCGACTTGCGAGAGCGCGTGGTCTGCCTCAAACCTCCACCAGCTGCTACAGATGGAGCGGGGGTAGCGACATTGCTGGTGGCGGGAGTCGAATCCTCGCTAGCTGAAGTAAAATCGGCAGAGGCCGCAGCAGAGGGGGCCGAGGAGACGGACTCGGCGGTGGCAGCAACCGATTTGCGAGGTCTGCCGCGACCTCTAGGGGCAGCAGTGGGTGTCGAGGTGTCAACCTCGGGAGCTTGGGGACCTGGCAGATTCTTGGATGAAGCAGATCTAGTGAGACGACCAGTAGTGGCGTGTTAGTATTTCGATACTAACATTGCCTCTGGTCGCACAACAGCATCTTTTTGAGATGGAATACGGAGTTGCGATAGAAAAATTAAGAGATTCAGATTGGGGTACTCACTGGTTCGGGTGGAAGCCAAGCTCTCAGCAAGAGAAGGACGACCACGACCACGACGGCCGGTCATTTTTGCAGCTGTCTCTTGTGGCTCGGACTTCCGGTTGAAGAGGCAGGAGATGATGGGAGTCGTGATCTCACAAGAAAAGGACGAAATAGCCTTCTCAATAGTGTGATTCGCACGGAGGTGAAGGTTTGACACCGGACAGAGGGAAAAGTTGGGATGGGGTAAGGGCGGGACAAAGCTCGGTATGTGTGTGTGGCAAACTGTAGCGTCTCAGTCGCTTATCGCCGAAAGTGAGCACCCTGGCTGGTACAGCTGCCGGTTGACAGATTGGGCAGTGGGAAGGGGAACTGTGACGTGAGCAGCGGGAGCAGGAAATTGCTGCAGTCTGCTGTGGATGCGAGAAAAAAGGAAGAGGAAAAAAAGAAGATGGGTGATGGAGAAAAGTGAGTGGTGAATGGCGATTGCCACCTGTCTGCTGCTACTCCTTTTTGTCCAAGCTGAAAGGCCAATCACAAGAGGAAAGTGGGAGAGAATCTGGAACGCGCTGAGAGCAACCCCAAAAATCGGCCTCACGAAAAAAGAGGACCCTCTACGCGCAGTCACATGACCTTTCCGAGGTCCTGTCAAGGGAGGAAGGCGTCTAGAAGGTGTGTCTGCCTGAAGTTTGGGCTTAGAAGGGTTAGCTGGTGTGCTGGTCTCTTTGAGCCTGCAGGGTGCTTTGAGTACCTACCTAGGCGGGCGAAAGCAAATGGAAGAATGGAAGCATGCAAGCACTTAGACGGCCTCCGCTGGGTGGATACTGCTGGACTTTTTTACATTTCAATTGCCTCTCAAAAAAAAGCAAAAGGAGAATATTTTGCATTTCAATCTGCTAATCTTGTAATTGCAGCAAGAAAACCTTCAATCGAATAGCCTGCTGCCAAAGAGTGATGACGCTTCAAGCTGCAGAACAACCTCTCGATCTCCACGCCCCTGAAGCTCCAGCGAAGCAGTTCGATTTAGGGCGATCGATCACCCCGGCCGGTCCCCGACGTCTCCGGTGCAGTGGCTCCTGCCCCACGCCTTCCCGTTGACTTGCCTACCCCACTTCAATTAAACCCCCTGGCAGCTGCCTGGCGTACGGTGTGCATGTTGCAGCTAGAAAAACACTTTACACGGTATGAGTTCACCACCATTCTCTGTAAAGTCCCCAAATGGACAAGATTACCGATCAATTGCACAGTGTGGCTGCGAAGTGGATCCCACTAGAGGCCGAAGGGATAGACGGCAGGTAGGCATCTGGAAAGAAGGCCATCGAGAAGGAAACCACCCCTTGGCCTGTCTGTATCGACGTCTTTGTCGCCTTCCCGATTTGCCCCCCAGGACATCACGATTTTTTTCCCCTTCAGACTCGCCCAGACGCGTCTCAAGGCAGTGTAAACACAAGGACGGCATTGACAAAAACCATCCGACTTTGCCATCAATTTATCCATTTGAGGTTAGTCTCTCTCTCTCCAATCCCCTAATTTCCGCCCATTCGCAATATTGTTTGCTTCCTTCGCCACTCACAACTGGAGGCACTCACCTAGAGGCACTCACATCTGGAGGATCTTTCCATCCACACCAAGTCTCCAAGTCTTCAATACTGATTTCTATTTTCTGTCATCCACTGCAGGCTGTCCTAGCTGCGAAATTTATCAAAGCAATCAAGCATCTGGGAAGACCATACGCTTCTCTGTTGCAAACAGCTAGATTGAGATCAAAAACTCTCACAGCTGCGTAAGCAACACCATCCGATATGGCGCGGCCCTCTCGTCGTAGAGGTCAGCAGGCGAACCAGCCTCAGCCTGCCCAGCAGAATCAAGCTCCTCAGCAAGCCCAACCCGCTCAGCAGAATATGGCACCGGCTAATGTCCGCCGCCACATCTCTGGACCGTGAGTACTCACTCATTGTGATTTTATGTTCTTAGTTGCTAATATTTTTCACAGGCAGTCGGCTTTGACTGATTATCTGGCCGTGAGATTTCCTTTCATGATTATCGCATGGCGCATGCACTGACCACTGCCACAGTCTCACAACATCTCTGCCAACCAGATCCGCCGAGATGCTGATCGTCGTCGCGCTGCTGCTGCTGAAAGCCAGCAGCAGAACCAGCCAGACGAGGAATCTGATGAAGAAGCCAGCCAACCTGCTGCAAGCACTCGCAAGGAGACAGAGGCCGAGAAGAAAAAGCGCCTTCTGAAGGAGAAGCAGGCCATTGCCAAGATCAAGGCTTCCAAGAAGTTCAAGAAGCGGAAGCGCGACGCAGGCGATTCCGAGGACGACGATGACATCGCTCGCGCCTTGATGGAGCAAATGTCTCAGCCCCTACCTGGCCAGATGGACAACTGCGAAATTTGCAAGAAGCGTTTTACAGTAACGCCCTACTCCAAGACCGGCCCTGACGGTGGCTTGCTCTGCGCCAAATGTAGCAAAGAGGCTGCTGCCAATGACAAACAACCAAACAAGAAGCCTCGGAAGGCTGCTGCAGGAGGCGGAGGTCGCCGAAAGGTCCAGAGCAACATCCTCGACGGAACTTACCACACTGGCGCGAAGAGATTGACAACACTCTGCATAGAGACCTTGGCCAAGAATGTCGACCTCGCAGACAGCCTCGGAGAGCTCCCTGACCATATCGTCGATAGAATCGCTCGATTGTTCTCCAAGCGTCGGCTCTTGAACCCGCAAACCCTGGCACTCTTCCTCCAACCCTCTTCCTCGTTCATCAATATCTATGATGGCGCAAAGCTGGGCATGGATGATTACATCGGAATCTTCCAGGTTGCGGCGAACCTGAAGGGATTCAAGGCGCGTAATTCGATTCAGTTCAAGGATGAAGTCATGGAGTATCTTCTCGAGCGCGATACGCAGCTCACATCTTTCTATCTCCATGGAGCCAACCTGCTTAGCGATGACATGTGGACCAGGTTTGTTCAGGAGAAGGGTGCTTCCTTAGAAGAACTTCGTGTCTACTATACGGACAGACACTTCGGAGACGAAATCCTGGCTTTACTCCCGAAGAACTGTCCCAACCTGACCAGACTGAAAGCCTACCACAACCAGAAGATTACCAACGCCGGCATTAAGGAAATTGGTGAGGTCAAGAGCCTCCGGCATCTGGGCCTCCACCTGCAGAACCGCATTGATGCCAAGGTCATGGCGTCCACGATACTAAGCATTGGAGGAAATCTGCAGACGCTTTCCCTGCCATTGTTCCTCGACGCTACGGACGAGGTCTTGGCTGCTATCAAGAAGTCTTGTCGTTCTCTCAGAAAGCTCCGGATCAACGACAGCGATAAGCTTACCGATGCTGGCTTCGTTGATCTTTTCACCAACTGGGCCAATCCGCCGCTCGAAAAGATTGATTTTCAGAAGTGCTGCCATGTTGATTCCACCGACCCGCGGGAGAACCCAGAGAAGGTCGGTCTTTGCTCTGACGGACTTCGTGCTTTGATGAAGCACTCGGGTCGCAAGCTCAAGGATCTCAACATTCACGCCTGCCGTCACATCACGCGCGAAGCTCTGGAGGACGTCTTTGGGAAGGACAACCAATACACAGAACTGCTCAAGCTCGAGATCAGCTTCGTTGAGGAGGTTGACGATTACATCGTCGGCTGCATCTTCCGCAGCTGCCCCAACATCAAGGAGGTGAACGTATTCGGTTGCATGAAGGTCAAGGACGCCCCGGTACCCAGAGGCAAGGTGCTCGTTGGCGTCCCCAACGCTGTGGGTATGGTTACCGAAGGCAATGCGGACTAGATGCATACTAGGGGGGCCTTTTCCTTTCTGGAAAGTGTTTGAGTATACTACATGAGTCGGTGGAGAGGCATCATTTGGAAGATGCATTTTGCACAGGCGAGGACTCTACACAAGCAGGCCATGACAATTCGCAGTATTATACCCTTCTTTCAACGAAGGTTCATCAGAGAGTCGGTGGTTACTAGTGTGTTCTTGTTCATTAGCAGGCGTTGGGGGAACTTCTTTTCTTTGCTCTGTTCAGCTAGGAATGGCCTAGACACCAATGAAGAACAAATCGTACTTGACAGTCTGATAGCTCGGCTCGGCGTAGAGAAACTCGGCATTTCTGCGTGATGACTTGCGCTTCTCGGAACTGACTCTGACAGTAAAGCCGATACACACGGAAGAACGCAACGGGACCGTTTCTAACATTCGGGGTTGTGGCACCAAAACACACTCGGAACAGACGGGAACCCGGGCTAAGGTTGGCAGACTGGACAGGACACAGACACCGCCACGAATCCGCCCGGAGGCGGTAAAGGTCAGCTTAGCTCAGCCTCAGCTCCCTGCGTAAGGCAAGGCCCAAATGTAACGGGGCAGCGGCTTGCGGGGCCTTTGACTGCAGCGTGCTGCGTGCCGTGCTGCGCGAGCGCACCCTTCGTGCTGGCGTTGAGTCTCCACTCTGAGTCCCGGCACCCTGCTTCGTGGTGCTGGCCTAAACTTCCCCTGATTATTCGTATCCAACCAGCAAGCAGGCCGGTCTGAAGCAGCGCACCACTACCTACGGGCCGCCCCTTCTCGCCCACGACCTGCCAGGCATTTGCCCTTTCTCGAATCCCTCCCCTGCCGTCCCCGACCGCCATGATATTTCTTCCCTTTTAGTCTCTCTCCGAGTGAATTGGATGGATCTTGACCCTCCACAACCGTCGCCCGAAAACATGTCTCGACGCTGGGCGCGAAAGGTCGAGCGCTGCTGCTGCACCTTCGCGACCTACATCCCCTTATTCTTCGTCTACAGCTTGACCACATGGGCCGTATGGGTGGATGTCACCATCGGGTCCGCGCCCTCTAAAGCCACTTGGCTAGGTAAGTCTGTACCGTGACGTCGGTCGCGTGCCATTCCCGCCCGTTCCCTTCGTGACGAGAACTGACGCTCTCCTCCTCTTCACAGGCACAGGTTCCTCTACCCTCGCCGTCCTCCTCTATGGCCTGCTCAACTGGTCCTACACGACCGCCGTCTTTACGAACCCCGGAAGCACGACAAACGACAATGGCTACAGCACCCTACCGACCGAGGCCCCTCCACCGGCCACGTCCTTCACCGTCAAGGCTAATGGCGAGATCCGATTCTGCAAGAAGTGCCAGGCGAGGAAACCGGACCGCGCCCATCACTGCTCCACCTGCCGTCGATGCGTCTTAAAGATGGATCATCATTGCCCTTGGCTGGCGACGTGTATCGGCCTGAAGAACCACAAGGCCTTCATGTTGTTCCTCATCTACACGACATTGTTCTGCTTCTACAGCTTCTTCGTCTCGGGAAGCTGGGTGTACATGGAGGTCATCAACAACACGACGTACGTGGAGACATTGATGCCCATCAACTACGTGATCCTCAGCGTCATGGCCGGAATTATCGGCATTGTCGTCGGCGCGTTCACAGGCTGGCATATCATGCTGGCGAGTCGCGGACAGACCACTATCGAATGTCTGGAGAAGACTCGCTACCTGTCCCCGCTGAAGAAGCAGATGCAAAACCAGTTCGTCGCCCAGCACAATGGCGAGGGCGTCCCTCTTCCAGCTTACGGCCAGCAACTGCTCGACATCCACGCCAACGCACTGCCAGGCATTACGCGACCCGAAGAAGGCGAAGAGTTCCGTGGACAGCCTGGGGCTTCGAGGCCAGTACACCAATCCTACGAAGAGATGGAACGCGATCGCGCCAAGAAGCGTTACGAAGAGTACCTTGACGAGCAAGACTCTGAGAAGCTCCCTAACGCCTTCGACTTGGGGGCAAAACGCAATCTCTTGCATCTTTTCGGACCTAAGCCGCTCTTTTGGTTCGTCCCTGTCTGCAACACCACCGGTGATGGCTGGTCATGGGAGCCCAGTCCTAAATGGATTGCCGCGCGTGAGAACCTGGCCAGGGAACGTGAGGAGCAGCGCGCCCGCGAGATCAACGCCGGCTGGGGTACTGACGAGCCGCCGCCGTCTTTCATGCGTCCCGCACCCACCAAACCCGACGGTGCCGGCCGCCACTACCTCACCACCCCGCCATCACCCCCGCCGCCCGCGAACGGTAGCCGCAACGACGTGCGTAAGATGCCGTCCAAGGCCGACCGGGTTCTTGGCCGTGATCCCAACCTGTACGCCGATGGCTTCCAAGAATCTATGCCGATGCGCAAGCTTAGTCCGCGCGGTACGGCGCTCGAGGAGGAGCTGACGGACAGCGACGTCGATATGGATGACGCGGCGGCGGCGGAGCACCGTGCCATGAACCTCGTTACCAACGGCGGATGGGGGCGGAGCGGCGCAAGCGGACTGCTGCGGAAGAGCAGCCCCACCTCCCCATCCTTCAGGACATCGCCGTCCAACGACGACACCGTGGACTAGATTAGAAATGCGACACAGGAAAGAAATCGGGAGGTATGTGACAAAAAATGATGATGGCGGGTTAGAAAGTGATATCCAACGCATATTCTCATCGGCGGGTTTGCAACGGCTCAATGGGAGGGGCATGACTGCGGCGTCGCTAGAGTGTATACGCATCCATGTACGAATTTTTTATTGCAAAGGCGGGGGAGGGCCAAACCTCGGAAACTCGACGGATGGAGCATCTCAGAGATGTATATCGACATTTGTTAACCATTGGTGTTGGGGAGTGTTCGACTTTTTTTCTTCACTGTCAGTTTCTTTTCGCCTTCATGGGGCATCATATCCGATGAGGGACGGGAATGATAATGTTCGGTAGCATTGCCGTCACGAATTACAAGACATGTCTTATTAGTTCACTTGAATCTTACCGAAGAGTAGAGCATGAGTGCTTTGTTTGCTGCGATTCGGGAAAGTGATGTTTATGAAGGCTGTGTAAACTACTTCTATCATTCCTGATCTCTCTCTAGTCTACCTCTTCGGCCAGATCACTCAGACTCAGAGTCACTATAGTCACCCTCACTACCATCCTCCTCATCATCATCCTCGTCATCTTCACCGTCTTCGTCATCGTCGCCCTTGAATCCGTAGTCGTCGTGGAAGTCGGCCAGGGGCTTCACCTGGGTCTTGTATCCCATTTCCTTGAAGGCCTTGTCGATGTTCTGCGAGAAACATGTTAGCATTATTGTCATCTCGACTTCAATCCGGGAAAGAACATACCTCTTCAAGAATCGGCGCGCAGGTGATGACGACGTTGCTGGTCTTGGGCTCGAAAAGCGGCATGATGAGCTCATTGAGCACGGCCTTGATCTGGTCGTTTGTGACGTCGCGGACGTCCCGCATGATCTTCTTGTGCCAGTCGAGCGACAGGGTGCGCACGACGCCGAGCATGAAGTTCTGCGCGGCCGCCGAGGCCATGGTGGACTGCTCGTCGGCGAACTGCACGACGACCTGGCTGATGGCGCCCTCCTTGAGGTGGCGGTCGATGGGCGTCTCGCCGTCGGCGATCTTGCGGATCGTCTCGCGCGAGGCGGCGAAGGCCTTGCTCGCGTCCGGGGAGCGGTAGACCTTGTACTGGATCGTGCCGGCGTCGAGCTCGCGGCCAAAGTACGAGCCGTACGCCAGGCCCTGGCCGCGGACGGAGTTCCAGAGGGGGCCCTCGGCGGACTCGAGGTAGCCGATGGCGACCATGATGGCGGGGAGGCGCGGGTCCTCGAAGGAGGTGATGCCCTTGGCCGTGCTGACGCCGAAGGAGCTGTCGGCGGTGGTCATGGGAACGATGACGGCGCCGACCTTGCCTGGCTCCTGGCCGTCGGGGGTGAGGAGGGTGTGCGGCTTGATGATGGGGATGAGGTCGTTGGAGCCCTTGAGGTTGTTGCTGAGGATGTCCCACGCGGCGATGGGTTCGGGCAGACGCGATACGTCGGCGGTGACGAGAACGCGGACGTTGTTGAAGGTGAAGAGGGACTTGCGGAGCTGCTCGAACCAGGAGAGGACCTTCTCCGGGTCCGAGGCGATGAGTTTCTTGAGGCGGCGGAGATAGACGGCGCGGACGAGCGCGCGCTTGGCAACCGAGTAGGATTCCTTCTTCTGGTGGATGGACATGTCTACCTCGGAGGCCATGGACCTACCGTCGCGCTTCATCTCGGGGATGTCGGCAAGGTGCTTCTGGACGCCAGCCTTAAGGCGCTGAATATCGAAGACGCTGTCGAACATCATGGTACGGACCCAGTTGATGACAGTGGAATACTTCTCGCGCTCGATTTGGAACTGGATCATGACACCGTCTGGGTCACCGTAGTCTCTGGTGGAGCGGAGGCCATAGCTGATGGTATCCTGTTCCAGCTCCATGACCACCTGCTCGAAACCGACCTTCTCTCCGTCGCGCATGATGGGCGTGTTGAAGAAGTTGTCGTTGAAGATGGGCAGCAGAGGCTTCAGCTCAAGAGGCACCTGGGACGTGCCCAAATAAATCGTCAAGTGAACAAAGTTGGTCGGGACGCTCTCGAACTGGATGAAGAGGGGATCTTGACCTTGCTTGGAGCCATCGATGACCTTCTGCGCGGCATTGTTGGGCAGTCCTAGGCTCTTCGCCTTTCCGGCTCTCGCCGTGTCGGACTCGATGAAATGGATGGATTCGGTGCCGGGAACAGGCCATTGGTCGACGACAGCAGCAGGAATAGGCTCATCATTTTTGGCCTTGGCAGCCTCGAGACGCTCCTTGAGCTTGGCCAAGCCCTCGGGGCCGAGCTTCTCCTTTCTCTCAGCAAGCCTCGCCTCCTCCTCAGCCTTCTGCTTCTTCGCAAGCTCGTGGGACGGCTTGCCAAGGATGGAAACGTGAGGGGCATCGGAGATCCACTTGCGGAGGAAATCCCTCCACTGCTCGTCCGTCCACTTCTCAAGAACATCGTACTCTGACAAAGACTCCAGCTCCTTGAGGGTTGAGCCGTCACGCTTGCCGAAAAGGTAGTCCGTGATGATGTTGGTGGAGTAGAAGCTCTCTGATTCTTCAGCTTGGAACTTGACCTGAAGGCGCTCGCGGTGAATGCATGAGGTCAAGTACTCCATATCAAGAGGCTTGTCAGCAACCTCCTTGAGAAGGTCGATCAGTCTCTTCTCGACAAACTCGAGCTTCTCGGTCTCGACACCAGTCGGCTGGAACCAGATGACAGAGTTCGGTCTCGCATCCCACCAGTATGTAACTGAGCTAGCGAGTTCTTCTTTTTCGACGATAACATTCTCGAGGATAGAGACAGACGAGCCACAGAGATAGGTCAGCAGGACATTAAGTGCCGACGTCGCTATAACGTCGTTGCAGTTGGGACCAAAGAAGGCCACAGTAATTTCACCAACCGACTCGTCTTCTTCAGGGAATTCGGCCGTCGTAATAATGGACTTCTCCAGAGCTGGAGGCTGTGCAGAGTCGATCCACGGTCTGAAAACACACGTCAGCATGGCAGGGTTCTAGCCGCCTGATTGTCATCTTACCTCTTGAACGGCGCGTCCAGGGGCGGCAAATCGTCCTTGATGCTCTCCTCGAACTCATCCAGAATTTGCAACAGATTGGCGTGGTCTGCCTCGCCAATGATAACGACGCAGAGGTTCTTGGGCTGGTACATCTCGCGATGGAACGAGCGAATGCGGTCGTTCGTCAGGAAACGCAGCGCATCCGTCATCCCACCGGTCTCGTAACGAAAGCCGACGTTCTCAGGGTACAGGAGTCGGCGGGCCTTGAGATCCATGATCTCTGCGCTCTTAAACTGGACCGCCTGCATCTCCGAGTACACGACACCGGCATCGTTGCCCTCTCCGTCGATGTGATGCACCTCAGTCACACATGCCTCGTCAGTGAGAATGGGCAGGACGACGTGCTCGAGGTAGACGGGAAGAATCTGAGAGAAACCTTCCCAACCAGCGCTCTCGAGAGTGTAGGCTGTGTGATCTGTTGCGGTCCAGGCGTTGGTTCCAGAGTAGGCTCGCGACGCCAACTTGTCGAGAAGGCCCTTATAGCGGTAGTTTTTGGAGCCCATGAAGATCAGATGCTCGAGGGTGTGGGGAGCGCCGGAGTCATCGAGGATTTCGGTTGCGAGAGTGAAGTAGCCGTTGGTCTTGGGACCCTTGCGATCGGCCACAATGACCTGCATTCCACTTCGTTCCGATACATACTGGCTGATCGTACAAGGAGCATAGTCGGTCTTGAAGCTCTGGATCTTACGAAACCGCGGCTGCGGCTTTGCTGCGGGCGACATGATATTTGAGTTTGTTGCTAGCTGAGAGTAATAGCTTCTGTCCGGATGTAAGTAAGTATGCCTAGCAGTCTCTTGAGGTAGGCGAGATTTCTAGAGAAGACAAAAGTCCATATTATAAGGGCGGGGAAGTGGGTGAAAGAGGAAGGTAATCAATGAGCCGGGGGTGTCATCGGTAAGGTAGGGTAGTCATGGGCAAGCGCTTTCAATACGCGAGGAGTCAAAACAGACAACAAGCAAAATATTGTGATGACTGTCAAACAAATGAGGAGACAGCTAGAAAGGGTTTTCCAATCGCACAGGGATACGACCGGCCGCCAAATGGGCCGTTGCGTGCAACGAGATGATGAACGGACGGATGCAGAGGTTTGTAACACAGTGTTGGACGTGGGTTGAATGTAGGTTTCAGGGGTACGAAATCTGTGTGCGAGACTGAGGTCAACTCGCAAAACAACATACGTTGTGCAAAAGCTTGGCAAGCTGTAATCTGGTTCGTGGCATGCGTTGTAGAAATAAGCAACTATCACAGCAACGGCAACAGCAATAGCCGCTTGGCCAGCTTTGAAGCTCGACATTCTGGCAACAATAATAAACAACGCAAGGTGCTTTAGGGATTTCGATTTAGATCAAAGGAGCATGCTGATTAAAGAGCAAGACTCTGTGCAGCCTTCTTCCAGATGCCATCGCGACATAACCAAGACCGGGGAGGTGGGGGATGAGTGACACAGAAGAGGGGCCAATCGGGCTCACCATGGTAAAATTGATGCCTAGAAGACAGAGGAGGTAAGACGAGTAGAAAATGCAGCTGCTTACCTTACAGATAACCTCTTTGCCAGCCTGATGGACAGTGAAAGAATACACCAATGGGGTTTTTCCAAAGACACTGGCCGGCCCGTGATAGCACGAAGTAGCGGTTACCTCAATCGCCCGCCACAAAAGTTGCGAAGTGAGGTAGAAATAAACGACAAGCCGTGGATGTGCCGGATGCCGATGGCTTGAGTCCTGCAATCGCGACTCACGAATTTGCTTGACTTCTGAGGAGTTCTCCGTTTCCAAGTTCCCACAACTTCCAGGCTCAATGTGTCGTCGCGGGGCACGGGAACAATAGAGACGTCGGCTTGCCGAAGAGGTCGATACAATGAGAGCACTGACCTAGTTGCCCCTCCATCGGCCAGGGCAGGGGAACGGTGGAGTTTATCTTCCCTAGCTGCCTTCTTTTTTTTTTTTTCCTTTTTTTTTTTTCCCCCCCTACCGTAGCACGTTTGGCGGAAAGCCAGGCTCCGATTGGCCTCTTGCCTCCCTTCTCTATCTTATCATATCTTATCGGCAGCATGCGACTCGGCTGAACTTCGGAGAGAATCACTCGATACGTACCGTTCCGACACGGATTGTGACGTGGGTTGCTCAAGGTGGTATTCGGGACAGCTATGCCATCGGTGCCAAAACTGCCCATGGTTCATTGCGACGATGCAATGCCCTCTTGCTCTTGAACAGATATGAACGCTCGCTAGACGTAGAAATCTCGAGAGTCTCAAGAATTACCGACGCATTACCTTCTTGCACGCAACCGATCACCATTTACTACTCGACCTCGAGCGCCATCACACCGACCTGACCCAGCTCCGCGACGATCGAGCTCCACGAAGCTATTGCCACAGTTCGCGCCCAACCCCGGATCGCAGAAATGGCGAGCGCGACCGAGGCGCAGGTATCTGCGCAGCTTGGGGACGCCATTGTTTCTTTTGCTCTCGAGGGAAGCTTCCCAGACGAGCAGGTGTCGTCCCTTTCGCTTTCGTCTTCCGATCTGTCACCGGCGATCGATGCGCTGGAAAAGGCCAAGGGGGAATTGGAGGTATCTTAAGGCCCTGCTGCGGACTTGAGCGACGGCCCGCTGATGTGTGTTTAGACCGAGATCCATACGATAAACGAGGAAACAAAAGGGGACGTCAGCTCGTGGGTGAGCAACGCAAAGTCGCTACAAGAAGACATCCTGCGATCTAAGAGGCTGGCCGATGATATTGTGCGACAATCAGAGGCTCCACAGGTCTCTGGAAAGGCCATCCAAGATGCCGAAGAACACATACATTTTCTGGAAAGAGAGGTGATGTATACGGAACAGCTGCACGATGCGCTTAGGGGTATCCAGCATGTCAATGAGCTTTTGGGGGAGGTTGAGCAGGCCATGAACGAGCGGCGCATCATCGACTCGCTGCGGTGGTTGGAAAGTACGGGAAACCTGCATCGACGCAGATATGGAGAATGCTAACAGGCAACAGAGTCGTGGACCGAGTTGGATGCCGTCCCTGTCAACAAGAAGACTTGCAGAGTCATGAGGCTTCTCGACCTGCGCGCGTTCGAGCTCAAATCCAATGTTCATGACGTCTTTGACCACGTTTGGGCATCTCTTGTCCACACGGATTTACAAGCAGGGTCCCTCTCCATCTACGGAAAACTAGAAGGTAGGCCTGCCACGAACACGTACAATAAGTCTGCTTCTAACAGCACCAGGGGAGCAAATGACCCTCTCAGAAGCCATCATCGGGCTTCAGGCCTACAAGGAGGTCGAAGACAGAATGTCCAAGCTATGGCACGAAGTTGACCAGGCTATTGTGTCGCCAAGGATGGATGTTGAAGCTTCTTCTCTTCCTTCGATTCGTGCAAGCGAGGTATGCACTCACTGGAGTTCGGTACCTGGCCCCTCTAATAGCTTCGCAGAATGTAGTGGAGTTGAACGGCGAGGCCGGCCGGACAATAGACGAGCTTTTTACAGACCTCCGCAAGCTGGTCGAGTTCCTGGCAGCTAGATTGACCCCTGACCTCCTAATGTTCTTCAGTCCGATCATGATGAGCGACCTGATCCCGAGACTGGTCAAGGTCTGGCTGGACGGCGCGGTTCCTGCGACATTGAAGGACATCGACCGGTTCCAAGCCGTGATTCAATCTGCGCGAGGTTTCTGCGAGGTTCTCGAAGAAAATGGTTTCACAGGCTTCACAGAGCTTAAGGAGTGGGTTGGAAGCGCACCATCAATTTGGCTCGCCAAGTGTAGAGAAACCGCACTTGACTCTGTCCGCAACCAGCTCTCGAATGGTTTGTAACACAATTGCCAAATTCACGTCACTTGCTAACACGTCTTAGGTCTGGGCGCACCCAAGCAAGTCGAGAAGGTGGAAAAGCAGATGGTGTCTCGCTCAGAGGGCAAGAAGTTGACAGCTAACAACGCAGCCGCCGGGGCTGCAACAGATGATGACTGGGGTGCCGCGTGGGGAGTCGATGACGAGCCTGCTGAAGAAAAGGACACAACTCAGCAAAGCCAAGAAGAGGACGACGGAGCAGACGCCTGGGGTTGGGACGATGAAGACCAAGGTGCAGATAAGAAGGAGGAGGAACCAGCTCAGCCAAGTCAGGAACCAGCAGCCGCGGACGAGGACGACGCAGCCGATGCCTGGGGCTGGGGAGACGAAGACGCGACAGAACCGGCGCAAGAGCCTGAGCCTAAACCACAGCCCAGGAAATCGCCCGCAAAGAAAGAAAAGATGGCAACTCCAGCAGGAGACGAGAGCAGGGAAATGGTGCTGAAGGAGATCTATCACATATCGTCCATGCCAGAGCCAGTACTGGAGCTCATCCTCGCCATATTAGAGGACGGTGCGGCTCTTACTCGGCCAGAGTGAGTACTGCATTTTACCTATCGAGACATCAAACTAATGGCCCTAGATTCGAGAACAGTCCTGTGGCAGCCGCGGCACCGGGCCTGTTCAGCTTACCAACATTTGCACTGGCCATGTTCAGAGCCGTTTCACCGCACTACTACGCACTTGATATCGGCGGAAACATGTAAGTCTCGGCCTCGTTAACAATCCTTTCGAGTCTAATTAAGAGACAGGTTCCTTTACAACGATGCCATGTACTTGTCCGAAAAGCTAAGCGAGCTGGCGTCAGCATGGAAGTCGCGTGCAGACCTGACGACACGTGCCCAAAACATGTTGCGCATAGACAACGACATCAAGAGCCTGCAAAACTTTGCGACGCGCGCATACACTAATGAGCTCGGGGTGCAGAAAACGGTCCTTCGAGATCTGCTAGGAGGTAAGCAACATTAGGCTGGGCTGATGATTACCCGTTCGCGCAGTAGTACCAAACGCGGGGCTAACGCGGACGCACAGGCGATCAAAGTCTGATGCAACAGGATGAACTAGACAGCTGCGTGGACTCGGCAGTAGCGCGGGTCAGATCCCTGGCAGTGACATGGGAATCGATTCTCTCGCGCTCCGTGTGGTACCAGGCGGTGGGGTCCCTCGCAGATGCCATCTCATCAAAGATTATCAGCGACGTGATGGAGTCGTCTTCCATCGGCCAGGACGACGCCTACAGGATCGCGCAGCTCATTGCCAAGATCACGGAGCTTGACGACCTCTTCCTCCCGTCGCGGACGGCAGCCTCGTCGGGGTCCGGCAAGGACGAGATCCCGACGACGGCGCAGTACGCCGCCACGTGGCTCCGGCTCAAGTACCTCAGCGAAGTCCTCCAGTCGAACCTCAACGAGGTTAAGTATCTCTGGTGCGACAGCGAGCTCAGCCTGTACTTTTCCGCGGACGAGGTAGTTGACCTCATCGAGGCTAGCTTTGACGCTAACCCGCGGATGAGGGAGACCATCCGGGCGATTCGGGAGAACCCAAGCCCCGTGCTCGCCTAGGGGACCGGACGGGTTTGCCGGAGGGCCCGGGCGGTCAGGCGCAAGTCCCGGCGAGTCCCAGTGGTGTTGACATGGACGTTTACAGATTAGGGACGGACGTAGCCTATGCATGTAACTGAGATGAGGAACGGGGCGACATTGGAATTGAAGGCAACACACGCGCGCACAAAACGCAGTCTAGGGTTTCTCGTGTATTATTCCATCGTTCTGGCGCGCATCAATTCGTTCCCCTCCAATATCGAAACCTCTAGTATACCACCCCTTTTCCTGGAACCCGTAAAACCCGTCTTTAATCCAACCCAAAACGGTGCATCTCCATGTCTTTTAGCACCACACCGCGTGCTTCAACCGCACACACCCACACCCCCCTGGCTCGCAGCTCGCGTCTTGTTTCTTCCCCGCACGCACGCCCCCCTTCTCCACACTCTCCAACGCAACGACTAAACCCTGTCGGCCTCGGCACCTTCCACCCCAAATCTCCACTCTGAGGAATTGGAGAACATTCTGTGTGCTGCACTGCTCCCCCTCATTGCTGTCGTTATTTTTGATTTTATGTTGTCCGTGTATCGCGAACCAACAGTGTATCATCTAATTTAATCTCATCACTTGTGAAGTTTCTCGCCTCAATGATGTCGAGTCACCCACTGGCAGAGAAACCCGGGGATATGGGCCGGGTGCGACTCTGTCAAATGTCACTTCATTAAAAACACGCGTGTCCCTTTCTTCAGAATTTTCTCATGGATCGCGATCTAGACCGTCGCCTCCCTTTTCCTCAGTGTAACGGTTGAGAGCAAAAAAGCCCGATGAGATACGGCCAAGGCAGAAAAACAACGAGGACCTTGGAAAACTTAATTCCCCCGGTCGACTCCTTACGGTCCCCATTCCAGCTTGGTTTACACCCCCTTTTCCTCCCCTTCGTCTTCAGGTTTCTTGATTAATCTCCAAGCTTCCGAAATAGAGAGAGACTTGCCGTCCCCACGACACCTTTCCACGGCACGCCGTACACCACCCACAATCATTCCCGGAGCAGTTCTCCCCTTAGCTCCAAACTCTACAATCAAAATTTTACACGTCAACCTTGTTTATTCTCATTTCTGGCTGCTCACTTGGACCCTTCTGCGAGCCGCCAGGGGCGAAGGAGCCAAGCGAAAAGAACGACGCCCCCCTTCGGAACAACGCAAAACGAATGTTCCATGCATGGGCGGTCAAGAAGGAAGCGCGATGATCTGCCTGCCCGTCAACATCCCTACCCTGTCCAATTCCGCCCTCCGGGTCGCCCGTCGCTTTTGTGCATTCCACCGTCTACATGCTTGTACAAACCCCCCTCCTCGCATTCTCATCCCAGACTGCATTTGTCAAAACAGGCCGTGGTAATTTGCCTGACCAGCCTGGACCGCTACCAAATTCCCTCAAAACTGGTCATGTGCTACACCACTGACAGGAAAGAAGTATCCCGCAGTTCAGATACTTCTGCGACGTTGACGTGACATTGCATCCGGCACATCCTTCTCCGCACAAGCCAAAATGCCAAGCAACCGTTCAGCAGAGACATGCCCGCGCCCAGCTCTCGTTCTGGCCCTCCCGCAATTGATCAACACCCCCGCACCGCACCGCACCGCACCGCACCGCGCCTCGCATCCATCCATCCATCCGTTATCTTTCATCCAGTGAAAGACCAGTTCTCAGTTCTGCCTCCTCTCGCATCCGGGCTCTGCATTCGCTCACTGCGCTCCTTTCTCCCGGAGCTGCCTCCGGATGCCACGGCAAAAACGGGATTGGCGGCTGGTCCCCAGTACCTCGTTACGTCAAATCCGGCCGCCAATTGACCAATGCCCTTCGCCCACAGTCACCATCATGAACGCAACGTTCAATCCGTGTACCTCTGCCGCAAGTCCCGTGCTTTTTGTTCCCCTCTTCAATCGCGAACTTCCAATCGCCCCCAATCACCTGACAACGGCCCGACTGAATATCTCGACCCATGCTTCCTCCATAACCCTTGTCCGCCTAGGGATGGCGCTCTATCAAACTGGAGGGAAGCTCATCGAAATGTGAGACAATCGTCGTCTTCAACCCCCGATCCCAACGCGGAGATTAAAAGAAGCGACCCCCAGCTCAGTGAAAACTACCAGTCCTCTCCCCGAGGAAGAATTTCCACTTCATTCCACTAGAAATCCTTTAAGCCAGACCGAAGCAAAGCCCAGGCGAGGCATACTTACAACGCCCAAATAGGATGGGCATGCTTGCTCGTCACTCAGCTCCAAGACTTTTGCGTTGTTTCCTATACCTTGTCATGTACGAAACCTCCCAAGACAAGATAGCTTGCTCGGCGATGTTGAATTGAGAAAGCTCGGAATGTGAAGCACGGCCCAGCCCCAGCCCAGCCCGCCATGGCACCACTTCATGTCTTGCACCACACCTACCCCCTCCCCCTGCTTCCTAAACACCCACTAAGCCACATATTGAGGCTGGTAAAATGATCTCAGGGTGCACATCTGGAGTAATTACTGCTCGCAGCAATAAATGTATCCGTAGCCCTTGCTGAGTGTGGCTTCGTGGGTGTTCGTATACACAGAGGGTGGGCGTGGTTCAAGACGCGGGCCCCCTTAGCAAAAAACCGCCCCCAAAACCTTAAATGTGGGAAAGACGGTGATACAGCATGGTAGAAGTGCCCGACCCCACGCATCAAATCACCTTTCAAAAAAAAATTTGTTGTCTGATCTCGATCGATCCGTGCTTGGCAGACGGCCTGGAAGGCCTGGAAAGGGGGAGCAAAAGGGAGAGCCGAGAGCGTACACGTATTCGCAAACGGAACAAAGCCCCCCAAACTTCAACACATTCGCGAAAAGATACAACACACAGGGAAACTCGACGTCTGCCTAGCTGCTTGGCCCCCCGTAATGTCAAGACCAAACCTTGGCAAACTCCCAAAGTCAACTTCCCCCCTCTCCCTCTCATGAAAATGCAATGTTTGAGACGCCATAACACGCTCATCCTTCCCCCCCATGGCCAATTTCTATTCTCCATCCTGCCTAAACTTCCCATAACCAAGCACACTAAAACACGACGCCAACCTCAAAAAAGAGAAGCAAAAGTACCTACCTGCCTTAAAACAAGTTGTCCTGACGAACGACAGACAACCCGTAGCCATAATTAAACAGACTTTGCCCACCCCGAAAATGACGGGATGGGAAAGAAAAGCCCGCTACCGAGGAGAAGAGACAGGACTCTTCCCCTCATCTAATCACAGCATTCCCATGCCACAGCGGCCGTAAGCGAGGATGGATCCCCCATTTCCCACCGAGGCCCCATCCCCCCAAAAGCCAAACACCTCACAACGGCATCACAATCTCCCCATGAACAGCAGATAAATGCATCATCATTGTCATAATGAAATAAACAAAGGATAAACCTGCCCCGCCCCCGTCCGGCAAATGTTTGTTTGCCCACGGGATGCAGCACAGCTTGCCTTCCTCATTGAGTGTCTCATAAGCTTCGTCAAGATAGCAACAAGATAGCAACAAAATATGCTCATAAAGTCAAAACGCCGGTTCCTCGTAGACCTGGCCACCCCGGCCGGGCCACGCCAAACCATGAATGAAGTCTCTCTTTTCTCCCTCACATGGTTCTCTGGGTTCGTCCGTCCACCCATTACCCAAAGAACAAGAGAGAATTCCCCGCCCGGCCCATGCCATTCCACACACAGGTGATCATGCTTCACGTCAATGCTAAATCCCGCCATGCTCCCCCCGGCTTGCGGACACCAAGGCCCTCCCGCAATGCTCATTCTCCGACACATGCAATTGCCGCCGATTGCCCATGCTACTACCGGTTCATGTCCAACGCTATCAAGGAATCAAATGCCTGTGTGGAGATGAGCGAATGTCACTTCTGTTCCCCCTCAATTGTGTGTACTGTGATACCATTCATCTTGAGAAACAAAAAGAAAACTTTTTTTTGCCTATGGTCTTTTCTCGACTCTTGCTTTCATCTCATGTCGGACTGATCCCAGTTCTATGCTCCTTCCCGTCCTCGACATGTGGTATATGCTTTCCGTTCCCATTCAAAGTCAACTACCCGGCTCCTAGGCTCTCGGGGTGACACACATGCCCATATTCGCCGTCCCAGTGCAATGATTATCCCATACAAAGGAAATTGAAATGCCCGTTGGTATCCCTAAAAAAACTCGCATCCTTCAAGGAAAGCGGGTGAGCGAAAGAAAAATAGTCGTAGACTACACCAGGAAGTTCTCATCCATGCCAGTTGTACGCCGCAGTCGAATGCCAAAAGGGGTATTGATCGCACATTAGATCCAAAAAACTGGCGCGCGCTGTGGGAATTCTGTCTTTTTTGGTTTCGGCCGTGTCATTTCGTCCCGGGGCTGCGAGCCCGGGGATGTTGTCGTTAAATCTCTGTCGATACTGATACAAAACTTGGTTGAAAAGGAAACGAATTTATGCCAAGAAGTGAAAGTCGGAGGGTTGTAGCATGGTACAGAGAGGAACGCATTTGGCCCAATCAGAGTGGGCGCTTAGCCCAAGGAGCCGTCGTAGCTCGATTTGTCCATGCTGGACTTGGGGCTGATGTTGTTGGAGCGAGTCCCAAAGATATTGGAGACGCGTCCGATGCCTCGCGGCTTGCTGTTAGTGCTAGTGTTGTCCGCGTTATCTTCGGGGTTCTCAAAGAGAACCGTCTGGACAGAGTCGACGCTGACACGGGTGAATAGTGTGGAGAAGAGGTACTGCTCGCCATTATGATCAAACAGCGGCAAGGTGCGGTAGCCACGCTTAAGGCCACTGAGCTTGGCGGTGTGCGTCGCAATTGGAGGCCGGTCATTGTAGCTCTCGCCGTTGTGGGAGAGCTTGACCGACAGACGTACGAAGATGAGCTCGGGGAACTTGGTCGTGACCTTGAACGTGAACTTGCCGTCAAAAATGGGGTTGAAGCCGTTCTCCTGAATGATCTGGGTTCTGTACTTGAGAGGCGAATCCGAGACCGACGCCATGGTGGGGTCCACCTCCATCTTGTCCCTCTTGTCGTTGGGGTGGAATACCTCAACCTCGACGTACGGGTCAACGGGCTTGTTGGCCGGCATGCCGTTGGGTCGCATGAGTTGCTGCGCCGAGATCACGTCGATGCTGAAAGTCACCTCCTTGCGCTCTCGCTTGCCAGACCATTCCTCAGGCAACCTCTTGATCTCTCGGAGCTCAGTAGGCTTCAGCACATATCCGGATCTGTCGGTGCCGCTTTCGTACATGGCCTGGTTGATTTGCATGCCGAGGTCGAATGTCTGCCAATTGAGAGCCGCCATTTGCACACCCTTGCGCCAGTAGCTGATCGGGTTGAAGTTGTTCGAGGTGATTCTGGTGCGATCGGGGTAGACACGCATCATGTAGCGCATGTTGTGTCGGTCCATGGCTACCCTGTCCTCCTTGAGACGGCTGTTTCTGAAGAAACTCGATTCCATGAAGGAGAAGATGTGGTTGTAGGCCTTCGCATCAGCAGTGTCGAATCCACCAAACTTGAGTCCTGCACAGTAGACACCCAAATCTCCAAGCACCTTGACCGTCTTGTTCGAAGACCTCTTCGCAGGCACACGCTCGCCGGCGCTGTCGTTGTCGCTGGTGCTACTGCTCAACGCGTCCTGGACCTCACCCTCTGTAATGGTGTTAACACGGCTCTTGCTGACCAATCGTCGAGTGGAGAGGCTCGGGCTGAGGATCGGGCTCTGAGGAAGAGATTGCGAGGGGATGACGCTGTTGTCGAGCTGCACAGGCTTCGGGTACGGCGAGGTAAGGCTATTGCCTCGTCGACGACCAGTGGTCTCCGCCGGCTTGGGTTCCTCCTTTGGCTGAGGGCGCTTAACCTTGATGAGGACACGCTCCTTGAGCTGCTCGGGGGTCGGAAGTTTGTCGGAAGAGGGGTCGAGGGGCTCGGTGACAAGTCGGGAACCGAAAGTCTCCTTGATGATGCGGGCCATCTCGGCCTGCTGCGGCGGGGAGCAGTGCACCTCCAGGGAGATCCAAAGGGGGTAGCGGGTTTTGACGAAGGCGTACTTATTGATGGTCGTCATGGTTTCCTGGAAGCTGATCGAGGTCGTGAGAGTTCTGCCATGGTTGACAGTAGGCTGGCCATCGGCGCCATCCCAGCAGTCAACTTCGACACAGCGGCAGCCGCGGGCAAGGGCTGAGATGTAACCCTCGACGCTGGACAGACCGGCAACCTGTCGGCCGAGCAGGTAAGTGTTGTGAGAGCTAGAGATAAAATACTCGTTCAAAGGTCGGTCCAGGGTATACTCCTTGGGTTCCTTGTAAACGGGCAGGTTGTAGGTGGAGGTCAGGAAGGCGGCAAAGGCGGCGTCGCCCATTCGGAGGCCATCGACGAGGGAAGCGTCAAGCTTCTCGGCATCCTTGGTACGGAACTTGCGCGAAAACTTGGCGTACAATGCTTCCCAGGCGGCAAGGTCACCATCGATGTTCTCGCGCTGGACTTCGCGCAGGAAGCCGAGAAACTCCTTGAGGGTAAGGCCAAGGTCTGGAGAAGCCGCGATCTGGTTGTAGATCTGGCGAATGTCGTCACGACGTTTCATGTAACCCACAAAAGTCTGGAACTCGTAAAAGTTCAGACGACCCGTGTTGGTGACATCAGCCGCATGGAATTTGGCACGCAGCTGACTGGGCGAGGCATGGATGTGGAGATTCCGGCAGACCCGCTGAACCCCGTCAAAGTCAATGTCGCCTTCTTCAATAGGATTCGGGTGCTTTTCGCCGCCGAGGCACTGCTTGTTCATCTCGGTTACCCAGTAATCGCGGATCGCACGGTCATTAAACGCCATAAGCGAGGCCATCATGTCTTGTCGGTGCTTGGAAATGGCCTCAAGTGTGGTGACCCAGTTGTAAAAGGTGCTGTCGTCGTCGGCAACAAGATGCATCATCTTGGTCTTGGACTTGTCGGGCACGGCGTACATGATGGAGAACCACCGGCTCTCCTCAGATTCCGGAACGCCGTAGTCAATGCGGTACTGACGAATGTCGGAGCCGGTCCTGATCTCCTTGATGTCGTCAATGTATAGGCACTTGTGGGGCCTGTTCTTGTCCCATGAAATCTTGGCCGCTTCTTGATCGAAAACGAGGACGAAGCGCTTCTTCCAGTTCTTCTTGGATACCTTCCTGATCCAGGTGCCCTTGAGCAGCTGGAATGGGATGACAGGGCCGGCAGTGGTGTTTGAAGGGGAGGTGGAGCCGGCGAGTGAGGCTGTTGTGCTATTTGAGGAGGATTCTCTGAGAGCCCCGTCGAGGCCGCCGATCAGAGACCGGAGATCGTCCATCTCATCAACGAATTCATCGTCCGAGTCGCTGTACGTGGCAAGGTCGGGTGGGGCCGTGTTGTTGCTGTCGCTTCTACGCCGGAGCATGCCAGGACCGACACTGCCATCACGGCTGTTGGGCGCCGCTGAGGACGTCCTGCGCCGAGAGAACCTGGCAGTAGCTCGGTTGGAGAGGCGGCGGATGATGTTGTTACCCTTGCTCACGGCCTCTGACATGGCACTTGGACTGCCCACCAGGGTCTGGCCCAGTGAGTTGTCACTGGTTTTCCTTGACAGAACCGACTCTGGTAGTTGAAAAGAACCTGTAGAGAACTGGTCGTCTACAAGCTCTCGTCCCCTGTGTTCAGGGGATGCCTGGACGGAGCTGTTGCTCGTCATGACGGCAGTCTCTGGAGACATGATGGGTGAGCCCTGTTGTGAGCTTGAGGCCACGGAGGAGGAGCTAATGGCTGAGGCTGGTATGGTAGACTGTGGTTGTGTTGCTGTTGCTGTTGTTGTTGAGGGGAGATTTGTCTGTACACGGCTTGGGCGTGTGCGCCTGAGCTGCGAAGTCTGAGGTGTCATGGTAGGTTTGCAAAGGGGAGATGGCGTTGATATGTGTTGTGTAGGAGTTGAAGTAGAGGACATGATGGTCGTGGGGGTAGCGTTTGCTACTGAGGAGCTTGGAGAGGTCCCGGGGGAGATCCAAGGCGGACGATCTGTCGTTTATATGGAAATGGTGAGTGTTGGCGACGGCATCCTTGGAGAGGTGGTCGTGTGGAACGGCCCGTAGAGGGGATAGAGAATGCGGGGAATGCGTGGGAGAAGTCGATCCTGAGATATAGAGGTGGGCGTTCCACACACACGGGGCCTATCTGGCAGGCTGGGATTGCTCAGGAGGGAAGCAGCAAGCGTGGGGAGAGCGGTGATCGTCCGCAGCGCCGGGCTGGGGTCGGCGGCGCGCTGTGCGATGGGATGCGATGCGGCACACTTAAGACGTGACGAGAGACCACGCGGGTGGTAAGGTATGGCGTGGAAGGTCGTCGACGGAGGTCGTACAGGGTACTGACACTGCAGGAGACGAGAGGCAGGCGTGGCAGGGCGGACGGGCAGTGTAGGATGGGCCAATTGTGGCCGCAGTTGTGCGTCCTTCGTCTCGGAGCTCCTGTCTCTTGTGTTTTGCTGTAGTGGCCTAAAAGCAGCACTGCAGAAGCTCACGGCAAAAAGACGATCGAGTGATGTGGCAGGCGGTATGCAGGTCGCTGAATGGGGCGTATGTCCAAGTTGGGGTCGAGGGAACCGACAGCATTGGCAGGCCGCAATGCAATGTTCCCGCAGCGGATGCTCGTTCGTTTTTTTTCTGGTCCCCCTCTACAGTCTTCTCCGTAAGTCCCTTGCCAGCTGGTTGCTGGAGTTGCAGGTTCCAGATACAATCCCAAGTCGGGCAGGGTCGTGTCCGGCAGAGAATCGAACGTGAATCGGGTGGACGGTGGTTCGGCGCAACAAGAGTATGGTTGCTCGGGAGGGTGCGCGCGGGCGCAACACGCGAAGCAGCAGTTGCAGATGAGTCAATGGGGAGATTCCTCGGGTCGGAAAGTCCCAGTCTGTTGCACACAATGAGTTTCTCTTCTGATTTTGAATTTGTCTTCTCGCGCAGCAGTATGCCGTGTGCGGGTGCGCGGGTGTGCGAGTGCCAGTTGAGAATGGAAAACGGTTGTGGGTGGTTGTTATGTAGTTGGACCAGCAATGTAGGTAGGTATGTGTAAGGCCAGTCGTCGGGCAGTGGTGGTGGTGGAGGTTTATGAGTCGAGGTGCAGTGGGTGCGGGTGTGGTGCAAGAGCGACTTGGACTGGCAGACTGAACACGGACGGGAGTGTGCGGTGGCAGTCAAGTCTTATGTGGGTGGGAGCCGTAGTTGGGGCCGGGAAATTATGAGTAGGACGGAGCGGGAAGGAGGCATAGCCAAGAGCTTTATTTTGGAGAAGGGCAAAGACCACCAGGAGCAAAAAAAAGATGTCAGGGTCAGGAGGGGAGAGAGGGTGGAAACGAAGGGAAACGAACAAGTCCAGCGCCGGTAGGGTACGGATAGGTAAGGTAGGTACCGGCACCAAGACGCCCAAGCCAGCGCCAGCACCAGGTGGTCAAGTCAAGTCAAGTCAAGGAGAGGTGTGTGTGTGTGTGTGTGTGTGTGTGTTGTATGTGTATGTGTGTGTAAGGCAAGGCGAGGCAAGGTACCTTACTTGGACTACGTAGCGCGTGCCGGGTCGAGGTAAGGTATCCGTACTCTTGGTGGAGGGGACTGACTGACTGAGAGGTGAGGTACCTCCTCTGTAAAAAGTAGCGTAGAGCAAGGTCTGATTGCGAGAGCCGGGAGTCCCATTAGAGAATCCAGCGCAGGTGCCAATCCCATCCAGGTCCCCCGGGGCAGTGACAAGGAACGACAACCCTGGTCCGTCAGTGAGAGACACAGCGGACGGGTGGACAGCGCAAGGCATTCGAATTGGGGGGACAAAAACACACACAGAAAGACAGAGAGACAGCGAGAGAGCGAGCCAGGGGGGGAGGGACTTCCACAGAGCTGTGCTTGCAGGGAAGGTGTGGAGGCAAAACGGGAGCGAGCCAAGATGGGCGCCCAGATGGATGGGAAGGAGGATGAGGAGGGAAGCAGTACGTACCTGGGTTTGCAGTAGCGCCGTCATGTACCCTCAGGCGCGGCGCTCATACAGAATTGTAAGGCAAGGTACGGATGCGATGCGCTGCCCTGCCCTGCGGACTTGAATGTGGAGGGGGTGCCGGGACGAGAGGGGAGCCAGAGGAGGGCAACTGAGGGAGTGCGACGTGGTAGTGGTGTAAGGCCAGAGGCTCGTGGGTACGGATATTCATTCGCAATGGGCCACCCAGCAGCATGTGTAATGTAGCCAAAATTATGAGGAGGAGCACCAGGACCGGACGAGGAATGCGGAAGACGCTGCGCGCGAGCGCACACACTGATCATATCTCTTCGTACCTCGCCCTGCTGCACATACACACACAACACAGACATTGACAGACAGCTTTGAGTGTACGGGGAAGAGCGGGAGAGAAAGGGAAAGAGGCCCAGAGAGAGGATGACACAGACAGAGAGAGAGACAGAGTGCGAGAGAAGCAGAGAGCAAGACGGTACGTACCGCTCCAAACACCACACAGCGACACACAGAGAACAGAGAACAAAATAAAATAAGTGAAAAGCGGACACGAAGGACGAGGGCAAAATGGGGAAATAGGAGGGCAACGGGGCGTCAGTCGGGAGAGGCGCTAGTCCGTCATGGGCAGGATACGTACTGCCCAAGGTATTTTAGGTCTTCTTCCCTTTTCTTCCGTCCTTCACTTTGACAAGGCTCAGAGGGAAGAAACAACCCCATGTCCGTCGCCATCAAGTGAGAGCCAGCCATATCCACCATCGTCTCTTATTTTGTGTGTGTTTCTCTCGATTTCTAGCGTACCACTCTACAAAACTACAAAGGTCGACAGGCGGGGCCAATGGGCTGCGTGCCGACCTGGGGGAGATGGTAACGCAGAGTCGCGCGCAAGGCCGAGATGAAGACGCCGGGCAGCGTAAGAATGGAGCATCAGAATGGAACATGGCCCTGGGGGGACAGACAGCGTCTGAACCGACAAGGGTAGGGAAAGGTACGAGGTAGACAGCGGCACGGGTCAGTCAGGTCCCCCTCCCCTCCCCTCATCCACCGCGCGACACTGCGAACACATAGGAGAAAGACGTTGAACCACCACGACAGCTCAGGGCATTGAGAGATACATTTGAAGATGGGGAGGCTGGGCAGAAACAAGGGAACCTCGAGCCGGGGAGACAGAGGTGAGGGCAAGTGAGGGCAGGGTGTGTCGTCATCGGCGGCAGAAAAAGGGGCGTGCTGATAGAATGATTGACGAATGAGCGGACAGGGGCCCGGCAGCAGACAGACAGCAGTGAGCAGGGAGAAGCCGAAGGAGGGTGCAGGGGCCAAAAGCTGGTAGAAAATAAATACACAGAAAAAAAAAAAAAAAAGAAGAAGAAGGAGAAGGACAGAAAAAAAAAGAAAACACCTTCAGGAACTCGGTGTCCTGGGTCCCCGACCAGGGGTACCATCATCCACCAGGGGAGCTGAGTACGTATCTTTTTCTGCCCCCCCAGTTCCGGGCTCGCGATACGCAAAGGGGCTCTGGGGAACCCAAGGGAGGCCTGAAGTAGAAGGGAAAAGAACAATTCCAATCCCAGGAACGGCTGTGAGTAAGGATCATGGGTAGTCCAAGGACGGCCCAAGGTACAGTACGAAGCAGGTACAACGCCATGTGCACAGCTCTCGATCAGACAGGGATCCCGCTGGCATGGGAAAGGAGGGTGAGTGAGGTGGGCGTGTGAGTGAGTTCCTTGGGCGTACCTTAGCAGTCAGTGTCAGTGTCTCTGTCTCTGTCTCTGTCTCTGTCTCGTCTCTTGGAGAGGCAACGCCAGCCAGCCAGCCAGCCAGAGACACTCGTCCGGCAGTGGCTTCCCTGTGGCACCCGACTGGCAACAGCACCTCAAAAAGTGAAGTGACACTGGCCGGGCAGGGCATGGCAGGGCACGCCGAGGACATTGATGCTGGGCTGGCACTGGCTTGCTGCAGCCCTGGGCGGCGCCGATGATGAGCTGTGCTGTGCCTTCCACCACAGCACAGAACAGGCTTCCACGGCTGTATCCTCCTTCGTCTCAAGGTCGAGGCCATCTCAAGACCTCATTTGCCTCCTTCAGGGGGCGGGCTGTACAGCTCAGCACAGCACAGCACAGCACAGCTACAGTCGGCCAACAAAGGATGAGGTGTGCAACGGTAATAATAATAATAAACCTGATGCTGGGCTGGGCTTCGTCGTTGCCTTGTCTTGCTCTGCCTCGTCCGTCATCTGCCTCGCGTTGCCTTGCCGGCTTCCTGCTGCTTTGCCCTGTGTTGTGTAACGATGACTGCGCGGGTGGATGCCGTTGCAGTGGTGAGATGGGATATGTCTTGGGATGGTGACGGCGGGAGCTTGCCTGTCTGGGTAGGTAGTTGGCAGATGGTGGTAAGTTGGAGGCGACGCTTTACACCTCAGCGGTGCAGAGCAGAGAACCTGCCTACCTCATACTGCCATGTTTTGTTTGCGGTGTAGGTACGTATTCCTAAAGACGGTAGGTACGGTGAGAGCTTGAGCAAGCTCAGAGTCAGCGGGACGGTGAGGAAGGCAAGCATTGGAGGGGCTGCATGGGCTGCATTCGTTGCAGCTTCCTCGCTGGGCAGATACAGGCAAGAGTGAAAGTGACTTCCAACGCCCTCAACTTGTGACGATGGCGAAGTGAGGTCAGACTGACATGATCCAATCTCGTCCTCCGCTAAAAGCAGGTGCCGACGAACCGTAATTGGTGTCGGGTCTGGCTTCCTCTAGATGAGGTAACTGGACGGTAAAGGCAAGTACCAAGCAGCGAACCTCGACCACGTTCACGGCCGCACCACGTCCGTCCCGTCCTGGCCTGCTGGCCTGCTCTGTCCTGTTTCTCCCCCAGACCATTACGTCGCCCGGCGCCTTCCAAGGCCCGTCCTCTGACGGCAACAGAGCAACATCCGACTGAGGTGAACATCAATCAATCTCGCCTTCCAGTTGCCAACAATCGACAACTGCCAGTGCCAATCCTCCTCGTCCCATTCTCCTTGCGTTTGCCTCGCGTGCCGAACCTCCGTTACTGCCGCCGTGCTCATCCTCGTCCATCTTGGCTACCTAGGGAACATTGACTTTTTTTTCGTCCCAGCTTGTCTCCCTTTGTTGTGTCCAGCTGACCTCAACCTTTCTCCAGCTGCAACAAAGTCAAAAACATGCGGCTGCAACTTTTCATTCGCTACACGGCGGATACGCTCATTTCGACACACGATCGGCGGTTATTTTCTGCTCATCACCCCTCCACCTACCTGGTTGACCCCGTCTTATTCCAACGTTGGCCAACGCTCTTACCAAATCACTGCCTACCGGCCTTACGCCGTATGTCTTTGCTGATGATCCATCCGTTCAACCGCTTCAAGTCTATGGAGTACCTGGAGTTACTGTGTACTGTACGCAACCAAACTTCTCCGACAGCCGGCCCAGCATTGCCTGCTCTGTACAGACTCGCCTTGCGAACCTTGCGCTACCCGCACTCGGACGCTGGTGTGGTCAGCCGGTCGTTGCATGCGGCCGTGGGGGCGCGAGCGAAATGTCCAAGGCATATTCGTACATATTGCACCAACCAGCCAATATACGGCCTTTTTACACGCGATACCGATACCGCAAACTGACGGTGCTGATTAGTGGGAAAGTGAACGGATCCAAGCTAGGTATCGTCGTCGTCACTCAAAGTAGCCAACCGTCAACAACGAGCGCTACCTTACCTCTCTGTGCCTCATCCTCAGTACCTACTCTACCTTAGGTGCGCTGCCTCTGCCAAGGTACCTCACACGTTCCTCCCTTCCCTCGCGGCTCGGGATTGCTGCACCAAACGGAAACAAGCCAGCCATTCGCACGACAACTGCCTTCAGAAGGCACTCCTCCACTCTGGCGATAACGCCGCTGTGCCTATTACTGGACACCAGTCTCCATCCATGATCCCGTCTGCAACTGTTCTGACGAATTTCCCATTGCTGGCCCTGCAAGCACAGCTCGACAGGGATTCTCTCTCTCGAAACCACCGATACCAGCACCTTCCCGACCACTGCCTTCAATTCCAGAGGTACAGGACGGAAATACCACACAGCTGCACACGGCTCTCGGAGGAGCAGGCAGCACATTCGTCTCTTCGCCTCACAACATACCTTCCACCGGCACTCTTTTGCCTCTTTTGTTCTCAAGCTCAATGTCCCAAACAAACGTGCGAGGGAAGATGCCATCTCCAAAAGATACGTTGCAATCACCAGGCCGCAAGGGCTTGAGTCGACCAAGGCATCAATCTCTATTATTGCTCTTGCGGCAGGGAACATCGTAACGACACTGGCACCGGATGTCATGGACCGTCACCCACGCATTGCTCGTTTGCCTTTTCTTGCTTCGCAGTCACAGCGATCCGCCATCGACATTCAGTGACACACCCTTTTGCCATGTTGATCGGCGAAATCCCATGGGGCGGCGCCTGTCGCCGGAAGCTGCGTGGCTGCTCCGGCCCCCAGAAACCACGTCCAAACACGATGGCACCCCTGGCCGGGCCCTGGAGCGGCTCTGTTGATCAGGTCTCACCGTTTCTCAGCCGGGTAAGTCAGGATCTACAGAGTACGTCGACAGCGACTCATTGCTATATTGGTAATGAATGTCACTGACAGGCTTGATCTGACGGGGAAGGATTGCCAATCAAACAGCGCGGGCTTCCCTCGGGCTCACAGATGATCAGGGCCCTTTCTCATTTCTTGCTGGCGCGTTTCCAGCGATAACCTACGTGTGCCACGGCCGGCCGTGATCAGCCACACGCCATGCCACACAGGATGCTACACGGGTGGGTTTTTTTAGAGTTCTGCTGGGTCGTCGTCGTCGTCTCAAGGTCCCAAGGTCCCAATGTCACTTTTCTTTGAAGCCTGCAACACTGTGGCTGCATCTCAATTGGCCGACTGCGAATACCTAATGCTCATCACACCTTACGTACGCGGCCACTACGTATGCAACGACTGGGACTGGCCGCAGGATACCATGCCGACGCAAAGAACAAGCACTTCACAGACATATCTTGCTTGAGTCGCTGGTGGTTGCCGAGATCGGGTGGTTCCAGGCATCTGGGCGTACTGCATCAGACAAGCCTGCTCATCCTCCGAAGCTCCCATTCCATGGGATGGATGACTCACGAGTGTTTCTGTTTATTTTCCCCCATGTTGTGGGAGAGAGTCACCAACGACGAGCCTTACAACTTGGTGCCAGTCTGCCAGGGGTGGTTTCTTAGATGCGTTAACCCTTCCGCTCAACCGGGACCATTGCTCTGATGCGAGGCCTTTCACTCTCCATCTTGGCTCCATAGAATGAATGAATCCATCTGCCTGGACATCCATCGTCGCCCGGGCGCCGTGGGATTCCCGCGTGCCAGGACAAAAAAGAAAGACGGGAACAGAAAGGGGCCCCATATTAAAGCTGAGCCCCGAAATAACCTTGAGAAATAACCCAAAAAAAGAAGGCAAGAATCTTATCATGCACCGCATGCAGTACGCCCCGAGACGCTGTTGCCCTACACTGCCATCATCCTCGTTCCTCGTTTTTTTACAAGACAATATGGGGGCTAGGTAGAGAGAAGGCATCATCCAGCGAGTGACGTGGCAACTGCAACAGCTGCAACAGGTTTAACTCGGCTTCTCTGGACAATGTGACAATCAAGGCGGCCCAACAGGACAGCCAACGTCCAACAGCAGGCCGTTTTCCCACGACCCGAAACAAGACGTTGATTCGGACCGGAAGCACAACGACAATAACAACAATCCGGCGAAAGCATGTCGCGTCGTTCTGGGGGGATTGAGCCTGCGCAAACAAGAAAGTACTTGTACCCTGCTGGGTACGGTCGACAATTGCGTTATCGTCGCCAATCCGTGGGATGGGGTTGTCACTGAGGTGCTGTCAGCCACTGCTGCCACGGCAGAGTCGCAGTGGCTTCGTCACTTTGTACATTCGGTACATCCAAAAGGTACATTGATATTGCGATTCTGTCATTGTATCATGCAGCGCAGGTACCTCGGTAGGGAACCGTGGGAATGCGAGTTGTGGGGTAAGTAGCATCGCACAGAGGCTCCGGAAATGGGGGAAAGGCACTCACAGTGAGAGTGACTCGTTGGAATTGGCCCTCTTCCCAGACATTTGCAGAAATGAGAGATTTCGACGCGGGGGGGAAGACGGCGCCATCTTTGAGAAGGGTCACGTCAGAGCCCCTCCTCCCCTCCCTTTAAGCATCTCTGTCAGTCGCCTTGTGTTGGTCTGACTGTTGGTTGTTGTGTCGCTCGCATCCGTACGTGGGGAACACTTCTTTCGAGTAAGAAATTGGTTGACTAGAGCCAGTCAAGCCACACTTGCTGTGGATAGACTGCGCCGGACAGGCATTAGCATGACTGATCAGCACGAGCTGCTGGCCCGTCCGGTTGTCCGCGAAGGCGGCGCCAACGCCGCAACCTTTTTTTTCTATTTACTGTTCTTCCTCTCAAAAGCACCTTGGAGGAGGGAAAGGGCATCGATGGTGGGGACGGTCGTCATTTCGCGTTGGCGTGCTCGGCGTACGTGCTGCTGTGTCTTGTTCTGCCACAACTTGCTGACGGAGAATGTTGCAAGAGACGAAGGTGCAATCTTGGTCGGATCCGAAACAGGAGCTCGACAAGCAGCTATTCAGCCCCAGGTCCCCGTACTCTATTCAATCTGAAAAGCTCTGGGTGTGTCTTTGTCGCTGTTCCCCGAATGAAAGGGTCGGATGCCCGAGGGGCATAGGGGGTGAGTGTATCCAGCCCGGTGTTCCTGTTTCAACGGGCAAAATGCGGTCGAGAAAACCATCGAGAATAGTGCTTGTACCTGTCGGGTGGTGTACCTCTGCTTCTCTCAAACAACTGAGTCGGCCTGCTCTGCACGACGAAACCAGCCCAGCTCAGAAGAACGCCTTGCTAGGATGACTCTCCAAGACGAAGGATCGAAGCAGGCAGCGGAAGCAGACCTGAGCTTCAACTGTTCCCGTTGGGTGGCTGACACCCAATCGCCTTCGTCTTGTCGTTGCGTCCCCGGTCAGCTTTGGCATTGTGCCGTGTGGCTGTTACGGTGGAATGCGAAGGTAAGGAACTCCACGGCTGCCTCTCCATACAACTCCGTGAAATCCCTTGGGCAGAGAGCGCTGCAGAAGGAAAAGGCGTTGGTACCATGCGCTAAGCCGCCAAGAGAGGACTTTTGGTTGTCGAGGGTTGCACCAGTACCAGCGAAGCAGAGGTATCAGACTTGCTGCTGCTGCTACTGCTGCAGCAGCATTACATCTGGGGACATTCAGATGCAGCCTTGTCGACGGGCCCCTGTCCAACCACGCAACTCCGCATCATCGGCGCCGTAAAAGCGTCACCTGAGCGGGCGGGATTGGCTGACTGGTGCTTGATGACTCCTGCGAGAGCGGGTACACACATCTTGCAGCAAATCTGCTGTTTCTGATGCGCTGCAGTCGTCTGTTGCGCTGCTGGCACGTCTGAAGCACATCTTGGTTGCCCTGTCCTGATGCGATGTGACGATCAAGACACGCTGGCTAACGAGTTTAGCGACCAACAGGACCTCCACAAGCACATTACAAACCTCGACGACGACGAAAACACCGCGGCCATCCTCCAATGCTTGCTCGGAGACTTGGACCCTGTGCGCCTTTTCGCAGCCCTGTCCAACCACGATGCGTCCTCGAGACGTCGCATGTCGGTGACAGGCGGTCCGCAGTCCCTTGGAGTAGTCTGGAGCTGAGGCGCTAACAGTGCCAATCCCTCTGTATCACAAGTGGACAGCCGTTGGTACCGCCCAGGGACCAACATGGCTGCGCTGCGGGGTTGGAGGAAATCACTCGAGACCAGGGGTTGATTTGATGGACATTGACTTCCTTCAAGCCGCCTTCTGGCTGGACAATCGCAGACGGGTGCATCACACCGACATTTGGTATTGCGAAAAGTGCCCGGATGAGACGCATCATGTGGTCTCGTATACCATGTCGGCGGCATTTTCTCAACAAATCGCTCGCATGCCGATATTACTGACCTGAAGAGAAGTTTCGCTGCTGCGCGGAATGTACGCCATGCCATATCCGCCTCGACATTCTGGATTTTTGTTGGCGCAAGCCTGGCGTACTGATAACCAGCTGGCGGCGTTATGCAACCAACGCTCGCTTCATGTATGTCATGGCACATGGCATGGCATGGCAGGGCAGGGCAGACGGGTTTTTGCTTTGCGAAGACCATCTCTGCCTGTGATGGGATGAACGCGGTAAAGGACGGGCGTCAGGGCGCGTAGGGTGAGTTGCAGTTGCAACTAACTCTACGAGCCGATAACCGTCCTCGCTGCGCAGGCAGGGAATCAGTCCCAAACAGTCGGACCATGATAGCCGCCAGAGGAACTCTTATTTGCTGGTGATATTACGAATGGCGGCAGCCATGGTCCCCTGCAATAGCCCTTGCCAGAGGTCGCATTTTTGAAGACCCGACTCGCTGCATCTCCATATCTCCTTTTTCTTCTTGCCCCGTCATTTTTGTTTGATGAGCAAGAGACACTGCAACTGCAACTCTAGTTCGGTGGCTCGCCGACGAAGAACGTGGGAGAGAAAGGCCAATCGGCCGAGAGCACCCCTGGCGACCGGCCGCCGACCGGGCCCTTAGTGTCCCTGAGCGCAACCGACTCGCATCCCACGGCCAGCGGGCAAGGAGTCGGAGTCAGTGGCAGGTCTGCTTTAAGCCTCTTTCCGCTTTGCTGGGAGACCTGTACGAACATAATGGTAGGTTACCGTCGTGCTTGTCTTGAGAGAATGCGACATGAGGGGCACGTTGGGCACTGTCTCACACACGAGGCCACCCCATTCCCAGCGGCGTAGTCTTGTAGCACCCAGCAGAGCGGGACAAGGGCAGGAAATGGCACACTCTGTTGGCTATGGGCTTAGATCTGGGAGTTTTGGCGCGCCGATCTTGTCTCTCAAAGTATGTGATCCGATGAAGAAAGAGTCACGGTGTGATGTCTTTCAAACCATGCATTTGGCGAAGCAAGGCCGTGGATGGTCGGAAGTCGTGGTGTTTATTGCGTTCCCTGTATCTTGGTTCTGCTCACCGCCGGGTGTGTTTCGGACGGAGGCTCTTTCAATCTTGTGCGCGGGAACAAACACCACGTGAGTGGCCAGGTGGAAGGTAGTGTAGGTAGGTCGCTGGTGTTGTGGATGACGGAACCGAGTCCGACCGAGAGGTGTAGTGCAATAGCATTCGCACGGCGGTAAGGTGTGAGGCGAATGAATATGGCTCAGTGATGAAATTGACATGGTGACACCGCAGGGGCGGGATAGGAGGCCGGGGATGAGAGGGCGTCTCCAGACTCCCATTGGGCAAGTACCCCTGACGTG
Source organism: Colletotrichum chrysophilum (assembly GCF_026319265.1). NCBI lineage: Eukaryota > Fungi > Ascomycota > Sordariomycetes > Glomerellales > Glomerellaceae > Colletotrichum > Colletotrichum chrysophilum. The sequence goes on along the minus strand of NW_026517298.1, from coordinate 298,351 downwards.
ACGTAGTTTTCTCGAAGGTCGTTGGAAAGACGCAGACTGCAGCAGAGACGAGGCGAGGTGAGGCACGGCGCGGCGAGGCGAACAATGGGGAACAAAGAAAGATGCATGGTGGACCTGAAAGGCACCCGACGGTGTAAGGTATCCGCAATCTGGGCGCTGGTTCCTGGGTATCCGGTGCTGAGGAGCCCGAGCCCTGTCGCTGCTGCACCGTACCGCTGCCGGGGCCCCTCTCCAGCTTGAGCTAGTTGGGTGTTTGGTGTTGGGGTGACCCCGGATCGCCCCTTGTCGCCGGATTCCAAGTTTTGGGCGCCGCCGCCGCCGCAGTCAATTGCGGATGAGCCGACGATGAATGAGGTTGGTGGTTGGTGAGAGCCTCGGAGGTGGACGTGGAAGAGGGGAGTGGACAAACCAAAGTGAGGTGCAGCTTAGGTAAGGCCACAATGGCCAAACATGGATACTTGCATATCCATGCCATTGGGCATCTTCAGCCCCTCCTCGGCCTCCTCCTGCCTTTCATTCCAAGCCCAGCCCAGCTTCACTTCACGGTCGTTGCTTCCCAATCGATTCGAATGGAGATGGGTGTGATTACCCGGGTCCCAGTGCAAGTGCAAGTGAAAGTGCAAGTGCAACGGCGCCTCCGGACTTGTCCTTTTCGGACCACAAGTGGACAGGCAGGCACAAGGCACCTCAGCCAGAGAGATTGAGGTCAGAGGTGTCCCTGTGTTCTTTCCCGCTGGCGTCCGTCCGTCCCTGCCGTGCCGTGCCTATTAAAAAATTGAAAATGGGGGGTCACGAGGGGCCATCCCAAACACCTCGGGCACCACGAATTGGATGCCGACAAGCCCAATTGCGCCGACCCTTCTCTATCTTTCCCATCCTCCTCTCCTCCAGCCAGACGAGACGCCCGGACGAAGGGTGTCGAGTCGTCGTCGTGTCACCACACCTCCCTTGGGGCCTTCAGAAGATACTCACTTCTCTGTTCCAATCGCCAGGGGGCGAGGGAGGGGGTGCGAGATGCTCCATCTCCATCGTATGTATCTTCAGATCGAGTTTCGAGAGCTTGAACCCCTTGTTCCTTTCGGACTCAACTCAATTCGCGAATCACCCTTGCCTATTTCTTGATCTTCAGGCATCAAACGCCCTCGCCCAAGCCATGTCATGTCGCTTTGCATCGCATCGCATCGCATCACATCTTGCGCATTGTCACCGCCGGTTCCTCCGTCGACGCAGAATCGAATTTCGATTTTGCCCCTCTGCGCGCCAGCAGGAGAATCTTGGCCGAGGTCCAACCCCTGGAGCTCTGCTTTGCAACGTCTTCCATCGTCTCGACAAACCCAGCAGGAGGGAGGTGTCAGCGACGCCCATTGAGGCATGAGCCGGCCAACGATGCCGCAAAAAAATGGCGCGGCCCTGGCTTTGGAGGTGACCATCGCTCCTTACACGTCGCCTTTGGACCGCTCCAGATTCTCATCGCCGGCATGTTTGAGGGGTGTCCAGCCGCTGCACATTCTGTCCAATTCAAACTCTCATGCCGATGTTATTCAGATGCTGCTTTCACACACGCCCTTCCTTTGATGAGGATCACTCGCTTAGACAGAGTCCATTGCTGCCCGTGGTCAGCTGATGATGAGATGTCGTCCACCTTCATCTCCTATGTCACACTCTCATGTTGAGCAGTCGATTTGCGGCTCGGCGCAAGACCCATACCCAATTTAGGGTTGTTCGAACCGAGTTCGGCGCCACTTGCTTTTCCCCGTCAACTGTTTCCATCATTTTCAGAAAAGATTTCTCCCCTCTCATTGCCTCTCCCTACGGATACTCCTCGAGCCACAAGGTCTCGTGTGTGTTGTGGGGGTCAGAGACACACGTGCCCACCCCCTGGAATCAACCAAGTACTCGACACAACGAGGCGGGAAGGGAAGCACATGTCGGCCAAAGTTACCAGGCTGTGTGCTGCTGGGGATTCTGCCAGTCGCATTCATGAGAATGCTGGAGCCTAGAAAGATGGAGTTGCGCGCCCAAACCCGCGGATACGATACCTGGTCTTCCAGTCGCCGACCAACAATATGCGTGCATGCAACAACTCCCTCGGGACCTTGGCTGACGGATCAAACACCCATCGATTGACAGACACAGACACCACACCAGGGGGCCTCTAGCTGGCCCCAGCCGCGCAAACTCGCATTGGAACCCGCCGTCTCCAGTCCATTTCGCCTCTGCACTTTCCACTTTCCCGTCTCCAACTCTCCGATGTACACTACCCTGAGGTGGATTGCCCTCCACCGCGGGCACACAAAGCAGTGCAGTGCCTGTTCATCGGGCAATTCGCAAACTGGGTCCAGCATTATCAACCAAAAGCTGACAACAAGACCGTTTCACCCCCCCCGTTGCCAAGATCGATGGCACAGGAGGACCACAGGTCAGAGGCAACAAGAAACGGCCTGAACAGCTGAAATGTGCTTTGTAACACCCACTCGAACGCCGATGGCGGCGGGGATGGGGCTTGTCGCCGAACGAATTGACGACTCAACAGCCGTTTCTTCTGCCCTAACCACAGTCCTCCCTTGCTGTCTCGGACTTCAACTCAGTAGACAACGTCGAATTCCTCGGAAACCTGTCTTTTGGTACTCCCGGGGCGCCTCCTCTCACTTTCAGCCATGCCGTCATCCTGCTGGTTGCATCGGGTGTTGCCCGTCCCTCACGATGCCGGCTTGCCGTACCAAGCCTTGTGGTTGTGCTTAGAGCCAAGGCCATGGGAGTGCAATGCGCGAAGGCCGTGTTTGCAGGCCACTCGCCCGCCACCTCGCTTGTGATTCATCTTGCGTTGGGCGTGTACGCGTTGGGGTTGCGGACTTTACACTGCTCCGTATCCTTTTTTTTTCTCCCCCATTTGCCGGCCATCAGTCGTTTCTAATACGAGGAATTTTGGACTTGCCAGTCAATTCCAACGGTTCAAGACAAGGGACATGTTGTATCCGTACCCTACCCTACCCTACCTTACCTTAACCTTGTGCCGTGTCTTGGACTAAGGTAGAGACCGTTGACGCCCCTCCCCCGGCCGATCTCGTATCATTAGCCGCAGCCGCAGTATATCCGCACACACTCAATTTTGTTTGCGAGAAACAAAATGCGCAGAGGGGGAAAAAAAAAAAAAAAAAGGATTTACGGTCATCACAGGTACACCACAAGACACTCTCGCCTCATTTTCACTGTGCGCGCATTACGACATCCCTGTTTATACGCCCATGTTGAGTCGGACCCGGGGCACTTTTGCGATGCGCCGTTGCAAAGAGCCAAGTCTTTGACCATCCTTTTCCTCAGTTCTCTTCTTTCATGTAGACGCGGTGACACACGAATTGCAGTCTCTTTTCTCCTTCACTCTGGCCAGCTCTTTGGATCCTCTCTGGAATTCCCCACGCGGGATAGCACTCTAGCGAGGGAACCAACAAGGGGCCTGAGGGAGGCTCTTCCGGCCTCGTGAGGTTGTTGCCGATCTTGGGTTGAAAAAAGTAATTGTGCGGCGCAACTGCATTCCCACATATCGTCCTGGTGCTTTTGATATCTGTAACATGATGCGGGACTGCGGGCTCACCGTCAGGGCAATCTCAATTTCCGTCAGCTGACTCTCTGGACGGTCTGATGTTTCTGTAAGTCGAGTTGTCTCCGTCTGGGCGTTTCGAGCGGGCCGACAAGAGTCTCGGAGGCTCAAAAAAGTCAATACACAAGAGGCAGGCAGGGCATGTAAGGCGGGCCCCAGCATGTTCAGGATGAGACTACATGGGGCGAGGCACAGGCACAGGCACAGGCACAACAACGACACTGCCTTCTTTTTTTCTCTCAACAGACACTTGGTCCGAGTGGTAACTTTTCTTTTTTGGCAGGTTTCTTCCGATTTTGCTATTTTCCCGTCCTCGGATCTGTCGGTTCTGTGGCCTTGTGGCATGGGAACCCGCAAGGCCATGCCTGCCAGTCACAGTAAACATGTTGACGAGCGGACATGTTGTGGATGTGTCTGTTGTCTTGCCTGATAGGACCCGCGGGTCCTGTCCTCGCTGATGGACGCGCATGAATGTTATTTTCCTGTCACTGCCGTCGAACCTCTCTTTCTGGCTGGTGAAATTTGACGGCTGGGCGAAGACCACAAACTGTGTCTCTGCCGTTGGATCCTTGCTTGCCTCAGCATTGGTGAAGCAATACTAGGTACTAATGTACAGCGCTGAATGGCATAGGTCTGCCTTGCCTCATCTCCCCATCACTACTTGCCTTCTCACTGGCGAAGGCACCGCATGTGGCTTGGGAGTTCCAACATCTTATGCCTCGTTACGGACATCTCTTGTCCTGTTATTGTTTTTAGGGTTCGATGCCAGGGCTCAGAAAAATGCCCCGCCATCCTGGTTGGTTTGCTCCCTCCGTGTTGGACCAAGTCATCCCTACAGTTGGGTTGAGTTTACTTTCCCTTGCGCCCTGCCCGTTGTCCTTGCTTGCAGAGTCGGAAAATGTCCAGCAAAGGCTTAGGCGGATGCCCGTCATTTCGGCTGCCCTGTCGTCCATCAGGGCTGAAGAGGCAGTTACCAGTCGATTTGGGAGGTATGACTTGCATTCCAGCTCAACTTTGAGGCATCCGACTGCCAACAAGCCCGGCCTTTCTTTCGTTTTCTGTATCGCCCTGTCGCTTGTTTCTTGTCTCATGGAACTAGCTTCAACTGAGCCTTACGAAAAAACAACCCGGCGACATCGAACGATGGAGAAGGGAAAACATCAACGCGACGGCGCATGAATGGCCTCGTCCGTCCCCAACAATGCCTCGAGGATCGACTTAATCTGCCGTCCCGCTCTGTTTCCCAGGCTCCATTCCTTTGCTCCGCGCATCCGAAACACCGACGATGACCATTTGCTTGCCCTCCTCGTCGGCGTCCTGCAACGTTCCTCCTGACACCCACCTCCAACTTTTACATCCTGGCATCGCAGAATATTGCAGCACATCGCACATTGCACCTTGGCTTTCATCCTGCGGCTGTCGCCTGCATTCAACGTCCACCAACGGACCAACCAAGCAAACACGCTGGCTGGACGTCGGTTGGCTGCACAGTACGTTGTCTGGCTGAAATTCGCGCGTCTGATTCCCTCGCCAGATCGCGTCGTCATGCCATCTCACACACACACGCACACACACACACACACGCACCCTGTCGTCCACCACGGATGGCTTGGGCTGGGCTGGGCTTGGTGCCACGGCCCATTCGTTCGTTGCCTTGAAGGCCTTTTTTTGCTTTGCCGGCATGATACAGCAATCCCACGGCTCATCTCGTTCCATCTCGAATCGGCCATGCGCGCGATGCGCGCGATGCGCGAGCTCGGCGTCCACACGACACTGATTTGACCAGCACATACATGCCTCCGAACGCCTATCCCAATCCCAATGCCAGTTCGCGTTCCCACCGCCCACACATGCCCTTCTGTGCTTCCTAATCACTGATCCGCGCGCGGGGGACGACCTTGCCCATGCATTGCTGCATCCTCCATGATGAATGAGGGGCTGAATGGAGACAGCCCCGGCCGGCCTATCGGGATGGCACCGTTCCTTCGGCGACACGCATCTCGGGGAGGGGTGGAGGGGTCGCCTGGGGCCCCTCCCACACGCTTTCTCTCTCTCTGTCTCTGTCTGAGGTCTGTCTGTTGCCCGCGTCCCTGGTTCGGTTGGGATTGGGGACGGAACGGAACAGTGACAGTGACAAGTTGCAACGTCCTGCTTCTGCTCTTCAGTTTCCACCCTCACTGCATGATCCGTACCCATCACCAGCTCATCATCCGGGTCCCGTTTTGCGACGGCGTCCACGGCCACCTCCACCCTTTCGACATCGGCCAGCAACGCGGAGCCCGCACAGATTGCAACATATCCCAGACCAGACTCGCGAATGAACAAAGCCGATCCCGTACGAGCACCTGAGATCGACCCGGTGTTCTTGCCTCACCGACGTTGTACGGCTGCAGGCCTTGATACCACGCATTGGTTGCGGGAAGGCCCGTTGTCTGCTGCTGCTGCTGCTGCTGCTGCTGCTGATGCTTACTCCGCGACCCGCGAAAAACGCCAGACGACGCCTTGTCTCGCGTGCGTGTGTGCCCGCTGCCACATCATGACATGGCAGTGACATTCGTTGACATGCGTTGACAGCGGCGGCGGGCATTTTGCGACTTTGTCGTCACATCAAAATCAAACGGCAGACTGACACTGAAACCTGCTGGGCAACAACACCCGACAGTGAGCCAACCGAGCCTCGCAATGGCACCAGCAGTGGTCCTACGTCCTCGAGGGATTGACCTATCGGTGGCTTCATGTCGTTTCTGCTCTGCATACCCACGCGGTACTGTCACTTTGCCGCTTGCTGTCTCTGATGGGCTGGCTGTTTCTGCTGCTGTGTGTACATCCGCGGGAGATTTCACCACTCGGATACTGCGTCCGTCACTTTGTCATACACACAGCAGCAACTGAATGCATGCTTCGTCGCATGTCTCTGATCGGTGGCCTGTTACTGGAAACCAACCCCCCTTTGGCCGGACAAACAATTCCAAGACAACAACGCCTGCCGCCTTATCCTTCGCCATCTCGCGATTTGGTAATGCCTGCCCTATCGTTTAGCAGCACATGGCATGTTACCAAGGCATTCGCCGAGGGAAAAGGAAGAAGGGAAAAACAATAGACTGCCATTGACACGCGGTGTTGCGCGGCGCCACGGGAACTAAACAAGACCAAGCAGCGGTTCAGGTACCGCAACTGTAGCGCATTCAGGTGCCGAAGAGATCAAATGAACCGGTCCCTGCCAGGTCATTCCGGCTCCAGCCTCCGGCGAGGCATGATCCCTTCGCTGCCAAACCCACGGTGGGGTACGTGTACAGCGTAGGTCCATGTCAATTGTCGTGAGAAGGGAGTGGGGGAGGGCATTTTCCCTCTTCCCCCTTCTTCTTTTTCCACTGCAAAACACCCGGGATGATTCCAATGACGATGGTCAGCCTTGGAAAGGGTCTCCTTGAAGGTCACTGCTGCTGCTGCTGCGGCTTGCAACCGACATGAGGAGACTTTTGTGGGGGTGGGTTGGTTAGCGATGAACACGATTGACACGATTGACACGATTGACAGATTTGCCATCTGCAGGGCCACCAGTCTGTGTCACAATTCTGCTGCGTCCCAGACGTAATCATCACGCATATCTACGGCGTTCGATAGCACTTGCGCAGGTCAGCAGCAGCGGCGCCCAGGGCGGTCACAAGAGATAACGATGGCATCAGAGTTGTTGCTGCTGCTGCTGCATGCCACACCCACGGAGAACGCGGGTAGATGAATATTCAAAAAGATATGCGGATCGCCTGGATCCTTGACCTTGGGGGGGAGGGACAACAAAGCATGCTGCCTCCTGCACCTTTGCTGCAGGCACCGCATCGCATCACCATTGCCTTGGAAGCCATCGCGGGATCATCATGACTACCCTGTGTGCTACGCCTCCCAGCGCGTTTCACGCGGAAGTTTGGAGAAAGATACACACATTTTGTTGGGCTCAAAATTGAGATGCGTGGGAGACGCAGCTGGTGGCCCTGTCCCCCCTCCATATGGAACTTTGTGTTGGCAGTCATGCGGCGCCGACTCATGCCTCTGCATGTAGACTACCGCGATCCTATTCGCAAGCATGAACGAGAGCTTTTATTTTGTCGTCTCCGAGGCCAAGCCCAAGTTACGCCTACGGCGCGTGATTTGAGCACATTTTCTCTTCTCTCCATTGGGGTTTCCATTCCAGCTTTCCCCTCGACATTGTAGTTACATAGGTTCGGTGACCTCCCGCGGCGGCGCGGACGAGACGATCAAAGGAAAATAACATGGGTGAGTGAAAGGGACGCCGACAAACCGTTTCATAGCGGCCGAATCGCTCTTGACTGGACGACTTGCCTGATTAGGACTGCGGACGAAGGATCAGCCTGTCAGAACGCTCGTAGGCCCGGCACGCTACATCTACCCCGTGTTATTAATCTGCCTTCCGTTAAGGAGGACTCTTGCTCTCTTGTGAGGGATTCAACCGTCAGAACCTCGCTGATGGGCAGGGTGTCGTGGGGCGTGTGTCGCTGATCGTTTGGCTCAGCCATGTCATTCAACTCCTTTTTGTTGCTTTTCTCTGCCTCCAAACCGTCCCCAGCGAGCAGCAATTTTGCCCTCATTTTCTAAACAGTGGCCCCATTCCGAGAGGAACCACAACGTTTGCTTGAAATGCCATTTCTTACGGCGTATTCTCTCCCACGGGCGAACTCTATTCAGCGCGCTTGGACGTTACTGCACATCATTTTGCGTTTGGGCATGGGTGGCACGGCGCGCGAAGACGTACTGGTGATGGGAATGTTACCAGCGGCCTGTGGAGATTGAAGTCGCCATTGTGATCACTGGACTCGTGCTGATTCGTTCCCTGGCGCCCAGCTGAATGACGATGATGCTTTCTTGTTACCTCGATTCCCCCGGGGATGGGGAGGGGGGAAACAAGAGAGAGAGAACCCCAGCGGCTGTTTCAAAGTTGCCTTTTCTTTAATGATGATTGCTGCAGCTGCTGCTTGATGGACAGACAAGGGGGCCAACAGACAATGAGCTGCGGACCGAACTGCAGTCGATCGTATTGTTCCTGTTCCCGTCGTAACGTTCGTCGTCGTCTCCTCCTTGTCATCTCAACAGGCCAAGGCAAGGCAAACAGGCACATGACTTTTTTCTTCCCCAGGTTTCATCGCGCCAAAACTGTCGCCGCCCATCTTAACGCGCAGATCTGAATACTTGCCCAATGCGGTTGTTCATCGGCGTCAATCCGACCCTTAATAAACAACTACCGGGCGATGCTTTGCGCATTGTGGTGTCACTGGATGGGTTGCCCCTTGACTCTGGAGAGGGGGCAATGGGAGGCCGCAAGTCCATATCCTGGGAATTCGCGACTCGTAGATCGCTCGTGGGAAAATGGGCGGTCGCAGGCGAGCAAGCAATGGCCTGGGGCCGAGTGCCGATTGTCGCGACCACGGTATGTGGTGTAGCATTTGCGCGGACATGGTTCAGGCTACACTAAACAGAACACACAACAACAGCGAGAATGGCCGCTTTGGCGCGGGTGGTGTGCCGGTGTAACGCGGCCAAGCAAAAGGCAGCGCAGCCGCGGAGATGCTCCGAGATGGATGGAAAGTCATCCATCCTTCAGATGGCATCCACCGCACTCTCTCACGCGCGCTCACGGGCCTTCTTCTTCTTCTTCTACAGGGCTGCTGCGCGTCTCATCCATCCCCCATCGTCCCGTTCATCCTCAGCTCAGGGACCCAGGGCGAATTGGAATGTGTTCCGGATGTTGACGCGGCGGCGGCGATGCCGTCAAACGGGCAGCGACGAACTTCCGCAATCTAATTGACGATCTTTTTTTTTTTTCCCTTGTGTCTTTCTAAAGAATCCATCGTGGCGGAAGTTGTCTCCAGACTTCCAGGAATAGCATGTTGGCGCCTGCGCGTCTCATGTTGATTGCGCCGGAGTGGACTCCTATAGCGATCGCAATTGTACGGTACGCAACCACACAAAGCCAACGAATGGTAGAGAGATTGATTAATCAACATTCTGCTAAGACCATGGGGGGAGGGGGTTTGGTTCAAGGCTGTGGCCGGCCGGGCCCCCGGCGGTGCCTGCCTTGTCAGCAAGGCTCTTGCTTGACGCAAATTGTCACGATCATTCCACGACGACGGACGAGGACCGGGCTGACAATGTACCACATAGTATGTGGTTCGAGCAGGAGAGCAAGCATCCAGCCTTAAGAGAAGGGGTTTATAGCGTTCGACCTGACTCAACAAACAATGAGGCATAGCCGCGACGCGCCGTCTCCGCGCGCACCTATTCCCGCTTGGGATGGGGAACCACTCACATCACTCTCTAACACGCTGTCGCCTTGTCCTTTTTCTCCATCACAATGTGTGGTAGGCATGAATGTTGACACAAACGAAGTGCCGTGGGGAACGCTGGGGAGCTGGGAGATTGCCTGTTGGGCCATCTGGTGCCTGACGCTTGACAAGCAGCAACGAGCAGCGAAGGTCCCTGAGAAATGGCGTCTGGTCAGTTCCCATGGTTCCTTTCTGGACGGTAGCGTCGCCCATGTTGTCGCCTTTTGGGAAACCCGTCGTGTCGTTCCTGCGAGACGTCTCAGGAATATCCCCGTCGCGGTGGAAGCCGAAGAAGCCGGGTTCGCTGAAGCTGCTGCTGCTGCTGCGGCTACTGCTGCCGGGCCCTTGAACACCAGCTTCACAACACAAAACCACCACGATGGTCAGGACTCATCAGAAGCGACCCCCCCGGCGCCGAAGCGGGTGAAAGAAAGATCCGCGCAGTCGAAACGGCGCGAGTGAGATGTGCCCTGGCTGCAATAGACTTGGGGAAAGTCGTCTCGTGTTCCTGAACTTGCTGACCCCTGAACAATCCCCGCGGCCATCAAACAAGAGCACGCCATCCAAGCTTCTCCCGGGACCTTAGTCAGTCCTTCTAGAAGGCTTCCACTCGCCGTCGCAGCGGACGACAAACCCCATCCTCCTCCTCCCCTGTGGTGAGACCCCCCCCCCCCCCCCCCCATGCGACCTGAACTCGGTGAACCTTAGCTCCGGGCCCGTACCCCGGTCAGCTGGTGCAGATCACTCCGCAGGGCGGCCCTCCTGCTCGGGACTCCCGTTGTCAACGTTGTTTTTTCCCTATTCCAAGGTACCGCATGGCATGTTCTTGTCTCCTCTCTCTCTCTTCGTCGATGAATATCAGAAGCTTTCTTTTCTGTTATTGATTGTGGGAACTTCTAGGCGAGAAGAAGAAAACAAAGCCGCCCTTCCCCCTATCCTGGTCCCTGTCTCTGCCTCTGTCCCTCTGTCTGCCTCTCCACTCGACGACTCATCATACGATCCTTGACCTTCTTGTTCTTCCCCCCAGCCAATGTGTCGTCTCCGTCACCCCCCTCTGACGACCGAAAGCGGTAGGCGGGCAGCGTTTGAGGGCGGTGGAGTTGGTGACGTGCGGCTGGGTACGACAACAGCACGCCTCTTTTTGGGGGCGGCCGAGGGTTCCGTTCGAACCTCCCTCTCGCGTCTCACGGCGCAACCCAAGCAACACCGTTATCTGCCTACCTTATTTGCCTTCGCCCGGCGGTGGGCTTCTCGTCGAGCTTAGTCCCGCGGCTGGGGGGCGCTAATGCGCGCTACTCAAAGTTTGCGTCGTATTCTTCCTGTTGTTCAATATCGTGACCATCGCCATCGCATCTTACCTCGCAACAATCGACGATGGAGTCCCCCTCCTTCCCTCACCCCTCCTCTTTTTGTGTTTTTGGATTCTGTGAACCAAGTATCTTCTCCCAGCCGTACATAGTAATACTATAAACGTAGTAAGGTAGCCTTGCCCATTGCCGATCTTGGCAGAAATACGCCCGAGATTTTCAGCAGACGATCCACAAGAGGCTCACTCAGTCCAAACGAGCTGCCATGGTGTTTTGCGTCCCCAACCCAACCCCACAGAGCTGAAGTTTGATGTACATGCTGCGCAAACCTACCAGGTCTGTGTTCCTTGGTCGTATGTACGATGGAAGCATGGAAGGAAGCAATGGAAGAAACATGCAGAGACTTTTGCTGCGGAGCTGACGGGGCGGGTTGTGTTGCTAATTCTGGGTTGTACACGTGCCGTGCGTGATGCCAATCAATCCCCTCGTTCGCTGATTGCGCCGAAGCGGCGGCGGGGTCGGCGTGCTGCGCGCGATGGAACGGATGAGATTGGGGTTGGCGAATCTTAGATTCGTCCGGCTTTTTTCTCTTCTTGTTTTGCTGTGTAGCGCCGAGAGGCAGAGAAGAAAGCCCGCCCGTGCCTTGGCTGCATCTGACACCTCTCACATGAGCCCTCGCGCTGTCGAACATGTCCCTTCTGCTGATGTTGCTTACCTTGCACCGTCAACCTCACGACATCTAGTGTAGCGACAACCCTCCACGAATTTGCTTGGGCATCACATCGATAACGGCGCAAGCGAGTTATTTTTCCTCCCTTTTTTTTCCCCCCTTCTCACGCCTCGTGGAATGGGTGCTGACACCGGCGCCTACCTTGCTCCTGCTGTTACAATGCACAGAACTCTGGGCAACTTTGGTCGATGTCGACACCGGTGGGATGGTTTAGTCTGCAGCACGGCAGAGCATGGTAAAGTGAACAAGACACCCCTTCAGCACGTTCGTAGATACAGTTCAGTCAGTAAAATGTACCAATTTTAGTCAAAACCGTTTGTTCCTGTGCACTCTCCTTCCCCCGCCGTCGCGGATACACACGATGGATCATGGATATTACCAGTTGCCCTCGCCTCGTCTCGCCTCAGCTCGTCTCATCTCGCCCTGCTCTGCGCTGCCCTGTCGTGGCTTCACCACTATCTTGCAACAACGACCGTACATACGCCCACAAAGTCCACCATTTTCCACGATGCGCATCGAAGCGAGGCTTCAAACCTAGTCTCGTCAACATGAAATATGGCGGCGGGCTGATCCCGGCCGCGCGGGCAAAAGCCACCGTCTAGCAATGCCGGGACGAAGGAGCTCGTTCCCCCAAGTTCCAGGTTCAAGCAGCGACACTTGTTGCACTTCATGGCGGCGGCCGGCGATATTGTTATGATGGGATGGCAGGCAGGGCCACGCTCCATGCTGCCCCTAGAGCCGTGTAAGCGCGTGCGCGGCGCACGTCCGTCGACCTTCGCTCCCTCGCAGAGGAGGGATTGGAGGCTAGTACAGGAACCGTACGATCTGGCCCCAGAGTGTAATCAAGCCTCAAACGCCGGTGTCTGGCTGTGTCTGCGGATAGGATATAGCATGGGACGTGATGGGGTGGGATGGAATGGAATGGGGAGGCAGCGATTGCTGACAGATTGGGGGGAAGGAAGCCCACGCCTCAGATCGAAAATCCCGCGTGCGAAGGAGCTGGCTGTCTGCAAGCAGCCAACTGCTACATGTCTATTGCTCTGTGGCGTCTACCATCATTCAGCCCAAATGCAGCCTCCGTCACGAGGGAAACCACATGCCACTCGCCCACCACTGTCTCTCCCACGAACGCCCCCAAATCCTAGATCCTTCACCATCATGAAATGGCCCTGACTGGTCGCTACCTAGGTGCATGTGCCTGTGCTGCCGGGCTTCGCGACTGCTGCACGAGTGCTTGGCCTCTGCGCCGGGCGCCGGCCTGGGCCGCCGAGGGCCGGGCCAAAAAAGAAAAGAAAAAAAGGGGACCCGCTAATAGGGCCGCCTCCGTAGCGCCGAGTTTTGGAGGTGGAAATCTCACGATAGCCTCACGTCAAGCCTCCAACCTACACCATCGTTTGTCTAACCCTACCTCGCGGCCGCTCCCGCCACCACTGTGTCTCGACGTGCTTCACACCCTCTCAAGAAGAAAGTCATTAGGCAAGCAAATAATCCTGCTCCAAGGAGAAGGAAGGAATAAGTCCGGGCGGCTCGGACATTTGGACAACGTCTCACTAATCGCCACCACAGAGCTCGAAATTTTTCCATCGATTTGCTAGCTGCTGGGTGCTGCTGCTCCAACACACCCGCTCATACTGCTGCTGCCACTACTACTACTACTACTACTACCGCCACCACTAATACTACTACGCCAACGCGCATGTGTGTGTGTATGTGTGTGTATGAGTGTCCCAACCACAAGGCGCACCCCTCCGCCACAACACACACAACCTTCCCCTTCTCCTGCAGCACGACTTCCCGGATAAGGCAATCGATGCCAGGGTCTCCGGCGTCCAGAAGACGGAGATCGGTACTCGGCTCGCACCACCGTTCACACCCTGCCCGGGCCGGCCCCCCCCTTCCACCCTCCACCACCTCACCCTTGGCTCGACGTTGCTTCGCTGGCAAACCCAGCCTTTGGCCTCGGAGCTTTTTTACGACCTGTCACATTCCGTCTTCGTTCGCAATGAAGAAGACGAACGTCCGCCGGGGGGGTGCAAGACGGCCCAGATGGCAAAGAGAACAGGCGAGCATGAGAGAAGGGGGGGTTCGTTACATCTCCCATCTGTAAGCTCGTCCCGAGTGGGCATCAGAAAGACATGTTGCTACGCCGGTCAGTCTTGGGAGGTGCAGCCGTCCAAATGCGGTCGGTCTCGGACGTCGTGGTGATGGCTCACTGTCGCCTGGGAGGGGGTGGTGAAGGGAAAGCATAGCCATAGCATGCCGCCCCGGGGGAAGGGAGTCGAGGGACGCGTCCTGCTTCGTTGTCATGAAGTGGCTCAGGTTGCCGTTGCCGTCGCCGTTGCTGCTGTCTCTGCGATGCACCGGCTGTTTGCCGCAAGGCAGCCTGGGCTGAGTCCGAGACGTCTCCGTTCCAGTTGCCCGTCGGCGGCGGCGCGGCCAACGAGCGAGTTGTTTGCTGCGCCGTGCCCACGCCCGCCGTCCTTGCTGCTGCTGCTGCTCACCGACAACGTTGCTGCTGGCTGATCTACCACCCTGTCTCACAAATCCTCCGGACCTTACTGCTTTCTTCACCTCGTGCAGCTTGCAGGTGTACACCCAGGCGTCACGAGATCTCCCATGCTGATTACGCTATTTGATCGCAATTGTTTTTTTTTGCTGTTTTCTGGGCCACGCTATTACTGCACTTACCTTGCCTTCCGGCCGTTTGATATCACCCACACGCCCCCGCCCCCAACGGCACGGAGAAGGGCCCATGGTTTCAGTGCAGCCCGGCAAGGTCTCGTCGGTGAGGCGGACGGCGTGCGTATCCTCACCGAGTCACGCGTTGCTTTCTTTTGCGTTGTACGACTTGAGCTGTCAGCTCAGACTACCACTCCTTGGCGGGCAACCCGCATGGCCCCCGCGTCTCGTGTTGACGAAACCGCCGCGGCGGCAGAGAGAGTCGAGATGTCGATATGTTTCTGAGTCGGCGTGCCTGGTCACCTGAGGTCCAATTTACCACCTCACTTCCGCGCCTACATGGCTGAGCACCCCTCATCCTCCTTGCTCCTTCCGAGTCCCGGAACGGGAATTCCAATCTGACTCACGGGCGTCTTCCGGACGTCAAATGCAACACGGCACAATCACAACCCCGTCTCTCTGCCTCGCGCGCATGTCAGCCAGCATATGGCGATGGCCCCCATGAGGGAGGTGCGTTGTGAGCTGTCACATACTACTCTACGCTCCAACGACGATGCGCGACAGCAGCACCCGTGGCGGAGAGCAAGGCTGAAAGAGGTTGATGACCGACACTGCAGCCGGCCTCGTTCATCAATGACAGACGCGCCACCTGCCTGGGCAGGCTACAGCCGAATGCGCGCACACATGATGGTGATGATGGCGATGCCTGCCGGCGCGGTGCCGCGTCTTGGCACCGTACCCTCCGGTATCAGTACCTTACATTACCTTACCTGCTCGAGACAGCAGCAACAGCAGCAGACCCCTCCCTCGCCCCCTCGTCTGTTATTGATAGAAAGATGATTCAGGAATAGGAGGCCATGTGCTGAGTGTCTGCTACGTCACTCCAGGTGAGATTTGATCCGTCGCTTCTTTTTGCTCTTGCCTGCCTGCATTCTCTCGCCCATTCCGCCTTGCGGGCTTCGCCTGGAGGTTCGGGCGGACGGTCGGCCGTTTAGATGATGCCCTTAAGACGAGTCGGATCTGATACTCGTCCGACTCGAGCGGGGAAAACGGCCAACAGGAACGACACGTTTGCGTTATCGCCCGCCGGAACACACCCCGCGCGAAGAGCCAACGCTGGATCGTTACACGTCTGCGATCGCCCACTGCAGGACCATATCACACAGGAGCCAGTCAATGTCACCGGCCGAAGCTCGCGGGGGCAGGCAAGGCCAACGAGGCAGCGACTATTTGCGGCCATCGACATATCTGGCGCGCGGCGGCAGACAACCTATCCCAGCAAGCAAGCTTACGCGATGTCCTGCTGACAGCTGCGGTCCGTTCAATGGTTTTCCGTCCCCCTTTCTTTTCCTGTGTCCTGTTCCGCCCCTTGGTTGGTGATTATGTACATATCAGGGGGGGCTGGATCGCGAGGTGGTCTCGATCGACTCCAGACGCCTGGGTGCTGGTGAACCCCCCCCCCTCCCCTATCTGCTTCGGGGGAAATACACATAGCCATGTTGCCTATCATTGGAAAGTCCCGCCCCCAGCCACCTCATCGAAGTGGCCACCGTCCCCTCCCCCCTGCCGATGGCATCCCGCACGTGAGCATGTCATACTTACCTAGGCAAGGGCAGCTGTTGGGAAAGGGTAGGAGCCAGGCGGGATGGATCCCGCTGTTCGTTTCTTCTTTGTCTAGTGATGCGGTCCCGTTGGGAGCGGAGTCCGAAAAAAGGACCCAGGAATGCTGCAATGCACTCCTTCCTGCTTCCTTGTTGATGCAGAGCCTCAAAAAGTCTGATGTGAGAGGCGGCGGCACACACATCATCAAAGTAGCATCGTGTGGCACCGGCTTCTGTGTCTTTCTTCAGCGGGACAGAGCGTGCGTGCGCAGCGTACGCGCAGAGGCGCAGAGAGGAGCAGCTGTGTGTCTGCCTGCTTACGCGCGGGCGAAGCCATATCTGGACGGCAAACACATATACGTATTCCACCAGGCAACGAAGAACGAGAGCGAGGGAGGGAACTCTCGTCCTCCTCCGCTGTAGTTCAGTGGCGGCAGCAGCCAGAAGCGTTACAAGGACCCAGGGGAAAACGACCTATTCCGGCGAGCTCTGATGGAGGGCAGAGGTCGTACAGGGGGGTCGCGAGCAAGGGGCCCAGCAACGGCCTGCGGGCTGGTCCTTCTTTAGCGAACGGTCCCTAGTGCTTTCGTCAGATTGTGGCATTGGGAACCGCAGGGGGCCTTGCTCGACGTGCTGGCAAGGCTTGCCGAGGTGGTCTGCTTTTTTTTCGTTTTGTAACCCTTGGATGCTGCTCTCCTGGCGCGCGTCGTCGCGGTGAGAGGATACCTACACAGCGAGGCCAAGCGACAAAAAACTGAGATTTGACCATCCGTTCCGCCCAGGCGTTGGATACAGGCAGGCGGGCAGTCAGCCTTGGGAGGCGGAGGAGGAGCAGGTGAGTCAGGTGAGCATGAGGCATGTTGGACGAGCAGCAAGGCAGAGGACCAATATGTCGGTGAGAGGTTACACCTGACTGCTCACCTTGGAGCCTGTTGGGACTTTGGAGGGGAGGTTGTTGGCGGGCAGGGGGTGGAAGTGGAAGTGGATGATGGGCAAGGGGGGGCCCCGTCGTTCGGCACATGGGTTGCCCGTCCCCGTCCGCCCGTCCGCGGCGCCGCCTCGCCGGTCCCCACGTCGGTGTGCCTGTCCCTCTCCACGTATGCGGATAGCCCGGCGTCCTGGACGGAGGTATTTGGGGAGCATGGTCCACCACGTCTTGGATGAGGAGGAGGAGGAGGAGGAGAAGCGACGGGGATGCACGTGGGAATAGGGCGGCGATATGGCGGAGGGAGTCGGGGAATACCAAGAAGTCACAATCAGTCAGCCAAGTCAGCCAGCGTGGTTTCGTGCGCGTGTGTGCAATGTCGGGTGTGGGGAGCTTTAGGTGCGTGAGTGACCGGCCGGCATGATGCGTTGGTCCTGCGGGCTGCCGTTTGGGGGGTTACCTGGGGAATGCAGACGAGGGAGTGTGTGGATCGGTTGATTTGCTGTGCTTGAACCAAGGGGGCGCGAGGTTTGAATGTCTTTGGTAGAGCTGTCTCTCATGGGCATGATTGAAGGTAGCGAGTGGATGGATTGGTAGGTCGTCGTAACTAGGTGCGGTCTTAACAGAAGTAGACATGAAGTAGAGACGAGGGATGGAGATGTTGTGGAGGATGTATTCCCAAAGTCACGCTGCCTTGACGTCGTGATACTACCCCTTTTGGTCTGAGACGGTGGATGAGATGCTGCCTCGTTTGGACTGGTGTTTGCCTTATCAGGGGACATGGAAGATGTTTGGCTTGGCCCCCGGGATGTAGGGGTGTCGTTGGAGATGTTGGGCATACTGCAGGTCCAACCCTCGGAGCGGCATTTGCGTGGGTTCAGGCTTCTCATTGGTGATACTAGGCTTTACTTTTCTTGCTGCCGCGCCGTTTTCGTTATATTCTGTAAGCGACATGTCGGCCGTGTAAGCAAAAGACTCAGGTCATCCAAGTCCTTGAGCCACGGGGTGGAGGGAGCTAGGCAAACTCCACCTTGTGGATGGTGAGCTATCAGGGACCAAGATTGTGTCTCTCTCTCCCTGTGATATGTGAGGTGTATGAAGGATGAGGTGAGAGCTCTTGGTTCTTTTTGCTGTGCTGTAATCTTTGCTAAGCTTGGGGAGCCTTGTCCTCTGCCCGACTGGAGACGGGCGATCAATACGCGGGAGATGGACTGGCCACCAGACGGATGGGGGGCAATGGGGCCCCGGGGAGAGCGGGATCAGGCGGTTGATGGCGCCATCTAGGTTGGACGTTGTGAGAGAGCGAGACAAGAATTGAGTGGGAGGGTGATCATGGAGCCCACCGCGTGTGGGACGGCAGATGAGAAAGGGCGCTCTCTCATGGGGGATTGCAAAGGGGGACGACGTTAAGCGAACTCTCTGTCTTGCTCGCCTCTCGCTTCGCTTGTAAGTTTGAGGGGGCGATCGTGTGTCTATCTGCTTAGAATGGGCGTCTAATGTGGGCTACTCGGCCGTTGGAATGGATACACCAACTAGGAAGAGGGGTGTCAGGACTTCAGATGATGGCGGCGGGGGAGAAAGACAACCACATGGTTCATGGTATTTACGGGCTATATGGGCAACGGTTGATGGTCTGTCGGATCAGGGACCGGGACAGCGGAACCGGAAGGTTTCTTTCAGATGACTTGTGCGGGTGTGGGTTCGTCTCTGTGAGGACTTGAGAGACGGTTGAAGCATGTAGATTACAAGAAATGGGACGGACACAATTAGCACGGTTCGAACGGTCTGGAGAACGGTCCATGGGTTTGAGTTTGTCGCGATGGAGACCATGGGCAGCAAAAGAACGCGCGGCGTCGACATAGAATTTGATACCGCCGGCGGGATATGGACACCCGGCGCCGACTAACACGTTTGCTTGCTTGCTAGACCCGGGCAGATGGGTGATCGCAGAGGTCATGGCGTTTCTCGGCCGGAAGGTAGATGCTTCTTCCATTCGGAACATTTTCATTGCTTCTTTTTCTGGAGTTGCGAGACTTTCAGACCCTCATGAGCCGTTTGATCCTCAGGAGAGGCGAGAAAGAGTGGTGACAGTGGTCGGTGGACGGTGGACGTCGGTGGGTTTGGGGTTCAGTTTTTGGTGTCTTGGTCCGCCTGTGATGGATGTGAGGCCGTTTGCGTATGCGCAATGCGTGTCTTGGAAAAACCAAAACCGTAGGAGGCCCTTTCTGCCTACGTAAGTCGACGCGTTGGCGTCGGTTTCCGAGACGCAAAGGGAGACGAAAATGTGGGAGATTAACGGAGTCTTACGTAGATGGAGAAACGGCGCCAGCGGGGGTCGGTTGGTGATTTGAGACGGGGATGGCTCCTCGACGGGATGTGGAGGCCTTTTGAGTGGTTCCCGACCTGGTGGGAGAGGCAAGGGGAGGGGGTATGGGGGGCGTGTCAGAGTGAAAAAATGAAGGGTTGTGTTTGAGAAAGATGAGTGTCTTTTTTGGAAAACGGCCGATGATGTGGGTTATCGTTGCATCGTTCTAAGAAGCTTAGTTGGTTTGGTGATGTGCATGTATTGAAATAAGAATGGGTGTCATTTGGTTGGTTCGTGGTGGAGCGGAGGTGTTGGTTTTGAGTTGACCGGGATTGTTGGGGGCTCTTTGAGACTACCGTCGTCTAGCACAGATAGGCTCGTTTCTTTCTCGTCGACTGACGTTGTTTCGACATCTGCAAAAATTCCCCGAGGACGATCTCGCAAAAAAAAAAAAATATGCGTGGTCTGGACTGCGGTCCAATCCGGCTACAACGGAGGCAGGGTGGCGACGGCGGCGGTTTATCAACCTTCTGTGATATCACCGAGAGCAACATGTTCAAGACTCAACGAAACAATGGTTGCATGTCGTGTCTCAGAGAAACCTGCGGGCGTTTTCAGCAAACATATACATGCGTCATTGTGATTTAGACAATGTGTTGGTCTACGTCGGTTCTAAACCATGTTTCGTGATTTTAGCAAGGCTTTAAACATGTATCAAAAATTGGAGCATGATTACCTGTCTAAGGGGCTATCATTGTGGCCTTGGTCATTCTCAACCGGACTGACCAACGTACCTCACACCAGATATGTACCATACGATTAAGAGGTGACAGGCTTTCAGGGACGAACACCTGGACCTCGACGCAGGTAGTTCTCAAAAATGAAGTCCTCAACAAGCATGCTCAACGAAAGCCTTTCAATTATATTGGCCAACTGTATCAGTAATGGGTATTGTCAGAAGAGGAGCAGTGAGACGGTCTTTTGATGTGTGATGGTATTGAGCTCGATCATGTGTGCAATCTGGCAAAGCTGCTATGAACCGAGCTATGTAGTCTTGACCCCCAAACTTTCTCCTTAAAGCTAACGTATAATGTGCGGCAGACTGTGAGATCTTACTAGATCAAGTAAGAGCGTAGATGCATTTGTATTGCCCGGGGGGACCAAAGGCAACAAGAAGCCTCGAGATCGCGAACTCGCGCGCAACATGAGCGAGCTGTACAGTTTCTTCCTCCCACTTGGCGTCTCGAGAGTACTTTGTTCAGATGTACCAGGGATGACGATGTGTCTTTCCGATGCATCCTGAATCTTTTACTGGATGCTCATCCCGTTCCAGACGAAAGAAGTCGATGATAGATGTTCTTGTTGTATGTGTATCATCGTCAACTTCGTCCGCCTGCTGTATGATCCATCCACAGGCCGCCATCGATGTTCTACTTTGCTTGTCAAAGCGACAGTCCGGATCTCTCGAGAACCAGATCGAGAAGCTTCTGATGTATGGTCTCTTTTCCACGTCGGATTTGACCAAGTGCAAAGATTCAAAGGTATGAAGTGTCCCAGCGCAGGTCAAATCGCAAGAAGCTCTTCTGGCCATGTGAATTTGAAGAGATTCGAGGCCTCCTTTGAATACCTCCAGTGGTTCTATCAAATTCGCAACGCATGAGATGCGCCTTAAGTCGCTCACCTGGGGCTTATAAGAACAATACCTCCATGGGAATCCCTCCAGACGAACGTGGCGGATGAGACTCGCATTGATGACCCCGATCGTGCGGAGGAAATCCTGTACCTGGATGCGATAGGGAACAGGTCGGGGGCCGGCCGAGGCCAAAGCAAATCGGTTTTTCGAAAAGAATATGACGTAGGCTTCTTCGTAAACCCCCTTGCAGGTGAATAGGATAGACCTGGAGTCGCGCTCGCTGCGATCGGCGAACTTTGTTGAGATCGGTCGGTAGAAACCAGGGTGGACGAGAACTAGCTCGTAGATTCGCTTTCGAAGCTCTACAGGTAGCTCCAAGTGTCTGAAACTTCTTTCGTCCCTCCGAAACTTCCTCCTTAGCGCTTCATCTTCCTTCTTCCTGATCCGTTTCAGTTTGTTCCTCTTCTTGAGTGCTTTCTTGAGTGCTTTTCGCTCCGTCTCTTCCGGTGATTCGTAGAAGGATGGATGAGACCAGCGGTCAGGTAAGAGATAATAAACAGCCACGCAGGGGCAACAGAAAATACAACAGGCGATTGCGACAAGATCTTCGACAAGGTCATAGGAAATGAATCCTGGAAAAGATCTAACCATCTTGACGCCCGTGATATTGCCTAGAGGACGGTCGTGACATGCTCATAGAAGCGTATAGAACTGGAAAATGGACCAGGTATGCAAGAAAACTTATCTCACCGACTTTCATTTAAAATTTTAACTGTTTGAGAACCTCACTGGGTTTGATGGCGGTGCCAGGCGATCCGAAAAACCGAACTTACGTCAATACCCTGCTGGGGCGTGGCACAGGACACGATCTTATATCGGATTCACTCATGGAAGTCATCCAAACCGCAATCTCAGGCTACTTGTGCTAGAAGCTCGGACAAAATTCAAATTTGGACTACACATCGGCTTTAAAAGATAGAAGGGGAAGGTTGTCGTCGATGAAATGAAGCGTTCTTCAACATTTGAAAGTTAACAGATAACCTAAGTAATATAATATGTCTGTCATCCGAATCCGTAATTCAAAAAGCTTAAGAAGCATGTATGTACGAACATCTATATAGATCAATTCCGTCATCTCCGTAGTATACACACTATTTGTGTTGCAACATCTTGAGCAATCCCCAGGACAACTCTCGCGGTTCCTCAAATACAGCCTAACGAACATCTTTGGATGACCAGTTCGGCAAAGAAACTCCGTGCTTCTTAGAAATGTATTCTTTGTAGTGCAACAACTTGTACAGATCCTCAGGCAAGCACTCGCGAACCCTCAAGTCGACACCAAGCTCCTCTTCTATCCAAGGAAGCAACGGATGAGTAGTGTCGATCTTGGAAGGCTCGCTCACTTTGATCCATCCGCAAAACTTGAAGATACTCCTCATCGATATCTGTTTGCGATCCGCGTCCTTGGAAAGAGGCGTC
Source organism: Colletotrichum chrysophilum (assembly GCF_026319265.1). Taxonomy (NCBI): domain Eukaryota; kingdom Fungi; phylum Ascomycota; class Sordariomycetes; order Glomerellales; family Glomerellaceae; genus Colletotrichum; species Colletotrichum chrysophilum. The sequence goes on along the minus strand of NW_026517298.1, from coordinate 275,759 downwards.
ATCTTGACAGAGAGTGACCCGATGCCCTTAATTCTTCCCATCGTGGCGTAGACGGCAGCGAGGAACCCGTAAACTTCGTCTTCGGGGTCAGTACCCTTCGGAATTTTCCGATCCTCGTGAAAGGCATCCTCGAGAATTTGGGGGTCTTCTGGAGCTCACGACTGATTCGACTTTTTCATTGCCCCGCGCAAGCTCACCGCGGTGTCGTCGGGCATATCAATCTCCACAGAGTCGAGACCGTGGGAGAACCATTGGAGGTGGGTGACGATCGGCTTCACGTTATTGCTCAAGGGCTTCTTGTCCTGCCACGCCGACCAGGGGAAGCCTCTCAGAAGGACACGACGGATGACACCGACGTTGGCGCTGCTGGCATGGTTGAAGAAGAACTCCATGTCGCTTTTGATCGAGATCGAGGGCTTGGGCTCGAGCTGGCCTCTCCAGCGAGCATCTGCTTTGGCGGCTTCTCTCTTTGCTCTGGCGGATTCTCTGGAAAGTCTCTTGGCTGTTCTGTCATCCTCGTTTTCTATTTTGCCTGTGAGAACCGCTGCCTTTGGCGCTTTCGTTGGCGGACCGGAGGGCGGGCCCCACGTCGTGGTATACTTCGTGTAAAGGCCTGGCCCAAAGGCAAAAGTGTTTTCCCGATAGAGGACTTCAATGGCCTATTGGGAGATCTTCTTGCATGTAAAAATGATGCTGCGCTTGAGGAACTCGCCAGGGGTGTTGGGGATCTCGTCAGGGGTGTTGGGGATCTCGTCAGGGGTGAGCTGGCGTGGGCGTATAGGCTTTTTCCGGACCAAGAGATGACGATACACCTCCAGTCGAATCTCGCATGGCATGTCGAGAATACCCAATTTGGATGATTTGGGTTGATCCATGTAGTAGGGGATCGAGCCCACCTCTACTCTCATTGTCTCCGTCGTGGTTATGGTGGTAGACATGACTGTGACTGTGGCTAGCTGATCCTCTTGGTAAGGTACTTTTGTTTTTAGAATGTTGTTATTCTATGAGATGTGTGTATTAAATACAAAGATATAAGTGGGATGAAGAGAGAGAGAAGGCATCATAATATACCAGCGCCTGGGTTTTCGGAGAAAGGAAATAATCATTGTGAGCCTGAAAAACTTTGAAGCTATCTGCGACCTGTTTGACCACACCGTAATGGAACCTAACCAGCCAGGTGCAGGAGAGAATCCGTACAAGTCCCAGCTCCATATTGCATCAAGACTTACCGGTGTTTGAAACCCAGTTTGCTAGATATCGCATCAACAGTTACTGGTGGTTGAAAGCCAGCTTAATAGTCACGGAGCCGAAGCCACCACTCGACCGCTTCCGGGGCCGAACAGGCGTCGGTTGTCGTCTGCCGGGGGCTTTGCCAGCCTGTAAGAAATCGGTGAGGCGGCGGTCAGCAACGATACAGCGGGGTATTGGTGGGGTAATATCCATGGATGCATTATCGTTTCTTTTTTCCAACGGGTGCGGCACCCATCCATCACTTTTCGCCTCCCCGAGCTCAGAGCCTGTTGACATTTGCACTTTCGTGGTTTGACTGGCAGACATGATTATTCAACTCGGCTCGGCGTAAGAATATGGACAGCCTGCCTCGGACCCGATTGCCACATTGTTCAATCAAATCAGCCTCACTTGCTGTGTCAACCAACTGGGGGGCGACGGATCTATTTGACTCTCGGATCTAGACCGCGAACGCCTCGATGACTCACATGCGAAGTCGTCACCCGCTTGGTTATCGAGCGCATCCCTGGGCTATAATCCATTGGTTACTGCAGCCGAATGGAAGTACGAATCTGCGTGCGGTTTTGTTTTCTCACTCATTCGAGAATGATAGGCACTCCGAATAGCGAGTCCAATCGAAGGCGATTCCGAGACGGGAACTACACTGCATCTTTAGTGAGCTGCTGATGACGTTGGCCGCGTCCACCACTGATTTCCGCTCGTTCATCCGGGGCTTATAGTCACGAGGCAAACTTTTATGAGGGTTGCAAGAGACTTCTTAGTCTCTGCATCGCCCTCTTTTAATCGATTCGCCACCCAGGCAGTTCTCAATTACCCACTTCTACGAATTAGCCTGCCTGCTTCTACGCAGTAGTCGAAGACTCATTCCGAACCCACTCATCAGCTTAAAAGGCTGTGTGGCGTACTTCTTATTCGATTGTGTCATGCATAGTACTTTCTTTTGAGTAATTGTTAGCCTTTCTGTCTTCATTGGTGTTGGTTAGGCAGGAACACTTGCGCAGCCTGAACGCGTTGCTCCTAAGTTGTCTTGGTTGCCTCCGTTGCTTCCCAAACGTCGTCCGAACTAAGGTCGTCTTTGAAGTCGCCTCAACTGCTGCCTTGGATTTATGGACTCGTATATATATAACCTACAAGAGCCTCATCCAACCTCTTCCACTACTCCAACCGACGTCATTGCAACTTGGTCGCAAGATGATGGACTTGGGCAAAATGGACTTCGCAACCTTGTTCAAAGGCAACTTCTCCGCCATGGCCGAGAACATGACCGGCGGAAAGTCCTACTCGGGCGACAGCAAGAAGATGATGGAGAGCCTTCTGCCCATGCTGGGCGGCCAGTTCAACCCGGTCGTCCGGTCTCTCATGTTCCTCTACCAGATGATCGGGTCCCATCTGGGCATCGACCCGACGCTCATCCTGACGTTGGCGGGCTTCATCTGGGCCGCGAATAGGGTCGCCCGGCAAGTGTACGGCGCCATCTTCCGCGTTATCCAGGACAACTTTATGAGTTCGATCCACGTCCAGAGCACCGACGAGATCTACGCGCACATGATGAAGTGGCTCGCCCTGCAGCCCCTGATGGCGAGCTCGCGGTCGTTGACCGCGGAGACTGTGAGCAAGACGGCGTGGGAGGAGGAGGAGGAGCTTGAGGCGCTTCAGACGATCAGGATAACAGGGAGCGGCGACGGCGAAGCCGAGTATCTCAACTTTTCTAACCAGGAAGCCAAAGCTGTGAGTTCAAACCACCCCCTCCTACATTGTTACGCAGCCAGTACTAAAACTCTGTTTAGCTTCCAAGATATGTACCGGCGGTTGGTGTACACGGTTTCTGGTTCAAGGGCCGCTACTTCAGACTGCACCGCAAGCAGCAGAATGTCTTCGACGGCCAGGAAGCTTACGGAACGTTTAGGAAAGAGGAAGACCTCATCATCTCCTGTTTCGGCCGGGACCCGGCGCCCATCAAGGAGCTGCTTCGTTTTGTCAAGGAGTTCTTCTACTCAGATCACTATGCTCGCACAACCATCAAACGCCCAAGTCCGCAGCCGATGCGCAGGTACGGGGGCCGCTATAACTGGTCGCAGGTGGCCAACCGGCCCGTCCGCCCTATGCGCACCGTTGTTCTCGACCCCAAGCAGAAGGGCCAAGTCCTCGCCGACATGAACGAGTATCTCCATCCGGCCACCCCTCGCTGGTATGCTAACCGCGGTATCCCCCTTCGTCGCGGGTACCTGTTCTACGGACCCCCGGGAACAGGAAAGACGTCGCTGTCGTTTGCGTTGGCTGGTGTCTTTGGCCTGGACATCTTTGTCATCTCCCTGCTTGAACCGACGTTGACGGAAGAAGATCTCGGCACGTTGTTCAACTCTCTCCCCCGCCGTTGCGTCGTCCTACTGGAGGATATCGATACCGCTGGTCTGAGCCGTGGAGACGAAGAACCCGAAGATGCCAACCCAGAACCGGAGTCCAAAGGTGACAAGCAAAACGACGAAGCCGCCAAGGACGGCGACAGCACTGCCAAGAAAGGAGACCGGCCCAGCAGGAGACAGACGAAAGATGACTGGAAAGTCTCAGACCTCGCCCGCGCGCTGAAGAAGGAGGCCAAGGACGACAAGAAAGGCATCTCCCTCTCGGGCCTCCTCAACGCCATCGACGGCGTCGCCTCGCAGGAGGGCCGCATCCTCGTCATGACGACCAACAAGCCCGAGTCGCTCGACGAAGCCCTCATCCGCCCAGGCCGCGTCGACCTACAGGTCGGCTTCACCAACGCCACCCCGGCGCAGGCGACGGAGCTGTTCCAGCGCATGTACGAGGCCGACGGCGCGGTGCCCGCCAAGCGCGTCGACGGGCACGTCGCGCCGCCCTCGCACCCCGGGCCGAGCATCGTCAAGATGAACGGCTCGTCGTCCGCCTCGGGGTCCGGGGCGTCCACCCCTTCGCCTCTGCGGACTTCCTTCGGGCAGGGCGAAGCTGCGGCTGCGGCTGCTACTGCTCCGGCGGCGCAGGAGGCGGAGAAGAAGCGCTTGTTCGATGCGGAGGAGCTGGGTCGGATCGCGGGCGAGTTTGGCGCCCTCATTCCCGACGGGCTGTTCAGCCCGGCCGAGATCCAGGGGTTCTTGCTGAAGCGGAAGAAGGACCCGCGGCGGGCCCTGAAGGAGACGGCGGAGTGGGTTGAGGGGATGCGCTTGCAGAAGGAGAGCAAGACCAAGGTGCTCAAGGTGCAGTGAGACTCGAATACGTTTTATGATGGACGTTTGAATCCATATCCAGCACCAACATTCCATTGTCACCGGATGGTAGTGAACTATCCTCTTATAATTAGTCGTCTTTTAGTACAGTTTGATGATGCATGGGTATAAACAAGATACTCCCTAAGCATGGTTTGGACTGAATTGCAGAATGAAAACATCAAATTAGGCAATAATAATTTTGACCCCTTGATCATAGGTCGTGCAATGTATGTCTTGATGTAGTTAGTGATGTGCAAGAGACTGAGGCTCATCATAACGGCGCAGAGGGGTAAGCCCCCTCAGCTTGAGTCTCGTCAACGTGGTAACGCGGAGGCTCTGTCTGCTCAGGCAGTTCATCTCCTTCATCATAGTATGTCTCGTATCCTTCGCCTTCCTCACCGTATTCATACGTCTCTGCATCGTCGTACTCTTCTTCCGCATAACCCTCCTCTGCTTCGCCTTCCATGCCAGGAACAGGCGCAAACCCTTCGTCTTCTTGACCGAAGCCGTCGTCCTCGTCATCTTCATCCTCAAGACTGTCGTCTCCCGCAAGCGACATGAGTTCGTCCTGAACACCCTGCTCCGCGTCGGGGGTCTCCTCTCCTGCACCCATGGCAGCCGCAGCTGCAACACTCCGAGGTCCGTTGGCCTTCGTGACGCGATAGGCAGTTCCTTTCCTCTTCTTCTTGGGCTCCTTGAATCGTCTGCCGTAGAGCACCCGCTTCTCGGCATCGGTGAGCTCTAGGTCCGGCAGGGGGATGTGCACGCTCGACGACCCGGGCGGCGGAGTCGTATCACGGACGTCAAAGATGCCGGCGAAGTCCTCGTCCTTGAGCTTGCGGCCAAACTGGATGGCGATCATCTTGGTCTTCATGATCCCCTTGACCTTTGCCCAAGTGCCCTGGTGGTACCAGCCGCTGTTGTAGATGTCGACCTCTGACCGCTGCGGTGCCGTGGCGAACATCTTGGCGATTAGCGGATCCGTGATGTCGCAAATCTGCCAGACCTTGCCGTCGGTCCAGTAGGACTTCCCGTCAAAGATGTGGCTTTCGTGGTTGTCGCCCTGGGGCTGGCGCTGCTCCGTACGCAGGCTGCGGATGGCGTGCCACGTCTCGCCAATGTGGCCAGCCTGCAGCTTGCGCATATTGAAGATCATCGTCTGGTAGGTTTTGTAGGCCGGGTCGGTGCGCGGGTCGATGCCGTACTTGATGATGGCGTCGCGCCAGGGTCCGCCGCGGAACTGATACCCGACGTAGCCGACGCACCGCTTCATGACGTTGGCATTTCGAACGATGGAGCCGAGTTTATTGAGGAGGGAGCGGCGTGTCCAAATAGGTCGTTCCTCCATGGCTTCTTCCATCTTGGCTATGCAGGTGGTCACCTCCTCGTCGGTTCCGTCATATGGCATTTGCGGGCCTGTTGGGATCGGGTACTGATCTGCCTTCAAGAAGTAGCCAATAAGAGTTGGTAGTTGGGTATTAATGAGCTTGGTCTGTCCGGCGTGGTCGAGCTCAGATCGCACGTAGGGATTCTGTGAGTAGTTGTAGATGAATGGGAGCGTCATTGGCGTCCACACTGGTGGAGGGATGATATCCACGTTTGGTCCTTTGTCGACGCCGTCGACGAACTGGAAGTTCCTCATTTGAGTGACTGGTATAGCTGTCAGTGTGTTTCCAAAATCGCAGACCGCAGGCACACTCACTGTCACCAGGCATAACCTGATCCATGAATCTCGAAATGAAAGGAGACTCTTTCAGGCTCCAGTGGAAATCTGCCATACCGCGGAACCGGTGAGTGTGCTTGATGACGCCGACGGCCTCCACGTCGTAATTGTCGACATTGTCTTGCATTTTCCGCCGCAGGACCTTCGGATTGTCTAGCCGCGACCTGGAGCAGATCTGCTCGCGTGGTGATCTGGACCGGGACGCATCGGTCATTTCGACCTCACCTTCCCACGGCCCGTCCGTACCCCTCTTGCGTTTCCTGCCAGTCCGCTTCGGCACGGTCACCTTCAGCACGACATTGTGACTTGTAGCACTGTGTGACATGATTGGCCTGCGGAATGGGCTCTCGGGGTTGAGATAGAAGGGGATTGTATTCCGTTCAGTGTCGAGGATCTGGCAGGCTGTCAGTACCGCCGGGTAGGTTGAATTTTCCAGTCATTGCCGAAATCTACGCACATTCTGGAACGACGAAATGCTTCCAAAGGCCTTCTCTGCTCTGTCCAGATTCATGACGATCATGGGAATCTCCACGGCACCCATGGCCCGTTTGGGGATGGGGAACCGGGGCGCTGAGTTGCTGTCATGTCGATTCTGAGCGGTTGAAGATTCCTCTTGCGGCTCACTCACATCTTCCTGGACATCCTCTGCAAGCTTGTCATTCTCTGTGCCGTCATTCATGTGTTCGTCTTCGGTGTCCATGGTGATGGTTTCCGTGCGGCCGTCTTCTAAGACGCCTTGGCCTTGCGGGCGGTTGCCCAGCCGTTTGCTGTTGGATAATCTTCGATTGGCTGTAGGTGGCCCAGGATAAAGAAACAGGTTATCTGAGACCGCAAGTCTTAGAGCGACTAGTTGACGAAGGTGGAGTTGCGACGATTTGCGGATGTCGCCGCGTTGAGCTCAGTGATACGTTGTTTGACTGGAATTTTACCTGCTGTTCTGAGCAACTGAGATTCTCGATTGATGCACGGTGCGAGATGTAGCCCGACCTGAGGCAGGTGCTAGGTGAGTGGCTGTAGCGCAGTACAGTGAATGAACTGTACGGGCAAATATGCTGAGGATCTCTTGACTAGCATCATGAGGCAGTCATCTGGCGAATCCTTTCAAAATAACTGTATGCCTGCTGATTATGAGCCAGGACGACAAAAACTAGCTACAGAAGAGACAAGGCTACAATACTACAATGCGCAGATTGGATGAGAACAGGACAGGCTGTGTTGGTAAATCTGTGATTGACATACACCGATAAGGTATGGTACGCACGCGACTCTATCTCATCCGGATTCACTAGTGACTCTTGTTCCAGCAAGACACAGTATCAGAGGAATGGAGACTGGCGCATTCGTGTTTCAGAATCCTCAGCAGATCAAGTCGTCCCATGTTGAACCCGTTCCCGAAGACCTGGGACGCTCCTGTTCTGTGATAGCTTGGACCCAGGGTGATGTGATGATGCCCACATTGTTTGGGGGCAATGAGCCCAAAGAAGGCCCTTGCAGCGGCTGCCAGGGACCTGCAGCAGTCAAAATACAGTGCGTGTGTTCATTGGCACGGTACAAGCAACGGCTGTGTCTGCGTGTACGCTGCTGAGGTAAGGTGTGAGGTAAGGTCGCAGGCGTTCCTTGCTTTAGTCGAGTGTGTTTTGGGATAAAGCCATCTCCTGATGGAAATTCACTTCAAAATACCGAAGTGATGACTGAGTGAAGTCAGTAAACATCGGCCCTGCAGCTGCATTGTGCCGTCAGGAGATGCAGATTTGCTGTGTAGGTATGGAGATCACATGTGGGGGCCAAGAAACCCAGGCCGGACCTCGATCTGGACGGGACGGGAGGGCAGAAACCTCCCGGATAAACCCTCCTGCCGACAAAAGAAATTGAGCTCCAGGGTCCAGCTTCGCTCGTCCAGTCGCAGACAGCGAATGTCGACAGGTAATCCACATCAATGTCGAGGAGAGAGGCAGGAGCATGGAGGGGTCGCGGGCCTTATCTTACCTAAGACGCTCACCAGCCAATCAAAAGCTGTCGTATTCGCTGATCGGGCCCGTGCAGAGGTCACGGTCGCAGTCAGGTCCCTTCCACAGGTGCAATGCAAGTGCCAGAACCTGTGCCCGTGCCAGTGCCAATCAGCGAGGTGCCATCCGTCAACACCCCCTTTCCCCATCCGTCCCTCCTTGGCTCCCGTTGCCTGCCCGCGTGCTGCTTGCTGTTTAGGTAGGTACTGCGTGCCTTACCTTACCTTGCCTTACCTACCTCACTGCTTGTGTCCGGGCAGCTAGCAGCTGTTCGATCGACTTGCAGCGAGCGCCCTGTAAATTGTAGGTGGTGTGTCCTCCTGCCGAGCCATGAAAGATGGGCGTTACAGAGCCCACTGTCGTTCCACACCCGCCCACTTCAAGGCACACTTCAGCAGCTCCCACCGGTGCGCTGCTGTCGGGTCCGCTCCTGCAGTTGGGATCTCTCCTGGAGGTTGGAGCACCTGTCCCGGGCTTGACCAGTGTTGAAGCAGAACCTTCCTTGGAAGGAGCCTCTTCACAGCCTCGACCTCTCCACTCAACCACCTCATCATACCTTACTGGACCTCACCCAGGTAGGCACCTTACCTACCTAACTCCTTGGGGACGGTACCTTAGCTGAGGTGTTGACAGTTGTGGTTTGGTGTGTGTGTGTGTGTGTTTGTGTGTGTTGTTGTGCGTCTCTCACCTCTCCAACTCGCCTCCGGCGAATGCGTACCTACCGCCTACCTACCTTACCTTACTTTGCCTTCGACAACACTCTCCAATCTACAACTCTCGTCCATTGACTTGACCGCTCGAATATTCTTACATCCGCATCAACGCCTCCTCTCTTTCGTCTTGCTTTCGGGCGTCAATCTGTAAGGTATTGCTCTCACCCTGTCCATCATCTCTGGCCGCCCGCCCGCCGCCCCTCAACCAACCAGCCAACCCCCGGCGTCGAGGCCTGTTCCTGGCTGGCCGCTGCGCATCACTGGACCGTCCGTCTCCAGCTGTCGAGTCTGTCTTCTGCTGGGCGACGTGCTCTGGGCCGGACAACCCTCTGGCCATACCATACCGTGCCTTGCCGTACCGTGCCTCTTCGACCTTACCTTAATATTTCACCGCCGCCGCTAGCACGTTAGGGGAGACCGGCTGCTGGTCCCGCGTCGTCGTCTCACACTTCACACCTGGGCCCCGCAAGCAACTTCAGCTTTACCGACGATCCAGAGCATCCCCCAACTTCGTCGCTTCTTGTCCAGAACATCTGGCTTTCTTCCTTTCGCTGCCCGATCATTTCTTCTTCCGCCGTTTTTTTGATGGGGCATAACCTCGTCGCAACGATCTCTCTCTCCAACCCGCTCCCCTAGCTGCTTCCCCTTGTCTGCCCATCACGAAGCGACGCTATCCTGACAACCCAACCCCAGCCCTTTCGCGAGCGACCGCCCTCCTTCATCGTCTCGTCGACATCGATCTGCCGACGCGCTTGCTACAACCCCAAACTCGCCCTTAGCTGAGACCCACGCACGCTCCGTTCGCCGCGCATCATCGAAGCCATCTCGAGACCGAGGCTGCGATAGCCCTTCGATTCCTTCGTCTTTGCATTCCATTTCGACGTCAAACAATTGACTCGATCCGGCCGATTCCAAAATCACCCCTGCTTACCACCACCGACGCCGACCATCCTGCGCCCGCAGCATATATCCTTCTCTGCATTGGACCTCCGTCCATTGCGATTCACTGCTGCTCGCTACATTAGCTGAAGAGTCGGGCGATTCTGTCGCCCCACCGAGAGGGACTTCATCGTGACGTCCAAAATGAAGCGCTTCAGCCAGAGGGTGGTAAGTCACCGTTGCTACCCGGCCCCTGAGTCTCATCGTCATACTGGACACCCTATTGACGTCCCAGCATGCCCAGCTCTCGCGCGGCAAAGACAAAGACCCCAATAAGCCCAAGAAGAATAAGGATTCCAAAGATGGGACTGCATCCCCCTCGTCGGTCGGCTCAGGCCGCGATGCAAACCAGTCGCCTAACCCGACTCCTTCATCCTCGACGACAAACCTCTCCGATTCCCGCAATAAGCCGCTGCCGCCTAACAACGCCGGCGCCCACGGCGGAGAACCGAACCAGCCGTCGCCATTGAGCAACCAGCAAGGTGCTGCCCCGGATCGCTTTGGCTCCACGGGAGCGGCCCAAAGTGCTAACGGTGGAGGTTCTCCAGCTCGCCATGGCACCCTACCGCCTACCGTCATCATCAGCCCCAGCGCTCCTGTAGGTTCTCAACCGGCACTGCTCATTCAAAGCTGTTGCTAATCTATCTCCAGCACGTCCCGCCCCCTGGTGCTGCCGAAACCATGCCACACGATCTCGCGCCTCCGAAAGCGGGCACCAAGTCGCTCATGTTCGATCGCCTCCACCAGACGCCCAAGGACGTGCCCGAGGGCCTCAGAACACCCAAGCGACAGCATTCGTCGAGGTTCGATATCTCTGCTCACCGCGAGCTGGAGAAGCTTCCTGGATTCCACGAAGTTCCCCCCAACCGACGCCAAGAGCTCTTCATGCAGAAGATTGACCAGTGCAACGTCATTTTTGACTTCAATGATGCCAGTGGTGACATGAAATCCAAGGAGATCAAGCGACTCGCCCTCCACGAACTGCTCGACTACGTCGCTAATAACCGTCAAGTCATTACGGAGCCAATGTACCCTAGAGTTGTCGAAATGTTCGCCAAGAACCTCTTCCGACCCATTCCGCCCCCGATGAACCCCCAAGGAGAAGCTTTCGATCCGGAGGAGGACGAACCCGTCTTGGAGGTTGCTTGGCCGCATATTCAGGTTGTCTACGAGTTCTTCCTGCGCTTTATCGAAAGCCAGGACTTCAACACCAACATTGCCAAGGCGTACATTGACCATAGCTTCGTGCTGCAGCTGCTGGAGCTCTTTGACTCGGAGGACCCGCGCGAGAGAGACTTCCTCAAGACGACGCTTCACCGTATCTATGGCAAGTTCCTGAACCTGAGATCGTTCATCCGTCGCTCCATCAACAACGTATTCTTCCAGTTCACATACGAAACGGAGAGATTTAACGGCATTGCTGAATTGTTGGAAATTCTGGGCTCTATTATCAACGGTTTCGCTCTGCCGCTGAAGGAGGAGCATAAGACCTTCTTGACGCGGGTATTGATACCTTTGCACAAGGTGAAGAGTCTCAGCATGTACCACCCTCAGCTGGCGTACTGCATTGTCCAGTTCCTTGAGAAAGATGCATCTCTCACAGAGGAGGCAAGTTTTGGATCCGAGGCTTCGCATAATCGCTTGCTAACCGAACCAGGTTGTCCTCGGACTGCTCCGCTACTGGCCCAAGGTCAACAGCACAAAAGAGGTTATGTTCCTTAACGAGGTCGAAGACATTTTCGAAGTCATGGACCCGGCTGAATTCGCCAAGGTTCAGGAGCCTCTTTTCCACCAGCTGGCCAAGTCGGTTGCCAGCCCCCATTTCCAGGTTGCTGAGCGTGCTCTTTACTTCTGGAACAATGAGTACTTCTGCAACTTGGTCAGTGATAACGTTGAGATTATCCTGCCCATCATGTTTGCGCCTCTATACGAGAACTCCAAGGGACACTGGAACCGGTGAGTATTACCACAGAGTGCAAGCGCGCCTAGTACTAACTAATTCCTGCAGTACGATTCACGGCATGGTTTATAACGCCATGAAGCTGTTCATGGAGATCAACCCTCAATTGTTTGACGACTGCTCCCACGATTACACCGAGCAGCAAAACAGCGCCGCAGCCAGAGAAGCCCTCCGTGAAAGAAAGTGGGCGTCAATCACCGATCAGGCCAACCAGAGACGGTCAGCCAACGGTGCGGGCGCTCCGACATCAGGTAGAGCACACGCTGGCTCCCTTTCTCGCGTTGATGAAGTCGACGGAACCGAAGACAACCAGAAGCGATTAGACTCTCTCAAGCTGCAAGATGGCGACCGCAGGGAACGTCGGCATGAGCAACAAGACTCGGTAGGATCAACCCGAAGCCAAAAATGATTTTACCCTGTTGCCATTACCCGCCTCTGTCTGGTTGTCAACCTGCGCTTGAGGATTCTCAATACCCTTTGAAACTTTGTTTTGCTATTTGTTACAAAACTCACCCTGTCCTGTTCCTCAGCATTGTCTTGCATCCTGCTTTAATCGCCGAATTTCAGTGCTTGTTTGAATGTTTGATTGACCAGTGTCCGATATAGGCCCCGGAACAAAACGGCGAGGAGAAAGCCGAGGCGACTGAGGAGTCATGACCTGCCTTGGCATTATTACCGAATGATTTGCCTTCAACGGGTTGAAGGACTCCAAACGGGAACATCATGCATGCGCTTAGGGATTCAGAGGATAACCGCCGGGTACGCTTCGGGTCAGGAGAGAGAGGACCACAAGCTCTAGTAGGGATGGGGCTTCGCCGCCCTCGGAACATACTTAATTTTCATGATGTCACTTTTATGTTTCCTTTCTCCTCGGCAAAGATTCAGACCTGAGCGGGACCTTTTGACTACTGGCATCGAGCCGCCCGCCCGCTGTTTAGCTGTCGAGGTGAAAAGAAACGCGGGACTCTTCTTAACTTTTTTCTACGCGGGAGGACACAAAAACGTATTTTGTCGGAAGAGGGTGACGGAGGACAGGCAAGAGTGGGTGGAAGAAAGATGGGGTGCCCCGGCGTACAGAGGCGAAACTCGGGAGACAAGCTCCTTTTTTCTTTCTGCGGCTCTCTCGGATGAACTTGACAAGAAAGGTCGCCAGAGTGTGCGTGAGGAATGAGGGTTTTCCTCCTTGGTTTCTACCTTAGACGATGAATGAGTACAGACGTCAGACGTCACATTTAGACTTGGGTACGCTGATAGAGGTTTGACGAGCGGCTTCGTGATTGACGTTATACATTGCCTTGCTACTACTGGTCTAATCTACAGTTGTCCAAGAGCAGAGGGAACTTTACCACCCGCCTCCTCTGCCTCTGTTATAGCCTCCCCTGCCGCGACCTCTGTACCCACCATCGCCGCGTCCATACTGCGGCTGTTGCTGGTATTGGCTGTGTTGTTGCGGCGGCGGCGGCGGCGGAGCGGGTGCCCCCCATCCGCCCATATGTGGTGGAGGCGGCGGCAGACCGGCACCAGGTGGCAGAGCACCCCAATTCTGCGGAGGCCCGCTGATGTAGCCTACAGTGGGAGGATGAGTAGGTGGAGGGGGAGGCGGCCATGCTCCTTGGAAGCCTTGAGGCGGCGGAGGGGGTGGTGGGAAGTGTCCGAACCCGCCGGCCGCGTTTGGAGATGGTGGTGGGTACGGTTGGAAGGCGGGAGGACTGTGGTGATTAGGGGGAGGAGGCGGCGGTGGCTGCGGCTGGTTGTAGCCCTGGCCCGACTCGTCATTGTACCGGCCGCGGCCGTGGGGTGGAAGTGGTGATCTGCTCGAGTCGCCGCGGCCTCTTCTCCCACCTCTTCTCCCACCTCCTCGCTCACGAGATCGGGATCGGGATCTGTAGGGACTCCGCGACCGGGAGCGTGACCTTGACCTTGATCGGCTGTAGTCTCTGGATTCGTAACGGCCCTTGCGTGGAGGGCTCTGTCGCCGATCGCGGCTGTGGCTTCGGCTGCGGCTGGGGCTCCGGCTTCTAGAATCTGGCGAGAGCCTGCGCCTCTTGGACGCGGGGGGCGAGTCGCTTCTACTCGACCGGCCAGGGGAGAAGCTGCGAGAGCGACTTCGCGAGCTGGATCGGCCACGGCTGCGTCTGTCGCCTCCTGGCTTTCCCTTCTTGCGCTGCTTCATCTTCTCGCAGAAGTTGCGCGACCAGCCGTAGTATGTCTCTCCCCCAATGACCTCGCCCGTGATCTCGTCGAGGATGACGCGCTCGCCCATCTCGCTCAGGTCCGTCGACTGCTGATCGGGCTGCTGGGGCGCCGCCGACTTGGAGTATAGTCTCTCGACGTCCGCGAGAAGGTCCTTGACTGCCTTGGCGAGAGCCTTGTCCGCGGGGCCTGGCGCGAGCTGAAGCGGCTTGATCATGTTGGGATTCATGGCCTTCGTAGAGTTTGACTCAAGATGCGGGAGCCAGTTGGCAGCTGGAAGGTCGAACCAAGGCGTGTTCGGGTCTCCGTGCATCGAGGGAATCATGTAGGGCGCGTCCTTTGCAGGTTTGACAGCGAGGTTCGACCCTGTCTGGTTGTTCGCGCCCTCGCCCTCAGCAGCCTTGGTGACTTTACCGCCATGGGGGGCTTCCTTCACCGTCTCCCTCAAGTCTGCGATCGTGTGCGTCGAGATGTACTTTTGCTGGTCCCAGAGCGACAGGAGATCGTCCAGCTTGCGCATGTGTTTCGGGCAGTTGTGGAAGCTAGCGGCAGCGTGAAAGAGCGGCGGGAGGCTGGGCTGTAGCTCCGTCGCGAGGCGCGTGTCTCTGTCCCGCACGACGGCGTGGTAGAGAACGTCGTTGAGGATGTAGAGAATGTGCAGACGCTTGCGCTTGGAGGAGGGCTTCGTCTTGTTCTTCGCAGCACCAGCGGCGGCGGCGGCGGTAGCATCATCGCCTGGGAAGGATTTGGAGAGGGCGGCAAGGTATTTGCCAAGAGCGGCGACACGCGCCGGCGAGGGCGCCAGATTCTTTAGGATCCATCGCTTGCATTTCTAGAGGAGGCAGCAGGAGTTTAGTTGACCTGCGACATGTATACACGACGGAAACGGCTATGCTTGCGGCAAGAAACACGTAGAAGAGAAGAAAATGGCGCGGAGAGAGAGGCCGTTTCAAGAGGGCATCAAACCTGAACGTTGGCGGGCGAGCACTGGTGTATCGCATCGTGAAGGAGGGTGTGGAACGTCTCGATCTCCGGCCTCGTGAGGGAGACAGGCTCTTTGCGGAAGAGCAGGGCGCTAAAGGAGGCCTTTGCTATCGCCAGCTCGGGTGTTGCCATTGCGCTTCGATTCGCATGCCTGCCGGCGCGCAGGTAGGTGAGCAGCGAATGTGTTGTTGTGAGGGGGTGAGTGGTAGTGTTGGGGATGTTGAAGTTGAAGCTACGAAGCGGGAGCTGTTAGAAAAGAGCTGAAAGCTTCATGCCAGCCAGGCACACAAAGCTGCATGCGCCGCGCAGGGCGTAAAACTGTGGCTTAGCACTTGGATCCAGCTGTTGGAGTGAGTCGGCTGGAAGTCGGGGTTCTGCGCGGCTTCTTCCGCAAAGGTGCTAGGGGACCCAGGCCGCCCAGTGCGGATTGCCACGAGGTCACTATCTTAGCGGGCAGCCCTCCGGCTACCCTTGAAGCCAAGATGCGGTAACACCTGCGGCCGGAGCGTGCGCCGTGATATCGGAGGGATCATGGGGGCGGACTATTGCGATAGGCCATCGAGGGGCAAGTATCTACTTATTCATCCAATTGAACGGAGCGGTTTTGCTGGCTTGAAGCTGTTTGTGCAGCTGAGACCTCTCGCTTGTGTTGGTGTTGGACAGAACCACCGCTGACGTAGGGCTAGTGTCCAATGATTCATTGACAGTCTGCCATCATGGCCTCGTCCAGAAGACGCTTTTGCTAAAGTTACAGAAATGACCGCCATGGCCTCCCTTCAAAATACAATAATCCAGAGGTCAATTGGTAGAGAGGCGTAAATTCTTTCGTGTCGTGCTCAATGATACAAAGCGCGGCCATAACCGACCAGGGTGTTAATTATAATACACAGACTCGGGTCCGGTCGGGCTGCTTCCATCGCCAAACGTTTCGCGCCACTACGAGAAGCGGTCTCCCTTTGGACTCTTGAACGGCGTACTACTCTCGTATTTGCTCTTCTCCAATATTCTTTGTTGTTCCGTGGTCGGGGCATGGCGGGTCGGGGCGGGGTCGGAGCTGGACTCCTGGCTCGGCGAGCCGGCGGCATCGGTGCGCGGCTCTCCGCCCATGGTGGATGCGGAACCGGGCTGACTGGGGACGTTGTCGCCGTATTCCATGGACTGGGCCATCTGCTTGCGCTTGCGCTGCTCTTCGAAGCGGGCTGCGCGGTCGGCGTTGATGCTCTGCTTGGCGAAGTAGTAGGCCGTTCCGCCGGCTACATAAGTCGGCGTGTTAGCTACGGTACGAGGGCCAAGGCATGCTCAAATGATCACGTACCAAGACAGAGAGAGCCCCATCCGAGCCTGCAAAACACAGAGTGAGAAGATCAGCGTGACGGACGACGAGAGATGGTTTGCGACGAGTCAAGCGTACCAGAACGATTTGACCTGGGATCAGGCATGATGTTAGCCAGAGACTTGAAACCATATGCGACGGATAGGCTACAACTTACGGTGTTCATGTTTGCGGCAGAATATGGGGTGGACGATCAACTGGACAGATCTTGTCACAGGGCTGAAGGGTTGGCAGGTTTGTCTGGAACGCAATGGGAGGCAGCGAGCGAGAAGAGGAAAAAAAAGTTGCGCCGTTCGGAGTTGTTTGAATGGAAGATCTAAACCTGGTCAATCGGAGCAGTTGTCCAACAGTCAGCACGCACTGTGGTAAAGTGGGATGGTCTGATAATGAAGCTCCCCGATTGCTTGGCCTTGAGCCGTGCACGCGATTTGTGGACCCCGAGCGAGAGCGCAGGAAGGCGAGTGCAGCGTGCGGTGGTGGTTGCTCTCAATCGAGTTTAGCCGGCTTGAGGCGGTTGAGCCATAAGGTACGTACTCTTTTTGGAGGCAGCATCCAGCACATTAGATAAGCACGCTAGGAAGAGTCGCGCCTCACCAACGTTGAAGGGGGGAGAGAAGCTAGGTAAGAAGAGGATGGCGGATGGACAGCTGGGTCGAAGGAGGAGGGCAACAACGGCGAGGGCGAAAGTGATGTACAGGGGCCGCAGTGTTTACAGCGAGCGGCAGATCAGGCAGTCTGGCGGGTGTTCAGCGGGTAGGCCTAATTTCGGAACAATTAGCGTCCAGGTCCTGTCTCTCCACGCCCGTCGATTGGGTGTACGGTACTTGGTGCGTATGCAGTGTGTGCAGCATGTACGAAGTACCTACTTCGGGTCTGGTCTTGGGCAGATTCACTCAGGTACCAAGCCAGTGAACCCCGGGAAGCATGCATCCTCTCCCCCAATTCCATCCCCCTCCCCCAACCTTCTCGCAATTACTGGAACCCAGCAAGGCCAGGTACTTGGCGTGGAGGTACCTTGTCCAAGTACTATCCGTATGTGCGCCCAAATTACCTGACATCTCTTGGAAAGCAAAAGGTCGAAAAGGGCCCGCAGCTGGCTCTGGACGACCCTTGTTACCTAAGGTAGTACTCATAGTAAGTATACTACTCGCCGAGGGCTGGGAGGAGCTGGAGGGCTGTGGCAGACGACAGCCCAAAGAGGGACGGAGACTCGGCTTGGCAGGGCCATATGTCATTATGGATATTGCTACTCTAGATAGGACAGCGGGCACGGCGTACGTAGTGTACCTGACGTCGCCGTCGTAATTGAGGGCGGTGTTTGGATGGCGACGTCTCCAAAGGTCCCTCAAACCTTACGTACATGCCACCACGTACCTCCTGGCACCCGCGCAGAAGCCACTCGAGCGTGCGTATTGTATTGTATCCGTATGTAGGTAGGCACATCCATCCATCGGTAGATAGGTACCTGAGCGGTTGTACCTGACGGCAAGGTACAGAGAGGTAGGCCAGCCGGTTGCCTGCGAGCAAGGTGCACCGCACCACACCCCAACCCGCACACACTACTCCATCCACAGTCCACCACGGTGCCGTCCCAGCAAAACGGCTGGGAATCTTATTGCTCCAAGGGGCCTTTGCAATGCCACTTCGTTGTCAATCACAACTTTACCACGGATACTACTGCCGCTACCTCGACTCGACCACCACCACCACAACAGAAAAAAAAAACATTCTGCCCTCCGTCCCCTCTCGCGTCTGCTCCTGATCCACTGCGATTCTGACCATACATCTATGGCCATGCCCGCCTGCACGTCGAGGTAGCTTCGAAACGTCGCCCAGCATCATTATGCTCCCCAGCCCTCTTGCACGGCCGTCCATCCCACTTCGCAGAATCCCTCCGAACAGCCACGCGCATCAAACTATCGTCTTCGCTGACATACCCTCGCGATCCTCAATCCCCGTCCGACAGCCTCTACACCATCCCTTGACAAATTAAGCACGCCAGACTCGCCTTGTCCTAGCCCGCCGTTGATGGGCTCATGAAGATTCGTTTGAAGACGTGGGTGTAATGGGTATCAGCACCCTGAGCCCCGCCGTCCAGCTCAACTGTCATCATGCCTCCCCCCGATCAAAATGGGCCTGATGGCTCATCACTTGTTCGTTCCCCAAGCCGACAAGACCCCCTCTGACTTTGTGACTGACATGGCTGGCAGAAACCCGTCTCCTCCCTGAGAGCCAAGTTCGAGAACATGAACAAGGGCGAACCTGCGCCTGCACCTGCCCCCGCGCCTGTCCTTCCGTCGGGCCCTTCTCCGCCTCGAACAATCTCACCGGGCCCGAAGCCTGAATTCCTTCGAGATGCAGCCAAGTCTACCGAAAGCCTTCCGATACCCCCGAGACCGAGAGAACGTGGCAGCATCTCGACACCGTCTCTTCCTCCTCCGCTGCACGAGCCAGTCCCTCGATCGCCGGGCCGCTCCCTGGGCATACCTCCCACTCTGAAGCCGGAGCCCGTGAAAGCTCCCTCCGTCATGGTAGAGCCTCCTCAATCTCCTCCGAAGAATACTGTCTCCAGATTTGCGCATGCCGAGACCCCGGCTTTCTTGAACGCTGAGTCCGGCGCATCAACTCCGACAACTCCCACTACCGCGCGGCAGTTCAAGATCCCGAGTCGGCCCCATACCCCCTCTCTCGAACCGAACCGGCGCAGCCCAAGGCTGTCGGCCTCCCAACCGCCCTCTCCCCCGCCCCCGAGAAGGTCTGGCGAGATTCGCAGAGACAACAGACCCGCCGTCCCGCCGCCTATCAACCGTGCTGAAAAGCCGTCAATGCAGTCTCAGCCGAGGCCATCGTTTTTCGCTGATCATGTTGTAACCGCCAATAGACATATGCTGAAGCCGGAGACCTCTCCGTTCAGCAGCCCGCCTAGCAGCCCCGAACCGGCACCCCCGGTGCTTCCTTCGAGGCCAAAGGCGCCTGCCACACATTCGGATCCGCCGCCTCAACAGCAACGGGGAAGGACACTGGATGTTGGATTTGCACCTCCGCCTGTACACCACTCGATCATGACGAAGAGAAACCAGCGGGACCAGGAAACGAATGGATTTGTCAAGGGCCAAATCACGCCTCAAATTACTGGCGAGACCCGTCCTTCCGTACCAGCGCTGCCCGCGAGACCGCATACGACCGCCGAGCCACCGCCACGGCCCCTTTCTATGACCATGAAGCCGCCCCCGCGACCCCCAAGGCCTGGTATCAACACACATCCAGTCTCCGAGGCTCAACCACCGCCCAAACGTATTGTTTCGACCCCCACAACCCATCTTCCGCCACCTACCCGGTTGCCTGGACGTGCCAATACGGTGACTGACAGAACATCAGAGAGGACCACGCCTCGCCCGCCGCCACCACAACCTCCCATCTCGCACCCTCCTCAACCCGTGCAACACCCATCGCCGCCGCCGCCGCCGGCTGAGACGACGACTGCTCTCATCCCATCGAGCAATCATTCGAAGGTTGATGTCAACGGCTCGAGCCAATCCTTCCCGGATCCTTCCAACGTCAACCGGAGACCCCCCTATATCAAGCAAGGTATGCACGAAATCCAGACCAAGTACGATCCCAGAACATTCGACGTTTGCGGCGACCTGGTTTGCACCACTGGTCACTTGACCCGAGTTTGGAGTTTGCGGGATGGTGAACTCCTTATGAGCTTTGCCCACGGTGAGGGCATCAAGGCCACAGCAGTGGCGTTCAAACCTGGTAATAATGTCGATGAGGAAGGCGAACGCCTATGGATTGGTAACAACTTTGGCGAGCTAATGGAGGCCGACATTGCAACGCAAAGTGTGATTGCAAATAAGCCGAGCGCCCATGGTCGTCATGAAGTCATCAAAATTTACCGCCACTTCAACGAATTGTGGACACTTGATGAGACGGGCGGGCTTCTCGTTTGGGGTCCGGATGAGACCAGCACGCCAAACTTGACGAATAACTCACACCAAGCATTCCGACTACCGAAAGGCCACACCTTCTCGATGATAATTGGAGACGAGCTGTGGCATGCGAATGGAAAGGAAATTCGGGTGTTTGCTCCTAGTACAGACGGGCAGACCCAGTTTCAAGTTCTTGTGAGGCCTATGATGCAGGATACTGCTGGAGAAGTTACCTCCGGATGCCAAGCCCGGTCGCAACCTGGCAAGGCCTTCTTTGGCCATGCAGATGGCAAGGTTTCGATTTACAACACGCAAGACTTCGCTTGTCTCGGGATTATCAACTTGAGCTCTTGGAAGATCAACTCCATCGCAGGCGTCGGTGATTATTTGTGGGCAGGATTTAACACAGGTAAAGTCTGTGTTTACGACATGGCGACAACACCGTGGTCTGTCAAGAAAGACTGGCAGGCACACGACAAGAACCCAGTAGTGAAGCTCGTTTCGGACGCTTCCAGCGCTTACCGAATGGATCGTCATCAGGTAATCTCTCTCGGTGCAGACAACGTGCTTCGCACCTGGGACGGCCTCCTGCAGGATGACTGGCACGAGACGGAAATGAAGGGCATGGACACCCAGTACTGCGAGTTCCAAGATCTCAAGGTGCTATGTATGACCTGGAACGCCGGTGCATCTACGCCTCACAGCCTTCGATACGCTGAAGAGGACGCGGAATTCATCAAGAGTCTGTTACAAGCAAACAGCTCACCCGATATCCTGGTCTTCGGGTTCCAGGAGTTAGTCGACTTGGAGGACAAAACCGCCACAGCCAGTAAGTTAAAACCTTGCCATTCGACGAAACTTTGCTGACATTTCCCAGAACGTTTCTTGAAGGTCAAGAAGAAAGAGGGATCAGACCAGGAGCGAATGAGCCACCAATACCGCGACTGGAGAGACTTCTTGCTGAAGAGCCTCGACGATTACATGCCGCATGATTGTCTATACCACTTACTGCACACTGCCACTCTTGTTGGTCTGTTTACCTGCATTTTTGTCAAGTCGACGCTTAGAGATCGCGTACGGAACTTGAGCGCATCGGAGGTCAAGCGTGGCATGGGCGGCCTCCACGGCAACAAAGGTGCCATCGTTGTCCGTTTTATGGTTGACGACTCCTCACTTTGCTTCATTAATTGCCATTTGGCAGCGGGTCAATCACAGGCCAACAGTCGTCACAACGATGTGGCGGCCATTCTCGAAGCGCAAATTCTCCCCCCTGAGCGAGACCCCAATATGCGTCTGGACAGCTTCGTTGGTGGTGGAGACGGCACCATGATCTTGGATCATGAGCTCTGCCTCCTTAACGGCGACCTCAACTACCGCATCGACACGATGTCACGCGATACCGTGGTTATTGCTGTTAAACAAAATAACTTGGCCAAGCTACTCGAGCGAGATCAGCTCCTTGTAGCAAAGAGACGGAACCCAGCCTTCAAGCTCCGCGCATTTGACGAGATGCCAATCACCTTTGCACCTACGTACAAGTATGATGTCGGCACAGACAACTACGATACTAGTGAGAAGAAGCGCTCGCCAGCCTGGTGCGATCGACTACTGTACCGCGGAGGAGGCAGGATAAAGCAAATCGACTACAAGCGCCACGAGGTCCGTGTATCCGATCATAGACCCGTCACCGGACGATTCAAGTTCACGGTTAAGAAGGTCCAGCCGAAGGCGCGGGCCATGGCGTGGGTAGATTGCGTGTCGAGGTTTGAAGACCTGCGACTGCGCGAACTCAATGATGACAAGTGAGTACTTGCTTTTCCGCCGATAAACACTTTGCTAATAGACGTAGGATATCCTATCTGACGAATGTTATTGGTTACGACGCCGCCACTGCTCAGAGCATTCTCAACCCGCAGAGCGAGGCATGAATACACCCTTGCAAATTTCACTACGGACCACAGCTTTCAACCGCAGGCTACATGATTGATATGCGGTAGGCATGGTTGATGGACAACCCTCTGGATGCGAGTTACGAATGGAGGGGTTTTACGACCGGGGGCAAGGAAAAGGTTACGAAGACGGATAGCATGACACACGTTTTGAACGTCCAACAACGAATTGGCATTTGAATGGCGCAGTTTAGACAGAAAGATATTGGGATTCGTTTACCCACGACGCAAGCGGGAGGAAGACATACACCTATCCAGCCCCCAAAAATATGTCTAGCCTTCTACGGAGGCATCTGGGTTTTATGCTTTTTTTGACGAACAACGTGTGCTGGTCACCGAGTAGAGGGACCAACGACGGCCTGGAAGGATAATAGGAGAAAAGAGAAAGAGAGAGAGAGAGAGAGACCCGTGAATGCAACTACATCTTGTAGAGAGCCAAATCGCATTGAGAACGGTGAAGAGGTGCAGATCTAGGCAACTGGTATGTGCTAGGGAATGCAAGGCCATGCAGGATGCGTCTCTTACCGCCCCTGCAGCACCGCCCGATGCGCGCGCGAGTCACGGCAAGCCAATACGACTGTGCCTTGCATTTTGCGCTTGACTGACGTAGATGCTGCATGGTTGGCGGCGAAAATGTTGCCGTTACCCAGTTCGCCTAGCCGTTCGTTGATTTGCGATTTACAGAGCTCCCAAGATCGATCAACTTGCCTCGTATGGGTGTTGGTGTTAGTTCATGCATGCACAATGAAAGTCACTCAAGTATCCGTTGACACGTATATGGCCCCAATCAAAATATGTATTACCCCCTTTCTCAGGGGCTTTCAAGTCTATAAACCATATCTCTCTCAAGGTGTGAAGGTCTGGAAACCTCCCCCCTAGATCGTTGGGAAGTGAATGACTACAATTCTAGCTTTGCGTGCTGTTGGGCCATGTTTTTGGTTGTTAGGTCTGTGACAAAAAAATCTGAAAAATCTCAACTCATGCCGTCTATGTTCTCCCCCCCTTTGCTTTTCGCCGTCCAAAACTTTTTATTCATTTGTGTCGCCGCCGTGGGCAGTAGCTTTCAAGAAAAGGAAAGAATTTTGGTGTCCCCGCGCTTCTTGCTCAGATCTCGAGGAGGGCCTTGGCACCGGGCTCGCTGCAAACGTAGATGACGTCGTGGTTGTCGGTGAAACCGTTGAAGCGGGTGGCGGAGCACTTTGTGTAGGCGCCCATGTCCTCAAAGTACAGCCAGTCGCCGACGTCGAGCTCGTGCTCAAAGGAGATGGTCTCGGTGATGCGGTCGATGCCGTCGCAGGTGGGGCCCCAGACGGAGTAGCGGACGCCCTCGCCGTCGGGGCAGGCGTTGGCGGAGGGGCAGTCGTAGACGGTGGCGGGGCCGGCGCGCAGGACCTTGGCGACGGGGTGCTGGTGGTCGAACATGATGCTGGAAAAGTTGCCGTAGAGGCCGTCGTTGACGTAGAGCATGTAGCGCTTCTCGTTCAGGGAGGGCTCGTCGACGGTGCGGCGGGCGATGATGTTGCAGGCGATGGTGAAGGCGGCAGAGACGTAGTAGCGGCCCGGCTCGGCGATGATGTTGACGTTGCTGGAGGCCGGGAAGTACTCGTCGAGGGCGCCGCGGAGGACGGCGGCCATGTCCTCGAAGGTGTCGCCGCAGAAGCCGCCGCCAATGTCGAGCGTCTTCATGTCGAAGCCGTAGGCGCGGCCCTGCTCAAAGACCTCGTAGGCGTCGTAGACGGCCTTGTAGAAGGCCATGGGGTCGGAGGCGCCGGAGCCGACGTGGAAGCTCACGCCGACGACGTTGAGGCCGAGGTCCTTGGCAGTGGCGAGGAGCTCGTTGGTGTCCTCCTTGGCGGCGCCGAACTTCATGCTCAGGCGGCACAGGCTGGACTCGTCGTCGGTCATGATGCGCAGGTAGAGCTCCGCCTCGGGGAAGAGCTTGGCGACCTTGCGCAGCTCGTCGGCGTTGTCAAAGGTCATCTGCTTGACGCCCATGGCCTTGACGTAGCGGACGTACGAGTTGGTCTTGCAGGGCTGGGCGTAGATGATGCGCTCGGGGGCAACGGTGCCCATGTTGAGGACCTGGTCAATCTCGGTCTTGGAGGCGCAGTCGAAGCCGGTGCCGAGGGCGGCAAGAAGCTGGAGGACCTTGGGGTCCGGGTTGCACTTGACAGCGTAGAAAGGCTTGACGCGGGGCAGGTTGAGCTTCCAGCGCATGTGCTGGCGGTAGACCTCGCCTAGATCACCGACGAAGAAGGTGTCTTCGTCGCCGGGCTCACAAATCTCATGGTCGATGCTCTCGACGCGCTGGCGGAGAGCATCGCCAATCAGCTGCTTGGGGTTGATCACGCCATTCTGTTTGTTGTGATGGGCGTGTTCGACATAATGCGACGTCTTCAAGACGGGTTGGTGGTAGGTACTAGCAAAATTGATAGTAGCTGGGGCAAAATGCTCGATCGCGGCTGTTGCCATAACCATATCCCAAGCGGTTGATGGGGGTGTTTTGTTGGTGTTGGGTGGATGAGATTTGTGGAAAGTCGGTGGGTTGTTGTCTCGATACTATCGGACTCCTCTCTTTCGACAGTTGTTTGTGCTGTCGAAGGTGGTTTGTTTGTAAGAAGAAGTTGAACCTAGAATCGGCAAGAGAGTTCTAGGGTGGTCGAAAGCGGTAGCAGACAGAACCCTCAGTGATCTGACGAGGTCTCCTCGACTCCCCCTCGGCGAGAGGAAGAGGCGCTAAACCCGTCCTATGCGGCAGCTGGTTGGGGGAGAGAAAAGGCGTCTGGTGAAGCAAAGCGTCGAAGAGAAAGAACTCGAGCTTCTGCTTAGGCGACTTCAGCAGCGGGTGGCGGGATGGCGTTGACGATGTGGCGGGTCTTTCGGAGGCTGAAATCTTGGTCACTGACGAAGCTCACGGCCAGGGAAGCCGTGCTGGGCTGTTGTGCCTTTGAGTTGACCAAAGGCTAAGTCGGCGATGGGAAGGGGTGATCTTTATACAAGATCTGGAGAGGTGGTATGGTTAGCGAGGAGCTTCTTCACTATGAGGGCTTTCTTGATGGCGTTGTCGACGATGAGACGGAAATGAGAAAGGGAAATGGTGAATGGCATGAATTAGGAGAGTGATTTTCCGTCGCAAGCTTTGCTGGGTGGTGGTGGTGAGGGGCGAGGAGCAGCAATGGCTCTGCTTGTGTTGTTGTGTGTGTGAAGACACGATGACGATGCCATGTGACACGCGAGAGACGTGCAAGGTCAAGGCAGGTTGCGCGATTGCGGGCAACAGCTTCTTCCGTTTCGAAGAAAAAAGACGGAACTCACCAAGTTGTTGCAACTGGACGGAGAGGCGATGCTCGGGTCCAGGTAGCTGGTTAACAGTTGCGGTGTTTTGCGAAGAGCGGGAGCTGGCGAGCAATTTGGTTGACGATGAACCTTTGGTTTGGTGTTGGAGGACCAAGTTTGTGGCGGGGGGGTCCGTAAAGGCTTTTTATTGCGACGGGCTCTGAGGGTAGGTTTCGTCTTCTTTCTCCAGAAGTCCTTTTGGGTACCTTATTAGTGGAGCGGCGACGCCTGGGCTGGCCACACCACACACACACACACACAAACACAGCTGCCCACAATTTCTTGTTCAAAAATTTCCCCCTTGTCAAGGAGCATTGACTTCCAGCAACAGCTGCGGCTACAGCCACATCACTCACTCATCACCGTTCCTGACCCGTCCGGTGTCTGCTCTGTTCTCTCTCTCTATACTCCGTACAGACCGCAAGCTTTCCTCAGGAGCCAAGGTTCAGCCCGGCTCCATACAATGATGCTCGCCTGCTGAGTCTTCGGTCAAGTATCCCGGTGTACCCAGTTTCAATATCCCGTTGAACCCGCTGCCGACCACAAAAAAAGCCAACCTCCAAGTTGAGGCCTTCCACATCCACCAGTGGTGGAGAGAGACGCTCCCGTGGGAGAGACATGTACATGTGGTACATCGGGCCGCGTACCTTGTTCTGCAGGTTCCGGTGTCTGAGATGCATGGGTGATCGGATGTACTCCGTACATGACCTCACGCTGAAGAATGGGCGCAACAATTACAGCAAGTAAAGTACCTGAAGCTTAAAAGATGGTACCGGCCTCCTGTGCTCTGCCCTGGGCTCGGGTGGGCCGAAGGGAAGATACATTTCCATTTGGGCATGATTGTTGTTGCTCTTGTCGTTACGACGACGTTGTATGTAAGTATATTTTGATGCAGAACGAACACCTACCGGCTTTGTCTTGGTTGACACGCATTCCTCCACCATTACGAACCACCCGCATACTCTGCGTCGTTACCGTTCCAAGTCGTCACCACTATTTGCAAATGACATGGACCGCTTGAAACTCCATCAAGTACATCACCGTTGCCCACATTGTCCACAACGGGTGAGGCTAGCACAAAAGACGCCTGCTAGTTGCAGAAGTTGACAGTAGCGGATGCTGGAGCAGAGCACATGGAAGTTGGAACAAGAGGGGTGCCGAATGATTCTGTCTCTAGGCAGGCAAGACAAGACAGGCCATGTGGTGGTGGTACCTGGCCGGCTTCTAGAAGTAGTTTCGGGGTGCAAAATTGCGGTCTGAGAATTGCCGATGTGTCAGCAAGATCGGTGATGCTCAGTGCTCCCGGGGACTTGAGGTGTGACTGGAGGCTGCCAATGATGCGCTGCGGTGTTGGCCCTGCATGCGAGAAAGACATGCACCGAAGATCAGAGACGGTCAAACAGGCACGGCGCGCCAGACTTGGACTTGGCAAGATGGGACAGGGCATTTTCTGGAGAAGCAACGAGCTAGTAAACCCTAACGGTCCGCGTTGAGACCGACTCAGCCGTCGCCGTTCGCTTCATCGTCGACGACACAAGTTTCGGTCAGCACGACTCTGTCTCTCTCGCCCGTTGCCTTGCGAGGAAACGTCTCATCCCGTACCTTGCTCTGCCCCCCCGGGATTCGAGGCACGTAGCGTGAAGTAACGAGGGGTCTCCAGTCTCCAGACTTTCAAACTCCAGACCGCCGCCCGCCCGCCAGCCAGCCAGCCAGCAAGCAGCAGCAGCAGTGCCTCTTCGCTTGTCCTGGCTCATCACACGGGATCCCGATAAATTCCCTCACGCATGTCCACTCGGACGGCTACCATAATTAGCCTGGTTCCATGCAACTCTCACGCACCCAGCTCAAACGGGACGGGGTGAGCTTTGCGTGCTCCGCGCGCTGCTCTGGCCTAGCTCTTGTCACATTTCGCTGACATGGGCGCGGAAATTCGTCTGGCCAAACGGCCGCTCAATGCAATGAAAGAGTGCACAGCACCACCAGACCAGACCAACCGGCACGCATCGCCCAGAAGCATGTGCATCTCACTTTTCTTACCCTTTGCCCCCTTCTACTGGCGCGTACTCGCGGCATTGCTCTTCCCTCCCACCCTCGGCTGTGTCCTCCAAGACGGCAGGTGAGTAATATGTAAAGGGTACCTGCTGGGCTGCCTCCTCAAAACACCAGCCCACTCGGTTCTCGGCCTGGTGGTGGTGTTGGCGATGGCACAAGCCCTCCTTGGCTGGGCCCTCTTCATGAGCCGCAGTGCCACCTTGACTTACAGTGTGTACGAAGTCTCCCATGTCCACCACTTCGTGCCTCAGTGCCTTGAATTGTGGCGCCGCCCCTGGGAGTGACGTATGCGGGGCACTCGCGCCGCCATTTTTCGTCCAATGTTTGCGCCTTTTTGTTCTGTCACTCATCCGGCGTGTTTCCGTTCAATACTTATGCACTAATTGGCTTCATCTGATTGGTTGCTACATCTCATCCACCGATATCGCCAACTTCACTCTTTGGCATGTACTCTGCGCTTTAGTCCGACGACCCAATGCTGAGGATGTCGGTTCTGATAGAACGAGCTGGGCCGGTTATTGCGGGCCGAACCTCGCGATCCCCAGGCTCATCTTTCTTGATCTTGCGTCGTCTAGTGGTCTCCAAGCCATTGAGGTAGCAGGAAGACGTATCGTATCTGAACGCGTACTTTGCAGGAAGCACATTGGCTCACGGTGACCCTCGGTTAGTTCGTTCATTCAAGAGTTGGGTATAATTACACAGGTTATGTGCAGCATATATAGTTACAGATACGACTGGTGGCGATGTGCCTTCCGCGGTCGTCATTGTACACAGGCAGCTCTCTTTCGAGTCAATGCCAAGTCTAAGTCATGGTATCGTGCGGTATCATGGGTGCCGTGACCTCTGTCCCACGACGACGACATCGAAGACGCTGAAAAGGAGCGACAAAAGTGGTGTCGACAACCCTTCTTATTTCGCGCCGTTAATGTCCATCTCGTTGATAGACCAAGTGCCGTCTACCCAAGGGCGCTTCTCACCTAAGAAGGCTACCCGTTCCTCCTCCTTCTTCAGAGCCTCAACGATGTACTGCTGTGCAACGTCGCGCACTTGGTCTTTGGAGACGTCAAGAAGCTGCTCGCGACGCTTCTGCTTCATCTCTTCTGTGATGCCAGACAAGAAGCGACCCATGCCCTCAGAGTTGACCGATTGCGGAGCGTCCACACCTTGGAACACCGAAATTTTGGCCTCTTCGAGATCGCGATCCGTCCACTCCTTGTCCCTCGCCCACTGGCCAGCATTGCGCATGATCGACAAGGTGTTCTGGGGGTTAGGATCGCGGTAGGAGTAGAAGCCGAAAAGGCCGTCCAGACCGCGGGAGTAAGCTCCGCCCCCGTATGCACCGCCCTTCTCGCGAATTTCGTGATGGAGGTGCTTGTGTGTGAGTAGCTGCGCCAGGATCTGTAACGGTGCACCGTCCGGCGACGTGTAGGAAACGGTGGGAACCGCCAGAGAACCATAGTACACCTGGTACGGCAACGGGAAGAATGACTTGATGTTCCTCTGCAGCGAAGCAGGCTTGGAAGGTGACAGCGAAGGCTGGTCTTTGGAGAGTGTTGACATGAAGCTAGTAAGGGCACTCAAGTTGGCGCCCGTGCTCTCGGACCCGCAAGTCAATGCCGTGCGGAAGTTTCCTCCAGAGAGCGCGATTTTCTGGATCTGTTTGAGCTTGTCAATGACATCCACCAGACCGTCTGATTCAGGCCGGTTGGCAAGCGATGTCACAAGCTTAACCTGAGAGAGACCGCCGATCTGCTGTCTGAGCCACGCGCTACGGGTGAGCCCGGCCTCCGCAAAGCCGCGGGCGTACTGGTGTCCAGATGAGGCAATATCGTTAACAACGCCGTCGGCGGATGCTTGAAGCAATTGCCTGATGCGTTGGGCGGCCTCTGGGCTATCGAAATCTGTGTCCTGCACAAGCTTGCGCAATATGTCGAACATGACAGGCACATTTCTGTCCAGGGCCATGCCAGTAAAGATCAGACCTTCGCTAGCTTGATGGAAGTCGGTTGGTGAAGGTGTAGAGTGGTAGCCTACAGACACACCTCCGGTCTTCAACTTGATCAAATCCTCGAGTTGCTCCATAGACATATCCCTCGTGCCGAGTCGCATGATGCTATCGGAGAACAGCGGGATCAGCTCTCTTAGTTCATCAGGAAGGTTTTCCAGCGTGTTGATGGCTCGGAAGTACGTCAAGCCATTTGTGGGAGCCTCCCGCCACTGAATCTTGACACCGTTGGCCGTCTCATCGCGCACAACCACGGGCCCCTTGCTGCGAGGAATGTCCTTGACATGGACTGTGGGAAGGCAGCTAAGGTCCTCCGTGTTTGACTTGCCTTGCTCGACCAGAAGGTTGAGCTCGCGCTCCTCGAACTTCTTGCGAGCTGCAGCATCGCCGCCGGCTTCTTCGGACGCCTGCTGGATCTTGGAAGTCAACCTCTCCTTCTCTTCGCGTGCTAGGTCCTCGCTGAAGGTGGTTGACGGCGCCATGGTGAAAGACAGAGTGTTGTCATTCAGCAAGTACTTGTCAATCAAGCTCTCCAAGTAGCCACCCTTCGCAAGCTTGGTCTCAAAGGCGGAGATGGTATCGTTCCACGCAAGAGAGTCGAAGGGATCGACACCGGTGAACCACTTGGGCTTGAGCCTATGAAGCATGGACATGCCGAAGTTGGCGGTCTTGTGCTTCAAAGCCAGCTCCAGTTGATGGAGAGATCCGTCAATCTTGGTCCTATCGAACCCCTTTTCACGGGTCTCGCGAAGGATACGCTGCAACTCCGCCTTGAGCTTAGGTACATCAGCCTCCTGAACACCCGTCAGACCGACTGAGAATATTCCCAACTTCGCCGAGCTATCGTAGCCGGCATTGGGACTGAAATCAGTTCCCAAACCAGCCTCGATCAGGCCGCGGTACAGGGGCGATCCGTATCCGTCCATGAGAAGAGTGGAGAGCAACGCCAGAGAAAAAGACTCGACAACATCGGTGGTGTCTCCCATAATCCATGAGACAGACGTCTTGAACTGTCTGTCGGGGTCCACCAGAGGATCGAGGGGGCCGTGAACAGTGACCTCCCTAGGGCCAGAGGTCAGGCTGATAGGCTGGTGAATTGTGGCATCCTCCTGTATCCTCTCGAAGGCGCTGAGCTGTGCATTGACCTCCTGAAGATGATCAGCCAAAGGCATGTCTCCGTAGGTGAACAGCTTTGCGTTGCTGGGGTGGTAGTGTTCAGCATGGAACTTGCGCAGCTGCTCGTAGGTCAAGTCGGTAATTTTTTGGGGATCGCCGCCGGAGTTGTTGATGTCAGGGAAAATATGGTCCTGGAACCGAATGTAGAACAAGTAGCCAGCGTCGGACATCTGGCCCTTCATCTCGTTGTAGACGACGCCCTTGAAGACAAGGTCACTTTCCTCGCCATTCGCCGCTTGAGGGTTCTCGGGCCCAATACGCCAGCCCTCCTGAGTGTAGTCGGACTCCTTCAACAGAGGATGCAAAGTTGCATCCATGTATACCGACATCAGGTTCTTGAAGTCCTGCGCGTTCGTCGTCGCAAAGGGGTAGAATGTGTGATCGGATGCTGTGAAGGCGTTCATGAAGTTGGACAGGGTGCGGGGCAGCATCTTGAAGAAGGGGTCACGAATGGGATACCTAATCATGTTAGCGAAAGAGCTTCCCATGGCACGGAGAGCTTACCTCTGGCTGCCGCACAAGGTGGTGTGCTCCAAGATATGGGGCACACCAGTGTCGTCAGGAGGGTTGGTCTTGAAGCCGATGGAAAAGACATTGTTGCTGTCGTCGCGGGCAATGTGCAGGTAATCAGCGCCGGTCTTGTCGTGCTGGAGGTGTAGTGCCGTCAACTCCAGTTCGGGCACATGCTTGGTGCGCACGAGGGTGAAGCCGTGAAGCTTGTCACCAGGCTTGGGATACTGGGAAAGCTCAGTGACGGCCTTCTTGGCCGTGTTGACGGCGTTGCGCAACATCTCTGTAGTTGTCGTCCAGGCCGGATACTCGAAGGAAACCGTCCTATCCGGAAGAGAGTCACAGAGCTGACAAGCCGATACAAAAACGAACGTCTGCGCGCGTGGACCGGGCCTAGTAATACTCGTTCTATTGTGGACCGGGAGGCGATTCGCAGGTGCTCCGCGTCTGCCACTGCTATGGAATTTTTTTGGCCAATAGGTACCCAGGCACTAAGCGTCATCGTTGTGGGGTCGATATGCATCAAACCACTTTCAACGCAATTATCCGGTCTTCTCCATCGGCGTCTCATTCTCCTCCCTTCCACGGTGTATTGGTACGGCAATCGCGAAACCCGGGCCATTGGTATTGACGACATTTCAACCAGATATCGTCACTGGAGATCAACAGTATTCTCGTGAGCATTCTACCTACCTGCAGAAACTTTAGGCAACAGACCACAGCCTGCTTATATCTATGTAAGGCAAAACGACGAGCTGCGGGGAAGACTTGACTCTATAAGAGGGAAACGGCCCACGCACAAACTACACGCACTTCTCTGTTGGGGTATGCAGTCGAGGGGCCCTGCAGCACTACTCCTCCACCCGTTTTTCTCGAGTACAGTGGCATTTCTAATGCGCACGCCTGAACACCAGGACCCAGCCGCAGGCCACGCCACTACCTAGGTCCGTATCGTTCTAGCCAGTCATTCCGTCCAACGCCCAAAATTCTGCGAAGGGGCTCAATGAAGGCATCGACACCCACTGGCAGCACGTAACATAACGTACCGCCGTTTCATTCCTGTAGCCAGTCCGCCGAGGGGGAAGAAGAACTTGGGCCAACTTTGCACCCGCTTATTTTTGCGACGCCGACTCCGACCCGCACCCGCAACCGCTCGATCGATCGAACACGAATGCGAAGACCAGGTCTTCGCCACGACCAGCACGCCCAGAACGACGACACAACTGCCCCTCTCCTGCTTACCGAGGCATGCCCAGCCAGGCAGACGCCGCCATGTCCAACGGTCAAGACGCCCATGGCCACGCGCCCGCTGCGGGCTTGAAGAAGGGGAAGCAAAAAAAGGCTGTTGATTCCAACGAGTCTGCAAAACTGCTCGCACAGCGTATCTCGCAGTTGGAGCAGGAATCTGCTGGGGAGAAGGACCAAGAAGCTGAGATTGGTGCGTAACACCTCCCACTCGTTGTTTTCCCATGCCGGACGGACCGGGCCATGTATGTCGCGTGAGAGTCAGCCTCACAGCACCCCTCTCGAGCCCCAATCTGCGAGGAAGTGCGGGCTGGTGTCAAGCATGCGCCGGCTGCTATTCTTCGAGATCGATACGGTCCTTCCCCATCTTCTTGTAGAGTTGCATGCTCGTTTCCGGGTGTACATCAATCAGCTGGCATTGTATCGATAGCTGACTTTCGGCATGCAGAACGAGAGGTGAAGCGCGCAAATCGTGACCTGGCTCAACAAGTGGCGAAGATGGGAGATATGCAAAAGATTGACCATCTTACCCGGAGGTCTAGCGAACTGTTAGCGGAAATGCGGCGCGTAGAACGAGAGAATCAGAAGAACAAGAAGCGGGGTGACGCTCTGCAAAAGGAAAAGGATGCGAATCGAACCGAACTCAGCAAGACCGTTGGCCTGAAGGAAAAGCTCGAGAAACTCTGTCGTGAGCTGCAACGAGACAACAACAAGTACAAGGTCTGCAGCACCTCTCGTCAACGAGGCTGAGGAGGCTCACGCTGACCTTGTCCTAGAACGAGAATAAAACCCTTCAAGACAATTTGAAGCACAACAGCACGGCATACGACGAGAAGCATGCGGCCCTGCTGGCTAAGTTGGAAAACATTCAAGAAGAGAAGGATCATCCTCGGAAGCAGGTAGTCGACATGAGCGTCGATACCCTGTGAGTTATCGAAGATTTAACCTGCGCTCGATTTTCCTGCTGACACTAGGGAGGTTTCGTAACCGCTTCAAATCGTTCATCGAGCAGTACGAGCTTCGAGAGCTGCACTTTCATTCCGCAATGCGCACGAAGGAGCTCGAGGTGCAATACAACATGGCTCGCTACGAGCGTGAGAAGAAACTTGCCGAAGCCGAGGCAACCAGGGCGCGGAATCTCCAGGCCCAGGTCCAAACTTTCACCAAGACGGAGACTGAGCTCCGAAACCAGCTCAATGTCTATGTTGACAAGTTTAAGCAGGTACGGGCATGTTTGGCTGGAATTCGTCGTACAAGCTTTCTTACTGACACATCAAGGTTGAGGACACGCTGAACAACAGCAATGACCTGTTTTTGACGTTTAGGAAGGAGATGGAGGATATGTCAAAGAAGACTAAACGCTTGGAAAGAGAGAACGAGACGATGAAGCGCAAGCACGAGGCCACCAACGCTAACATTATTCGTATGGCGGAGGAGCGCGAGCAATTGTCTAAGAAAGCGATAGAAGCGACAAGCAGGGCGGAGAAGCTTAGGAGCATCATTGAACAGATGCAGCAGCAGGGTCGCAAGGTTCCACCAGGAATGGCAGCTACGTTGGAAAGCTGCTACTCTGACAGCAACGGCCACATGGACGGCGACGGAAGCGACTACTCAGACGAGGAGGAGGGCGAAGAAGACCCTAGCGAGTTCGACGACGACACGGAGGAGGAACCTCAGCCCGCAGAGCCGGAACCGCCCAGGCCGTTTGGCCCAGAGCGGCCGCCAGTACCTCAAGCTACAACGAACGGTCATTAGGAATCCGGACGGAGGAAGTCAGAGGACGGCACAACGGGAGACACTCTTTCGGACAGCGACCTTGTTCTCAAGGACTCAGAGGTACATGCGGACGGGCAGGTAGACCGCAAGGAGCCAGCCCGTTTCTCTACACGTTTTTGGCGCGCCTGTCGATCAAAGATCAGCATGCTTGTCTCATCCTTCTTCAGGAGTTAGGCACAGAGGCTGGTGTGGACACTTTGCTGGAGTGCGCCGAAAGGCCACAGCAGGCGCGGCGGTGAAGAAGTGTATCGCTGAATGATTTCAGAGATTAGGAGTTTTGTTTGAACTGGTGTACTCTTGTCATATCGCACCTTGTTCTGTCTATGCTGAGCGGTTCTGAATACAAGCGAAATCTCCACAAAAAGCCGTTCAAGTCTCTATTGGATTGAGTTTTGGCCCATCAAACTCTGCTGGTGTTGAAGTGAGAACCCACAGAAGAAAGTTGGAGCAACATCAGGTTACTTCATGTGTGCTGTTTGACTAGATGTCCGCACGTACGCTGTGAGTCCTTGCGAAGAGAGGGAAAACTGGGGTCTGAAATGTGCATTGAAAAATGCCAATTCTCATCAATCTGCGATGGGTGACGTCGAGTTCCAGGGGTCCTCAAAAGACTAAGCCACAGCTGGCCAACACCCCAACGGAAGCTTCGCAATTTCCCCGGATCCACCCAGCAACCATCCATGCCTGAAGTGAACCTCAAGAGGTGCCCAAATGCCCGTTGATTTGATGCACCACTGTGAATCGGTGGCTGACCGGACCTCACGCCCTGAGGAGAGAGTGCCACTGTCAATGTTCCGCACCCAGCCACTGGAAACTGCAAGTAAACCAAAACAAAACAGTGAGGTGAGATAAGCAGGGTGCGCGCACGTGCCATTCCCTCCCGTCGATACCTAATCTGAAGTCGACTAGCACCTTGCTGCACCCGCAACGCAACGCACAGCACCCGCACCCGCACCCGCACCCTGCTTGCGCAGTCCGTCCCACGCCTTGTAGCGAAGCGACCTGGAGCCACCAAAGGGAGAAGGAAGCACTGCGGCCAGCGGAATGTTGGGCCCAACTTTTGACAGCTGAGGTTGACTGCGTTTTGTTTTCGGCGCACTTGAAACCAACATTACTCGCCTTATCCACGTTCCATGGATCCCTTCGATCATTGATTGCCTTCTCCTCCACCCGTTGGATTTTATTTCGGACAACTTCCTTTCTCTACGTCGGTTCCAAACCTCGAGGCCTCGACGCTACAGAAACAACCAAGCTCGGTCGAGGCCGCGGTCGCAAAACGCCTTCTCTTCTTATGCCCTCGACGTCATCTTCGCACGCCCTGCAGCCATCAACATCATGGCGACGCATTTCCTCGAAGACCCGCGACTGCGCCAGCGCTGGAACCAGATCTCCCACAATGCTGGAGAGGTGACGGAGAATGCCGCCGCCGGTATCTGGAGTTTCCAGCATCACTACATCAATCCCTGCCTTGCCGCCCTCGCCAGCTCATTAGAACAGTGCGCCACTCCCTGTCTAGGCGATCGAGAAGAGCGGGCCAGACGCCGGCGAGAGCGAGATCGCGCGGGAGGACGGGCAGAATACAGTTTCGACTTTTATGACGACTGGTACGCTGAGGATCAGGATGGCGGCTTCCTGGGTGGTTGGAGCAATGATGACTGGGATCGCCTGCTCGCAGGCACAGGGTCCCAACGAAAGCACGCTGGCGGCGAGGTGCAAGACCAACCCAAAAGAAAGCGAGGAATGAGCTACGGTACACGAGGCAGAAGCACCAAAGTGTCGGAATCCGATCCAACAATCATCCCAAGTACACAGCCCATTGGCTTCTTGGGCAAGCTGCCGTGGAAGTTGGGCAAGACGCTCCGATACAAGCCCAGCGCGGCCGATCTGCAAGATCATCCCCGACAGCATGACGAGATGGGTATGGGCGAGGCCGAGCCTCTTCTTGGAAACGACGACTCAGACGACGACATCTATCAAAGTCGCTTTGCCAAGACTAGAAATCGAAGCGGGACAACAGGGTCGGGGGACACGTCGGACTCGTATCGGTCAAGGGGCGACCTGTTCCCCAGTGATGGCGAGGGCGAAGAGGATGCTGTGCCGTTGGATGACGAGTTCATGGTGTTGGACAAGGTCCGAGACGACCGAAGCAGCAGCAGAACGAAGGCCAGCAAGGGCAAGCGCCGTGCAGACGGGCGCCCGATATCGCGGACGGTTTCGAGAGCGACAATCGACTCGAACCACTCATTTCTCGGCCCAGGACCACGAAGAGACTCAATCAGCATACCCGACACCCCAGATACGCCTCGTGCCCCGTCGATGGAGGATCTTCAGCGGGAGGAAGAGCGGATCCAGCGAGAAGAGGACGAAGAAGTTGAACGCAAGCGGCGTGCTGCATCGCAGCTTGCATCAGAACGCGGCCTGCATGATAGCGGGTCCGAAGTGGTTTCTTCCGAGGGCATCTCGGAGGTGAAAACCGTCGAAGTGGGATATGCGTCAGAGGCTCCGAATCAGGAGGCGTCGCCACCCGAACCGACGGTCGAAATAACGAACAGTAACGAAGCGCCGGTAATCCGGACTACGACGCAAGCAGGACAGTTTATACCAACCGAGGAATTTGTTCCCGCACGGTTACCGAGCTTCAGGTAGCTCACAGATGGAAACGCATGGGGTCATGTTCATGGACGTCGAGATACAGTTCGACCCCAAGCGCTGATTTCCGCTGGTGTTTTAATAGTCGGTCCAGCCGACGATAGTCATGTCATTTACGATACCAACGTCCTTGCGGGATATGAGCATTTCAATAGAGGAGCATGATCATGGGAGTACAGTTTACGATTATTAATCGCCTCGCATCGTTGTGTTTTTGGAAGAAGCAATCATGCGGACTGAAGCCACACTTAAGCCCCATACCCACACCGGATCCCAAGGTATCTGAGCCAGCAATCGGACTTCGGGGCTGCTTTCTAGAAGATGGCCAGCTCACATGCACCTGTGGCGTATGGTTTCATACCACTCGGAGCCGGGGCCTACTTGGGCGAGCTGCTGTCCCAAGAAGGCAATTGCCTCGGTGTGTTTCCCCGCAACAGAGCTCCAACCCCACACACTCACCTCCCGATATGATTTCCCCGGATTACCTAGGTAGCTTGCTCTCCAACCGCAAACCAAGTGATGTATTGAAGTTCCAAATTCCTCGATCTTGCCTTCTTTTCGATTCATTGTTTACATTCCTTAATTTTCCTACACTAGACCATACCGTACTCTAATTAATCAGTACTTCTACACTTTGCTTGATCCTCGCTACATCTCATTTGCAGCAGATCAGGCTCACCCAGCTATACAAAACAAGATGGCACCTTCAGGCCCAATCACCACGCCCATAACCACCCTTCTAGGGATCAAGCATCCCATCCTCCTCGCCGGCATGGCGCGCACGTCTGGCGGGCCCCTCGCCGCCGCCGTCTCCAATGCGGGCGGTCTCGGCGTCATCGGCGGCTTCCAGTACACCCCGGACCAGCTGCGCGAGATCGTCGCCGAAATGAAGGAGAATTTCAAGTCTCCAGACCTCCCCTTCGGCGTCGACCTCGCTCTGCCGCAGGTTGGCGGCAACGCCCGCAAGACCAATCACGACTACACGGGCGGCAAGCTCGACGAGCTCATCGACATCACCATCGAGTCGGGCGCTCGCCTGTTCGTCAGCGCCGTCGGCGTGCCGCCCAAGCATGTCATTGACAAGCTGCACAACGCAGGCATCTACGTCATGAATATGGTCGGCCACCCGAAGCACGCTGTGAAGGCATTGGATCTGGGCGTCGATATCATCTGCGCGCAGGGCGGGGAGGGTGGTGGACACACGGGCGATGTGGCGAACTCGGTGCTCATCCCTGCCGTCGTGGACGTTGCGAGGAGGTACAAGCCCAAGATGCTTAATGGCGCCCCGGCGATGGTTGTTGCGGCGGGTGGTATTTACAACGGCCGATCACTTGCGAGCTCATTGATGCAGGGTGCTGTTGGCGTGTGGGTTGGCACGCGTTTTGTGGCATCCGTTGAGGCTGGATGTAGTGAGGAGCACAAGGAAGAGGTCGTCAAGTGTGGGTTCGAGGGAACGGAACGCACTCTCGTACTCTCCGGAAGGCCATTGCGCATGAAGACGAACGAGTATATTCGCAAGTGGCATTCGCAGCCGGATCGAATCAGGCAGCTCTGCGATCAGGGTATCGTGCCTATCGAGTTCGACTTCAACGAGGGCAACGACGTTGATCCGCCACATTTGATGGGACAAGTGGCCGGCGCCATTGAGAAGATCCAGCCGGCGGGTGAGATCGTCGATGAGATGGTTAAGGAGGCGGTTGACATGTTGAAGCTTGGCGGCGCCTACTTGGGCAA
The DNA here is from genome assembly GCF_026319265.1 of Colletotrichum chrysophilum. Classification (NCBI taxonomy): domain Eukaryota; kingdom Fungi; phylum Ascomycota; class Sordariomycetes; order Glomerellales; family Glomerellaceae; genus Colletotrichum; species Colletotrichum chrysophilum. The sequence continues at coordinate 237,069 of NW_026517298.1, read as the reverse complement.
CGAGCGTAGCAGGCTATGAGATCAAGACTGTTGTGTATATTGTGTGATGATGAGTATTCTATGAAAAGAGACGAAGATTGCAACAAAAGAAAAGGGGTATTCTGGTCGCTCTCAGTAAACAGTACGCCTCCCTAGCTCGAACATGTTCCTCCGTTACTTCTCCTTTATACAAATTCTCCAACACGGACTTCAGTGCTTCCCCATCCTTGAGCCAGGTCTCTAAGCTCACCCTCTATCCTGTCAACCTCCTCATCAGAGAATCCCAGCCGGCCTTGCGTGTCTTTTGGTGTACCCAACAGGCGAATCTCAGGAAACGGTACCAGATCTGATCTCATTGCACCACCAAGGACAAGCGTGACGGAGTCCAGACCCGAGCGGTACCGGCACTTGAGCCATGAGGCGGGGTTCTGAAACGGCTCTTCGCAGACAACGACAACGTGTCTCGCTCCGCGGACGGGAAAGCCGCCGCCACCCTTTCCCTCGACCACAGCGATGCTGTCGCGCTGGAAGTCGATGTAGATCCTGCGGTCTCCCCAGGTGTTCAGTCTAACCAAGTTGTACCGCCTCAACGCCTCGTGTCTCGCCTCGCGGTTGACCGACAGAAGCGTCGGGTTGGGCGCGTGCGTCGCCGTGAGCGTCCGCGGCTCGATGGCGAGGTTCCAGATCTTGAGGCGGAGCTCGGGGGGCAGCCTTGAGAAAGGGGCGAAGGAGTGCTCCGGCCCGCGGACTTGCAGGCGAAGGGAGTCGAGGTGGTTTGCGATGGCGGCCGATTTGCGCCGGGCTCCTGTTGTGAGGACATCGATCACGGTGTGGGCGAAGTGTGCGACGAAGACGAGGGGGATGAGAGGGAGCGGCATCTCGGTCTTCTGGCAAGCCATTGCCTCGGCCTTGAGTTTGTGGGAGAATGTGGAAGACATCGTGGAGGTTTTTTTTTTCTCCTCGAGAAAGGATCTAACAATCAGAAGTATAGAAGTATGACGAGAGGCTCGTAGATAGCCTCAAAGCGGAACTGCTCCGAAGGTAGCTTGTAAGTGGGAGTAGATGCGGTTGGTGGGCAACGCCTTGTGATGATCTCCGTTTTCTCTGCTTGGTTCCACTAAAGAGAAGAAAAAGCAGGAGCCGTCGGCATCAGAAACTTCGCAGTCGGGGCAACGAAGACTTTTTAGTATTCTGCCGATGGTACGATGAGGTGATTCGGCGAGTACAAGCGTCGAGTTGTTCTCGATGTGGCTGGCGACCCGGGGAGACGGTCCTGCCGGCGCGAGCGGGACGAAGACCAAACGTCCAGGCCTTTGCAGATTCAGGTCTAGATGGGGCCTCCCTCTCAACTGTTGAAAGGGCAACGCGATCCGATTCGGAAAGAAATCGTCAGCATGCACGCCACGGCGGTTCTAGTACGGAGGTTTCTCTTTGTTCTCGGTGTTGAAAGACGTCGGCGCGAAGTCGGAGAAGGTGCAGATCGGAAGCAACTTTTTTTTTTATCCCCGACACTCTCTGGTTATGGTTGATTTGGAAGACACCTGGAGATCGGGGCGAGCTGAACCTTGGACTTTTTGTATGATGTCGGCGATGGCGGCGTTGCAGTGTCTCACTATGCCGTCTCGTCGATTTCCGTCCCGTGGAAGGGCCTATGATTCAAACCATCGTGGGAGGCTGGGGCGGTCTTCGATAGATATCAAGGCTTACTGAGTACTCTGGAAGATTGCGCATCTAGCGCCGGATGTGTTTCCCTTGTCCCAGTCGGTCCTTGGCATGAAAATTCATCAGGACTGCGACGACTTTCCGCTGTAAACGCGGCAGATCGGCCTTTTGAGGCTCGATTCCCACACCCTACCCCGACAGAGTGCTATGTATCGCTGCCATGGAATTGTAGCGGCTGTTCGTTTTCTCGATAGAATTACCAGTTAGACGTCAGGGTGTCTGAGACAGCGGGGAGTTGGCGTTACGGATGACTGATGTCAGGGGGCCAGAACTTGCATAATCAAGGAAACGGGAATGGATGGCTGGGAGTGGACGTTGGTTTCTAATAGGCCATCGAACGCCTAGATCCCTATGAACCGAGACAAGTCTAGCATCATGACCATGCCAACCTGGCAGCCATGCGAACGACGTCCTGATATATCGGGGCGAGTGAGACATCGGCTTTGCGTGATCTTGACGTCGAGACATTCTGAGGACCGAGGGGCACATGGGTTTCTCATGTCTTTCTTTCCAGCCCCCACGGATAGATCTCTTCACGTGAGTTGGAAGATGGCCTTCAGTTGGAATGGCGAGGTTTCTTGCGTTTTCTTGGTCTGATCAGGGACACTAGGGTCTAGATTTTCGACAAGCTTGACCGTCATCGAATCGAAATCACGAGCTACTGCGATGAACCGGTACAACATCTCGCTTACAATCCCTTCCGGACGAAATTGAAGCCCCGAAAGTATACTCAAGCGTCTCTGCGGAGAGTATTTTGGAATCTGACAGGCGTCTTGGCTCACATATGACCTCACTTCATGTCGTGCTTCCAGCTGGTTGGGTCGCTTACGCCGCGAAGAAATATGCGGGCTGCTTACTTAGGTACTTTTGGTCGCTGAACTACATTGTCTCAGTCTCCTGTATACTCCTAGTCTCTGGAGCTTCCTTGTTGAAGTTCTGTTTGTTGATATTACAAAGAGGCAGCTGTAGAACTGCATGTCTGTGCGATCTTGTCTTAATCTGTTGAAGGGTGGTTAAACTTGCTGCCTTCTCAGCAGCAAACTAGGAAACCGTTTGTACAGGAATGAACCTTGCTTAGCAAGATATCAAGTTAATGAGAAAGAGTGATTGTTGTTATTCTTTGGAAGTAGAGCATATTTTGTGACTACTGAAAAATACTCTGAGATTGAATCATGATTGCCCTTGTGCTCTTTCTGGCTGTGCTTTCCTACGCCGACCTCATTTCAGCGTTACTAGGATGAGAAATCAAAACAGAGAGACGGGCAGCCACATCTATCGATCACAAATTCTAACTTTCACCCGATCGACACGAGAGCGATGTCGATTTCTAAGGCACCCATCAATCTCAATCAATAATTGACAGCTGCCAGGGAAACACCTCAGCCTTCTTCAAACTCACTGTTTATTCTCGAGGGTACCGGATATATCCATTCGCTCGCCAACCTGGGAAGGCCCCATCCGAGAATATTTCCAATCCGCTCGGTTCCCTGAGAACACCAACAAGACAAATGCCCCTTCCACAAGGTGTGTAGCTTCCTACCTCCTGCACAACTCGCACGCACCGGTTGCTCTTGCCTCCCAAATATCGGCAGGTGCCTACCGCAGAGAGCAGCGCCTCTCAACTTCCTTCCCTCAGGTAAGTTCTGCCTTCCGAAACTTCTTCTCCTGCCTGCCTCGAATATCCGTCACTTTGGGCACCATCGCATCAAAACGCTCCTGTCCTCTTCCTCCCATAACTTCTCCCTTCCAACACAAATAATCCGCTTCACTGGTCATCTACTCACATAGCATTTTCAAGATCGGAATTTTACTCTTTACCACAGCCAGGTTTACTTCACTTTCAGAAACTTGCCACCAGGCAACTGTTGTTCTCCAACCGCGTTACCGCGGAGCCACCTGTCCTTCGACTTTGAGACCCATTCTCGGTCTTCACATCGTCTCAAGATTCATCATTACCAACGACGCACACTCACCGGCTTTCTCGTCAACCTCCTGAATGCCCAAGATGTCTGTCAGCAGTGCCTCGATCAGATCCGTATCCCAGGCAGCCACGATCGGTGGCACGAAGCAGAAGCTCAAGGTACCGCCTCACAAGGCGATCCTGTGCCGTACCTGCAATGAGCTCTTCGACGATGAGGCGTCTCTGATTAAGCATAAGCTGTGGGCTATGCAAATTCGAGGCACCCACGCCCACTGCACCGTCTGTGCCATGGAGTTCAGGACCATGGACGCCCAGAAACAGCACATGATCGAGGTAAGCCCAACTGCCCCTGGTCCTGCCCCTGGTCCTGCCCGAAAAGACCAACAGCACTTCTCCTATGGAAGGTGTCGCGGCCACCAAGAACTCCATGTTGTTGAAGTGCCGACTAATGTGAAACCATAGTCCCACCCTCATGAGCAGAACATCATTTGCCCCGGATGTGGCAGCCGCTTCACACGTCTAGCTGGATTCATGAAGCACTTGGAGCACGACGAGTGCCCTGAGATCCGCCGTTCGGACGTGGACAGAAACAGAGCCGAGAAGCTCACTTTCGCTCATGAGCTCGAGAAGCGGAGCGGTTCGCAGTTCGGCGACTATTTTCCGAGGCTTCATCCGAGTGTTCAACAGTCGGCTATGAGCAACATCTCCAAGCCGCAGATGGCACACCCGTCTTTCTTCAGACCCGAAGATTTCCCTGCGATTCAAGAGGCCGACGGAGTCTCTACCCAGGGAAGCTCTACCCAAGGAAACTCCGCTCAAGAGGGCTCTGTTGCTTCGACGAACCTTACGGTCCCAAGTACTCCAAAGACAGAGAGTCTGGGAAGTTCCCAAGGAGCCTCGAAGGTCCAAGATGTTCACAACCCTCAGCACCCCAACTTCGACGTCATGAAGTACCACAACCCGTACACTCGCAAGTTCAAGTGCCCCCATGGATCTTGCACGTAAGAAATTTGCTCTTGCTGCACACCGCGAGGTTCATGCTGACGAGAAACAGGAAGAACTTCGGTTCCGCAGCCACGTTGATCAGCCATCTCAAGGCCGGTTCGCACAACATTACGAAGCTCCAGTGCCCCGGTTGCCTGCGGTGGTTCAAAGACGCGTCTTCCTTGACTGCTCACTCCGAGTCGGAGACGAACCGCTGCCAAATTCGGTACTCGGAGAACTACCGGGTCTACCTTGACCAGCTCACTGGAGGCATGGCCGATGTCGTCGGCAAGAACGAGGACAATACCGTCCGGTACGAAGTCAGTACCGAGGCCATCATCAAATTTGGTCCTCAGCAGGCTAAGAAAGCTACGGAGGATCTCATGGCGAAGCAGGAAGCAGAGCGTCAAGAGCTTCGGGTGCGAAACCCAGTCTGGTGATTGGAGGGATGCCATATTACGGAGAACTGGGTGAGGACTTCACTAGAAAATTGCACCCTATGGCTTACGAGAGTTGCTTTGGAATGGAGATGCAGAGACTTCGTTTATTTTCTTAGCATAGCTATTGACATCGAGAACGGTCAATAAGATCACAGATTCTGAAAAAGAGAGCCCTGAAAGTTCTGCATTGAATTGGTGCAAGTGATTGAGGTGCATCTATTTTAAGCAATCAACATGGCCTAGAATACTGAAAGGGGGGCTCCAGAGCCGTGCAAAAAAGACTAGTGCACTGTACATGCCCCGCACTTTGCACTTTACGCGCTATCCTTACCAGCGACGCGCTCAACGCGTCGCCCAAGATTGTCCATCTTTCCTCCAGAAGCCCGCCAATTGACAAGCAACCACCAGGAACAGCAGTGCGTGATCACAACCAACGCCATGACCGAAGCCGAGCTCAAGCAGCTCTTTACCACGGGGGACAAGGGCCTCGAGCCCGATGTCCTGTCCGAACTGCAGTCCATCATGCGCTTGCACGAGCTTTCCGCCGAGGACCTTTTCTACAAATGGGAGTCGTACTGCATCAAGATGGACATAGACGCCATGAACCCCCAGATCAGCCCTATGCGCAACTTCAAGAAAGATCTCCAGGACGCATTGGAGAGGGCCAACAAGCAACAGACACACATCAAGACCGAGAAGCGCGCACACGGTACCCCAAGGGCGAGAGGCGGGGATGTGTTCGGCATGCTGGATGGCCTGGTGCCCAGCACTCCGTCGTCTGGGAGGTTGAACAAACCGAGCAGTTTGCGGAAGAAGGAGACACCAACCATGTCAAGGATCAAGGCAGAGATTACGTCTAGTTCTCCGGAGTACAAGGGGTCGTCGAAGATGGAGGACCAACTCAGTTCCATGCAGTCGTAAGTGGGAGCTTCAGGAGGGTCGCAATGAGTAAGAACTAACAAGTTCCTGCAGCCCGAGTTCCTTCAACGACAGACAGAATGCCGGCGATACGATTGAAGTGCTAAACGACCACCTCAACGCCCCCGAAGTCCCAATCTGCCCTTATTCCGAACCCCGCATCAAGTTGACGGCCGCATCAGACCAAAAGAAGCTTGCGTACAAGCCCCTTGCTATGAAGCTGTCTGAAGCGTCAGAGATTCTCGACGACAGGATAGACGAGTTCATGGGCATCGTCCAAGAGTACCACAAGCTTGATCTTTCGGAGTTTGGTAATGCGGCATCTCAGAGCACTACGGCTGTAATTGCTGTCGGTCGCATTGCGTCCGATGCGCCGGAGGGAAAGCTGAACGCGGCGTCTCTGGTACTGGAGCTGTCGAGGCGGATGGGTGGCGGTCAACGAGTCTCGTTGAATATGCGCAGTGTCAAGAAGGGCTTCAGCTTCTTCCCTGGTCAAATCGTGGCATTGAAGGGTATCAACACCTCCGGCAACGAATTTCTAGTCGAGGAAGTTCTTGAAGTGCCCCTCTTTCCCAATGCCGCCTCGACGCCTGCTACATTGGCTGCACACCGCGAAAAACTGCGAGGAGACGCAGACGCCATGGACACCGACTCGGACCCTGCACCGCTGAACGTTATCTACGCTTCCGGGCCCTACACCGCAGACGACAACCTCGATTTCGAGCCTCTGCATGCCCTCTGCGACCAGGCGGCCGATACGTATGCCGATGCTCTGGTTCTCACTGGACCGTTCATTGACAGTGAACATCCTCTGATTGCCATGGGCGACTTCGACCTTCCCGAGGAAGCCGTCATCGACCCGGACACCGCCACTATGTCCACTGTCTTCAAGTACCTTTTCTCTCCTGCACTCAACCGTCTCGTCTCGGCGAACCCTAGTATCACCATACTCCTCATCCCATCGGTGCGAGATGTCATCGACAAGCACGTCTCATGGCCTCAAGACTCTGTCTTGAAGAAGGACCTTGGCCTGCCAAAGACAGCAAGAATCGTCACCAACCCCATGACCTTGTCGATGAATGAAATGGTTATGGGCATTTCTTCCCAGGATATTCTCTGGCAGCTGAAGCACGAAGAGCTTGCAGCACGCCCATCAGACACCAACCCTCTCTCAAGACTTTCCCGGCATCTACTCGAGCAGAGGCACTTCTTCCCGCTGTTCCCACCCACAGACCGTCAAAAGCTGCCCAAGACAGGCACAGAGGAGGGCATGCCACCAGGCGCCATGCTGGATATCAGCTACCTTAAGCTCGGCGAGATGGTAAACGTTCGCCCTGATGTTTTGATTGTCCCCAGTTTCCTCCCGCCGTTCGCAAAGGTATGTCATACCCCTGCTCACTTCCCTGCCTTTTTGCTAACGTTTCCTAGGTCGTCGAGAGCGTGCTCGTAATCAACCCAGGCTACCTATCCAAGAGGCGAGGCGCAGGCACGTATGCGCGCTTGACGCTGTTCCCACCAAAGGTCGACGCTTCATCAGACACCATGGTGAGCCATGGTATCTTTGATCGCGCGCGTGTGGAGGTCAAGAAAATCTGAGCATGACGTGAATGATGCTTCTATATGGATGAAGGCGGCAATGGTTTGTTTGGAGTTCGGGTATATTCAGCATCGCTCTTTGGTGAGCCTGGTTAGGATACACTCTAATACAATTTGAGGGACGGCCTTAGCTCGAATCCACGCGCCGCCTTTTGTCACTGTCATATCTCTCGCGGGAAGGGCTTCGTTTCCTCCGATCCCTGTAGTCATCTCGTGAGTCTCGTCGCGGCGATCTCGATCTCGACCTGTCCCTGCGACGGTGATCATCCCGGGACCGATACCTATCGTCATCTCTGTCCCTGTCTCTCCTGTCTCTGTCCCTGCGGTCGCTGCCCCCATCCCGATATCTGTCCTCATCCCGAGAACGGTCCCCTCTGTAGCCATCCTGAGGACCCGGCCTGCCAGGCGTCTTTCGATCACCCAGTGGTATAGCGTTGGCCCCCTGTCCACTGCGATCAGCGTCCGGCTGGAAGCGCTCGTCCACGCCGTATCTGTCGAAACCTCTCCTGTCACGACCACGATGGTCGTCGAACTCTCCCCACCGTCCCGTGTCCTCGCTCTTGAGATCCTTGTACTTCGTCGCGCCCTTCCTGCCAAGCTTCGTCATGTCACGCTTCTGCAGGTACTCAGGTAGCGCGCTCCGATCCTTGATGTCATCCGCAATCCGCATGCCCATGAGATCACGTTTGTCCAGGCCATAGGCCTTCGCCTCCTCGCTGTAGAAGGCGCCCTTGTGATAGTACTTTTGCAGGTACGACATCTTGCCACGGCCGTCCTTCTCCTCCTGTTGCTTGGCGATCTTCGCGGCGTCCTCGGCGTCGCGCTCCTCCTGCGTGAGGTTCTGTCGACGCTCGCGCTCCGCGTACTCGGCCTCCTGCTCCGCAATACGATCGCGCTCGCGCTTGATGCGCTTAAGCTCGCGAATCTTCCAGGCGGCGTGTTCTGCCTCCGGGTCCAGATCGTCCGTCGTGTCCACGTCAGAGCCCTCGGCCTCCTCATCGTCCCAGTGTTTCTTGCCCGCCGCGCGCGCGGCGAGGTCCTTCTTGATCTGCTCCTCGACCAGCGCGTCGGCAGCCGCTTTGCGGCGCGCCTCCTCCTCTGCGTAACGCGCTTCTTCGTCCTTGGCTGCTGCGCCTGACGGGTCCTTGGCCGCGTTGCGTTGGTTCTTGGGGATGAACTTTGGTCGGATCATGAGGCGGCGGGGCGCTTCTTCCTCGCTGCTGCTCTCCTCCTCGCTCGAGCTCTCTTCCTCCTCCTCATCGTCGTCGCCGCCTTCTGCCTCCTCTTCCTCCTCCGTCACGAAGCCTTCCTCGGCGGCGAGACGTTCGGCCTTTTCCCGTGCTATCCTGCGATCCTCCAGCTCCTGTGCCTGACGCCTTCGCTCGTCGAGGTTGACCTTGCCGAGGTTGCTGGCGATCTTGGCTGCGCTCGCGGCTTTGGGGGGCGGCGGGATGGTTTTGCTCTTGGGCGCGGTCTCGGTCTCGTCATCGCTGGCGTCCGAGTCTGAAGAGTCGGCCTCCGGTGCCGCGGGCTTGCCGGCGCGGTAGCGCGCCGGCTTGACGGGGTTCGCTGTCATGCGCTTGGGCGGCATGTTGGCTGGTGGTTAGATGGAAGGATGAGGTTGAAGAGGTAAAGTTGAAAAATCGAGCTTCGAGTCGGGTTGCTTTGATGGGAGCAGCACCCTGGGCTGCATTGGACCGAGAGGCTGGGGTCAGGATGGACCTGCAGAAGCGTTTCCCTGCTGGGGGCCCTGTAAGTTTAGTGGCTTTAGGTGGAGCTCAGCGCTGCAGCGATGACACTACCTAATGAGGTAGACTTCAATTTCAAGCACGGGGACGAAATCGGTGCAGCTCAGATCTGAACCCTTAAAGGCACGGTTATGATCTCGATGTTATGCAGACGCATAGGAGTAGTCATTGGATGATCTGGACCAACATCATTAGGGTATCTATCATAAGTCTCATAGCCCTGCCAGAGGCGCAGTCTAACAAGACCCCTCTTTTGGAGCAATCCGATGTGAAGCGAGAAATGACAAAACTAGAGAATCTCCTCGTCGAAGTCGTCGTTTTGCGGCGGCGGTGGCGCCTGCACAGCGTCGACGGCTGGCGCATCTCCGTCATCAGCGCCATCCATCTCCTCGTCTGTCTCCCATTCCTTCTCAGCGACGACCTGCTTCCTCTGTTTCCTTTCCTCCTTGTCCAGATCCTCCTCATCGGGAAACTTCTTCTGGATAAGACTGTGCTTGTTGACGTTGTCCCAATCTTTGCTACGCTCCTGGATCAGACGCGACGACTTCTTGCTCTTCTCAACCTTGTTGGCGGTCCTGTCCATGATGGCCTCGGCGCGGTCCATGGCCCTCTCGTTTCTCTTCTTGGCCTTGGCGCTTAGCTGCGACTTGCGGTGGCTCGTCCTCTTGGAAACACCCGAGTTGTGTTTGGCGGCCAGGACTGACGGCCGATCGACCGCTTCTGAGGGGGGCTTGACATTCTTGAGAGACTTGTCGGTGTCGATGTCTACATCCGTCGCGCGCCTCGCAGCTCTCGAGTGCTTTGAGGGTTCTGGTCGCAAGGTTAGACAAGTTACTACAAGCAAGTAAAAAGTTCCTTACGTCTGCTCTTCTTGGAAACGCCCGGCTTTGCCATCTTTGCGACCAATTGTTTCGTTTCGTTCTGGTGATGCAGGTAGGTCTAGCATCAGCGGTCGGGTTCATTGTGGGGGATATCAAGAAAATTCCTTATCGGGTCAGAATTTCTTAAGGTATCTTATCCCGATAAGAGCGGGGACAATCACAAGCCTTGCATCTCAGCACGTTGCGCACCGACCAATCCTTGTCAGAGAGTTTGCCCCTGGTGGAACCCTTGGTCCCGCTCATCGCCTCTGCTTAACGAACCGTGGAACTGTACGGACACCTCCCTCTCTCTCTCCAACCGTCTAACCGTGCAGAAATCTAGACATTCCTGAGCCTTTACTTTCTTTGATCACACGAGCTGCGCCCACCACTTCCTAATTCGCGACTCATCGCCCCCCTAGTCAACCCCTGCGATTAATCATCCCCGACATGGCAGCACCCGGCTTTTCGGTCTCTGTGTCGCTCAAGCTTGCTTAAAGCTGCTCGTTTCGTTTCTTGTCACGCCAACTGCCTTATTAGCAACGAAAACACTCCCGCCAAACCCTTAGCAGTATGAATTCGCCGGGCTCGAGATATAAGGATCTCTACGACGGACCTGATCCTTACCGGCAATACCACCAATATAACAACCAGAGCTTCTGGACCAGGCTGAACGAGCCGAGCGTCGTCGTCTCCCTTTTGGCACTCGTCTTCACTGCGCTTTACTCCGTCTTCGGCGCATCTGCTCTTCCGACCACCCTGCTCTCCCGCGCCGGTCAGACCCTCTGGGACATCATTGTTTGGCTTACGCCATACGACGCCTTGACCCTTCTCGAAGGCTGGCTGCATCCACCACTATTTCCCCAACCGATGCTTCAGAACCAGGCGAGAACACATGCCGCGAAGAGCGAACTCCTCCGAAAGATACTTGGCATGGACAGAGAGGGAGGCATCATGGGAACGGTCTCTCAGGCCGGCATCAGAGGCCTATCTTCCATGTCTGGCGCCATGATGAGTTTTAAGGGCTTCAGCGACCATCCTCCAGGACTAGGAAATCTCGACAACTCTTGCTACCAAAACAGTATTCTCCAAGGCCTCGCTTCGTTGAAGACACTACCTAAATATCTCGCCGACCCCGTCCAAGACCCCGAACTCGATCGACAGAAGGTCGAGGCAGTCGATACGTTACGCAACCTTATCGAAGATTTAAACAGCGCTCGAAACTACGGAAAGACGTTATGGACGCCGGGCTCTCTCAAGAACATGAGCACTTGGCAACAACAGGACGCGCAGGAGTACTTTTCGAAACTTCTCGACGAGGTCGACAAGGAGATTGCCAAGGTCGCGAAAGCGACGCAGAAACTGTCTGGGTTCGAGTCGGATTGCGCCAACGACGACACCGCTACGAGCCAACACAGCGATGATAGCGGTTACCAGAGCCTGTCGACCATTTCCAAGATCAGCTCCGCATCGAAATCTTTGCGCAACCCCCTGGAAGGTCTGACTGCGCAGCGAGTTGCATGCGTGGAATGCGGCCACTCCGACGGCCTCTCCATGATTCCATTCAATTGTCTTACGCTGAGCTTGAACACGGACGGCAACGACCACGATCTCTACGAGCTATTGGACGCGTATGCGCATATTGAGTCTATCGAAGGTGTCGAGTGCGGCAAGTGCACTTTACTGAAGGCCAAAAGGCTGTTAACGGTACTCCTCGACAGAGCTGCGGGAACTACGAGTGAGGAGAAGTTGAAGGAGCCGAGATCGCGATTGGCAGCCGTGGAAGAAGCTTTGGAAGAGGACGACTTTGAGGACAAGACGCTCACAGAGAAGTGCAAGTTCCCGGCCAATTTCAAGGTGTCTTCGACGAAGACGAAGCAAGCAGTGATTGCGCGCCCGCCTCAAAGTCTTGCCGTACACATGAACAGATCCGTCTTTGATGAAAACACCGGCATGATGTACAAGAACTCTGCAGGAATTCGCTTCCCACTAACACTGGATCTTGGCCCATGGTGTTTGGGTAGCGCCCCCAAGCCAACGACGGGCAAGCCGGTGGACGGATCAGCATCTCCAGCTCTCAGCGATGCGTCTGACGAGGAGCAATGGCTACTTGACCCAAGATCGTCTATGATCGCAGGTGACAAGCGGAAGTCGTACATCACTGGACCCATATACGAGCTTCGCGCCGTCGTCACACATTATGGCCGGCACGAGAACGGCCACTATGTCTGCTACCGAAAATTCCCCCGTAATGCGCCCCCTTCGACTGGCGAGAGCAAAGATCAAGGCGAGGACGACAGTGATGGTGCGAGCTCACCTATCCGAAAGCCAACCCCTGAGGATGAAGTTGCCGATGTGGAGATGGATTGGTGGCGCCTAAGCGACGAAAGCGTCAGAAAGATTGACGAGGAAGAGTTGTTGGATCAGCACAATGTGTTCATGCTGTTCTACGACTGCGTCGACTCCAACATTATTCCAGCATCCGAGGTCGCTGAATTGGAGGCAGCTATTCCTGCAAGCACCGACATCGCTGTAGACGACGACGAGACACCCAAGGTAGAGAAGCCTGCGTTCACTTGCACGGTGACAGAGGTGTCTGAGACGGATGATGAGGAAAATGATGCTCCTTCCGAGAGTCTTGTCGTAACGGCTGAACCGCCAGACGTTGGCACCATGTCGGCCGTTCGTGTCACGCAGGACGAGAGCAACAACGCGGGAGATGGCAACAACACCTCCGAACGGTCGCCTCGAGTAATCGCGGTTTAGTTGACACGGCTATTTGGAAGGAGAAGAATGAAACGGGGTTCTGTTTAAACAAAGCATAGCGATGGCGTTGGGTCCGCGGTAATACCATACAAACGTGGTGCGGCTGGAAAGGGGGGGCTCCTTGGTCAAGTCGAGCTTAATGGTTGTTTTAATTCGTTTGGTAATGACACATAGTGTTGCATTCACACACTGAACTTGATTACCTATGATTCTGTCTCTCCAAAATCTTCTTTCGTCATGTCGGGCCAGAATTCCTTCTCAGCGACCAGGACCTGGTTCCAAACCGCCAGCGCGCGCTTCTTCAACTCCTCCTCACTCGCCTTCCCCGCCTCGACGGCCTCCGCAACGCCATGTTCGATAGTCACCCTCATCGCGTTAACAAACTGCCAGAAGTCGTCGTTCGTCCAGTTGGGAATGAAGGCGTTCCTCAGCGCCCCGCCATCCGCATCGTCGCTGCCGTCCTTGCCCGGCTCCAGCGCATCCTTCACGCCCGTCCACGCGTCCAGGTAGCACTTCTCCGTCGCGTAGAACAGCACCGCGCCCTCGAGCCACGGCAGGACCTCCTCGCCGGTCTCGAAGCTTGCGAAAAGCTTCTCGAACCGGTGCAGCCCCTCGAGCTTGGCGGTCGACTCGACGACGCCGTCCTTGGCGGGCAGGTTGAGTTTGAGTCTGTATTCGGCCGCCGTTTTATAGAAGAAAGCCAGCTCGCGGTTGATATTGCACAGAGCGTCGGTGAGCCAGATGATCAGTTTCTGAGGCGTTGTTAGGTCGTCGGGAACGAGATCCGGTAAGTGAACGGTGCTGAGCAGCCGGCCGGCGCCCCTGATGTAGGAGTGGATGTACAGCCTGTCGTTGGAGAGCCAGTAGCTCAGGTGCGATTTCGGGCACGTGCCGGCGGCGGCGGCGGTGAGGAAGGGGGACTGCGTGGCGAGGCGGTAGCCTTCCGGGTCTGAGGCGATGAGGTCCTCAGTAAAGGTCATTGTGTGTGTGTGGTTGACCAGGGTTTGTATGCTGGGAGGACTTGTAGCTGAGTGGTTGAGTTTGATGTGATGGCCCTCCGGCTGAGTAAGATTTTGCTTTTACTCAAGTTGAAAAACGTCGGTAGGAAGTGGGATCAAGCTTTCGGCTCAGCTGGTGCTTACATTACTTTACATTGCTTCTTTGCGCCATTTAGAGCGAGGAGGCGGGTGAGGGTATTGGCATGACGTTTGTGTTGGAACGCGGTGTTAGTAAGCCTTGGCTTGCAGAGTTTCGCGGTCCGCGATAGGATGGATGCAGTCCTTTTGCTGGAACTGTGAACGCTGTCTGCATGTTCGAATCCACCGTCCTGCATAGCAATATTACAGAATGTACATCGTTCATGGTCATGTATTTCCCAAAGGCTATATCTACGCAATGCCTGCTCATGGTATACAATCCTCCTCAACACACAGGCGCCCTAATAAAACCTGGAGGAGCGCCTTGAAACACCGACCATCCGGCATTAACACCTTAAAATATTTTTCGTTTTCAGTTCCTTCTTTTTTTCTTTCCACAATGGATCCAAAAAGTCTTTTGATGCATAGGTATTTCCAAAACTCCCCGCTTTGTACAGAATAATCCAGAAAGATACTTTATCGGCTAGAAGAGACGTTGCTCAACCAGTCCGCCGGCGCCGCTGAGCCCTTGTATGCGAAACCGATGACGAGCAGGAGAGTGATGAAGACGAGCAGAGCGAAGAAGATTGCGCGGCGGACAAGAGGGGACAGCCGGCCCTCGTCGAGAGTCTGAGAGTTCCAGACCCCGCGAACCTTGGCAAAGGCGCCCTGGCCTGAGGTCTTCAGCTGTTCCCATCCGGTTGAGTAAATGACGAGGCCGAAGAGCGCGACCGAGTAGCCAACGAACTGCATGAAGGTGATGCTGGTCTTCCAGATGAGGACGGAGGCGATGATGAGAAGGATGTTCTTGAGGATGCCGGTGAGGGTCATGACCAGGCCTGAGGTCTTGCCGATCTGTGGGGCCTATTAGCGATACGAGTTGTGGGATTCGAGGCTGTGCGAAACTTACGAGGAACACACTGGAGACGTTGAGCATGAAGGCGACCGCGGCGTTGAGGAGGAGCATGCTGACGCCCGTCCTGTGCAGATCTTCCACGTTGAACTTGCTGAACTCGCTGGCCCAGGCAACGAAAAAGTTCATGACAGCGCAGACCGGGGCGTAGTAGTACAGACTGACGAGGGGGTCCATCTTTTGCGCGCTCTCATCGCCCTTCAGCAAAACCTGAATCATGACGAGGCGAATGCCCTCAAAAACGATGCCGCCCATTTGGAAGATGAAGCCGATCCAAGAGAACTCGATCTCGCCGAACGAGGCGAGCGCCACACCGGCTACGATGAGAAGGACGTTGTAAAAGGTCTTCATCGAGGGTTCCGCGACGCCCCAGATCCAGCTAATGATGAGAACGGCGACGGGCGCGCCGGCCTTGAGCATCTGAATGAAGGAGACGGATAGGTAAAGGTAGACCAGGTTGGAGCAGACGAGGGAGCCCGAATACAGCAGACCGATGGGGACGATGGCGCGTAGGTAGACGCGACCGGTCATCTTGACCTTGTGGCGGCCATCGAGGAGGCTTGTGGTGCGCGCCAGCACCTGGGTTGCAAGAGTTGAAAAGACCAGATGCCAGAAGGTGAGAATGACGGCTAAATAATGTTAGTGAGTTGGGATGAAAAGCGCGTGCCAAGAGCGATGAGGTGTTCACTTGGCGATGAGAATTACATACGATATTCTACGTTGCGGTTAGCTCATGGTAAAGTCAACAAAGACGCGTTCAACTTACTAAAGCCTGCCGTGTCAAGCAACCATTTGTTGAAGAGAATGGTCAGATTTGAGAAGAAGATCCAACTCCTACGCGGCGGTTAGATGAGTTGTCAAGACTACGTTGTTGAAGGCGACGGCGAGGGTGTCTAAACATACGCGATGAATAAGGCCGGGTGAGCGGCCTTGGAGGCCATGGGCTTCTCCGTTGTCGGGAGAGTGGTCATGATGGCTACGTTTGAGAGACTTCAACTACAAGAGAGCGGGATGCTGTGTCCAAGAAAGGCCAAGAGGGTTGGCGATCGGTGTTGTCGGGGGTCGGAGGTGGGTGAGATGCGGCGACGGAGACGGCGGATGTGGGCCGGAGCGAGTCGGGGATCGGATTGCCCAGAAGAGATGGCGAAAAGAGCGGGCGCAGCGATTTGAACACCACCAGAGGAAAAAGGTTGGAAAGGAAAGAAAATGATGGTGGGTGGTGGCAGCTGTGAGGTTCACAATGAGCCGCGTTGAGAGGGAGTGGTAAGGAATGGAGGAAGAGCAAGGAGTGAGGACGAAAGGGTGAGGTAGGGTAAGGGAAGCTGGCGACAAGCCCGAGGAGGAGGAGGAGAGACAAGAAGTGGAAGGCTTAAGGTAGGCAAGGTAAGCTTAGGTACTTCTACTCCAAGTCCTCAAGCGTTGGTTGGAGCCTGCTGGTGTCGCGCCGTCTGGT
Organism: Colletotrichum chrysophilum; assembly: GCF_026319265.1. Lineage (NCBI taxonomy): Eukaryota > Fungi > Ascomycota > Sordariomycetes > Glomerellales > Glomerellaceae > Colletotrichum > Colletotrichum chrysophilum. Next base: position 220,633 of record NW_026517298.1, on the reverse strand, counting down.
GCTGGAGCTTCTGCGGCGCAGGAACCCGAATGAGCCCCCCTTTCCCAGGCTCGTTTCTCGTGTTAGGTACCGGCAGTACTTGTCTCTAGGCACTTGGGTACCAGGCAATGCAGGCGGTACCTCTCTGGACAGCGGGCTGACGGGCACCTGAAAGAAGGGCTGGGCTGACTGAGGGGTAAAGGGGACTTGGGGACCTCTTTTTGGGAGAGGAGACGCTAACGTCGGGCGGCGGCGGGCACGTGGAGGGAGCGACGCCGACTAACACCAAAGGAGGCCTTCGCTGTTAAACCCCTGTGTCTTGGCCTTCTTTAAAGGTAGACCAGCTCGGCAAGCTGCAAGTCGTCGTTGGAGGAACCAGTCCACGATGCAGCAGGTATCCCGTTCTGGCGGGTGGTCTGTAGGCGAGCTGACACTGCGGTTCAAGAGTGATCAATCAATCAGGCAACGATGGTAACGAGACATCCACCGTCTTCTTTGGGGGTCTGTTGCGTCAGCCTGGGGATATCCAATGTCAGTTTCGTCCTGATCGTCGACTGAAGTAGTACAAGGGGATGCCATGTGCGAACTCAGACCCAGCTGTGGTGGTGGATGTCACTGACGGTTCGAATGCGACTTTAGAGTCAAGCAACTCTAGAGACGGGAGGTGTTCGGACGAGGAAGGGAAGTCAAGACGGGGTTGACAACGGAGCGGCGGTCCAGTTCAGCCCTGGCGACGATCTGAGTGAGATCCGAGGGCAAGGTAAGAAGAAAGGTATGGTCGTACTTGGAGAAAAGAAAGTTGCCCGGAGCTTTGGGTGGTGAGTGACTGAGTTCCGCAGGCGAACGAGACATTGCACACAGGCATAAGACAAGACTCAGTACCGCGATGGCACAGGCAGGGGGAAAAGGGGACACACAGTTTCCCCGTTCATCAACCAAAGAAAGTTTGTTTGACCGGGCCCCGCGATTGCATCGTATTGATGAGTTGGTGCTAGGCCAGAGCCTGTGCCGCAACACCCAGGTTGCCAGGACCCCGGACTTCAAACGACCAACAATAGCGCGCGCGCGCCGAGAGACCCGGCTTGCCGCTGAATTGCTTGCTGCTGCGAAGGCTGCTGGGGTCTCGGTGTCATGTTTTTATTTAATTTAAGCTCTGCGGACAGGGGTTGGAGGCTGCCACTAGCCCGAAATGGACCGGTGGGGATTGCTCTTCGCCTGTGCTGCACTGCTGTGCATTTTGCATGGCTGCGCGCTTCTCCGTTCGCGAGGTAGCGAAATTGGTACTTGTATCTGTAAGGTAGGCAATGAATTTCACTTGCAGCGATGGTGAGTTGCGGCGTTGTTGGTTGACTGCATCCCGTCCCTTGTGTCAATGCCTCGGACTCTCTCTTGGGGTCCGAATCATAGTTGCATTTCAGGGCAGGAATATAGGGTCTTTTCTCCTCTAAAAAGGAATGTCGCCCATGTGAAGAGAAGAAGCTTGTTCATATTACCGTCCAGATAATGACTGCGTTGGTGACCTTACATTTGAGACGCCGCCCCTGAAACCGCCCCCATCTTCCACCGCCAACAACCAACAACCCGAGGTTTCTCGTGTGTCTTCTCACGCTGACAGCCAACAACGGCTCTGGCTTCTGTCAACGACCATGGAAACCCGCCAAATTGACCTGCCACTTTCGTGCGATGGGTGTGTGGGGGCAGCCGTCATCGGTATGAGATGCCTATTCTAAGGACCTGAGCACCCGTCTCAGCGGCTGACGTGAGGCGATTAAACCACTGAACAAGCGCGATGGTGAGGCACATCGCCAAGAGTTGACCAAGTTGTCTTGGTGAGTCGAGAGACTGCAAGGATTGTTACTCGAGCACCCAGCTAACCGTCACCAGGAGCAAAGATCGAGACACCACGGAACGGAACCGGGCAGATAAGTCTGGTATCACACGATACAAGGAGCGGCATGCATGAGTAGGCACCCGAGAATAATTTTGAGTTTACTGGCATTAATGACAACCCAAAGGACATGTCGCTGTTCCCGATGCCGACTTACGACGCCATCACTCTATCGCCGTCACGCACGAGGTTCGCAACGACGGGGTAGCTGAATCTCAGCTGCATGCTGATCTTGCACAGCCAAGAATGCGACGAGCCTTTATCTGATGGGGGTGAAATCTACTCATATGCATAGCTGGAGTTGGGAGCGTGGACCAACTCATTGTAGAAGTCTGATGTGAGCCCACGGCCCCCATCGAACCCTTCAAAGTTCAAGTACTTCAGGCCACACCCCTCATCGGCCCATGTATCTTGCCTCATATTTGGCTGGTACGCGTGTGTCTCTTCCCCTCTCATCCTCTTCGTCCGGCCTCAGTCGTTCCCTCTTTCATACCGAAGCTCACCTGGATTGAGCAGTGTTCGGGCGTTTCTTTCACTCTTTTTACCACATTATATTGTTATAACACACCTTGCCCGTCATGAAGGCATCCGCTTCATCCCACCAGATCAAGTATCTGGCCTTTCTTGCCTCAGCCGTCTTCATTTGGTTCGTCTGGCGAGTGAACGCCCCTTCGGAAGTAGCAGACAGGGTGCGCAAGATCGCCTCCCAGTACAACTCGTCGCCCAGCGATGGCATCGACACCAGCACGGGTCTCGCCAAAACCGAGATCCTCTCGCCCGAGAAGGCGGAGGAGTACTGCGACCACTACCGCCTCAAGTCCATGCCCGAGGACTTCGTCCGCAAGCGCAAGATCTACGACCTGCTCCTCGTCAACACCGAGATTGAGATGCTCGAGCTGCGCCTCGGCCAGATGGCGCCGTACGTCGACTACTTTGTGATCCTCGAGTCCGACAAGACCTTCACGGACCACCCGAAGCCGCTGTACGTCAAGGACAACTGGGACCTCTTCAAGCCCTGGCACGACAAGATGATCGTGCGCACCATGGACCTCGAGGCCATGAAGGACGGCTCGACGTGGGACCGTGAGAAGCTGAGCCGCAACGCCATGTACGAGCAGGTCATCCCCGGCCTGACGGGCGAGCAGGCGGCCTCGGAGGACGACATCCTGCTTGTTTCCGACGTCGACGAGATTCCCAAGCCCGAGGTCCTCCGCGCGTTGCGCAACTGTGAAGTCCCGACCCGAGTGACGATCCACTCCAAGATCTACTACTACTCCTACCAGTGGCTGTCGAGAAACGACTGGAACCACCCGCAGGCAACGCTGTTCCGCGGCAAGGATACCGTCCTGCCGGACGACCTGCGTTCAAATGCCAACGATCATCACTTCAACCAGGGCGGGTGGCACTGCAGTTACTGCTTCAGCACCACTGAAGAGATGGCGCAGAAGATCAACTCATTCTCCCACTCCGAATTCAACAAGCCCGAGTTCAAGGACCCGCAATGGATCGTCAAAGTGGCTCGGTTGGGTCATGATATGTAAGTTCTCCGGTGGAGGCATCATTCCGAGCACTTTATTAACGACATTGGCACAGCTTTGGCAGAGGCGACTCCAACTTTGACCGCATTGAGGTGAACCATGATATTCCGGATTACATCAAGCGCTACCCCGACAAGTTCAAGTATCTGGTTGACCGCGATCCCCCCAACGCAAACTTCAGGGACTACCAGACCAGTCTAATGGACTGAGCTCACAGCAGTTTGGGGCTTGTGATTGTGCAGAGTGATCTGATACTGGAAGGGGACCCAGGAAAGACGGGATGACAGGCGTTCGGGCGCATCAATGATAGGCGGGCAGGCAAGGATTGCGATAGAAAGGATTTTTTTATTAACCATTACTTTTGAATATCAATTACACTACAGTCCCAGTGAGGCAATCTATCTCATCATCACAACTTCTGTAAAACTCACATCTACCACTGCCCTGAATAAGCCCAGCGGGTATCGTTACACTCGCTTTCGCTCCCATCGCACCGAAAAGAACCAAAGCAGCAGCAGGAGACGCCCGAGAGGCCAAAATAAAGTTTCCCCAGACGGAACCGCCGGAAACTTCCTGAGACGTGACGCCCATTCAGCAACTCGGAAAGGCCCCCCACCTCCACATCCCATATCAGGCACTCCCATGACTCGGCGTGCCTAATTCCAGCAGAGCCCCTCCTCCCCTCCATCAAACTCGCGCACCTTCAAACTTTAGTTGAACAAGACGACCATCACCATCAAGTCAAATTAGCAGTAGAAAAGGTAAACCAAACGAAGCCAAGACGGCGAGTGACAGAGCGAATCAGAGCAGGTGGGTTTGTCCATCATTTACTTGTAGTTAGGTACGCAGAAAAGTAAAGAGAAAAAACTTCAAAAAGGGTGGCCCTGGAATACACTATTACAATCCTTATCTAACTTTACAGATCCGAGACGGTCGCAACGGTGACCTGCCCTATGGGTTTCAAGTCGACGAATGGGCTGAGGCTAGGGAGATTACCGCAATACCGGCGGGAGAACCTTGAATATTCACAGCCAAGACAGCATGCACCAACGGCGTCCCAGGTAACGCGCAGTAAATACTCGGATTCCAGCGGACGTTTTCAAGTCCATCTCTCCGACACTGGAGGGCCATTCCTTGACTCGTGCTAGGCGCTGTCATCTGTAACCAAGGTTTGGGTACCCTGCCTTCGAGCAAGGAGGCTGCATTTCTCTCTGTGCTTAAAGCCCTGGGCGATGATTAAGCGAGAGAAATCATCGCATCATGGACTCGGCTGTTCGAGGACCGGGATTCCCCGCCGTTCGTTAAGCCCTATCGTGCGCCGTAGCCGCCCGACCATCCGGCACCGGCACCCGGCCCGAGCCCGAATCGTGAAGTGGGGCCGGCCAGCTTTCGGCGTCGGAGCTGTGTGATGGGTCCTAACCTGTAAAACGTAGGACGATCAAGTATTGTGGGAAGCATCTTTAACAGTACCATGTGTTTTATATTTGTACAGTTGCTACTTTGCCATAGCTGGTATGAAATTGTGAATCCTTTGTTTAACCCATTAGAACGCCTCCTTCTCCCAGCCTACCCGTTCAGATACCGCGAGAAGCTGCGCTTTTGCTGTTGATTTCCTTTGAAGTCCGTGGGGTATTCAGACGCAGGAAGAGGAATCAGCGGCTTCTAGCGACTCCTGCTCCTTCTTCGACTGCGGCTCCGATCCCTCCGGTCCCGACGTGACGAGAGGCTCCTATCTCTCCGGCTGCGGCGGTCCCTATCGCGATCTCTGTCACGGTCACGGTCTCTATCCCTATCCCGATCCCGGCGATCCCTGGACCTGTCCCTATCACGGTCTCTCTCGCGGTCGCGGTCACGATCACGGTCTCTGTCTCTTCGATCTCTGTCTCTGTCTCTGTCACGCTCCCTGTCGCGATCCTTGGCTCGACTTCTGCTCCGCGACCGGCTGCGGCGGCGGTCTTCACGATCATCACGCGACAGATCGTGCGGTCGCTCCCTGTCTCTACCGGGAGGCACGTACCGATCAATCTCGTCCAGATCACGCTTCCGTTTGGCTTCTGGAGATCGCTCCCCTGTACTCCTCTTGTCATCGATTCCTGGTACGGGCATGCCCTTCTCACGAGCCTCGCGCTGTGCGGCCAAGTATGCCTTGGCCTCCTTTTCCCGCTTTCGAACCTCGTCCATCTTTGTTGTCTCTCTAACCTCCTGCTCTTTGTCCAGTTTGGAGGCCGACCTGACTGTGGAAGAAGTGGGACGCGACCGTGACCTACTTTTGCGGTCGCGGTCCCGCTCCTTCTCTCGGTCCCTAGCCCGATCAGGAGATCGATCTCTTCTGGTGCGAGAACGACTGCGATCCTGACGAACAGACTCGCGCCTCTCGACTCTGGGAGATCTGCTGCGGTCTCGCCTTGCCGTGCGTGGTCGAGATCTTGAGCGGGACCGTTCGCGCCTGTCGGATCTCAGGCGAGAACGGCTTCTATCCCTTCTCTCCACCCGAGTGCGTGAGCGACTCCTTTCACGGCGCTCTGCCCTAGTTCGAGAGCGACTTCTGTCCCGTCTGTCATTGCGCCGATCCCGGCTGCGGTCCCTAACGCGAGAGCGGGAACGGCTCCTGTCGCGACGGTCGTGTCGTGTGCGAGATCGGCTCCGATCGCGTCGAGTTCTAGTACGGGAAGGAGAACGAGTCCTATCTCGTCTCTCTGTACGTGTCCGAGATCGACTCCTATCGCGCCTGGGTCTTGACCGGGAGCGAGATCTGTCACGTCTGTCGCGAGAACGATCCCGGCGGGGTGACCTGGAACGACGATCACGTCTGCGGCGGTCGTCGTCGTCTCTCGTGCGACGCCTGTCATCGTCACGATCACGTTCACGATCCTTTCCGCCATCTCTTGACCGACTACGGCTTCTGGTCCGTGTCTCTGTCGTCTCAACCTTTGGCGCGGCAGCCACACTGGCATCTCTTGCTTCTTTCTTTACCACCGGATCAGAGGGCTTTTTGGATTCCGAGACCTTTGGCGAATCGCGCGAAGAGACCTTCTTGATAGGCATGATAGCAGACGCTGGTGCCAGCTTTCTAGGCGGGGGAGCCAACGCCTCATCAATTTCCATCTCGGGTTGCTTCGCTGCACCGTGGGTGCTCTCGCGCAAGAGATCCAAAAGGGCTTCCTCTTCGAGCCTCTTCATATCTTCCTGGGTGAGGTTCTTCTTGGCCTTCTCAGTCTCCTCTTCTCGCTGTTTGCGTCTCCGTTCCCTTTCCTCTTGCCGCTCACGCTCGCGTTCGGCATCGCGTTCACGGTCACGTTCGCGATCGCGGTCCCGGTCTCTTCGACGGCTGCGGCTTCGACTCCTGTCGCGATTCCGGTCTCGACTCCGCTCCCTGTCTCTTTGCCTGCGGCGTTCGTCTCGCTCGGCGTCTCGCTCAGCCTGAGCCTTTTCCCTAGCAGCTCTGCGGGCGTCTCGTTCTGCCTTGCGTTGTTCTTCCGCCTTTTCGCGCTCCTTTTCGACCTTCTTTCGCTCCTCTCTGGCGATCTTACGCTTCTCTTCCTCGATGGCTAGCTCCTTCTGCCTTAGCTCTTCGCGCACTCTCTCCCGCTCAGCTCTTCTCCCCATAGTATCGGCATGGTATTCCTCATCTGTTTTGGCGCCTCGTTGTTGCTCTGCGGTCGCTTCTTCCTCGCCAATGTCGGCTCGACGAAGCTGGCGCATTCGCTCCTCAATAGCCTTCTTATCGATGAGCTGTGTGATGACCTGCTCAGCCTTTTGGTAGACGCCAGATCGCTCGAGAGCGCCATCAATAAGAGCGGCAGCCTTTCCGCGGTCGAGTGTGAGAAGTTGGTGGGGGTTTCGTTGAACCTCGTGTTCGGCGACCTCGAGGATAGCTTTCGTAACTTGTTCCTCGTAGTCCTGAATCGCCCGTTAGCAGAATAACCGATGGCCAAATGAGAGTGCAGACGTACGCTGGCAGCGAACTTGTCCCACACTTCTTTACGAATTGCGTCGTAGCCTCCCTTCTTCTTGAAGCTATGCGCCAGTGAATCGATGGCAGCTCGGGTGGCAGACGGCAGAGGAAGATCAGAGGCTTTGTACTTTCTGGGAGCCGGGGCATCGTTGGCGGCTGTCGCCCCCGCGGCCGCATCAACAGACGCAGATGCCATGGCGGCAGGTAGCGCCGACGTCGCCATCCTGCTGTGACCCCAGTCAGGGGACGTTGGTATTGATATTTGCGCCGCCGGGCGGTGGTGTCGTTGGTGTCGCAGAACAGCGTCGTTTGCGCGCTTCGCAATCGATCGATGGGTTTGCCTGCACCGCGAGACAAATGAGATGTCTGTCGCAAAAGCTTTCGCCTATCCCCTTTGGCGACGGCAACAACCTGATGCGAAGGTTGTGGAGCGAATGATTTGGAGGAAGAAAGAGCTCGAAACCCTTGCTTCTAGAGACGCGTTCGGAAACCGCCCCAGACGCTGATTTCTCAAAGTCCAACAGTGCAAGCAGTTCGGTCGGTGGAGCAGACAAGGGGGCCACAAACTTTAGTGGCACCTCCATCCCTGTCCAGACCGGAATGTGGTCCGAGCGCTACCCATGCAGGCTGATTCTCAGCGGCTTCATTTTACAATTGGCAGGACTTCGGTGCTTGGAGGTAGCAAACATGTATTAAATTTCTGTATGGTCCAGATTGTTCTCTATTATTATGAGGTGTTAGTCCCATGGAATAACATACGAATTAAAGTTATACATAATGTGCGCTTTTAGTATGCATCAACGCGGCTTGAATAGATCTTTGGACATTTTGGTTCAACAAGCAGCAGAAACGTACCTTGCGAGTGAACTTACAACTAACCTATTTTTGATGGAAGTGTTTTGGACACTTGAGCAAGTTTCGGACCATTGCATCTTCAATATAATAGTAAGTACCTCGCTGACAACAGCACAACCCTTGCGGTTGGTCACTTATGCGGTACATCATGATATTTTAGGATCAGCTGTAGATCAACTCCTCGAGACCCCATCAATCAGTGAAGAACACAGGCCTCATCCACGAGAACAATTTGCAAAACCAGACAATAGGATGGCCATAAGCACCGGTGAATATGTATTAATGATGCTAGAGGACCAACCAAGCGAAACGCCATCAAAAAAGCCGCGCCTTTGCTTTCATAGTTGCCAGTCTTTTACTCCTTGACCATAAACTCCTCGATATCCTTGTCTTCATCATCCTCTTGCAGCTCAGCAAGTCTCTTCTCCTCGGCGTCAATCATCTTCTTCAGGACGTCGCGCTGCCTTCTGCGCGCCTTCTTGCCCCAGTCGGTCGCTGTCGTGGAGCTGGGAGCGTCTCCGTCATCGTCGTCGCTGTTCTCGGGAATCTCGACCTGACCGCGCAGGGTGTTGGGCTGGACCTGCGCCTTGGGGGCGTTGGGGTCCTCGATGGGAGCCTCGTGCTCCTTCATCTGCTTGCCGCCAGCCAGCTTCATGAGGTAGGGACGGACGAGGCAGTATGCGCCGACGATGATAACAAGGCGGATCCACTTCTCGGGCGTCATGCCCTCGAGACTGCCGCGCAGGTTGGTGCTGAAGCGCGTCCAGACGGTGGACACAAGGTCGAAGATGCCGGCCATTTTGACGGTTTGGTGTCGCAAAGTGGGGGGATTAAGAGGCAACGGTCGTGTGGAGTAAAACCAACCGAGTCGGTTTGCGCTTTGCGAGTTGAGAAGAAGTCGTGCGTTATATGTAATCGCTGCAGATAGTTGATTCGGGTCAGCCGGATGAGGTGGCGGCCCTGAGGGAATAATAAAAGGAGAATTGATGCGGGTGAGGAATCGCGGCTAGACAAAAATGTCGCGACGTTGAGAGTCGGCCCGCGCGGCGTCAAAATTGCTCCAAAGGCCCCACGTGGAAGAACCCGCTAGCTTCGGCCAATTGGTGGCACGGCATTGGAGAAACGCTGGAAGCTCACACTGGTGCAGCGACTTCCAAGGGTCCTACAGGGGGTTCACCAGTGATGTCACAGCGCGTTTCTTCGCATTGCAAAACCCCAAGGTACACGCAGAAGTAGTACCACTGGAAGGAAAGGACAAGAAGCCGCGAAACAAGTTGGCTATTTATCTGAACTCAAAAACATCTATACTATTATTTAATGTCTGTGAAATCTATAGGATATGATTACAACATAACAACAATTTGGAAGAAGGTTCCCGCGAGGAAGCACCTGCCCAGCACCCCAGGGCGATGCTTAGTCATCAGACGCGAAATCATGTGATTATCGTCAGTGTTCACGCAGTTTGGTTAATCAACTTGACCTTCAAGGTTGAAGCGCCCAACCATCAGCTCACGCAATTCGTGCAATTTCGCTGCTTTGACGCGCCAAAACTTACCTTCTCGGCTGTCATTCTACTTTTGTCGGGAAAACAGAGCATCGCAGGGACTGGAGACGCGTCTGTCGCGTAAAGTGGTACCGACCTCAACGCACCTCACGTCTATCGCACTCACGATGGCCGAATCAATGGATGAAGAGCAGCGTGAGGTGAGCGGATTCCACAGCTGGGGGCTTAATTCTGGTCTAATCCGTCCTTCAGCGCCTTAAGGCCGCACTCTGGTTCGCGGTTGGCAAAATCGTCGATGAGGAGTCGCTGAAGCAAAACTGCAACGCTACACCGCAGTTCATCGGTGCATTGACTGAGATGGTTTGGTCCCAAATAGGTAAGAGACATGCAAGTATATGCCTATGTGCTTTCATGGGCTGAATTACCCGCAGAGTCCGTCGCCATTGACCTCGAAAACTTCAGTCGACATGCCAGGAGGTCGACGGTGCAGACGGAGGACGTGGTGCTTCTGGCGAGGAAGAATCCCGATTTGTTGGACCTTGTGAAGGAGTTTGTCGAGCAGAAGAAAGCTGACAAGCTCAAGAAGGGCAAGGGCAAAGAGAGGAGATGATCAAATCGGCTGGCGTTGTTCGCATTCCGATGATGAAAGAGGTCGTGGCATTTATGATACCCCAAATTTATAATTCAGCAACGAAACAGAGCCATGCTTTGCCACTTTTCCCATTCAAGTGATGAGGTATCTCGTAATCCCGCACGTGCTTAACTCCCAAGACGCCATTTTCCCCTTACAAGCCTCAATCAAAACATCAGCCTCTGGTCCATTTTAGGACTGTTCTTGTTGTCTTCTTCGTTCCTCGGCTGCTTCGGCCTCGTCTAGCTCGTTTAGTAGCTTCCACTCTTCTTCAGTAAGATGAAACCACTGGGCAAGGGACGTGATGATCGTCCAAAGTTCGCCAGCAATTACCAAGTGCAGGAACTCCAACCCCAAAAAGTTGGTGATGCCCTTCAATGTCATACCACTGAAGATATTGATCTCATGGATATCATCGAAAGGAAGCCCCATCCTGGACCTGTAAGACCTTGCGACCAGTCTGAGCGAAAGAGCCTCATACGGAGACACGAGCACGTAACCAGAGATGACTGTGAAAATGTCTGATGCGAGGCATGCAGGGAGCCTAGTCAGCATGGTGTCCATATACTGCACGGAGGCGTGGCCGTAGGCGCTATCTGGTACTGTGCTTGGTCGAAGCTCTGCGGACCAGAGTCCTGGAGGCGCATCGGTGGAGTCAGTAGCTTCAACATCGAAGCTGATCAGTGTTGCACTGACGCCTCCATCCTCGTCATCATCGCTTCCATACTCGTCTCCTCTTGCTGAGAATGTGCTTTGGCGGCGGACTGCCTGAACTGGGGCACCGTCATTGGGCTCTTGGGGAACCCCGCCCAGTGCCTCAATTGGCACCTCCGGAATAGCTTCGTCTTGGGGCTGTTCAATTTCCGGCTCTGGGTCCGGTACCTCGGGGATCGGCGCCGGTGGTGGGGGAGGTGGGGGAGGCTTGCGATGATGTACTGTGTTTGGCAGTCTCCCATAGAACTCTTGCCACAGATGACCAGTCACTTCGGTCCAAATTTGTCCCCAAACAACAAACGAGACAAAGGGAACGGCGTTGATGCACCAGGCGCAAGCATACTGTGCTAACGACTCGACGCTGAAGTCCTTCGGCGGTTCTGGCGCTGCAATAGGCGAAGAAGGCGATCCCGGGACGAAGAAGCTCAGTGACGGGAACCATCTGCTGGATGGTATGATGTCTAGGCGTTGGAGAAACACGTAGAGCTGGAGGTGTACTCGGATGTAGGATAGACCCATGTTTAACCACCTGTTCTTCCTTGGGAAGGGATAGAGGTAGTAAGTAGCCATTTTGAAGACGTGGCCACCCAGAAAGGTCGGTAAACCAGTACCGAGGGCACTCGCGAGCGAGCGATTGCCGATTTCATTCTGGAGCAGTTCGAAGAATGAAATGTCTGCATAGCGCTTATACAGAAGAATGCGCAGTCGCATACCGTTGATGCCCCAAACTCCTCCAATCTCCAGTGCTCGCCCAAAGCGAAGGAGCCTAGTGCCCACGGCATCTTCATAGTTGAAGTATCGTCGCACTGAATCAACCTCTGCCGCGGAGGGTGTGTTATCAGGCTCCGCGACTCCTATGACCTGCATGACCTCGTTATGAGATCGGACCATGTCCCGGTTCATACGCTTGGTTTCGGGGTTGATCGGTCGGCCGCGGTTGTCGTATTGTTGCTCTGGCGCCCGAGGATCGGCTTCGCCTTCACCCTCGACAACATCGTCGTATGGCGACCGGCCCTGAGTAAAGTAAACCTATCAGCTGCGGTAGCCCTGGTGGGTTGCGGAGGTGCTTACCAAGGCTTGAGCCGTCAACGGGCCTTGTCTCGTCATCTTCGGGCACAGATGCGCTCCAACATATGTGCGACAATGTGGTTGACTTGAGTTGGTCGTCTCACTGTCGCTGCTTCAAAGTCCCTAGCAAGACCGTTGCCAGCCTGTCAACCTGAGGGCAAAAAGTGGCCCTGTGGCTGCTTTTCAGATGTCAGCAGCAATGAATGCGTGTGAGAGAATGCGCCGGGATATGCTTCAGTGAAGCAGCTGCCGCTGTCGCTGTCGAATAGTGCCGGGTAGCTCCTGGAGCATGAAGTGGGGCTCGGATTAGATAACACTATCGATAAGCGCATCCCGCCGACAGAAAGAAAAATTTCTGGACTTTTCGCCCGGGAAATGCTTATCGCGATGATCGTGTTGCTTCTACAACCAACATCATGGCGAGCAAACAACCGTTCAAGACCACTTTCGAACCGGAAAAGGTCATTCGGCCTATCTTCACCGGAGGCTCTGTTGCATTGGACAATGGCGCCAAGATTTTGGCCACGCCCCTTGGGGAGGACGTGATCTTGACCAACCCCTCTAACGGAAAGCATCTTGCAAAGATCGAAGGCGTATGCGCCCCAGACCGCACTCAATTGACGCGATGCTGACCATGCGCTTCTAGGATGGCGAACAAATCTCGACTTTGACCTGTACGTATGCGTACTAGCATCATTGAGCAACCTCTAACGCTGAATCTAGTGACGCCCTCCGGGTCTCACCTCATCATCTGCTCCCGATCTTTGTCCATGAAGATCTATGCTCTGAAGACCACCGACGACGGAACGATCGAAGCGAAGTTGACGAGATCCCTCAAGCCACACGGTACCCCTGTCGTCGTTCTCGCTGTCGACCGAACCAGCACCCTTCTTGCGACCGGAGGAACCGATGGAGCGATTAAGGTCTGGGACATTGTCGGAGGCTACGTTACCCACACCTTCCGCGGACCAAGTGTTCTCGTTTCCGCTCTCCACTTCTTCGAGGTTGCCGCTCGTTCGAACGATCTTGAAGTTGAGAAGGTTGGCAAGAAGGGAAAGAAGTCGAAGCAGGTCGAGGAGCAGGACGATAACTCTACGACGACAAATTGGCGGTTGGTGTCCGGTAGCCAGGATGGAAAGGTTCGCGTCTGGGATCTCCACAAACGCGCTGCCGTTGCGAACCTCGACTCCCACGTCTCCAACGTCCAAGGCCTGGACTACTCCCCCGAACAAAACGCCATCGTATCGGCGGGCAGAGACAAGACGATCATCTGGTGGGATGCGAGGTCTTGGAAGATCCGGAAGATCGTGCCTTGCTTGGAGCTTATTGAGGCTGTTGGTTTCGTTGACGGCGGTCGTCTGACATACTCCGCGGGTGCCAAGGGCTGCCTCCGTATCTGGGATACTGACACCGGACGCGAGTTGACAAAGGAGCAGCCTGCGAAGGCTGAGGCGGAGGGCATCGTGAGCGCTGTCTCTCACCCCGAGCTCCCTTTCGTACTTTGCGTGCAAGTGGACCACACGCTTGCACTCTACAAGGTGCCCGAGAAGGACGATGTTGAGGGCACCCTGCTCGAGCCATTTAGGCGTATTTCAGGCACCCACGACTCGATCATCGATCTTACTTACCTACTCCCCGACCGCTCGCTCCTCGCCCTCGCTACAAATGCCGAAGATATCCGCATCGTCTCCGTCAAGGACTCCGACGCCAACGCTACCACAGAAAACCCCACATACTTTGGTCAAGATCTGGCTTTACTCAAGGGTCACGATGACATTATCGTCTCCTTGGACGTTGACTGGTCCGGGTACTGGGTTGCAACGGGTGCGAAGGACAATACTGCTCGTCTCTGGCGCATCGACCCCGAGAACAACTCTTTCACATGTTATGCTACCTTCACGGGTCACACCGAGTCAATTGGCGCAGTTGCTCTGCCCAAGCAGCCCCCACAGGAGTCATCAGCACAGTTCAAGGATCCCCTGAGCCATCCCCCGCCATTCCTCTTGACTGGCTCTCAAGATCAGACCGTGAAGAAGTGGGATATTCCCAGGGAAGCTCAGCAAGGGAAGAAGGGAGGCCGTGCTGTCTTCACCAGAAAGGCGCACGACAAGGATATCAACGCCATGGATGTCCATCCTTCCGGTCAACTTTTTGCCTCCTCATCTCAAGACAAGATGGTCAAGATTTGGTCGGTGGCTGAGGGTGAAGTCCAGGGTATTCTGCGCGGCCACCGCAGAGGTGTGTGGTCAATCAAGTTTGCTCCTGCCCAGTGCCCCGCCATTCAGGGAGACGAGGGCCAGGTTGCTGGAAAGGGTGTTGTCTTAACGGGTAGTGCCGACAAGACCGTGAAGCTCTGGAGTTTGACCAACTACACCTGCATCAGGACATTTGAGGGTCACTCCAACAGTGTTTTGAAGGTTGTCTGGCTGAACATGCCGAAACTCGAGGGCAAGGGCAAGAAACAGCTCCAGTTCGCCAGTGCGGGTAGTGACGGCCTGGTCAAGGTGTGGGATGCCAACTCTGGGGAAGCCGAGGCAACGCTTGACAACCATGAGGACCGTATCTGGGCCCTGGCCGTCAACTCCAGTGACAACACGATCGTTTCAGGTGACGGTGACTCCATCGTCACTTTTTGGAAGGACACCACTGCTGAATCCCAGGCTGCCGCTACGGAAGCCGCTCAAAAGCTGGTCGAGCAAGAGCAGGAGCTTGAGAACCACATTCACGCCGGTTCTTACCGTGATGCTATTGTTCTTGCCCTCCAGCTGAACCACCCCGGTCGCCTACTGAGCCTGTTCACCTCGGTCGTAAACTCTGCCACCCCCGAGCAGGGCAGTCTCTGTGGCCTGAAGGCGGTCGACAAGGTCCTCGCTACTCTCTCCGACGAGCAGATCTTTACCCTTCTTCTGAGGTTGCGCGACTGGAACACAAATGCTAGGACAGCTGCCGTTGCCCAGCGCATCCTGTGGGCTTTAGTGCGCAGCTACCCCGCGTCCAAGTTCTCTAACCTGTCAGTAAAGGGGGCTCGCGGACAGAAGAGCTTGAAGGAGGTGCTCAACGCCCTCAAGGTATACACGGAGCGACACTACAGGAGGATGGACGAGCTTGTGGACGAGAGTTATCTGGTGGAATATACCCTGCGGGAAATGGACAGTCTTGCGCCCGCGATAGAGGATGTTGCCATGGAGGACGCCATGGATGTAGAGAGAGATACCATTATGGCATCCTGATCAATTATAGTAATATTGGTTTGGTGAAAAACTAGATACGTCTGTTTCTTATACATATGTATAGCTCGTACGAGCGAAAAGCTTGAGGGAAATCAACATGGCGCTGATTATATTTCAACCAGTGCGTTGTAGAAACTCTTCAGTATTGCTCCGGTCAAACCCAAACGTCAAATGAAGCCCACGGTTTTTCCGCGGTGATCTTCCCACAGTAAGGTATCCTAGGTAACAACTTCCGTTTAGAGGGCACTTTTTTCTCCGGTGTAATTTAGTCTCTGTGCCAAGTAGAATATTCCTAATGCAGTCCAATGTCTATCAACAGGGCCCCGGTATACACACCTTCTATGTAGCCTTGGTCGATTGAGTAACCTTGTCACATGCCCACATTCAATTGTCTGGCTTAGCTGCGAAATACATGTTCAACGCCCGATAATCTAAAGAAATAAACTGAATCACATCTTACATACTCCAATCAGCCCATTCAGCTTCCAAAATCCGTCGGTCCATTCTTTGCTTTTCTTCAACACGACCCATCTGACAGTATATATCACAAAGATCTTTGAGGCTAGATATAGTGTCAGGATGAGATTCTCCGAGTACCCTGCTTCGAGCTTCCAGTGTCTCCAAGACTAGTGGCTCGGCCTGATCGTAATTGCCCTGTTCCGTGTATATCTTAGAAAGCCTTCTCATGCGCTTCCAAGTGGCAGGGCGCTCTTCGCCCATTACACGTTTTGAGAGCTCTACAGTTCCTTTGGATAGCTCTTGTGCCTCTTTCAGTCGACCAGTCGATTTATACAAAGACGCGACCCCGTCGACGGCCGTTAGCGTAGAAGGGTGCTCTTCTCCTAATATCTCTTTCCTATTTGACCACACCTCTAGGTAAAGGGGTTCTGCCTCTCCGAAGCGTCCCAAGGAAGCAAGGGCATTCGCGGTCAGTCTTTTGTCGGTTAATATCGTTGCTGTGTCTTTTGGTCGCAATCTTTGGTCAGCCTCCAGCAACTTCAACGCCAATTCAAGCGCTTCTTCTGTTCGATCAATCCGCATATAAGTATGTGCTAAATCGCATAAAACTGTTAGTGTAGTGTCATGCTCTGGTCCAAACAATTTGCTGTAGAGGTCCGCAGCCCAGAGGAAATGTTTCGCAGCTTCATATTGCCTGCGCCGATAAAAGTATTCACCGACTTCACGTGAAAGCCAGGCGTCCTCTCTGAGTGGCTTCTCTATAGTGACTTCCGAATGTTCCAAAACAGCAAGTGCATGCGGTAGTAATTGAAGAGATAACACTCGGTTTTCGTGTGTGCCCAATGGAAACACTTTTCGCACTATTTTGAGAGCTTTGGTCGCAAAATCTGACATGGCACCCCTATCAGCAAGCTGCTTTCGGGTGACGAGCTGCACCAGTCTGTGCATGTCGAATAAGTCGTCACCGGCCTTGGAGATGAAGGAGAAGGCCTGGAGAAGGCCTAGGGCTTGGGTGACTTCCAGATCAGTGTCGATTTGAAAATCATTTTCGGAATCTTCCCCCAGCTCTGAGTCATCGTCAGAATACAACGCGTTCTCTAGCGTTTCATGGCAATAATCCCAGATAAATTGCTTCGGTATGGCTTGACGGTCAAAGAAGCTCATCAAATACAATACATCGCTTGCCATAGGTTTCTGTTTCTCAATGTGCTTGAAAGAGATGGCCCAAGTGGCTGTCAATGCATGGGGTGTCTCGGTGTCTCGTCCGACTGCCTCAAATGGCTCGCTCAGGTGGTCGAACATACTGGAATCGCTCTTGTCCAGGAGCCCAACGTACTCCTTGATAGATATGGAATTCTCAAGAATGAAAGATGTCGCCTGTGCAAGAGCTAGAGGCAGATTTTCAAGGCGTGATGATAGGAGCGATGCTTCAGCAGGCGTCACACTCTCGTCTTCAAGCAGGGTGCGCAATAGCTGAGTTGTTTCGCTCTCGGTCATCTTTTCAACCTCAATTGGCGGCTTTCCCAGACCAAGCTTCAAACCTGCTTGTTTGTTTCTTGTGGTAATCAGGACCGATCCATGGGAACATTCGGGTATAGAATGCCCGATACTGGTCGCTCGACAGTCGGCTTCGACGATGGGTTTTACGGGAAAGAAGACCTCTGTGTCGTCTGCGTTGTCAATCACGAGCAGCCATCTACCCCGTTGTTTGTTCTCCAGCCATTTCTTGACGAGTAAGAGAATGTCTACCTCTTCTTTGCTGTGTCCAGGAACTTCACACTCTCGAGCAATATCGCTGAACGCCTTCTGAAACCGTTCGACATTGCTCGCATGGATCCAGAAAACAGAGGCATCTTGGAATCTCTCCTTGAACCAGTAACAATAGGCCAAAGCGATTTGTGTTTTTCTAAGAGCATTTAGCACATAGACAGGAAGATGACCGGCGAGAGTGTTCTATACCCAACTCCACCCAGGCCATGCAGAGCCACTCTGGAGCGCGGCCTGCTGCCAGGACGATGATATGTATCGCTGTGACCAAAAAGATCTTTCACCCGTTCGAGGATTTCTGAGCGACCGACAAAATCCGGATTCTCATTGTAGGGGACAATGACTATCAATCGATCAGTCGAACGTTTTGTAGAGTTACTCAGCTACTCACATGCTGGAGATGGTGTCTCTGTGGTGTGAGAGACAGCTGTCGTCGCTATTGGCGCTGTTGGCGCTGTTGGTGCTGTCGGTGCTGTCGGCAATGTTGGTATTGTCGGTACTATCGATGCTGTTGGTGCTGTAGCGAAGTTGTACATATTCAGAACCGCCTTAGTCGCGGAAGCAGCTGCCATAGCTGCAAAGCCCTGCCATTTCTTGTTCTTGTGGCTGTCGGCATAGTCGCAGACTGACTTGACGATTATGCAAGGAATCTCATCCCAGACGCCGGCGCCTTCCATCTCAAACGCAATGATACCATGTTGCTGCGCCATCATATCTCTATGTTCCCCAGACTTCATCACAGTGTCACCTGAGCCTACAGTACCGAGGAACACTTCTGGCGGTGACTTTGATGTGTCTGATGTAGCCTGTCGGTCACTCTTCTCTTCAACCCGGCTGCTGAGACGCCTTCTGAGCACGTAGTACGCTGGATCGCACTGTAAGTCCGCGCAGGACGCATTGATTGCTTCATCGCAAATAGTTTCTTTGCCACAACTGCAGTCTCGCTTGTGCTGATGTCTGTGAAGGTAGTTTGCTCGAAAAAGAACATCTGTGTGGGAACCAGGACGGAGATACTTCGACCAGTGACCGTTTGCGACAGCCTTTCGCTGGATCTGTTCCATCATGTTGGGGATTTGATCGCGTAGCTCGCTGAGCCCAAAATCCGTCTTCAGATGAGCAAGAAATGATCGGATTTCCTTCACGGGCATCCCCAACGTGTCGCTCACAGTAGTTTTGTGGGCGAATTTAGAGGGATACTGCCGGCCGTAGTCGTACTGAACAACATTTTCGCTGATGATCACGTCTCCTAGGCGAATCTCGACATCGCGGCTCGGATTGGGGACTCCGCCGCAAACGCCGCAAAGAAAGGCTAGGATGATCGACGGAAAACTATGCCGAAGGCTGGTCGTTGCACTTGCTGCGCTCGACTTGCCCATCTTATGCAGTAGAACGAGCACGGTATTCTGACTGCCCATTCGGCCCAGCGTGTAGGCGTTGTAGTCGCCAGATGCCTTGCCGAACTGATTTCCTGGCCAAGTTTCGTCGAAAGCCAGCGCGACGGCATCAAATTCGATGGGAAGGGCACATATCAGCGCCACGGTGAAGTCTGTACGGCGACTTGGCCGTGGGCTCGTCATTTCGATCGTCGTCAGTTGTTTTGAGATAGCATGATCGTGCGCTTCCGCTGCGAAAGGGAAGAGAGAGAAATTCTCGAGAGATACCGGTGAGGGGGAAACAAGGCAGACTCCGGGCGCCTATTGCAGTCCTCTAGCTGAGTGTACATTGAGCTGCATCTTGGACCTCTGTAATTGGACAACGGAACAAAACCTCTGCTTGCGCCACTCAAATGCACCATCTGCTGGCCTCGCACTTACCATTGCAGTCCAAGTCGACCGCATGAATGTGGGGAAGGATCTCACGCGATTCCATTGCTAGAGTATTTATTTTGCATATGGAGGTGTCACTTTGAATTAAGTGAGGTTTTAGAGATCTCTAGAAGGAAGAGTCCGTTGCCACGCCCGGCACATCAAGGTACGAAGCTCTGGGCGTGGTTGCAAAAGTGGGGCGTGAACATATTACCCCAGAGACGGGCGACTTTTTCGAGCCTGGAAAGGCAATGGGGCGCATCGTTGATCCATCCGCCCAGCGTCACAAACACTGCCTGCGAATACTACCAACCACAGCCCTTACACACTCATATACCCCACAACACAGCATGGCTTACAGGAAACGTCACGCAGAAGAGGCTCTCGACGAGATCGCAGGCATTGCCTCGCCTGCCTCGAAACGCTCGAGAACAGTCGACTCCCTAGTATCCAACGAATCAATCGAGCAAAACGGGCACGTCGCAGAGAGGGAGGAGGTAGCAACGCCGACAAACGGCAATGCAGAGCCGGAAAGGAGGCAAGATGATGGCGACGATGAAAGCGATCTGGACGACGAGGCACCCATACAAGCCCCCATCCGCCAATCCGCCCCGACAGACGGCTACGACGACCTCTACCTCGATACGATAGACCGCAACGTCCTCGACTTCGACTTCGAAAAGCTCTGCTCCGTCAGCTTATCCAACATCAACGTCTACGCCTGCCTCGTATGCGGCCGCTACTACCAGGGTCGCGGGCCCAAGTCGCACGCCTACTTCCACGCCCTCGACGAGAACCACCACGTCTTCATCAACATGCAGACGCAAAAGGTCTACGTCCTACCCGAGGGCTACGAAGTCAAGTCCAAGTCGCTCGACGACATCAAGTTCGTCTCGGACCCGCGATATATCAAGCAGGAAGTCGCTGCGCTCGACCGCACGCCGCTGCGCGCGTCTTTCACGCTGGCTGGCAAGGAATACGCCCCTGGGTTCGTGGGCATGAACAACCTGAAGGAGAACGACTACCTCAACGTTATCGTGCAAGCACTGTCACACGTCGCGCCACTGCGCAACTTTTGTTTGCTGGAAGACCTGTCATCACGCTCTGAGCTGGCGAAGCGCTTTGGAATCCTCGTCCGCAAGATCTGGAACCCGCGCGCGTTCAAGGCCCATGTCTCCCCTCACGAGCTGCTTCAAGAGATCTCCCTCCTCTCGAGCAAGCGCTTTACTTTGACAGCACAATCAGATCCCGTTGAGTTCCTCTCATGGTTTCTCAACAACCTGCACCTCGGACTCGGTGGCTCCAAGACCAAGCCAGGCAGCTCCGTTGTGCAGCGCATCTTCCAGGGCAAGCTCAAGGTCGAGTCGCAAGCCATCACCGCGCGCGCCGACGCCGGTGACCGCCTACGCTTCGAGGACGCCGCCGTGTCAGTAACATCAACACGATTCATGTTCCTGACGCTCGACCTGCCCGCCGCGCCCCTCTTCCAGGACGAATTAGAAAAGAACATCATCCCCCAGGTCCCTCTGACCACCATCCTCTCAAAATACGACGGCATCCAGGCCCAGGAGCACCTGGCCCAACGCAAGCGGTACCGCCTCCTGCACCCCTTACCACCCTACCTCGTCTTCCACGTCAAGCGCTTCAGCCAGAACAAGTTCGTCTCGGAGCGCAACCCGACCATCGTCACGTTCGACCCCAACGGCCTGGACGTCAGCCCGTACGTCGAGCCGAACCCGGGCGAGTGGCCGCCCGGCGAGCCCATCATCTACGACCTCGTCGCCAACGTCGTGCACGAGGCCGTCCGCGCGAAGGAGGACGTGGCGGACAGCGGGGAGGAGCGCAAGACCTGGAAGGTGCAGCTACGGGACAAGGGCCGCGACGAGTGGGTTTCTTGCCAGGATCTGTTTGTGGAGAAGGTGCAGAGTGAGCTGTTGTACCTCGGCGAGACGTATCTGCAGGTTTGGGAGAGGAGGCGGACGCCAAAGGGCAAGGGCAGGGCGTAGAATTCCATACTAGATTGTGTATGAAGTTAAAATGAAGAAACAACGCGGAAGAGAGAGTACGCGTCTTTAGAATCTGTACTTTTTCCGCAGCGCAAGGAGCTTGGTGTGTATCGTTAGTAGGGATGTTGCTGTGACACTTGAACATTCACAGCACAACGGCGAGTGCCAAAAATCGTTTGACGCTCATTTCGTAGTCATTGAGACTATCCGGTCCAGGCCCTTCCGAACCGCGCAGCCAGCTCATGCCGGTGCTTGCGCCCGAGGCAGCAGTAGTGTACACCTCCCAAAGATGATAAGATGGGTTTAGCCAATCCCCCAAATAACCGCTTGTGTGCAATCCATAAAACAACGTGACCGCTAAACGTTGACCGCTGCCCATTTTTTGCGCCCCTTGAATCGTATCGTTTCCCCCGTCTCCGAGGTTCGACAATAAACTCGAGAAGCACTTTCGTTCCCCCCTAGCCTGCTATGTTGGATGAAAAAAGAACAGCAGTCATCATGCCCTCTTTCGACCTGTCCTCGCTTTCTCTTCGTCTCCTCGTCCCTTCTTCTCCACTCGGTATCCCTATCCCAACAAGGTGTTGTTTTCGTCGGACTTTCGACCCGAATGCTATGAAGACCCGGAAAACGGAATCTGATAGTGTACAAATAAACATCAAAGATGGCTTGGAAAAAAATGCAAGAAAGGATTTGAACTCGTGCCGGCGTTTCCCCCAGCATGATGCCCGTTGGAGAGGGTTGAGAGGGCATGTGTCGGGGTTCTTGGGAGGTGTGTGTTGGTGGCTCAGGAAGTGGGCTGCTTCTGCTCTTCGTTGGACTGCTTCATGGCGTTGGATCGCTTGTCGTGCTGCTTCTCGCGGCGCGACTCCTCGATGGCTGCCCTGTGCTGGATGCTCTCGTCGTGGGACTTGAACTCGAAAATCGTGTTGGGAGGGCACTTAAGGTAGCTCTTCCACGTCTCACTGTTTTTATGTTAGTGACCATCATTCAGCGGGGCCGACGCAGGTCCACTTACCGAATTCTCAGCACACGTCCACCGGTCGAGCGCGTCCAGATGCTGATGATGTCCTCGCCGTTGCGGACACTAACCACACCTCCACAAATCTCGTCACTGCAGTCGGTGAAAGCCTCACCAAGCAGCGCAAACACGGTGTCCTCCCAGTACCGGTCAACGATGCCCTTCTTCAAGCGCAGCACCCACTTGCCACCGCTCCTGTTCTCGTCATCCTCCCAGATGGGACGGACACCCCTCTTGAAAAAGTGGTATTCCCAGCCCACCGACAGCTCCGAAGGTCGCTTGAGGTGCGGATAGCCAACCCAGAACTCCTCCACGCTGTTACAGTGGATCATGGGAGTCAGTGACTTGGCGTACTCCTGGTACGGCTGGCCCTTTGGCTGGGGCGGCCGACACCACGTCACCCACTCGTACTTGAGCTGATGGACGCGAAGGGTCTCAGATGATGTCCGAGTCGAGGCTGGTTGCGAGCCCACCGCCTTCTTCCCCGCCGCATTCTCGGCGATGGAGGCCATGGACGGCTTACCCAAGGGATCATGCGACGACGCGCCGACAACCTTGGCGCCAATCTTGCCCATAGCCATGTCGAAAGGGTTGCCGGGGGATTTCGGCGTCTTCGCAGACCCGAAGGAAGCGAAAGCGCCGGAGCCCAGGCCGAAGGCGTTGGAGGCAGTCGGAGAAGCCATGCCGCCGGGGGTCGTTACGCTGTTGAAGGGATTTGATTTGCCGCCGTGTGAGGACGAGTCGCCGCCGAATCGTTTGGCGAAGGAGCCGTTACGGTTGGCGTCACCGCCCGGTGCGGGACTGCCATTGCCCGATGTCGAGAGGGAAAGCTTGCCTGAGCTGCACGCGGGTCGCAATGTCAGCGATCTGGAATATGCACAGCGCAGCGACCGGGGTGGCATCAAAATAGAAAGTGCATATCGAGGTCGACCGTGAAGGGGGAAAAAAGAGGCAACTGCACTAGTACCGTGTACTTACTTTGTGCGGCGGGTCCATAGGTTGTTATCCATGGGGACTGCTTTCGAAGACTTTTCTAGATGAAAAATACTTCTATCGGAAATTCGATCCCTCAAAAACTTCAAGGGCGGCGGCACCTCGGTTTACAATTCTGGTCGCAGTTGTGGCGGCTGGGACAGACGGATGAAAATAGGATGCGATGGTGGTCGGGATGGCGGCGGCGGCGGGCGGGCGAGCGGGCGGGCGGTTGAGAGGAGGGCCTGCAGGGGCAGTTTCGCGGCGGGAGGACAGCACTGGAGACTCGAAGGTGGGAGAGAAACGAGCGAGCTTCGATTGGGAAGAGGCCGGGTCAGTGTAGGTAGGGTACGGATAGGTAGGTAGTATTCGAGGCAGAGGCGGAGCAAAGATGGATGACGGGGTGTGTTTGTTGGTATCTCGTGCAGGTGTAGTATTCTGGGGGTATTACAGACGGTGGAGGAAAATGCGAGATCGGTAAGGTGTGTGTTTTGGAGCGATGTTTGTGAGACGAAGAGGAGGGCGAATTATCAACTGATGGAGAACAATGAACAGCTTGAAGAGAAAAAAAAATCATAATGGGGCATCAGTGTCCATCCTTTCTTGACCTTAGTCGTCACCTTGCTATCGATGGCGGATAGAGCGATAGCGCCTCGCTTGGCTCACCCCTGATGACTCCACCACTGACGAGTCAGCCAATCAGGAGTCGCGACGGAGGAGGCGGGCAAGCTGGAACGGCGCACCACAGCGAGGTCACAGCGAGTCCCGTCCCCTGGGGCCCGGGGCTGGAGACGCCCATGCCGCCCGCCAACCATTGCGTTGGGCGCGACAGCACAGCTTTTTGACCTGGAAGCCCGACGGGTCTTGGTCTTCTCAGGGTGCCTTAAGGTAGGTGCTGTCTGCCGTCTATTTTTCGCCATCTGCATTTATCGGATTGGCGTCCGGCGCTGTCCTCCTATGCGCATACTTTTTACCTAACACGAGCTTGGAGCTTCCCCGTCCTGCTGTTGGCATTATGTAGTGGGTGCTGCTGCCGCAGTCAATCCACACCGTCCATTACGTGCAGTTACTCACTTATCTGTCTCTTTCCCATGGAAAAGGTACTCCGTCGGTACATGGGAGGTATCCATCAGACCATTCGGCTCGTCGTTATGCGGCCAAAGTGTCAGATGCGTCTGCAACAGCACTTGAGATGGCCCCAAGTCGTTGTCCTGTCTGTCAGAGGCCAGGTCCAACGGTCGGATGGGGACTCGAGATGCATGGCCTGAAACACATGCCACCACCACGAAAAGCTACCTAGCAGGTTTGAATGCCTTCCCAGAGTCATGACATACTGCATACAGCCCATGCCTGAAGAGAGCGCGAGCATCGGCGCTGGAGGCTGACAGATCAGGGACACTAACTTCAAGCTTTCTCGAGGTTGGGCGCAGCGGCAGGTGCTTTGCGGATATTTTCAGTGTCTAAGCACACGCCAGCCAGCCAGCCCTAGAATAGAAGTCATTGCGACAGGCGTGCGTCCGTTGCGTTCCTTACCTTAAACCGAGCCACGGTGACCTCGGCTGCCCGGTTCATCCCACCTCGACGTGGCTTCCGCTTTCTCGAATGCCATATTCAATGCAATAAGATCACCGTCTGCCTGATGGATAACGGCGAACATGGTGCAACGCGAAACACCAGTGATGAAAGCCACCAGATAGAGAGGAGGGCAGGTACTTGACCACTTCGCGCCCACGTGGTGTGCCTGGGAAAAACGTCGTCTGGTTGGCCTACCCCGCCATTTACTGGATCCACACCCCTGGGCAGCAACAGTGCACAGTGCATCCACGTCCTGGTCCCTCCAATCCCCGGCGCGTCATCCAAAGAAAAGAAAGCCCAGGTCCACGACACGCCAAACCGCGCTTACCTCACCACCGCAATTCGCGACACCTCTGATCGGCATCCCAACGGTCCAACGTCGACCTCACCGAGCCCACCGCCCCTCTCCGCCGCTGTCTCTCGGTCATGCTCCCGAATTAGCCATCCCGATTGTCTTTTCGGGTCCCCTGGCTTGAACCGCGTTGCCTCGCGACCATGGAAAAGTTCCTTCGGGAATGGAGGCAGGATGCCCTAAACAAAGCCCAATACGACTCCGCCATCTTTATCGGCGACAAGTTGCTGGCCCTGACCAGTACGTTAGCCCTTAGCTCTTGATTCAATGTCTTCCATGCGAGCTTTTCTGACTCTTTTCTGCCACCAGATGACGAGAAGGATGCCTTTTGGTTGGCCCAAGTACACTTCGCAACTGGCAATTACACCCGTGCGCAGACCTTTCTCGCCAAACAAGACCTTGTTTCCCGCAACGTCTCCTGTCGATACCTGGCTGCACACTGCCTAGTCAAGCAATCGAGGTTTGAGGAGGCATTGTCAGTACTCGGCGACCGAAACCCAACCCATCTCATCTCAAATGCGAGTAACAAGCGGAAGGCACAGAACACGGCCCCCTTGGGCAGGGCCATAGGGGCTCATGCGAAGGGCAGCTCCAGAGACAGACAGCTTCGCGAAGAGGCAGAGGAAGAAGCCACCAACCGGAAATATGAAGCCGCCATGTGCTACCTCCGAGGCATTTGTTACGCCAAGCAAAACGCCTTCGACCGGGCAAAGGAGTGCTACAAGGATGCGGTCAAAATAGACGTTCAGTGCTTTGAGGCCTTCCAGCAGCTCATGAACAACTCTCTACTGTCTCCTGACGAGGAGTGGCAGTTCCTCGAGTCACTCGACTTCGATTCCATCAGCGTCTCTGGCGATGTATCTTCGTCACAGGAAGCCGCAGAGTTCACCAAGATGCTCTACACAACACGGCTGTCCAAATACAGAGAGCCTTCGGCGTTCACCGCGGCATGCGACACGCTGTCGACACACTACCACCTGGCTGATAACCCCGATCTACTGCTCGCCAAAGCCGACCTGCTCTTCACACAATGTCGTTACCGCGACGCTCTCGCCATCACCGACTCCATCCTGCAGGATGATAAGTACAACTTCAGCATCCACCCACTACACTTGGCTTGCTTATATCAACTCAAGATGAAGAATGCATTGTTTCTGATTTCCCACGACCTCGCAGATACCCACCCAGAAGAGCCTTGTTCCTGGCTGGCTGTGGGCATATACTATTTTTCTATTGACAAAATTGCCGAAGCCAGGCGATACTTCAGCAAGGCTAGCATGATGGACGCACATTTTGGACCGGCATGGATTGGCTTTGCTCACACCTTTGCGGCTGAGGGAGAGCATGATCAGGCCATCTCGGCATATTCAACAGCTGCGAGGTTGTTCATGGGTACTCATCTTCCACAAGTCTTCCTCGGCATGCAGAACCACGCTCTCAACAACATGACACTAGCAGAAGAGTTCCTTAAGACGGCATATGGATTATGCAAGACGGATCCACTCTTGCTCAACGAGATGGGCATCGTCAAATACCACCAGGATAAGCCGCAGGAGGCTGTCCAATTCTTCAGAGCAGCCCTCAAGATCGCAGCAGAAATTGATTCGGACCCTCAAGCATGGCTGTCGCCGAGAACAAACTTAGCACATGCATATCGCCGTTTGCGCCTTTGGAAAGAGGCCCACGTAGAATTCGACGAGGTTCTACGCCAGGGAGGCAAGGACCCAGCCATTTTTTGTGCGAAGGGCCTCATCTACCTCGAAGAAGGCCGTCCTGAAAAGGCGGTCATTCCATTACACGAGGCGCTCGCCATCAACCCGCAAGACGGCATCGCTACGGAGCTCCTTAGCAAGGCTCTAGAAGAAACGTCAATCATCGACGTGGCAGATGGCGACGACCTAGAAGCTTTCGAAAACGAACTGGATATAGCAAAGGCTGCAGGTCGAGATCGCCTAGCACAGCGAGCAGGCAGAAGACGCGACGCGAAAGGGAAAGCAAAGGTCAGCAGAGCGAGGGCGATGCTGATGGACGACGACGACGAAAAGGGCGAGAGCATGATGGAGATGACTGATGACGACTAAGCATCCCCAAGCCACCATAATGTTATTTGGATGGCGCGAAACCACACGGCGTCTGCTACAGGATTAGAGCATACATGGTGTATCATCAAATGAGCCCAAAGTGTGCAGTACAGATAACGCTTAATGACAAACTTAACAACTCAAGGATCGCGATGCAAGTGAAGGGCGGGAGCTAGGTGATGCGGCTGTTGGCCCACGCGAATGCTAGTGCATTCTCCGTCGCTTAACTGATCAATACAACTGCTCTGACTTGTCCGTCGAACGCCCGCTGTTCGCATTCGGAGTCGCTAGCGCGGATTTTCTGGGGTTAGGACGCGGACAAACAAGCCGGGCTGACATGTTCGGGGGAATTGGTGTCTCGACCGCCGACTGCACCCAGCGAGCTGAACGGCACCAACTGATTACGGAGAAGT
Source organism: Colletotrichum chrysophilum (assembly GCF_026319265.1). Lineage (NCBI taxonomy): Eukaryota > Fungi > Ascomycota > Sordariomycetes > Glomerellales > Glomerellaceae > Colletotrichum > Colletotrichum chrysophilum. The sequence continues at coordinate 192,823 of NW_026517298.1, read as the reverse complement.
CGGTCGGTGGCACGATAGGGATAACATATAAAGAGGCGGCCCGCCAAGCCATTCGGAGATTCAATGCTGGGTCTTGAACATTACAGTCTCTAATCGACAGCGTAGCAAGCTCTTAACAATTGTACTAAAGTCCCATTTTCTAAAGCTTGCTTCCCTTTCCTCCCACATCCTAATCCAGAACGTTCACGAAGGAATCATGTCCCGCTACTTCCCGCACACGGCTTACGCAGAAGACCAGCCCCTCTCCCACACGATCCTGGGAGTCCACGTCCTCAGCCGGGGCTACACCACCGGCGCGATAGTGGGTCTCGGCGCCGTGTCCGCCGGCAGTCTGTACTCCCGCCTCCGCGGCGCCGCCAAGCCCGTCGCTACCACAGCATCACCACCACCAGCAGCAGCAGCAGCCTCTACCAGACTGCAGAAAGGTCTGCCACGTCTCCTCCGCAAGACGGGCACAGCCTCCGCCGTTGGGCTGGGGCTCATGGGCCTGGCCCTCGCAGGGAGGATGCAAGGGCGCGAAGACATTGAGTGGCGTGACCGCGCGTGGAGATTGCTCGAGAACCCGGGGCAGTTGGAAACGGACGACTGGACGTACGGAGGTGCCGCGGCGGGGGTTGTCGCGCTTGGGGCGTGGCGGCTGGCGGGAGCCAAGGGAGTCGGCGGGCTGAGGGCGGCTGCTGGGGCGGCCGGGCTGGGAAGCGTCGCGGGGACGGTTGGATACATGATCTGGAGGTATGGAATGCACGCTGGGAAGTTTCCGGAGTATGTTCCGGTTGAAAAGGTTGAGTTCGGGAGGGTATGAGGTAGTGTCGTGATTTCGAAAACGGGGAGATCAAAGGAAGTTTATAGAGAGGTCTACGCCTGTAGTAGGTCTTTCTGGTCTAGAAAAATAATACCCATCTTTCCTTCTGTTAATCACAGCATCTTACAACTTCTCCTTTCCGGCGAGCACCTCCTCTACCTTTGCGAACTGATAGTAAAAGTCTAGGCTCTGGGGGTTCAAGAGGGTGCCGCTGGGCTTGACGTGTGAGCCGGAAACGATCTGCTTCACGGGCAGTTCGACCTTTTTCAGGTTCACTGTTGTCTGCGGGGTTTGTCAGTCCTTATGCCAGGTGCACTCGGAATTGCATCTCGAACTTACCGGAATCTCAGGCGTCTCAAAGACGTATTTCGGCACATGCCTCTTGGTCAGCTCCCTCCTGATCGCATCCTTAACCTCGCCCACGAGCTTCTTATCAAACATCTCTCCCGGGCGCATCATCAAAAACAGCATAACACTCTCGTCATCGTCGCTAGGCCTCCTCTGTCCAACACATAGACTGTCCACCACCTTGTTCGAGAAGTTGCGCTCAATGACGGCGTAAATCTCGGCGCTCCCGAAGCGAATGCCGCTGGGGTTCAGCACGCCATCTGCGCGGCCGAGGAACGCAATGTTGCCCGTCTTCGGATGCACCTGGCAGAAGTCTCCGTGGGCCCAGACGTGATCGAAGCGGGCGAAGTAGGCGGAGTGGTATTTCGTCCCCGGTGATGCGGAAGAGAAGCTAGAGGCTGACGAGGATGGGGAGGTCGAGTCGCCCCAGAGGAAGCAGGGGATGTTGGGGAACGCGGCTGTGGCGACGAGTTCGCCCGGCTCCCCATGTGGGACGGGTTTGCCGGGGCCGTTGGGGAGCTGGGCGTCGAAGATTTCGATGGGGACGCCGAGCGAGGGGCCCTGAGTGCCGCCGACGTAGACAGGCGTCAAGGGGTTCTCCATGCCAAAGCAGCCGGCCTATTTTCTGTTAACATGGGGAAATGTGTATGTTCCAAGCATAGCTTACAATGTCAGTGCCACCAGAGATGTTGGCCAGGTGGACATGCTTCGGAAAGCCGGCGTCGTAGAACCATTCAAATAACTGGTTGGAGAGGACCATGCCTGTACTCGTCACGATGCGCAGCGCGCTTAGGTCAGTGACCTCCCGTGGGCTTATCTTGTTCTTTGCAACTTCAAACATCCACCTAGGGCTGATGCCAAGCTTCGTGACACGCTGCTCCCCGAGAATGCGGATGAATGATGTGAGATCCGGCACGAATGGCGAGCCGTCGTACATGACGACACGGGCACCATTGAGAAGAGCCGCGACGTTGGCCAGGTACATGATCCAGCCGGTCGTGGTGTACTGCAGACATACCGATTCCGAGGACATAGACTCGTGTAAGCGACCTTCCTTGACAATGTTGAGGATGACGCCGCCGACGGTGTGTACGATCGCCTTTGGGATACCTGTGGTACCCGAGGAGTAGTAAATGAGAAAGGGGGCGTGGAAGGGGATCCGGACGAATTCCGGGGGCTGAGAAGAGCTTGCGGACTTGAAGAAGTCGTCCCATAGCTCCGTCTTGGGAATAGATGAGACGTCGTAAGGTTTGGCGAAACGGGGGATGGAAACGAGGCCGGCGAATGACGGGCATGATTTCATCCCGGAGACCGTTTCCGCCATCTTTCCCCGGAGATCAACGGTTTTGCCGTTGTATACCGTGGCATCGTCAAAGAAGATGAACTACACGAAAGTCAGCATAGAAACAGGCAGAGTGAGACGCCATCCTAACCTTGGGGTCAACCTGCGTGGTCCGCTGCAGGATGCCTTTGACACCCATATCCGTCGATGAACTGCTAAAGATGGCACCTAGCCAAGTAGCAGCCGTAAAGACCAGTAGCGTCTCGATAGAGTTAGCTCCGACGAGAACAATTCGGTCGCCCTCCTTGACCCCCCGCGCCTTCATGGCAGCCGCCAGACGACCTGCATCCCTGCGGAAGTCGCCCCAGCTGAGATTTCGGACATCGCCTGTGTTACCCTCCCGGACCTCGGTCACGGCGTGCTTCTCATCCTCCTTGCCTACAACGCCGTGGTGGTCGGGCGCGTCTGTAGGGCCGCGGGAGTAGAGAATGTTCTCGGCCCAATTGAGACGAACGCCGGGAAACCACTTGGGAATGGCGTCTATGGGGAGAGACTCATCGACGACCGAAGTTGGTCGGCCCTCGTAGATGAGGTTGGCGTAGTTGAAGAGATGGCCGTAGAATTTGGAGCGGTGCGCGACCGTCCAGTTGTGAAGGTCATCGAACGTCTGTTACCGTGTAAGTCGAATGCATCACGACATAAGGGTTCTGAGGCAAGGACCTTGAGCTTGAGCCCGAAATGGATGTTGACGGATTCCAAGAATTGGTACATCTCCGTACCCTTGGGGTCGGGGTGCTCCCAGAGCTTACGCGGTAACTCATCGGTGGCCATGACGTAGATCAGCACTTGGCTGGAGTTCCCGAATGAGAAATGTGATAGATTGAGCACCAAGCTGGAGGGTTCAGCTGCCTTTGTGCTGTGAGATGGGTGACTGAGATGAAGGGGGCAGCTCTAATGAGACTGTGCGAGGTGAGGTTGGGAGTTTGGGGTAATAGGTGCTTTTTGGGTGACGGCGCTTCCCCAACGCCCTGTTGGCTTGCCTCGGTCTACACCACCGGGAGTGCGGGGTTGGCGGACGGCCCGAGCCAACGAGCCGAGAGGGGCTTTCCGGGCCGGTCGATCACGGCCCCATTCTGTCAGCCGGGGGCGAACGACAAAAGTTGCGTTGAATTTTTTATTTGAGGAGTTGGTATAGTTTCTGTTCAAACACTGGCCATTGACTCCGTTGGCTTCATATGGAATGGCATTAGGAAGTGCCTGAGCAAGCCGACTGCACATCGATCAATATGGGATCGAGACATGTGTCGGACGCGACGCTCCAATGGACAAGTTTGAAGCGACAGTATCAATTCTGGGCTGTCATTATCGCATCTCAAAATGGGTTATTGGAGATACTGCCGGTGCATGTGCATAAACTCTCTTGGATGGCTAGACCATAAACGACCTCTCCCAGAGGGTACAAAGAAGGTGAAATCGAAATTCACCACAACTCATGTGAAGCACTGCCTCAACCTGCAATCATCCGCAAATCATTCAGCACTGAATATGACCAAGAAAATTGTACGCTGTGATAACATCGATTGCCGCGGACCCGAATGAACTCTTTTGCGTTGTCTAGATGACCCCAGGAAGCTGTTAGCGTTGGGAAATCTCCCACAACAGCCTGCACCTAATAATCAGATCTTACCTGATGAGTTTTGCACTCTGAAAGCTCAAGATTTTCAGTTTCTTTCTTCAGCATTGAATTCCCTCCACTCGTGATTATCGATTGGGTCTCGCGAAAAGTCGTTCTCGGCATTGGGATCTTTGCTGTAAAAGCGAAAGAGGGAGACCATGACCTGACGAATGCTTTGCGGCCGGCTGGAGCTAACCGAGTCTTGGAAGCAGTAAATTCGGAAGCCGTGGACGGCACATGTATCAACAAAGTTGGCGCGCATTGCAACATGCTCCAACAATTGCGTTTGGGCAGCCCTGACGGCATGCGGGGGTCCAAGGATCTCGACTGCCGTCAAGGCACTGTTGTGTCGCACCATGCACTTCTGACTCGGTGCAAAGCGATTGATGAGAGGTTGTATATCTTCATCATTGAAGTCGAACTGGTTGCCCGGGATTCCGTGACGAAGATTGGCATAGATGGCGGCCTCATGGTAGGTGGCAATGCCAGCACGGGTGGATCCAGTTGGGCGAGGACGCGGAGCTACAACCAGGGAAGTCGATTGGTCGGCTCTATGAGGAGCTGGGCGACTGCCTTGCTGAGGAGATGGATTCTCGGCAGGCTCGGTAGGAGGAAGGTTCTTGACGATCTCGACATCCATGACCTTACTCTGCACGGCGGTCCAGTCGGGCTTGCCGGCATCGGCAGATGACTCTTGGGTGCTGTCTCTCTCGGTGGGCATTGTGGGTGATATTTCGAGATATCCCGCAAATTAGAATATCTAGATGGAGATGTGTTGCGAGGAAGAATGCTTGGCGAGTTGAGAGGGCGTTGGCGGTTGGGAAGAAGATAAGGAAAGGCCGTACCTTAAGGCATCGAGAAGAGGGTGGAAAGGGGTTGAGAGTTGAGGTGAGAAGGGAGGTGCATACGGTCAAAAAGCCCGCGGCGTATACACAGCGGGAGGGAACCGAACGAATGGGAAAGAATCAAACAGCGAATGCAAACGGGATCACCTCCCGCGTCAAGTACGGGTGTAGGCAGGCGTCTCAACAGCCTGTTGCCTTGCAATTCATCCCGGACTACAAACAAAACTCAAAGACACTCCAAATACGTCAATGTAATCTTTTTCATGAGCTCTCCATACTCTTCCAAATGCACAGCAAAGGCGTTCGAGCTGCAGGCATGGCAACTTGCACTAAACTCACCCACAAGCAAATCACTACAAAGAGACAAACATATCCCCCTCCAATCCGTATTCCCTGTTGAGACGTCTGCCAATACGCCTGGCAAAAACAAACGGCAGCTTCGAACTCGGATGAGGCTCATGGAATTGGATGCTGGTCTCAACATCGAGCTTTGTTGGCGTAAACTTCCACGCCGATCCATACAGCTTCTCCATGTGAAACCCAACACTCTGCATGGCATGGAGGAACTCCGTCCAGGGAATCTCTACAGGGGAAGAAGACGTCAAGGGGTTGAAGAACAGTGTGTTGAAGACTTTGAGAGCACGTTTGTCCACCTTGAATAGAGGTCTCTTCGCTGCCTGTGGCTGCTCCTGGTCTTGGACAGGGGTCGTCGCGGCAACCGGAACTGCCCCCTTCGTCTTCAGCTTGGTCTTTGGTCGAGGTGAGGGCTTTTCCTTCGGCGTGTCTTGCATCGACAAACCACCAAACGGCGCAGCTAGACTTGGGTCTTGGCCCTCTGCGGCAGGCGCCTTCGCCTTGGCCGTCTCAACCCATTCTGGGGTCCTCTGAACGCTTCGTTGGAGAATGTTGCGCAGCCGAGATGAAATACCGTCTCTTCCACACAAGCTCTGCTGGATATCGGCCCAGAAGCTATCGAGGGCACGTTCCGCCGCACGCATCTGGTTGATGTTCTGCTTGTTTCTCTTCCTCTCCACGAGATACTTGAACTTATCCCCGTCTGGAATGCCCATTCTTGCCGTCGCCAGGCCGATCTTCAAGTCGTTGATGGGTACCAGGCGACGCACCAACTCATGGAAGTCCCTGTCGATTTCTGTTTGGTTCTCGGCAATGTCGCTTTCGAACGATGCTGCCCATGGTTGAAACAGATCCAGTTGTCTTTCGCACTCTGATAGCACCGAGAGATCTGCAATTTGCGCTGCGACCCATCCGGAAATCATCTGTGAAGCAGCCCTGTCCTTCCTCGTGACTCGCTCCAGCTCGTCCAAGAGCGTAGGCAGCCCAGTCAGAAACAACTGCTTCTCGTCAAAGAGAGTGTCGATAATCCAGAAGAGCTCCGCGACCGTTGCGTCTTTGCTGCGATCACCAACTGATGTGACCTGGATGATTGTGGTCGTTGGGTCTGGTGGGGCACACGACGGAACCAAGGACGCATTGGCGGTGATGCAGGCCATCCCATCTTCAAGTTGGAAATCGGGCCCGGTCGAAACATTTGTAGAAAGTGTTTCAACTTGCAGAATGCCATCGCGTAGTCGTGAGGAAGACTCTCATCGGGCTTGAAATTTCTGTTGCGATACTTTCGGTCTTTGAGATCGATGAGATGATCGATCTTCTCCGCCAAGGATCTGTACACCTCCACAGGAAACATGGCGCTCGATATCATATTTCCAATCAGCCGCTGCCAGAAGACATCTGGGGCGTGAGCATGGATGGGATGTGGTTTGCCGTTGGTGTCCAGCATCATCTCTTGTCGGTGCTCCTTCCAATCTCTCACCGTGACGCTGAAATAATCGGGGTCCTCTCGCAGAGCCCAGATATGATCTTCGGCCTCAGCTAGCTTCGACTTGATGATGCTCTGGAGGCCAGCGATATCGAGACGAGCAGGAACTCGGTAAGGACCTTCAAGCCGAGTGACTGCCAGTGATGCAGCGATGGAGTCGTTGGAATTACCAGTCACTAAAGGTGGCTCAGGCGGGATGTCCATTTCTAGGTCTGTGAGCTCTTCGGGGGAGATGTCGTGAAGGATGCTCTTGCAGACATCCACGAGAAATCGGTAAAGGCGTGATTGGAATTCCAGGATCCAGAGACCTTCGCCCGGATGAAATGCTGTACGTCGAAAGTTCCAGGTGCTAGCATCAGGCTCATCGTCCCATGAAACAAGGGTGCCATATGTTTGAGGGGTGCATCTTCCGAGGAACATCATTGAGTACAAGTTGAGAAAACGGGGCATGTCCATGGTTCTGCTGACCTGCCCGAATCTAGACTCTTCGACGTCGTTCATGGCGAATACATCAGGCGTGTTCCGGCCGCGAGAGTTGATCATTAGAAGAAGGGGTTCGGTTTTGCTGAGGTCTTCCAAGTTGATATGCGGCCACAGACAGCCTTCACGAGCTTGCTCGCCAGACCTTTTCTTCCTGAAAGCAGCAAAGTCCGGCCTGTGGTACTCAGACATGTCGGGCCATGCAGCCAGAAGGACACCTCGGCGTTTGGATTTGGACTTCTTTATCCACCGGTTCTGGATGGTTGCCTCGTGTCTCTCCACAATCTTCCGGAGCAGGTCCCATTGCTGCAAGACTTCTTCCGCCATCGGTGCAGCCAGTGCGCGTACCTCTGCGGGTTTGATGAGTTCGGCTTTGGGCAATGAACCAGGGCCCATGCCCAAAGATGCGGCATTATCTGAGAAGTCCTCCATTGTGATGCCGAGTTAGGTGAGAGTGAGAGATGAGTAGATGCGGACGAAAGAATGGGGAGGTGGGTCGTCTAGTTTTCAAGGTAGTAAAGCGGGGTGCGGGATCGGACAATGTGAGTTCACCATCCGACATATGGAGTGAACCTAACTGTCCTACAACTTCGGGGATACTTCAAGCCTCGGGAATGTTCAACATCAACGTGTGATTCGGTAGAATGAAGGCCCGAGCGTGGTTTTCACAAAAATATCCCCCAACCGATTGCGAACTAAACAAGTTGGCAAGTAGAAACAGAAAAAGGAATGGTGTCTCATTAAATTGGGTCAATGATAGCTCAAAGGTCTTTTACTACATGCCACTTAATCCTTCCAGCTCAGCCAATGAGCAAAGTGAATTTGATATAATCAAGATAACTGCAGCCTCATAGATGTTTGAGCTTAGCCATACCTGTCCGCTTGCCACAGAAAGTGGTCTTGAGACGTCGGGCAATGCTCTCCTCCCCACGGTGCCGGATATGAGTGGGTCCTCGTGGCTTGCCCCATATTTACCGCACGCTCGGCTTTGACCCGGGCACCCCGTGGCACTGCCGGGCGATCCTGTTCGTTGAGCAACCTGTCACCGCAGTCCCGGCACTCTGAGATACCCGCATCTCGGTGGAAAACTCAATATATATAGTAGTCGCACCGACTACACCGAATTGCTGAAGAGCAGCGCAGGGCAGACCGCTTTAGATTTATACGGAGGATGCCTAGGACCCCGTTTCTATTCCGACGGTTTCTTGGCCCATATGGCCCGACTTTTGATGTTTTAGTACCTCTGTATAACAATTGGTTAATATCATGGAATGCAGCACTTACATGGGCCAATATCCATGATTTCCCCGATCACTGAGGTCCTTCCTGACCTCAGCGGCAAAAACCTGAACCTCTTCCTGCCGCCAACCGTGCACTCGCGTCATGGGCGCCATTATCATACCGGCTGTATTACTTGCAAGATTTTCACGAGACCACGAGCCGAGTTCTTTCAAGTAAGGGTCCCGGGGCCACGTGTTGAGGGGCCAGATGAAGCGGCGGTCGGTCACTTCCACGAAGCCAGCCTCTGGTAAGAGGGATGTCAGAGTATCTAGCGGAATGAAGGGACATCCGAAGACTTCCAAGGCGGATGCGACGTAGGAGAGGCTTTTGTAAAATGCACCGCGCTCGCATGTGCGATCGGCGCTGAAGATGTTGGACTCGGCCTCCTGGAGCTCGACATAACCTCCTGGCTTGAGATTCCTAAGCACGAATGAGAAGAAAGCCCCAGACTTGGGGGATCAGAGCGCTCACTCAAAACACTTTTTCAGAAGTTCAGGCCAATTTCGAACGCTACCTGACATTCCCCTGATGTGGATGTAGTCGAATGGTCTGGAATAGATCCATTCATTGTCCAAGTCGTCCACCTCAAAGTAGACGTTTGGCGGTACACTTTTCACTAAGTCAATTTCCTGTAGGTTTTAATACGTACGCGTGAATTGGAGCTCACAACTCGGGCTGGGTTGCCGAAAGGTCGAATCCCAAGACCTCCGCGTCTGGGTGCTCATCCCCAAAGTCAATCGACCAGATCCCAGTGCCGGTTCCGACGTCAAGTACGCGGCCCTTCCAGTCAGGATCATTTGGGGGAGCATATCCCAACCTGTTATCGAATGTGAGAAGAAACAGGTGGTGTTGAAGGTCCAATCTGTTCGACTCGTCCTCATCGTTGGGTCCAAAGTATTCTGTCAACACATTTCAGTATTTCACTTCCAAGGCTAATATCTCCTCATGGAAACGAGAGTTGAACATTGACTTACTGCCTTCTTTATACCTGTGGTAAGTTCGCCCATTTTCGACTCGGTAGTCTATGATTGAACTACGGAGACTCGTGGTCGCAGAGAAGTCATCCTGGAAAGGGAGTGTGTTATTAAACCTCTGAAAAGCACACCGTTGACTATGACGGCGTTCATGAACACATACCTGTCCGAGGGATGAATCCGTGTCACCCTATCCTGAACATTAGCTTTTCTCCGCCATATCCGAGTCAGGACTCCGCAACTCCGATGTCGCGAATGTCACCCAGTACGCACAGTCACGTCGGCCTCAGGAGGCACTTCTGCTTGAATATTCGTCTCAGCCATCTCGAGGCATGAGTCTGATAACTCCGAAACATCAAAAATTATGGCAGTGATGTTGTTTGTTAAGTTACGAGAGGCGAACCCCTCAATATTAGTTGAGGGTGTCTCCTCGCTTTCGCAAACTTCGTCAGTTGGGGAATACGACCCAACTGGCCCAGGATACCCGGCCACAGCGGGTCCTGTATCCTGCTTTCACCGCAATTCTGCAAGTTTGACAGCTCCTTAGCTTCTCGAGAAAAGCATAGCCCATTTCGACCTCGAGAGTAACCACAATGCACACTCGATGGTCAGTGGACAATGGAGGCAACAAATCCTGCAAGCGAATTTGAAGAAAGAGAATAGAGACCCTTGTCTCTCTCCCAATTATTGAGAGGGATCGGCTTACATAACCGATCAGACCGGTTAGTTCCCCCGCGTTTGTTCCCTCGCGGAGGCTTCCTGCATTCTTATCTTGGCCAGCCAGTAACAGACCGGGGTCTCTCCTGCAAGCTGCCGGAGAGAGGAGTCGTTTCTTTTCTTGAGTTGGTCCAAGTCGCCACCAACATGGCCGGACTTCCAACAGACCCCGAAATCTTGGTCCAACGGGCTGGGATATCGCCGCATTTCATGGTTCTCAACACACCCCGAATTCACGAACCCAAGCCCACACAAGACAGCCAGCGTGCGAGCGACGGAATCCACATTCGCAACTCCACATCGCAGCCATGGCAGGTAACGGATCCCGGACCCGGGATGGGTGCTATCACTGCCGGCAAAGAAAGAAAAGATGCGACAAGTACAAACCCGAATGCGGCAAGTGTCAAAAAGACGGTGTTGCCTGCGTCTATCCAAGCCTGGACCCGACCTCAGAGTTGAAGTTCACAGAACCTTGGAGCGGACCGTGGCGAGGGCAACACCCCATCCTTCCTCTCAAGACGGCCGCCAATAATTCCTTCGTAAATATCGCGCGAGATGAGCTTGCCGTCATTTGCCAACAGTACATCGAGAACCCAGTGCGGCAAATAACCGCAGGTCGGCAACGCCAGCATCAGTCGAATCTGTCGTTGAATGAGTTGCCTCTCAAACCCAATCCGTCATGGCGACCCATGTCGAATACGGAGTCAAAACTGGTACAGTATTGCAAGTCACATCGTCAATTGCCTTCGTTTCTCATTGGATTCGTTCTAATCCACTAGCAGACTTTGAAGTCATCAGCAACAGCAAAGTCTACGTGGACACCGAAAGCAACATCTTCAAGTCGTCTGTCATGCCTATCCTTCTCAGCAATGACGGCCCGCTTCTATCGACAGTCCTTGCTCTAAGCGCTGCCGAATGGGATCGCAGAGGCGCTCACGACGGAGTCGATTATGGCAACAGCGCCATCCGATACAAGGGAAGGGCTCTGAGCCAGCTCAGGTCCAGCATCATGGCGGAGACAAATGCTGAGGAGAATGTCTTGACGTGTGTGCTTCAGGCCTCGCTGGAGATCTCAGCAGGTTCTGGACCGGACTGGCTGCTCCATCTCCGCGGGGCATTGGCGATTATGGAGAACCACCCTGGTTGTGTCAGCGCCAATTGTGCAGCTTTAGCTCTGCAATACTTCCGATTCCGATACATCTTGATGAAGACGACAGAAAACAGAGAGCCTGGCCAGAATGATGCAAAAACAAAATGCCCCAAATCAGATCAGTGCGGCGATGCAATCGAAGCTCTCAACAGAATCTCCCTGAAGCCAGAGAGCCGGCAGACTGTCCCACCCCAGACTGGCTGCTCGACTGAGTTGGTTGAGCTGATAGACCTCATCAGTTTGACGGCGACCAACGAGCAGCAGTCAACAGCAACATCTGAAGATGGCCCTTCTTTGGAGAAACGCATTCGGGAGTTGGAGTTCCACGCAACGGAGGATTATCTCTTGAAGAGCGCGGAATGCTTCAGACTCGCCACGCTTATATACTTACACCTCAAGGTGTACCACGCCCCGATCCGGTTTCCGTCAATGTCGACCTTGCTGCAGCCGTTGATAGATTGTCTCGCGGAGGTCATCCGCGAAGATCTGCCGCGACGGTCATTTCCAATGTGGCCGCTGTTCATCGCAGGATGCACCAGCTGCATCGACGAGCATCGCAAAGCTGTGCTCGACATGCTGAATCTGCTCGACGACAAGTGGCCCATCAGCAACATCTCCACCGTCACAGAAGTCATGGCAACGATCTACAACTTCCGGGACCTCAACGACGGTTTGGCTGCAACTGTGCAACATGACTGGCAGAATATCATTGGCAAGTTCGGATGGAAGCTATCTCTGTCGTGATCTCATGGCTTCGAACAAATGAAAAGGAAATACACACGAATGGAACATCATAGCCGAGCCTTCGAAGCGGCCTCGTTCTCTGCAATTAGGTCTTTCATCTCCCTCACAGTGCCGACTCGCCAACTCACCGAGTTACCCCAGTCATCACTCTCGCCATCCGGCGTCCGCCACTGCCAGCGCGGCAGCTCTTGTCGCCCGGTCTCCAGGAGTTGCCTGACCCATTTCCCAAACACCGGCATCATCTTGAACCCGTGCCCAGAGTCCCCCGACAGGACGACGAGAGACTGCGAGGTCCCGGGCACGAAGTCGATGCAGTATTCCGAGTCCTGCGTGTCCGAGAACCAGCAGAACTTGCGGTCGACAAAGGGCCGGTCAGCTAGCCACGGCAGGGTTTCGCGCAGGAGAGTCCGCAACTTGTGCTCGTCGTCGGGCGGGATAAAGTCTTGGGATCTCGCGGACAGGAGCTCAGTCGGCGTCGACGTGCCGTTGACGGTATTGGTGAAGCCGGCGCCGAGCGGACAGAGCTTCAACAGTCGCGTCGCCGGGTCGGGCTCGAAGAAGAATCCCAGGTCGCGGACGTTTGTCACGGGGATCCCGCGGAGGAAGTCGGCCTCGTCCTCGGTCAGCTGCACATGCGCCACGGACCAGCACCGGGCGACGGTGAACTTGACGAGTCCCGGGATCAGCGAACCGCCGTAGGCGCCGAGGGCGCAGACCGTCTTCGCCGCGGCGTGTTCCGCGCCGTCGGCGGTTCGCACTCCGGTGCACCTCCCGGAAGCATCGTACAGCAGGTCGGTGACGTTGCCGGCATCCCCAAGGAGGAACCGGACCCCTCTAGCTGCGCAATGGCGGTGAACGGCCTTTAGGGTGTTGCCTGCATGACCGTACCCAGCAAGCCTGTTGTGGTATCCCTTGAAGCCGCTCATGGGTCCAGAGAACTGCCACACGAACTTTCTGAAATCGTCCGCACTGCGTAATAGTCCTATCTCGTTGTCGAACTCTGGCCTGGACTGCACCGAGGACAAGGACTTCTCAAGGACCTCGACAGCTTTTGGGGGTGCGCTGCCGGAGGTGGCGACGATGTAGCCGGTCTGATGGTAGTAAGGGCCAAACAAGGGCGTTTTCCATCCTTCGAACGCTTCCTGCAGTGCTGTGAGCTTACTTGGCGGTCTTGGATTGGGAAAGGGGTGCCTCACGAGAGCCAGTTTGGTGTAGAAGACGTCTTCGTAGTCTGCGCGAACGATCTTGTTGATGTCGGACGCAGCTGAGAATCGCGACGGGACGTCCTCGGCCCGGTCGACGACCAGGATGTTGGAATAGTGGGCGTTGAGGAGGTGCAACGCCGTCGAAAGCCCGAACGCGCCGGCGCCGACAACGATGATGGGACTCGACTTGTCCATGGTATTTGTGTATGACGGAGAGAACTTTCGATATACCCGGAAAGACTCTCCGAGATTTCTCTCACACTTATAATCTATCTATATAACACTGAATCTGTTCCCCGCCGTGGCCCCCTTAGTGTTGTTGGCACACCGGTCAAGTCTGTCATATCGAACAAACTTCAACCGGGCAAGAAAGCTCCGGTCTCCCATCTCTCCAATCACATTTGCAGGGACTCTGCAGCACCCGGTTACATCTGCGGCGAACGATCTCCGGGACGCACGATACCAAGCCGGCATGATCTGTCGTGACATCGTCTTCGTACGGGCTAGCGTAGGCGACTCCCATCCGTCTTCGATGCCGGGGACATTTGATGAAATGTCTGGTCCCACGCGTGGGAAAATGCCCCGAAAACTTGTTTTCGGACTCTTTGCAGCGCAAATCCGCTGCCACGGCGGGGTTGGTGACACCAAAAAAGGCGTCTTTGGGGTCCCGATCAGCGTCGGTGGATCATAAGCAATGGGGAAGGAGTGGGGTGTGCTATGTTTGGTGTTATCCCACTGGCTAGGAAAGACAGGTTTTTCCAAGGGTCCAATGCTCTTAGACTGAATGCTTTCGCGCCGTGACTGGGCTGGAGGAAGTATTCCCGGGCGTCCAACCGGTGATTTCGGCGAATTCGCCGAACTGGCCTGACGGGGTTGATGGTGATGAGGGCGTACTATGTACGAAGGAGTTGCTGTGGACTTTCCAAGCCAAAAAGAAATATACGCCGGCAAGGTTTCGTAAACGTACGCATCATTGTTCTGTCAGACACGAGCAAGACACCGGAAGATTTTGCCTTCTTGAGTGCGATCACGGCTCTATTTTCGGGATGGGGGTCTCGGCCCCGAGGTGGATCCCGGTCGACATCCGGCGCAGGGCGGCGCTTAAGCTAACCTGGTCTTGTGTTTTCCCCCGCATCGTGGTGGATCTCTGACCCATGGCATCGGTAACACAGCTTCCTCGGGATACTTCTTGCGTGAGTGAACCCGGTTACGCTGGTTTCCTGTTTAGGACGGCTCTGTACCAATGCGCGTGAGTTTGCTGCCGGATATGCAACGGGTCACAGCGGTGACACGGAGTAGCTGTCTGTGGGACGGCATTGATCATGAGTTGGCCGGGTGAGAAATTTACCTTGCAGCCCCTTAATGGCGTGGCTTCAGTCGTGAGTAGTTATGAGGGTCTGCAGTTTAGTGACGACTTGCTTGTTCCACTCTGCTTGGTTTGTAGGCTCGTGGGTGGTAAGCTTTCAAGGCTTGTATTGTGTCTGTTCCTCAAGTGTAAAACGCGAATGAGATGCATCTAACTATAGAACAAAAGACTTGGGTATTGTATATGTATCACACACTCGGCCGTCAAAAATCATCATCAACCACATCCCTTCCTCACGAGTACTTCTCCCCCTTCTGCGGCGGCAGCAAGCCCTCGTGGTCATGCAACACCAGCTGCAGCGCGCTCTCCTCAACCCTGACCTTGACCACCTTCTTCCACACACTATTCGACCCGACACCAGCCCCGACATGCGTCAAATCCCCGTCCGGCGGCGGCGCCGACCGCAGCGCCAGGAGCACCAGGTCCTGCAGATCCGACCACGCCGTCACGCCGCGCAGATCAAGCCGCCTGTCGCCGACCGCACACCCAACCCAGTCAAGCGCCTGCGAGACGAGCACCACGCCGCCGTAGATGCCCACGACGCCGAGGTAGATGTACATCATCACGAGCGCGAACTCGAGCGTCTTGGAGAACTGGCCCGACCCGTAGCCGTGCCGCTCGGCGTCCAGGTCGATCTGCACCCAGTCGTCGCGGAAGCGCTGGATGTACTGCTCCACCGTCATCTCGAGCTCCGACTCGGCGAAGTTGCCGTTGTAGATCTCGCGCGTCGGGAACGTCGCGTTGTCGGCCACGCTGACGTAGCTGTGCGCGCCGGACCACAGGCCGTTCTGGACCGCGAGGTCGACCCACGTGAGGTTGTCCGGCTCCTCCTTGAAGACGAGGCGCGTCTCCTTGTTGGCGGCGATGCGCGCGATGGCGTCCGTGAGGAAGACGCCGTAGAGCTTGGCGAGGAAGGACTCGGTGTCGGACCGGCCGACCTGCGGGTTATTGCTGTCGTCGATGGTGTCGAAGTAGCGCACGTACGTGCCGTCTGCGCGCTCGTGGCGGAGGAGGAAGCGGCTCATCATCATGCGCAAGGGCGACGTCTCGAAGAGGGTGTTTTGTTGCTCGTTCGTGTCCGTCATGAAGACGCTCGTCGTCATGTTGAACAGGGGGCTCGTGCCCGCCAGCCAGGACTTGTCGATCTGCATGACGCTGGCGCGGTTGGACTCGTCCTCGTGGAACAGCTTGTTCATGACGTCGGGGGAGCTGACGTTGGAGTCCATGATGTTGTTCGACTCGGGGTCGACGCTGAATTCAGAGGGGACCCATCGCCCGAGGAACGCGCAGGCGTAGACCCACGTCTTTTGCTCCATGTCCTTTGAGGCGTACGGCATGGTCCCCGCCACCGTCACGACGGACTTGACGCTCGGCGCAGCAGGGTATAGCAGGTTGAACGTCTCGGACGTCGAGTGTCCCGAGACGTTCCAGTAGTCGCGCTGTACAATGGGCGGGTTCCGCTTCAGGGAGAGGCAGTCTGCGTCCCCGTAGCAGTTGATGGAGCTCATGGGGAAAACGGCCTCCGTGCCATTCTTTAATAGCTCATCCTTGTCGTACGCCGCGCACCGGCCCTGCATGAATGGCTGCTTCATCGGCGTCTTGGTCGTGAGCTTGTAGCGTTGCGTGTCGTGAAGAATCCCTATGCTATCGGACTTGTGGATGTAGGTGGTGAACAGCCCGAGAGAGTTCATGACGAAGGCTGGCGGCGTGGTGAAGAGCGCCACGGAGCTGTTTTCATGAAGTTCGAGCCGACGGCCGAGCTCGGACGAGAACGTGAGGTTGTTGTCCAGATCGGTGTACCGGAAGCTTCCCAGCCAGTTCCAGATATCCGAGAAGCCGCCGGCGTAGCAGTACGGCTGGAAGATGCTCTCGGTCGTGAGGCAGTCCTGCTTCTCGTCAAAGTGGTGAAGACTGCTGTCCAGAATCTGGGGCCATGCTTTGTCGGCCTCGAGCGTGTATATCAGAGGCATCTTGACGTTGTCGAAAGCCGCGGGGACGTTGTACCACCCGAGGTTCGGCACGAACAGAATGGCGGACGCAGGACCGATAATCGTCGACATGATTGTGCCAAACACGACAAAGACGACGAGTATGACCTCCACCGTTCCAACACGCCCGAGGCCCCAGAACGCACCGCTTGTCAGGTACGCCAGATCGCCCAGACGGTACCCGCCGGTCAGGAACCCGAGACGGACGCCGTCTCCAACAAGTCTGCGGCGGAACATCGACAGAGCGATGGCGGCGAGCGAAGCCACGACCATCAACTCGTGCAGCTTGGACGCGAACTGGAGGACGTTGGAGATGACCGTGTGCTTGTTCCCGAACCGGCCGATGATGGGCAGGTCGGGGCCGGTCTCGGGGTACCAGAAGATTTGCGAGTGGCTCATCCATATGAGCACGCAGGTGACGGCAATCGCGGGGACGTGGGGGAGCCACGCAGTCAAGAGCCGGGGCGTGGTCCTCTGGATGACTCGTTTCGGGGCATCGTTGCCTGGGTCTCCGACGGGGACATGCCACGGTCTTCGAGACTTGCGGTCAAAGTATTTGTCGTCTGAGGCTTCGTAGAACGAGTCTTCGGACAGGAGGGGTCTGTTGGTGGTGCTGACGGATACCGCGTCCGGCGACATCAACGACGGTGTCGTTGGCGAACGGTAGCTCAGCTCGTAGATGTGGTCCGATTTGTTCTCCATCTTGGATATCTGTCACACAGAACTGAGGTCTCACGTTATCCTCCCGAGAGACCGGACGAACAAGCGCAGATAAATCCTCTGGACGGATTGCTCCTTGGCATTCCCCGGGGCGGGTACCCGGTCGAAAATCGGCTGATCCACGCAGTCTCATTCATCGTCGCCGGCATCGTGAGGAGAGGGATGCCAGGCAGACACCAAAAACCCAGACTGCATATATTGAGCAGGGATTCCGTGGCCAGGCTGCTCTTTTGCGTCTGCGAGAAACCGAGCTTTCATCGCGGTGTCAGCAATGCCCCGGCCCAGAGCTGATGAAAAAGAAAGAAGGCTGAGGGAACTTCAGTTAGGGCAGGCCACATGGGGGCGGAAACTCATGCACCTCAGCACCAATAATCGTGCCGCGCGGAAACCACCTTCCTGTTTCTCTTTTACGAGGCTCCGTTTGTAGACCTTGAAGGAATCAAACCCTGCCAAGCTAGCGCGGGTGCCAAACTTTAGTGCAACGTTTGTCTTGTGTTCATGTTCTCGTTGTCGGGCTGGACGACACGGCCTTGGGATGTTTGCAAGAGCGACCAGAATCAACTTCGCGTGTTCGCCATCAGAAAGTGAGTGGTCGATCTTCGAAGCGAAGTGATGATGTCGACGTGCTGTGCTTCGCCCGCTCAGCCCTTCGCCTTTTGTTGGGCGGATGCAACGACGAATGTGCAATCATCTGAGTTGAAGGATTTGTATGGCTGCCTGCTGGTCATGTAAGCTCGGTGTGGAGACCCACTGCGGCGGAAGAAACCCCGCCACCAGAAATAGTCGCGTAGAGCGGACCACGCAGAAACTAGGAAGATGGCGCAAAACATAAGAAAGCTAGCCAAGGCATTGATAAGGAAACTTGAAATGGGTTGAACGGTCGTCCGAACACCTCGCGGGCCGGAGCAGCAAATTTCGGGGGGCGGGAGCACTCTGGGAGCATCGACCCCCATTCGGACCGAACTCCGATATGTGCCCCACTAAATACCGAAAGCCGGAGTCGGCCCTTGTCCGGGCCGCTCGGAAACAAAACAATTCACCGGAACCAATTTGCATTGTGATCGTCCTCTCATTGAATTTAAGCATCATTATACGACAATTGAAAGTCATGAAAAACAAAACACCAAAGATGCCAGGCGCCGCATGAGGGTATACCAAAAGCCCCCTACTCCGATGAGCCCAGCCTACCAGTCCATCCCCGCCGCCAACGCCAAATATTTCGTGACATGAACCTTCCCGGAAAATCGAGCCTCCTTTTTTTCTTGCTCTATCCCCGACTCCGTGTGTCGCAAATGCATCCAACCATTGAATCATCGTGAATAACTCGAAATATGCTCCCAAAGGAGTCTATATGCGAAATGTGTTGAACCGAGAACGCAAATCAGAATATCAACTTAGGCGAGGATGGCAGTTTCAGCAGCACCATCGCCTTCTTTCGTCGTTGTGTCGACGCCAGTCGCGGCCCAGTTCATAGCGTCGTTCATGCTGTCCTCGCCAAAGACGTTGGCCATGAAGCCCTCGTCAGAGTTGTTCACGCCCTCGGGCGGGAACTGAAGCCACTGATCGACGTCAAACTCAGTACCGGTGACGGCGTTCCAGTCAATTTCCTCCTGATTTTGGAGGAATTCCAGGTCAAGTGGGCCAGGCTCCTCGGAGCTTCCGCTGGCACTTGGGGTCAGGCCGCCCATGGCAGATTCATTCTCGGTATGCGGCGGGCTAGTGGCCGACAAGTCCAGGGCGGCCGCATTGATGGTCTGAGGGAGGAAGTCACGCTGCGGGTTAGGCTTCGCAGCGAACATGGTCTCGCCAGAAGTCATGTAGGGCAGGTTGTCAGGCGGAGGAGTCTGCGCTCCAAAGGTGGGATCGGCCAGCTTGAGGTTCTGCGCCGTCATGGCTGCGGTTGGCTGCTGAAGGTTTATGTCAATAGCAGCCTTGCGCAGGGCAGCATCGAGAAAGCCCGTGGCGTAGTCGGCGGCGGCGTAGATCTCGCGCAACTTCTCCATTACACGCATGCACTGGCGGAAGCCACGAGTGGCGCGATCCCTGGATTGGGACACAGGGTTCTTCATTTCCAGAAGATGGATAATCATGGCTGGCAGAATGACCGTCACACCGGTGGTAGGCAGATACTTCTCGAGACGCAACTGGTGAAGCTCAGCCGCCATGCGAGTGACATGCATCGCTGCATCTCGGACACGCAACCGAGACATTTCTTGCACTTGACGAGAAGTCGTCGGGGCGTGAACCGGAGAAGAGGGCAAGAACTGCGGACGGTGCAGAGCTGAGATGGTGGTGAAGTAGACCATGTGAAGAAGTGTGCGCTGAACGGCAACGGTTGAGCGGCCGTTCTTGACGTCCAACGGAGTCAGGGGTCTGTACTGGCAGATAGGGGGAAGAGTTTCCGCCCAGGCCATGAGCTCCAAGTCGACCGAAGTCACACTTTCCACATTGTCCAACTTCTTGTTGGGGAACAGCATCATGGTGCTGTTGACAGTGTTCTCTGGGCGCATCTTGTCCCTGATCAGAACAGAGTACTGAGCCTTGAGCATGTGGCTTATGCAGATGCAAAGCTGGGCCTTGGAAATGCAGAGAGCGGCAAGCTCCTTCTGCATGGCTACATCGCGAAGCAGGGTGCACTCGGTGGGAATGACCGTGTTGTCCTCAGGCAGAACCTCGAGCTCGAAGTCAGCCTCCTGGAGCATCGGCACGTCGAAGTCTTCGTCCTTGATGCGAGTGGGTCGGCGCATGCCCAGAGCAATGAGGCGGTCCCGCATGAAACAAGACCACCAGATGCGCTTCCACAGTTTCTGCTTGCGAGGCGGCATGCTGGTAGCAGCCGGATCGCGGTGGAGGCCAATGGTGTGGGCCAGCGAGATTGCAACACCCATCCAGTGCCATGTGTCCTTTTGGTCGTCGGGAGTCTCGTACCAGTACGTCATCAAGAGAAGAGCCTGGACGAGGACGAGGCGATCCGACTCGTAGTCGAAGTCGTAGAGGAGCTGCAGCAAGACAACGTTTAGCATGTGAAGATTGGGAAAGCGTGGGACCCCTGTCCCGCTAGCGCGGTGTCGAAGGGACGGAGGTTCAGAGAAGGGGTCCACTCACCCTCGTCTTTTGAAAGAAGGCCTTCCTTGCGGCCTTCCTGGTTGGGTAGCCAGCTTCACGGAGAACCTTCATGTCGACAAAGGCAGTGGCGGCAAACATGACAGCTTGGTACAAGAACAGACTGATCTGACCATTCAGGCCATCGTGAGCGTTGATGGTGGCAAGGAAATCGTACAGCTCCAGCAGAGGCATGTACGGATGAACGTATTCGACATAGGCCTGCAGCAGGGCGTTCTGCAACGGAAGGGCAGGCAGAGTCAAGGCCCCCTTGGCGTGGAGGTAGGTGACATCCTCTTGGGCGATCTTGGCGGGAAGTGGTTTCACGAAGGCCGGAAGCTGAGCGTGGAGGTCAGGCTCCTCGAGAGATGCGAGGAATTGACTCGTCCTGCCATCGCCACCAGCAACAGCGGCACCACCACCACCGCTGATGCCTCCAAAAAGAGAGGCCTGGGCAAGCAAGTTGGACAGCAAACGGCGAGAGTTGGAGTCTGCTGACGCCGCGGCGGCAGCGGACTGCAGCTTGGTGAGCAAAGCTGCGCTGTCATTACGGTAGCCCGATCGTTGATCTAGATTTCACACAAGGTCCCGTGGTCAGCTTTGGTCTTGACCGCATTGGTAAGATTTGATATGATGATTATGATGATTGCCAGGATTGAGGTAGGATGGAAAAGTGCGACTGGCATGTGAATGTGGATTACATGTAAGAGGCTAAAGCGTGGAGGGACGGAGCCGGGGACGGCGGAGGGTGACGCTGGGGGAGGGGGGTGTAGATGGAACGAAACAAGACATGACTGGAGGAGGGTGGGAGAAGAGACGGGGGAGACGATACGGGGGGAAAGGCGGAGAAAGTCCTGACGTGGAGGCCCAGGTCACGGGGTAAAAAAAGTCCAAGGCCGCCCCTCCACACTGGACTGCCCCCCCATTCCGTCGTCCCCTCCCCCAGTCCGAGCCCCGGATCTGGGAGCGATGGGCAAAACCAGGAACCGCACGAGGCAGAGGAAAAAAAAAATTGGTAAAGGTCTGAGCGACCAAAAAGAGCACAAACACGAACATGGAAGACGGAAATTGATAGGGGTTGGGGGTCATGCGGCGGCGGTGCAAAGCATACCTAGCAGCTAGGAGGGAATAACACGCTAAGAATGTTCCAGGACGGAAAAGAACAAAGTGACAGGAGGCAGAAACAGACAAGGCGCAAAAGAGTCGACTTACAGATCATGTGAGGAACATGGCCCTCGAGTCCGTCAGAAGAGCCGCCGGTTACCGACAGACCCCCAAGCACGCCTGGTCCAATGCCAGCTCCTCCAAGTCCAGCTCCAGCTCCAACTCCAACTCCAACTCCAGCCCCGGCGCCAATGCCGGGTGTCGCACCCATGCTCACACCGGCGGCGGCAGCGGCAACGGGATTCGCTGCAATTGATCCGTTGACCGAAGCCACCGAGGCATTGCTGGGTCGGCGCAATTCCGCGCTGCTGTGGATGTTGATTGGGTTCGCGCCCTTGGAGCGCAATTGAGCCTCGGCTCCCACAACATGGTGCCCCGCGGTGCTGGCAGTCAAGAGATTCTTCCTACAACACGCCATCAGTTAGCAGGAGTCCTTCGAATTTACCTCGCTCCAATCTGTGCTTCCCGTCCGTCTCCTTTCTCCAGAGTCCAGTGCTAGCTTCCCCAGGGGGAAACAACGTCCCGCATCTTCCCGCCCAACCCGCTTGCAAGCGCCAAGAACCCCCAGATGAGGTCGTCGCCCCGTAGAGGCCCGACACGCGAATGCGCCTTCATGCGAAGATGGCGGGGTGCCCCTGACCGGACTCATCGGATGCCATGACAGAATGGAAATTGGTGATGCAGGAAGCAGACTGAAGGTCGGGCAAAGGCTGTAACTCACTTTCGTCGACGGCTCTCCTGGACAACGCACTCGACGTTGTCCCATCTGCAGTTGCCACAAGGCGCGCCCTCGACAACGTCGCAGCGCACCTTGCGCGCTCTGCAGCTCACGCAGGCGCGGGCAGCCCTGCGCTTCGTGATCTTGGCCGGCGGCGCTCCATCCTTGAGGTCCGCGGTGGACGAGGAGCGCTTCTTGCCCTGCTCGTGCTCTGACGACGTCTCGGCGCTGGACTCGTCGTTCTTCGCGTCAGTTGGGGGCGCCGGCTCATCGTCGACGGCCGCGGTCAAGGCCGACAGATCGGGAACTGGTTCGGTGGTGGGCGCCGCCTCGGTAGCGGCCGTGGGAGCGGTGATTGTCGTCGTTTCGGTCGCCATCGTGTCGAGATAATCGGGCAGCCTCCCCTGTTAGAGACTGCTCACAATTTCAATGCCAATTGGCTCTGTAGTTAGAATGTTCAAGCCGTCAAAACTGTGCGGCTGCGTTCGCGACGGGTGGTGGTCTCCTGAAGAAGTTCAATTCCAGGCGGTTCGGGTCGACGGAGGTCAAAAATGGGGCCCTGAATGGTTGTTTAGGTCGCGTGGTCCGGCTGGGCCGAGTCGTTTAATAGGATTGGAGGTGACTCGAAGACGTCAGAGCTTCGTCGTGTATGCGGAATCCAGGCGTCAAAGGCGAGGTTTGCGTCTGCAGCGGTCTGGATGATGGGGCGGCAGAAGCTCTTCTGGAAGAACAATAACGCAAACGGCAAAGTAACGAGGTGGAACGTTGGCGCGTTAGGATGAGCATTGAATGTTTCCAAGGTTGGTACTAGAGATTGGCAGGTGCAGTGCTATTGAAGCCGCGGGGAATGCTGGGGCGGATGAGTGGCCCTGGGTGTGTCTCTGGCGTCTAAGTTGTCTCGTGATGTTCTTGATCTTGTCTTGCAAGTGGCGGAGCAGTGCAGTGCAGTGTTGTGTTGTGTTGTGATGGTGCAATGTAGTGTAGTGTAGATTGCAGGTATGGGGAAGACTAATGTTGCCTCAACCTCGAATTGTTAAGGAGAGCCGGAGCTACGGTCAAGTGGAAGGGGAGAAGCGGGAATGTGGGGTTGTAGGGTGCGAGGAGGGAAGGAGGAGGTATTATATGAATCAGATAGGATCAATCTTTTTGCAACAAAAAACAGAACCAGGCGCAGATGGACGGGACTTGGGGACTTGGTACAGATGCTGGGCCAGGACCCAGGACTCAGGACTCAGGCGCAGACGACGGAGCTTGACACTAGGAACGGACTCTCTTTCTTTCGTCTGGAATTCCCACGAGGCACGCCCCCCCGGCCCCGGCCCCTCCCCCCCTCCTCCTCTTTTTTGGCCCTTTCACACTCCGATCCATTGACAAGACTGGGGCCCACGACACGGCGAAGTGAACGCTAGGCCGAGCGGGCGAGGGACGGGAAACGAAGGCAAGGCCAGGGAAGCAGGAGAGGCGGAGAGGCAGCACACTCCCTGTCGCCTGTCGCAGTGAGTATGAGCTGCTGCACCTTGCTACACCCGGAAAGGCCAGGGAAACAGGTGAAGAATCTGTCCCGTCACCACCACTACCCAGTATACATAAGGTAAGGTAAGGAAGGTAAGGCACCTTTCCGCAGTACTGAGGTAAGGGTAGGGTAATAATTAAAGCAGACCCAGGCACTCGACTGCGGAACCAGGAGCAAAGAAAAGAACCACACGCGGCACACCTCACACTTCCTAGAAAGCACACACACACACACACAACACACACCCATAATGCAGAATGGAAAGTCACACTCTGTGCCTTTTCATTGGCAGTGCAGGGGGGCCCAGATCGATACGTATCCGAATTATGGGGAAACGAAGCTAACGTAAATGAGGTGCAAGAATGGAGAAAATGTGGATGGGTTAGTCAGGTAAAGTATGGGACTGGACACGACGTGGGCGTCGGCAGGGATCCTGGATGAGACGGACAGCAGCACACAGCACCCAGAAGTCAGAACCCAGACAGTCAAGACCAAGACAGTCACAGGTGTCTGACTACGCCGAGTGGGACCCTATGCCGCCTTGTAGGAAGGTCACTGACGACGTGGAGTGGTCACCTTAGGTATCGTTTACCTCAGCAGAGGTACTATGTCTCAATGTACTGCCGACTGCGACTTGTAGGGCGGCAACGTGGTACTCATGCTCAAAGGTACCTTGATAAGTGCTGGAGGCGCCGCATACTTGGAGGCCGTGTATGTTGGATATGGTCACGATGTGCAATGAATGATTGAATGCGGACAAGGCATGCCGCAACGCAAATTACAGATTTCTCAGACGCCGCCGCCGCAGCTCGACTGTTGTTTATTTTGCCCTACCCGCCCTCACGGTTTGTTTCCCAATTACCATGCAGTTCTGCGTGCTGTCGACCTGACTGTGTCCTAGCGGCCGTTTACGATGCCGCCGCAGCTACCTCACCTACCTACTTCGATTCGCCGCTGCACGCCCTGACCCTTCGAAGCTGTCAAAGTTGTCGTTGTCATCCAAACGGACATTAACTCATGCGCCCGTCTGCTGACCCTCGCACTGCTCCGAAGCGAGCACAGAGACCACGAGACGCAGGCTGCATCTTGCTGTTGTTGGACTTGGGCCGTCCGCGGATTGGCCAAGAAGCGTCGCCTCGAGATAATGTACCTTGTCTGTCAATATCTGTACATCAGTTACACACTCACATTCACCTTCGTCTTGGCCGCAGGATTCCAGGCTTTGCTGGATGATGCGCATTCTTCAAGGTCAGCTCATGGGCGCCAGCTTTTGCTTTTCCTTAGGTCTTGGCCCTGGTGTTTACGCCTCTTCCTCCGCCACCCAACTGTATCTGTATCCGTATCCTTATCCTGTGTGTTCCATCCCATATGTCCAGAGGCCATCCCGTCCACCCATCCACACTTCCATCCATCCGGGCGGTCGGGCCAATCCGCGGCTTCCGTTTTATAAACCACGCACTCACAAAACTCTCCCAAGTTTCTGTCATTTTAAGGACGCAGTCTGACCTCATCTGCTCCGCGACGTGCACATCACCAGACATCGTGACGGCAGCAGCGGTCGCGTCGTCGCATGTGAAGCCCATGCCTAGTACGGATATCCTATGTGAAGTGAACATGTCGTAATGCAACTGCCACCATCCCTGCCCTCTTCAGCCAGCCAAGCTTGGATCATTGGGTTGGGGTCTCGATGACTGATGGAAGGGTGAGGGGTTGAACATGAGGGGCGCCCGCGTCTGCATCGTCCAATGTGGAGATGCCTGCTTCTTTGGTTCATTGCATCAGGGCATCATGGGTGCCGGTGTTGGAGCTGGAGCTGAGGCTGGAGGGGCTCTTCGTACATGGGAGGCAAGACATCCGCCATTTACGCCAGTTGTGCTCTGTAATGGGCTGTCACTCAACCTAGGAACGAAGCCACACCGTGACTGCCGGCCGCCAAATCTCATCACCGTCATGGAAGGCAGACATCTCTCCCCGCCTTCCTGGAAAAGGAGGAGTCGACAGTCAATGAAGTTTCATCATGACAATCGGCAGGCCCCTTGCCAAGTTGCACTTAACACTTGCCGTTGCCCCTCCTCGGCCTCCCACGCCGCAATAAAGACTCCAGAGTGAGAGTCCCAGGACACCTCAGCGGGCTTGCGGTTTGTGGCCTGGCACATGAGGCATTCCCTGATTTTCCCAGCCAGCCCGTCTGCACCGCACCTGCACGCGTGCACCCCGGCCGATCCTGCCCCCCTCGATCATCCCCGCCCCTCTTCCTCTTTGACGGGGAGCCCGCCGCACTTGTTTCTCTATCTGATCAAGTCGACAACCAATGGTGCCTGCCGTCTGGAACAACAGACGCCGGACCACCAGCCTAGAGGGCGGCCTCTTTGTTGCTTGTCGTCTTCGTCTCTCCATGATACCATCATTTCAACCACGTCTGATGCGGCCCAAGACCGCTTTGCCGCATCGTCGCTAGCTCCCTGCCCATGCCGCCAACAGTCCAGCCTAGAATTTCTCCAGACCGGCGGCAAGTCGCAATACAGCTGTTTCACGGACTGGACTGGCGGCTAGGGCACCAGCAGAACACCAGACCAATCTAATTCTTCACCGCAAACCTCGAATCCCTTCACCGTACCTTTGACCTGGAGGCTGGCCCCCGGCTACTGCCCCTCCGCGCGTACCGTGGTCCGTATCCGCGTCTGTCTCCTACCTACGATGGGACTCGATGGATGCTGCGATATTGTATCCATCGTCGCCATGTGTCAAGCGAGGTACCTTGCGCCCGGAAAAGAAAAGACACACAAGACTTGGCTTTTTGGAAACGAACCAGCAGGTTCAACAACCATCCATTCATCGGGCTCGTCCAGTCACGAATCTCTCCTCCGCAGCCTCCACTTGAACCCAAACCCAAGGCCCTTGCCCCCCATCCTCTCGCATCACGTTGCGGAGACGTCCAATGACACCTTGCAGCGAACTCGTTGGCTGACACCCCCAGAGGCTGGGCTAGGCTGGGCCACCTCACCACTCACCACTCGCCAGGGCACCGTCTTCACATCTTCAGTCCGATCCACCACTAACGAGTTATTACCACACGATGTGCTAAAGAATTTACTGCTTACCAGCCCAGCGCAGTCAGTCCCGCGCAGGCTCCAGGCTTCACCATGACTTGCATCAGCAACAGAAGAGCGGCAGAACCTTTAGTTACCTACCCAAGACGGGTCCAGTGCGTGCCAGCCTCGCGAGTCAGGGGCTCTCGAGTCAAGTCAGCCCCGGGGGCCGGTGTGGGCGTCGCCGTCCGGGTCTCAAGGCGCGGGCGGGCATCCAACCACAACTGGCTACATAATCCTTAGCCTATCGTAACCCTCATTTTCCACCCCCAGTGGCCCCCCAACTTTAAAGCATCACGAGCCTCTCTGCAATTTTCACACCTCATCTCAAACTGCACCCGTGCTATTGGGTCAATTGCGACTGCACTTAGTCACCCGCTACTTTGCACGTCGCGACCATCCCGGACCGTGTCCGCCGTCCATCCACGGACCGTGTCCGAAGGCGGTTTAAGGTCTTTTGTTTTTCCACCTTGACTCTTTTAAGCCTGCAATTCAGGGTCAGGTCGGGGACATGGGATTATCATTCAGTCGGTCAGTCATGTCAGTCAGGGCTGGTGTCTCATGGTTGTGGGAATCCACAATGAGAGGAATCACTCATCCATAATCCGTCACATAATACTTGGTGCAAGTAAAATTGTCACCACCACTTCAATGCGACCACACGTTAAAGCCGATCGTAGCAGTGGGCTCGCGGTCTTGAATCGGCTTCTTACCTCCCGCACTTCAACGCACAACGCGCAACGCAGCACTGCACTGCACTGCACAGCACAGCACAGAACGGCGACATAGATGCACGCCCGTGTCGCTGTCGCTGTCGCCGTCGCTCTCGCTTGCTCAGGCGCCCATAATCCATCCATCAGGGTTTCGTCTCGTCGTCGTCTCGCCCGGCCGGTGACGAATCGACGAGCCCGCCACTCGTGGCCTTTAGTCCGAAGGACAACATGCACAATTCCCGATTCAATCGCTCCCGCAATCAAATCGAAGCCCCTGCACCTGCCAGCAGCCAATCAAGCCGCGTTCCACACCTTGAGATATCTCCATTCGCCCAGCTGGATTCGGCAATAGTCGGGACTAGGCAGAGGATCACCCCTGCTCCTCTCTCACCTTGATTCCTTCAGCCCTTGACACCACACATCCACACGGGACACGATCACGATCCTGTTTTCAGGTCCCAAGGGCAATGCGACAAGGCGAGGCGGCCCATCACTACGCACACCTTGGCACACCGCACACCGCACACGACGAGAGCGAGCGCAGTTTGGATGAAAGGGAAACACTGGTCGAACATCAAACCCAAAGCAGCCCAGACCATCGGAGGGCGCAGAGTCTTGTTTGGTCAGCGGCTGACCCCTGCGTACAGTCGAAACCTTCTCCCGGCCGAAGAGTACCCTGGCGCCGACTCAACGGCACCTGCAGGTGTGCCTGCGGACGGAAATGTCAATCGATGGGTCAACATCAGCCACAACAGACGGGTGGAAGAAGTACTTAGTACGTACAACCGTGCAATTCCCGTCCCTCCATCCCGGCCCACCCATCTCAATAAGCCATATCCTGACTTCGTCCAAACCTTGAGGGCAAAAAAGGGACCAACAGATGTAACGCATCAACATCAAACCCAAAAAGAAGAGGCCCAAACCACCCGTCACAATCAGAACAAGATCGGCATCGTGTTGCACCCTTGACGACTCAAGACTTCAACGGAGTCTAACTTCCAAGGACTTGGTGACCAGGCGGCCTTGTGCGTTGTCGTGTCCCGGCCGGGCCGTATTAATCACTTTGTCGCAGGTCCCAATATACGCATGTTCAGCTGGGAAGTCTGGGACCCAGAAGCCGAGCCCCGGCCAACCCACACCCAACGAAACGCACTCCCTTTGCTCCGATACAACATGCCGTGCCTGCGCCTGTCCTTGGTATGACGAATGCCGCTCTCCCATCCCATAGAGTTCCAGACAGCGCCTCCGTCCCAGCCGGGCAGTCCATCCCGACCGGTCGCCCGCCCACGGCGCACCGCCTGAAGTTACGGCCCTGCTTTTAAGCCTCACTCACCGCTCTTAAAATAGGTAATATTGCCGGTCAGTCTCGAATCCATGACTTCACATCTCTTGCGACGGCTCAAACTCCAAGACTCGGCATCGTGAAGAATTGGAACGGTACTTGCCCTGATCATCGTCTTCGACCAACTCCGTTCGCTTTGCCTCTTCGCGAGCCGCTCGTAAAGGTTCCGTGTGCCTCCAGCGGTCATCATGGCGAACGAGACCAACCGGGCCTAAGATCTGGGCTCCGCAGGCTTCCTCACCATTGCTCGCTAAAGAAAACCTGCGCCCGTAGAAGCTTGCCCTGGCGCGCAGGCACACGCACACGCACACGAAGACGTTGGGTTGTAAATAAAACGAGGGCAAAGACAGGCTCCAGGGGTCTCCGCTTTCCATCGCTTTCCCGTGGGACCGACCACCCCCCACACAAGTGGAGGACGCCATTGGGAAACGAAGCAGCCTTCCGTCCAATGGCGACGACGTCAGCCGATGTGGAGTCGGCTCCGAAAAGAGAAGGCGAGTGAACCCCACAACGCTGCGCCGTCCGCCGCGTGGTGGGGTCGCCGACCTTCTCCGATTCTCCTGTCCGAATTCGCCCTTGCTTGCAGCTCCTTCAGCCCGCAGAGTCGAGTTCAGCGGCAGCAGTACAAAGTCCACACGAGTTTTATCCGTGTCTAGCACGCCGACGCTGTCCCTTTCAGACCAAACGAAACTGCTATGGAGTAGATTAGACCAGGACGAAAAAGAACCGACCTCCCTCTTTTGTTACCTAACTAAAGCTATGCAGCTCGACTCCACCAACAAACCGGTGCGACGACATGCTGCAATCCACCCCGGCACGAACTCCACGGGGCTCCTCCCCATCGCCAAACCAAGGCAAATCGTTGTGCCAGTCAGGGGGAGGGGAGGGCAGAGCGAGAGCGGGGGTGGAGGGAGGGGGGAGCGGGCTGCCTTACTCTAGCTAGCAGCAGCTATTGTTTGACAAGTCAAAAAAACAGCAACATCCAGATAACGGGACTTTCCCGCTCGCTGCTTGATGCCGGACTGTCTCCGCCCGCTGCTTACAATCAACAAAATGTCTGCATCTCCAGTGGCTCCCCTCGTTCTGTTCTGCAAGGGGGGGCGTGTGAACCTTTAGACGGGCGGACCAAGACTGTAGCGGACGCGAACACATCCTCTCGCACACACATATATCCACACACACTGCAAACGCGCGCCAAATGGACGGGGAGCAGGAGGAGGGTTTTTTTTTTCTGTGGGTGGCCTGTTTTTTATTATTCCTCCCCCCCCCCCTCTCCTCCCGGCCGTCAGTGATTGCTGCCCACCCGCTTTGCCACTGCCTAACCATTTTCTCCATGGGGATTTCTCCACGATCGTCTTTGCTTGGCTCCCGATGACACACTAGCTCGACCGTTGTACGGTCGCCAAGTTTTTTGTTGCCTGTCTTCCGTGTACACTGCGTAGTGTAGTAGTAGTGTACAACTTCGCATGAAACCCGCCCGCATAGCCCATGCCAGCCAGCCAGCCAATCAACGCTTAACAACTTTTGTATTGACACTATCGTGATATCTCTCCATTCCGTTCATGCCATATCAACCAAGACAGGTAGGTAACTTTACGGGGCCTCCTCGCATTTGAGTAAACACACACCCCCTTCTGAATCATCTCACTTGCCGTCCTCCTTCCCTGCGTCTGCCGCGGGAGTCGCGTCGTTGGCCTTGTCCAACTTGGCCAACGCCTTCGCGTCCAACCCGCTGTACCATTGCTTGAGCAGAGCCGCATGCGACGTCTCCTGCTTCGAGAGCTCCACCGGCGGCCCGCGGATCTGCGGTAGGTCATCCTGACTGTCGCGCTCAAACACCGCCCAGCTCGAGCCATCGTTGGCCCGGAGCCCGAACCCCCGGCCCGTCATCGACGTGATGCTAAAGTGCCGGAGGAGGACCGCGTCGCCCGGGTGCACGACGGGCAGCGCCGCCCTGTGCGGGCGGAAGATGTGCACAGGCACCGTCTGCGTGGGCGCGACGGAGTGATCCGTGATGTTGAACGCCAGCATGATGCCTCGTGGTCCACCCTTGGCCCGCTTAGCCTCAGGAGGCTCTGTCGTCGCAATCGCCAGCACGTCCACCGCCCTACCCGGGTGGTTGCGGAGCACCTTTAGTGATATGCAGTCGGGCACGTCTTGTAGCGACTTTGTAAGTTGCGACTTCAACGAGGCGGTGGTGGTGGTGGTGGTGGCGTCACCTGCCGGGGTTGCGGGTGCCTCTTTCTCTCTCGCTGCTGCTCGCGACGGTGACTTGATCGCGGCCCTGGCGAGCTGCACGCCTTCGTCGTCTTCATCTTCTGGCGAGTCACTTCTGAGTGCGAGGCTATGCGACCTGGCTCGGGAGGTAACACGAGTGCTGTCAGGGGTCGTGCGATCTGATAGGCGCGTCGAACGTCGGGATGCGATTGATGCACGGGCCAGCTTGACGCTAGGATCAAGATCCTTGTTATCTGACTTGTTTCTTCGGTGTCCGCGCCCTCGCCTCGGATTTGGCTGGGCGGTGTTGATCTCCTCCGCGAGATCCTCGGCGATAAGAGATGAATGCGCTTCCGACGGTTGCGCCGAGGAGTCTCGGATTTGAGATGCGTCTTCGTTGATAGGTGAAGCTGCGTCGCCAGGGTTCTCCGGATTTTCCACAGTCGCCGTTAGAGTCTCCTCTTCTACCCGCCTCTTGCTGGTGGAATCTGGGGAAGGTCTGTCGGCGACAATTTCTTCCGTGTCCTGAGTATCGACCACTGATTGGGAGACAAATGACTCCGTCACTTGCGTTTCTCTGGGTGTTGGCAGTTGAACCAGCGAGACATCATTATCCTCATCGTGGTCTTCACTGGCTCGAGGATCTTGCGTCTCGGCCGATACAACCTCCTCAGGTTGCGATTGAGCCTGAGTTGGAGGCGGGGAGGCCATCTCAGCTTGCCCAGTTCGGGCCTCGTCTACGTCCATTGCGTCTTCGGACTGATGCTGGCGCGATTCTTGATCTCTTGGCGAGGCAGCAAGAAGAACCTCGGTGGAGACCTCGACCTGCAGTTTCTCCTTCACCTGCAACTCCGGCGAGCCCATGGGTGAAGCGTCTTCGTCCATCTCATCGTCAATACGCGAGGTCTCGTCGAGCTCAGTTGCTTCGGCTTCTAGTGTGATGATCGTCTGCGAGTGGATTTCTGCCATGGTCTCGTCCTCGAGCTGACTTTGGATGAGCTGCTCTTGGTCCATCTCCTCGTCTAGCAGAGACTCATCGGCCTCTGCGACGTCCATCTCGGACTCTTCAGGTCCTCCTCTAGCGACCTCGTCGACAGGCTTTTCGTCTGCGTCCGCCATGTTAATGTCCATCGCTTCAGCAGCACCCCTGTCGGCAGGTTCCAGATCTACCTCAGCAGCACCCGTTTCTTCGGGTGCATCTCTGACCTCTTCCATCTGCACAGTGGTTTCCACCTGGACTTTGGTCAAATCGATGTTCGTAGTTTCGCTCACGGCTGCGGGATCCGATGTTTCTTCGCTTCGGGTCTCGCCGGCTGCATCTGTCTTGACCACTGGCTCATCCGTTGTCTCTTGGTCGTGGCGCGCTTCTTCGGCCGCAATTTCATCCTCTAACTCGTGCTCGAGCTCCGCCTCCAGCATCTCGGAATCGTCTCGGGAGACCGGTCGAGGGCTACTATCCTTAGCATGTTCTGCTATATGCGGTATTTTAATAGGGCTCATTGTCTCGAAGTCCTCGCCGACGGTGGCCGTCGTCATGTCTGCAGAGTCGCTAACGGCAGCTTGAGGTGAAGACGTATTGACTTCTGACAAAATTTCAGGTGCGCCTCTGGATTCGCGAGGTCTGGGTGTTGGAGTACCGACATTCGGCTCTTGGTCTGATTCGTCCTCCCCTTCACTCTCTTCGTCGGATATCACGGGTGATGAAATTTGGTGATTCTGACGAAGATTTTCCTTGTCGCTCTCCTCTTCGTCCTCCGGCGCGTCCTCCTCGTCGGATGATCCATCATATTGTGGCACTTGTTGTGGTTGTGCTGCTGGAGCCGCAGGTGGAGGCTCATCGTCATCATCTTCTGAGTCTGACAACAAGCTGATCACTTGGGGGGCGGCCGTTGAGGCAGGAGGAGGTTGATTCTCCTCATCCTCCTCTTCGTCATAATCTTCCTCCTCTTCGTACTCGTCGTACTCTCCGAGGTTTTCAGCGTCTTCAGCGTCTTCATCCACCTCATCGTCTTCGTTGGCCTGAACATCGCTGTCGTAAATCTCTTCCTCGTCTTCTCGGCCATAATCAGACTCAAGGTCTGACCCATCGTCATCATCTTGATTATTGCTGAGATTGCGGTAGTTGGTAATGTCGTAGTCCCCGCCGGCGTCGTCCTCTTCGTTTTCAGCTTCGGCATCGCTGTCACCACTGCCACTGTCGCTACCCTCACTGCTTTCTTGAGGGTCCTCCAATGCAGTGGCTGCTTTTTCCGCTGCCTTCTGTTCAATCGTCTCCCAGTGCCTGTCAGCATACGTCTTGGAGCCCACCTCTTCCTCAGGTCCGTCGTGGTCCTCCGACACCTGATCTTCTTCAACTCTAAGGGCGGCCTGCTTGCCTTCCGGATCTTCATGATGCTCTGCGGTCTGGCGCTCATGATCCTCACGCCAGCTATCGCTTGGGATGGCTTGTGTTCCAGCTTGGTCTTCTGTAGAAATTTCGGCCTTCGCCTCGGCATTGACCGATCTGAAGCCTGCTGTGGGTCCGTCTACTGGCCTCGTCGGCGATCTGGAGCGCTGCATCGACGTCATACCCCAAGGCACCTGTTGCGGTTCAGTAATCCCATCGATAAACTCGGTGTGATGCTCAGGCTCAGACGGATGTCCCTGTGGCGTATGATGCTCCTCATAAGCTGGCATCGTCTCTGAAGCAGGCTGAGTAGTGGCAGTGAGGTGTGGATCGAACTGGTGCGCCTCAAGGAACGACGTGGGATATTGGCCATGAGATTCAACGCCGTGCTCAAGTCCTGCTTCCGGATAGGAGTCCGAGTGATCATGAAATGGTTCATCGGCATGGTACTGCGGCTCCATGCCTGACGGATGGATCTCGTGGCTAAACACTGGACCGAGAGGTGGCTGATCAAAAGCCTGCGGGTAGTGCTCGTGCGCGGAAGTAAACATCGGTATCGGTGCAGTCTGCACAAAGCCGTCATGCAGATCCGATGGCATACCCAGATTCAGATCTGATTGTACGCCTGAGTCAATCATGGTTGACTTTGAAGGTGTCTGCCAGAACTGTGAAGGGTCGTGCCGAGCCTCTGCGGCGACTTGGACGTCTCTCGGAGGACTCGCGTCCAGCTCCATGGTTTGACAAGCTCCGTCAACCATCTTCGGTCGGGAGGGCGTGGCTGTTGGCGTGGCTGTTGGCGTGGCTGCTGCTGGTTGTTCGTCCGCCATTGGTGTGTCATCCTCTTCGTCCTTGTCGTCTTCGCGGGCTTCCGGCTCAGGGCTGGGGGATTGACTTGCATATCTCCAGACCCCGCTGTACCTACCCGTCTTGGTCCGTTTCTTTGCCCGAGCCTTCGCTGAGATATCTTCTTCGAATATGTCCTGGCTGTCTGCAAACAGGGATCCGTACGACATCCTCGCGCGCTTCAGGAATGCGGGCGAAGCATACTCGTCCAAGCCTAGGCTCTGGTCGGCCGATCGCTTCGCAGAAACACTCCGCACGGGCGTTGCAATAAGAGGTTCTGGGCTCTTGTCGGGCTCTTTGAACGAATCGAGGACCGACGCGGGCAACTGTTCAGAATCGGGTTCGGGTTCGGGCTCGGCGGCTGGCTCGGGGGCGACAGGATGATCGATGTCGATGAGCTTGACTTCTTCCGAGTCGCTGATTTTCGCCTGGTAATTGTTAGAGTAATGCGAAGACCTGTGCGATATCGTCGCTGTGTACCTGGAGCAGAAGCCGCTCTTTGAACTTCAATTGCCATCCTAGGCTTGTACCGGGTACGCGCGTTTTGGAATCATCCACAACCAACTCAACACCATCCAAGCTGAGCGTCACCTCATCGCCGCTACCCAATCCAGCATCCTGTACGGACTTTGCGCTTGATCCACTGAATTCGACGCGCACCTGTCCCTTGGCGCGGCGCAATCGGAAGTCGGGTTCGGCGAGGAGGAAAGCGACTGTTTTGTTGATAATGCTGTACGGCCAGGTGATTGTCACAACACCACGGACGACGCGCGATTTGGTATCCTGAATTTCGGGGCTCAATTGCGCGATGGGAGTGCCCTCGGCAGCTTGGAGCTGCGAGGGTAGCTGATCCTCAGACATCGCGTCATGAGGCTCGTCAAACCGAGATATGCGACGCGGGGTGACGCGCGGGTCAAAACAAGACAAGAAGTAATGAAGACGAATTCATCAACAAGAATGGTTGGAAAAGAATCTGTAATTTATCGAGGCCAGAAGGAAGGTGGGTGAAGTTGGTTACTGAGGTCGACCTCGTGGTGCAGCATCGCTTCGTGAGTATCTGTGGAAGAAAGCAACAAGGGAAGCTCCCGGCTGGAGGAGCTGCACCTGCACCAACGCTGCGTCAGGATCCACAAGGGGGCACGTGGCAGAAGGGGAAGGCGGTGTCGCGAACTTGCCGGGCAGAACAGGGAGTTCCTTATCGATAATAGGAGCGCAAGCGGCGGCGCCGGGCTGGCTTCCGAGCCCCCTGCGAGTCATGTGACTCTCTTGGATATACCTTGTCAATGGCTGACATCCGACTTCTGAAGCGTTCTTCCGGGCCAGAATAGGCATGTTTTGCAAAAAGAATACATGCAATGTGTCTACACGTCAAAGCATCCAATTGCAACGAGCAGAGGCGTATTTCGCAAACCCGGATGCGATACCAAGCGAGGGGCATCTCCGTATCCGCCGGGGTCCACCACTCTGTCCGATTCCAGCCGATTGTGTGATTCTCCGCCGATATAACGCACTCCGACCTCGTGGGGCATGATATGTTGTCGCGTTGCTTTTAAACACGCCGCTGACCATTGTCATCGCTTTATTGTAAGACAGGCAAGGTCTGTGCCCCCTTGCAAACCCGTCAAACATGGGCGCCGTTCCGTTCGACGTCAAGAAAATCGCCATCATCGGCGCCGGGCCCACCGGCCTGGCTGCCGCCCGGTACCTCGAGGCGCAAGGAAGCTTTGAGTCTATTGTCGTCTTTGAGCAGCAGGCCGAGGTTGGCGGCGTCTGGAACTACAGCGAGCATCCGACGACGTCTCTCCACGTCCCCCAGACGGATCCGTTTTGCCCCCAGGACCCTCCGATCCGGCCCAATCCCGATGAGCCGCCCGTGTTCCCCACGCCCATGTACGGGACGCTCCACGCCAACACCGTCAAGACGACGATGCTGTACAAGGACACGCCGTTCCCGGACGATGCATGGATCTTCCCGTCCCGGCAGGCCATCTACCAGTACCTTGTAAAGTACGCCGAGGACGTCCGCCACCTCATCAGGTTCTCTCACCAGGTCAAGGCACTCGACCTCCGGAAGGAGAACGGCCGGGATAAGTGGGACCTGGAAGCAGCATGCACCGTCACCGGCCGGACTTTCAGCGACACGTACGACGCCGTGGTCATAGCCAACGGACACTACGATGTACCCTACATTCCGGACGTGAAGGGCATCAAGGCCTATCACGAGGCTCATCCCCGAGCCATCCTGCACTCCAAGAATTACCGTGTGCCGGAGCAGTTTGCGGGCCAGAGGGTCATCGTAGTCGGCAACGGACCGTCGGGTCTCGATATCGCCCGCCAAATCAGCCCGCTCGCCGACAAGGTCTTTTTGTCAGTACACCACCCGACGCCACCAGACAAGGTGGACCACATCGGGGTGGTCGAAGTGCCCGCGATATCAGAATATTTACCGGAGAAGAAGGCGGTCCGTTTCGAAGACGGGACCGTAGAGGAAGACATTTCCACGGTTATCTACTGCACTGGGTTTTTCTTCAGCTTTCCGTTCCTACCTGAGATCCTGAAGCCGCATCTTTTGTCAACCGGCAAGGGTGTCAGAGGTCTCTACCAACACCTCTTCCTCATCGACCACCCAACCCTGGCATTTGCCGGCCTGCTGGTCAAGACGGTCCCATGGCCACTGACAGAAACACAAGCTGCTGTGCTGGGGGCAGTTTGGTCAAATAACCTGAGCATGCCGCCGGTCGAAGATCAAGTGGCCTGGGAACTTGCGCTGTTTGAGAAACGCGGGGATAAGAACCTCCACGTGCTCGTTGACGATGGAGACGACGGTCGTTTCCTGAATTCGCTGCATGACTGGGCGATAGAGTCGATAAACCTGGGCAAAGAGCCGCCGCATTGGGAAGACGAACAATTCTGGGAGCGCAGCATCTACTACTATGCAAAGCAAGAGTTTGAAAAGCGAGGAGGAACAGCAACCTCCCTGGGAGAGCTTGGGTTCGTGTACCCGGGCAAGGGAAAGTGGAGGTTCCTGCCGTCTAAGCTGTAGATCTGTTTGTGTAGGTTTCACATCGTGCATAAGCATCGTGGATAGATCTAGATTCAGCACGCGATATCCAGCATAAGTTGAACAACTCCATGATTCTTTCTCACAAAAATGAGATATTCTGAAATTCCCCCCACGAGGCGAGTGGCGCAAGAGGAGCTTTCGGATCTTGATGGTGAGACGGTGGCACCTCCGGGACATGGCCTGTAACTGTAGTGACGATACGCAGTATGAAAGGAAGAGACAAGCTCTCGTCCCCACGATGGATGATGGGATGGGTGTCAAACCCATGACAAGACAGCAGTCGTTTTTAGAAGCCGAGACTGGAGCTTGCCGAGAGGGCCCTGGGCGGCCCCTCGTGTTCCAATCTAAAAAGCAGCAGGGTTGAGGTAACCGAATCTGTGGTAGTGGGACAAGGGAGCTCTCAGGCGAGATGGTCCCGAGCGCGTTTCCGGGCCAGCCAACGGCAGGCGACGAGGAATGTTTAATAACAGCGGGGGGACATATTTCATAGGGAAATGAGCAGAACCGACGAACGAGATGGAGAGTCAAACGCGGACGCCGTTCTTTGTCCGATGGTGTGTGATTGTCCGACTCAGCAGCAGGTCAAGCACGCGGCGATGCGTTCGTCGTCG
This sequence comes from Colletotrichum chrysophilum, assembly GCF_026319265.1. NCBI lineage: Eukaryota > Fungi > Ascomycota > Sordariomycetes > Glomerellales > Glomerellaceae > Colletotrichum > Colletotrichum chrysophilum. Next base: position 154,647 of record NW_026517298.1, on the reverse strand, counting down.
GTCGTCCGTCACACAGAGCTCAGACAGGACGGGACGAGCAGGGCAAGCTCCAAGGCTGCTGGGATGGGCTGCAAATGTTTTGAAGGGCTTCCGGGTTGAGCTGCACGGCACGGCCAATGACATGGGAGCTCTGAGCTCTTTTGCTGGGCGAGCAATAGCAGGGCAGCTAAGGTCGCCGCAGTGGGGGGATGAGGATCGCCGGAAGCGATGGAAGCGGGCGAGGATTGGCTGGTGCTGGCGCGCGTTGGGCTAGGTTTGTTCGTAGTGGCTGATCGTTTTTTTTTTCTTTCTTTACTGTCTGGTCTCTGGTTGGCGTCACCCTCTGACTCTGACTGTGACTGCCCTGACCTTTGGCGTTGTCGTCTCTCTGCGCCAGCCCATGCAGCCACGAGCTGAGCTACCGGCCTTAGCTGCAAAGCTACCTGACAGCTATCAGAGCTCCATGTTTGGTTTGACGTCTTATTTGCCTGTGAAGGTCGCCGGTAGCATTGGCCCATGTCACGGTGTCAAACACGCATGTCTGGCAGGTCAAAAGACCACAGGATCAGTGTCAACATCCGAGCGTCGAATGTCGTGCATGCCATCTCATCTCTTCTTCCTGGTGCAGTGGAGGCAACGCGGTCAGGGGAAGCGCGTCAAGAAAAAGGGCGACTGCGGATGAGCATCGACCTCAATGCATCGACCTCAATGTGCGCGCGGCATTGACTGAATTAAGAAGACCGGAATCCCAAGACAGCTGTCTAGGGATCCCAGACATTGGCCTCTTGTTGGTCTGGGCTGTACTATGGTGGGAGGAGGCTGGCAGACGGACTGCATCAAGCTCAGACAGGGACATCCATCACATAATCACATTCCCAGCGGGCGGGCGGGCGATGAGGACGGAAAGGACGTCGAAATGCGGTCACCGTCTGCATTAGCCAAGTAATAAGTGGCCATGCAGAATGCAGAATGCAGAATGCAGAATGCGCTGCAGCCGGCATCAGGGCATCGGGGCATCAGGGCACTGAGGGCAGACCGACTCTTTTGCTGCTGCAGAATTGCCTTGCGCTGCACCTCGCCTCGCCTCGCCTCTTTTCTCGCCTCACGTAATTGCCTTGGCCCGGATTCGATAGTCGCCGTTGCGGTGGTATTCTTAGCCTTACATTGTTGGTTTCGCTGGCAAGTGAGGATCACTGCAGAACAGCTGCGGCCAGTGGTCTTCTTCCACGCCTGCAAAACGGGGACGGACTGGCGCAAGCGCTTGCATGACGGGGGCTGGGAGGCCTGTTAATTCAGAAGGCATCTCCACACGAACCGATCAAATCCAGGCGTCGCCCACACCACATCACACACTGATCTGGGGCACTTGCTGGGTGCGTATCCGTGTAGGTAAGGCCATTCCCTGCCTCGGGTACCTGACTTGCACTCTCGCAGCCCATTCCAACCCCCGTCCACGTCCCCATCCATCCTCCTTCTTGGACCGGGCATCCACCCATCCACCCACCCATCCATCTTCGTGGATGCAGCGTCCGTCCACGTCCCTGGTCCCCATCCAGCTAACGCACCTTACATGCGCCAGCACCCAATATTCCATTTCCATTAATCCATACCAATTAATAAATCTCCTCTTTCTGTCTGGAACACGAAACCCTCTTTCTGGTCCCCTTTCACCTGCTTCACATCTCCCTCTTCCCTTTAACCCCCCATCCCAGGCCGTGTCGCGGGTGCATTAGCTTGCTCTCCTTCACCCGCCCAGGCGCGAAACATCCGTCTTGCCCGACTTCATTCACTCCTTCTTTCATAACCTACCTACCCTATCCTACCTACCCATCCCATCTACATACGAATCTCACCTCACCAGTCCCTCATTCTTTCTTTACCTCACCAATCCGACGCTGCCTGCCTCTCTTGTCCGTCCCTACTGCAATACCCTTATCCATCCCACCATTTCTTATTCTTCAGCAGCAACAACCAACCCTACTTAACCTTGCGCGCCCTTGCATCCCCCGGACACCGCGCCGCGACTCCCGTTCCTTTTTCCATCGAAGCCACACCAGCAGCACGGCTGCCAGTCGGAAACACCCTGCGACTACCCGAACGAACGACAGCTACTCCCGAAGGAACCAGAACCCACCTTGTGTGTGTGTGCGCGACAACCTGCCTCCTACGAAGCCGCGGATCGTCTCAGACCAAGTGCGCCGGACAACAGAGCTCGAAAGCAAGGGAAAGAAAGGCCTGGTCATTTCGGCTTCCTCGATTATGAGAACCGTCTACAAACACCGCCCATGATCCGCGATATGGCCATATTCACCGACGCACTCTTCGTCCCAGGCTCATAGAAGCGAGCCATGCCCGCTCCCCTCGACCTCGCAATCGCACGTTCGACAACAAATTCATACTAACAAACACACAATGACCGACCATCCCCAGCCCGTCACGCCTAGCCATGGCCACCAGCTGCGCCCCCCTAGGCGCCAGTACCGCCTCTCCGACGAGCAATCGCCCACACGAAACCGACCCAACGACGAATTGTTGAACCGCCTAACCCCCATGACCGCCGTCGAGATGCTTCAATCACCAAGCACCGAATTGAAACAGTGCCTTGACAACTGCACCGTTAGCGAGCAGGAATTCGCTATGCGCGCTGCTGTTGCGAGCCGCAAGATATACGAATGGCTCGAGGAGCTGTCCGACTGGCCCTGGCCCGAAGCCTCCGGCTCTGCAGGCTTCGAGATGCCAGACCCTCAGAGGCGACAATCTTCAGACCAAGGAAACGACACGACCTCCCGAGATGATGCCGAATATATGGGGAGCTTACCTGCCGACGACGTCCTACGCTACGAGGACAGGGTGGATGGCATTTCTCACGACATGGACGAGTTGCGTATCGAAGATATCAAAAGTCACGTCATGCACAGCCACATCATTCCTTTATCGAGACCCGGAACGCCAGTTTCAACAGATTCCCGATCTGTTTCTTCTCTGCTCGCGTACAACCGCATGGATGACTTGACGGCTCTTCTCACAGCAATAATCATTCAATCACTGCCGAATCTTTCCAAACTCTGTCGCCTGCTGAAGGTTTGGCACATCAGACTGTCCGTCCTTCGTCGCATACCTGCTTTGCTAGCTGGCATTGCAGAGGCAGAGTTCGCCCTCGAATCCGCGTGGGATGTGCTATCATCGCCAGCAAACACGCCGCCGGTGGAAGACGCGGCTGAAAATGACGAGTTGTCTCAGCTCAAGCAAGCTTACACCGTTGTGAAAGCAGTGCTGGAGAAGCAAATCACAAAGTCAGGGCGCAGCCTTGATTACATGCTCGACAGCTTGGAAGGGTTGCAAGATACCCTGCCAGATGACTGGCTTGATCGGATGGAGAAGATTGAGCGGAACTACGCGGAATGGGTTGCCGTCGGCGAACAAAAGATTCGGGAAGGAGAATGGGCCAAGCTCATGCGCCAGAAGGAGTCTATCTCAACCACCTCAACTGAGCCGGCGAGCGTCTCAATTAAAGAGCCGCCGGAGGTATCTACGAATGGGCCTGAAAAGCAAGCTCCGAAAACATTCACCGATGACACTGTTGAGAAGACCGCAAGCAAACCCCAAGTCAATGCTAGCTCTTTGCCAGTTGTTGCAGACGATCCGAGAACGGTTACTCTGCCTGTCCCCATTCAGAATGTACCTTCAAAGACGGAACCAGTCACCGACAAGAGCGAGAGCAATTCCATCATATTCCACGCTGACGCCACCCCTGAACAATCAGAGGGCTCCGACGAAGACATCCCCGAGGTGTCTCCTTCCCAGCTACAAGCACACAAGAAGGCGCACTCAACGACAACGACAATTGGTCTTGATGGCTCCGCTGAGGCTTCCAAAGCCAAGCGAATGCCTCTGACCGAGATGCGCAATGAAGAGCACACCAAGAAGACTGACGCATCCAGCTCTCGGGAAGGCAAGACGAAGGAGGAAATAGTCGTGCCAATCATCAGAGCTAGCCATGAGGACAACACTGGCGCGCCCTCGACTTCGGTCGACGACGAGGGCGTCGAGATTCTGTCGGACACACCCGAGAGCGAAGATGAGCTGGAGCTGCCGCCACTGATCCGTCCCGGTCGGCGTGGCAGCAACGCATCGCAATCATCCTCCGTCCTTCATGGTCACACCAGTCTGCTGGCAGATGCCACGAGTGACGCCCCTGAAGTCTCAGCTTCGCCGCCTCTGCCGCGTCAGAAGGCTGTCGAGACCGCCCGTCAACAAGCTGCCACCACACGTTTCATGAGCATCAGTCCGCCCAGCTCACCCCCGTTCCGGCCCGGCTTCAGAGAGGATAGCGCCAGCCCAATGGTTGGTCCACATGGAGACGGCCTGCTGCCGGCGCTCCCTCTCGAGTGTTCCTTCTTGGATGACGAGTTCGACACGTCTTTCACAACCGTCCCTCCGCCCAGAGCACCCTCAGATATCAGGTCAGACGATCATCTTCGGCAGCAAATCAGTGACATTCTTGACTCGATTCCAGCCAACATCAAGCTGGCCTCGGGTCCTCCGAAAGTGAACCTGAACCCTCCGCCACCGGATTTGCCTTCGAGACGGCTTAAGAAGCCATCCAGAGAAACGATGAGAAGATCCGCTTCCGCCATGTCCGTGACATCACGGACCTCTTCGCGAGCCCCTACGCCGTACTTGACACTTGCACCTGCCTACGCCAAGAACCCCAGACCGAGGCGCCCTCAGGGCCAGCAGGACATCAAGGTTTACCACCTTTCCCGATCTACCGGAGAGGCTCCTATCAAGTTGTTCATTCGCTGTGTCGGTGAGAACGGAGAGCGTGTCATGGTCCGTGTTGGTGGTGGATGGGCTGACCTTGGAGAGTATCTGAAGGAGTATGCTGCACACCATGGTCGCCGCTCTACAGGTGCGGACAAGGCCAAGGTCGAGGTTCGAGATATTCCCCGTCCGCCAACGAGCCACAGCCGGGGGCCGACATCAAGTCCTCCGAGCCGGCCGGCTTCCGCTTTGGACATGTCTCCGATGACTCCACTGCATGTGCGAAAGGCTAGGAAATCTTTTGGCGCGGCGGATCTCCCATCAAGTACATCTGTCCCAATGTACCTCCCTCAGACTCCAGCGGTGCCACCCATTCCAGACAAATACACGCCGTCTTCAGAAGACTCCAATCGATCACGGGCTAGCTCGCACGCTTGGGCCGAAGAGGACAGCTCCTTCCTGGGCCTTGCCGGTCCGACTGGTCGGAGAGTCGAGATGAGTGAGGAAAATCGCGCCTGGGTTGAGAGCGTCAAGGAGAAGGTTCGCCTCGCTAGCGGCGAGATGCGCAAGACCTCTGAGTTTGGCGACATGGGCAAGGTTGGGGGAACGAAACGGCTTTTCCGTAGGGGCTGAGTTCAGTCTTTGCAACCGGTGCAAACAATCAAACACGAACAGGCGTATAGGCATAGGCGACATTACCGCTGGAGCGAGACCGTCGACAGGATCATTTCTTTACAGGATGGAACGGGAGAGAGACTTGGGGTTAAGATGCTTTATGCATGAGCAAAGGGAGTTCTGGGAGCGTGTTGTTCAACCTCACGAGGCAAATCGTACCATGACGGAACATTTCATTACATCATATCGAAGTTGGAACCTCACTGCAACGGCATAGCCTGACTTTTTTCTTTTTCATTCCCTCGCTCATCACCTACCTGCTCTCCAAAGCACGCTGTTTTCTTGCTTTGTCATTCATACAAAATACCCCCTCGCATTCTCGGTGCATATTGCCAAACCGAGCGAGCCAGACATTTCAAAAACAAATCATACCAAGTCCTACATTGAAATCGGTTGTGATTTATAGTGATGAAGAGCGCGAAGTGAGATTTATAGCTGTTTCTATTAAAAGCTGCAGGCATGGGTGCCGCGGTCTTTCGATGTTCCGGTGAGTATGACGGAGATTGAAGACAACCACGAGGCCCTTTAGACCGACGAAGCTCAAATTGGTGAGTATGGCTACATCATTCCCCGGACTGTGGCCTCCGCGTGCCGGCAGCCACATCCACATCCGCATCCCCCCGACGGCCAACCGGGCGCCGTACCCCGACGGCGCGGGGAGTCAGCCCGGGACCCCTATCTCGAGGAGGTCCAGTAGAGACACAGGAGGGTGCGGCGGGAGAACGTTGGTCCCCTCCCCCCTGGCCCCCAATTCTGCCGTACACACACACCCCCTCCCCCTCCCACCCCGACCCAGCCCCCAACATGCGGAGGAAAACGGGCATGAGCATCTGCAGCCTTGGGAATCTCATCCCTGTGAGATTTGCATCCTGCGTCTGTGTCTGCGTCTGCTCTTCCCTCGTACCACCCACACAATCCACATCTCGCTTCTGTTTTTGGTGGTTCATTACGGAGACGGAGCTTATCTGGCCCTGTCAATGTGCATAGCACTGCGTACCACTCTTCCCCGCGTTGCGCCGATGGAGATGGTGGGGTGTGTGGTGTTGGGATGGGATGGGATGGAGTTTGCTTGTGTTGCCTACCTACGGATACCTAACGTCGTGAGCGTGTTGGACGAACCGATGCCGAGGCGCTGGCGACTCGACCTGTAGTACAGGGTGTCCGTGGATGAAATCCCGAGCCGGCGCCGACACGGGGGGTGGAGGTTTGGTTGGTTGGTTTTCCCAGACTTTTCAACATTTCGTCTAGTCAGTCAGTCAGTCAAGTCACTATAAGCTTCTTCTCACCGTGTATGTTTTTCCTTCATCCGATGTCTTCTTGATGAACTTTCTGTGCCGGCTTGATTGTCATTGCACACGTTCTACAGTTTTAGAGAGATGGAGCAGCTGTTGAGCTGGACGAAAGACGAACGTCGCATCCCAGATGGATACCCAAGAAAACGCCGCTGGAGCTCCGTCCGACTTACCGAGGTGCCGAGTGACAACCTTATGGAGCCAAAGTCTGGGGAACCTATGCCGAGGGAACAAGCAACCCAGCCCACGCCCGCGTTCGTTGGGCGGCGTATGACGTTGATTGGATTGGCAAACATCCCCCCCGAGCTTGTTCGCTCTGCATCACGGTGTATGCATGTTCTATTCTATCTAGACGTTGCGTCCCTGAGACGCCGCCGGTTCTCTAGCGCATGCCGCCTCTCCCGGGTTTTGCTCGTAAGTTGTCTCGGGGGGGCGTCAGGAGGGCGGGTAAAAGCCAATTCTCTTCCATTGTTGGTGATTGTGATTAGTTCGGCGCAAGTTTGGGGTCCCGGCCGGCTTGCTAAAAGCAAACAAACGTGGCATGCGCTCTTCTGCCTAGTCCGGTCTAGTCGCTGGGATGGGAGAAGCACGGTTGGTTGGTGGTTTTGGTGTTTCCCTTCCTCCTCAACAGGTTCCGAGCTTCCCCAACACAGTTCAGCTGTCCCCAAGTTGGAGACGGGAGCTTTGGGAATTATTGGGGCGAGCTCATTCGTTTGGGGACGGGGGAGACTTCTGGCTCATGTGGGGTTCCGTTGCATGCGGGGAGAGCTCGCTTTTTGGGGATCTGGACGACATCCCGAGGATTTGGGGTCAGGTTTGACGTCGTCTGGGTTTCTTCACGATGAAGCTGTTCGAGCTGGTCGTCTAGGTAGTGGCTGTAGCTGAGTGAAGCTGTTGCTGTAGTCACATAGGGGCACATCGCGGACAAAACATTGACAGAGGTATTGAAATCTATTTTCTATGTCGCGTTTCCATTCAGCCTCGGAGACTCATTAGGAAGTATTAACGCGAGACCTGACCACCTCTCCCCTCTCTACGGGGCAGCTCAACTAAAAATGCCGGGAATCAAAAAAGTCCGAAGCGACCACGCGCTCGGTGTATCTGGTGGCATGCAGGGGGCGTTCTTCTGAAGAAAGCATTGTCGTCCTTTTCGGTGACGACGACGAAAATGGTTGTGTATCCCTTCGCTCAATTTTGGGGGATGGTGAAAGCAAGGCCCCAAATGCCTACCCCAACGCCGGAATCAAAAATTCAACTCGCTGAGAAAAGCATCTCAGATATCCTGTCCTAGCCCTCTTTTGCGGTCCGTAAATGCAACTCAAAATGTTTTCCATCATCGCACGAGGTTTCTGCTTGGAAGCAGTGTGTGTGGGTTTCGGTTTAGATACGGCTCCTCTCGGAGAAGCTGACGGGGTCGTAGACGCGCTCCTTGATCCAGGCGTTGAGGGCGACATCACCCCACTCCTCCCACTCGACCCACTGGGACTCGGGAAGCTGGGAGACACCGGCTCTGCGGGCGGCCTTCATGACCTCGCGGGCGACGACCAAGCTGGCGTCACGCACGCGCTCAATGCGGGGGTAGATGAGACCCTTGTGGATCTCGTCGGCGTTCAGAGAGGCGGCAAGAGAAGCAGCAGAGGTGTAAACCATGTCGTCAGTGACCTTGGTGGCCTTGGCGAGAATGGCACCGAGACCAAGACCGGGGAAGACGTAGACGTTGTTGCCCTGGTTGGGGTGGTAGGTGATGGACTCGCCCTCCTTGGACTTGACGGTGACGGGGTTGAAGGGGGATCCAGAGGCGAAGAGGACGGTGCCGTCGGTCCACTGGATGGCCTGCTCGAAAGTGCACTCGGCCTTGGTGAGAGGGTTGCTGAGGGGGAAGAGGACGGGGCGGCGGCCGAGGCCTCCGGCATCGACGGAAGCCTTGAGGGCGCGGACAACGGACTCGGTGAAAACACCGAAGGTGGCAGTGAGACCGACCAAGGCGCTGGGCTTGACGTAGGCGATGACCTCCTCGAGAGTGCGGAACTGGTGGCCGTTGTTGTCAGTACGGGCAAAGTACTTCTTGTGCTCGGCGAGCTTGTCGCCACGGTCCTTGGTGACGAGACCCTTGGTGTCGACCAGCCAGAACTTGTCCTTGGCGGCCTGCTCGCTGAGACCACGCTTGGTGTAGTACTCGACAAGCTGCTTGGCAACACCGACACCGGCAGAGCCAGCTCCCATGAAGACCAGGCGCTGCTCCTCAAGAGGGACACCAGAGAGCTCGACGGCGTTGATGTAACCGGCCAGGACGACGGCACCAGTTCCCTGGATGTCGTCGTTGAAGCAGCGGTACTTGTTGCGGTAGCGGTCAAGGTAGTTGAAGGCCTTCTCGGACTCGAAGTCCTCGAACTGGACGGTCATGTTGGGGTAGACCTCGGCAACAGCCTCCATGAACTCGTCCATGAAGGCCTGCTGCTCGGCAACGGAGACACGCTTAGAGCGGATGCCAAGGTAGAAGGGGTCCTTCAGGTTGTTCTCGTTGTTGGTTCCGGTGTCAAGGACGATGGGGAGGGTGTTCTCGGGGTGGATACCGGCGGCACCGGTGTAGAGGGCGAGCTTTCCGATCTTGAATGCTGTTAGCTGCTTGTCACTTGGATCAACGCTTGGCTGTAACTTACAGAAATACCAACACCGTTGACACCCAAGTCACCAAGACCCAGGATACGAGAGCCGTCAGTGACGACGCAAATCTCGGGGTTGGGGTAGGGCCAGTTGCGGAGCATGGTGCGGATGGACTTGCGCTGCTTGATGGAGATGTACAGAGCCTCGGGGCGGGTGTAGAGGGTAGAGTACTGCAGGCAGACATCGCCAATGGTGGGGGTGTAGACCAAGGGCATGAGGTCGCGGATGTTGTCCATGAGGAGGCGGTAGAAGAGGTCAAAGTTCTGGGCCTTGAGCGATGACAGGTAAAGGTACTTGTCAACAGGCGTAGAGCGAGTGTTGATCATCTTCATCGCACGCGCGCATTGCGTCTGGAGGCTCTCCATGGTGTGGGGGATGAGACCGGTGAGGTTCTTGTTGATGCGCTCCTCGGGAGTGAAAGCGAGTCCTGATTCGACCATGGCGGTTAGCTTGGAGGAGTTGTGGATAGAGGACGAAGATATCCTGGGGCTGAGCAGAGGGCGGCGGGGTTTAAGATATTGGAGAGAGGAGATGGGGAGACGACAAGCGCGTCCTGAAAGTGAGGAAGCCATGCGGGGGAGCTATTGCGAGGGTGTGAATGGCAAGAGGAAGAGGGGCAGAAAGTGGGAAGGGTAAATGAAGGGAGCAGCTATATAGAGCAGCAGTGCAGAGTGAAGGGATACGGCATGTTGGGGAAGCCAGTGCGGTGCAGTGAGGTGCAGGTGCGCGGATGCAGTAGGTTCAGTGCGGGCAGTGGTATGTTGAAGCTCCCGTGCATGACGGTGTAAGTGGAGGTGTGGTGCGAGGGAAGGAAGTGATTGCCCACTGCCCTAGGGTAGGGTATGGTTGAATCGTGTGCTGTTTTTTTTCTCTTCTTCTCCGAGTCCAACTCACCTTTGTTCCAGAGAGGCTCCTTGAGAACCTGGTAGCCAACAGCCTGAGATCTAGGGAGAGGCTCGTTGTTGCGGTATTGCTGGACTTCGCCAAAGGTGTTCTGGGCGTAACCGCGGTGTTGGTCAAGGGAAGCCATTCTCATCTTCTCCTCGATAGCGTTGATGTCAACAGAAGACATTGGGTTGAAGTCCGTCATCCTGCGACTGGAAATGGACATGCGCTTGTTAGATATAGACGAGCGGGAAGAGCGGGCAGAGGCGACGGACGATGGCGAGGGCGAAGCGGACCGGGGCGTAGAGATGTCTGATGAGCTAGATGAGCTGAAAGGATACGACGCCATTGACATTACCGGCGCATGTGTCGGAGGGAGTGATGCGGAGAAGAAAGAGGAGGCGGAAGTGGGCGACGGGACGAGGCAATTAGTAGTTGTTGGAAGAGTGCGGCGAAGCAGCAGGCGGGAGGGATGAGGAGGAGTATGGATAGTGGTGTAATGGGACCGGCCGGAAGGGGAGGAGGTGGGAGGAATCTGACGAGGCAGAGAAATTCTCGGAGAAGAGGTATGGCAACGACGAATCGCAGCAGGTGCAGGTGCAGGTGCAGGCGCAGGCGCGAGAGGAGGAGCAGGCGTTGGAGAGAGGGCGGTTGTTGCTGCTGGCTTCGGGCAAGGCGCAGGAGAGTAATTTAGAGTATGGTGAGAGCGTGGAGAATCGAGAGTCGCATTGGATGGACCAACAGAGGGGGAGGGCGTCGTGTTCCCTGCAACTGGGCCGTCGACGAGGAAAAGTCGGTTTAAAACCTTGTGAACTGGTCGGGTTCTAGATGGAGGCTTGCCCAGCCAGGTACCTCGACTTAGACCCATGTTTATGAAGGATCTGAGAATGAGAGGGAGAAGGGGGTTTCAAGGCAGTTTCAGGGACGAGGGCGGGCAGCGAGGGGCGCCGCCGGCAGAGAGCCACAAGTACCGGGTACTTTTGAGGTTGACCAAGAGGGCCTTAGTACGGGATACCAGGTAATAGACGGGAAACGGGCGGAGGAGGAACGAGAATTGGGAAGTGATGGGATGGACGGGATTGGGATGGGGGAGGGAGGGCGCACGTCGCACGCACAAGCGACAGGCGTGTGTTGACGAGATGGGATGGCGGAAGAAGCAGGGAGTGAGAACAGGGGGGTGTCTCTCTTGGGGATGTCGAATCGAGGAACCTGTTGGAGGTACGGAATCCGTCCAGAGGTACTCGGCAGAGTATGATGTGCTTCCAAGGTTTCTTGTTCCAGCAGGAAAAGATACCCAAGCCCCGAGAGACAAGACAGACAGCCCGCCGCTGCTCAGTGCAAACGAACAAAGACTAACAGTGAAGTGAGTGAGCTTCGGGAACACAGAGGCAGGCCCAGGGTCTCGAAAGCTAAGGTAAGCGCAAAGAGAGTGTGGGTGGTGTGCGACGGACGTCGGATTGTGCAGCGCGGGAGAGCAATGCAGCCTGGGACGTGGGTGTGTGGGCGTGGGGCCGGGAGACCAGGGGTGTGGAAGAACGGGGGATGTGACGAGGGTCCTGGCCGACCGGGGTCCAGTCCTTTGGAGTGGGTGGTCTTGAACGGGGCGTGTTGGAGCCCTGGAGAGGATGGGTGTGGAGGAGGGTGGGAGAAGACGGAAGCCAGACCCGATTCCAGGAATTGGCAATTTCTTTTTTCTCGCTGGTTGATGGCTGGTCGTGTTTTTTTCCCTTTTCTTTGGTGCCCAATTCTGGCTGAATTTGGAGAAGGAGAATTTTGCGAAAAGTTTTTGGGGTAAGGTAACTTCAACACGGAGGTACTTTGGGGTTTGTACTTCGTTCGTGTACTTCCAGTCCAATACGTACTGCGTATTGTTGATGCCCGGGCGTGGATCAGGGGTGATGTGATGCTGAGGGGCGTCGGTGAGGTGACGGGATACGGTCGATGTGAGAATGTGGTGACGCCGGGACGGTGTTCCCAGTGCCGACGTTTAGTCCAGAAACTACGGATAGTATCCGTGGACGGCAAGGAGGCGATTCCAACACACTAGTCAACGGGCCATTAGTTTCGTTTAGTCCCAGAGAGTTTGCATTGATGGTCAGGCAGGTAAGGTAGCAGAGCACAGGTGATGATGATGTTAGTAGGTGCCCGTAGCTCGAAGCTTGCTTGCTTGCGTGTTGAGAAAGATAGGCGGCCCGTTTCCTCAGCTCACAATGGCGTAGATGATGCGTTGTCCATCGACGAGCATCATTAGCGAAGCAACGGGGACCGACAGGAAAGCCAGAATAGAAACCAGTGGAGGCCAATTACTATCCAGTAGGCTGATTCACCCGGCCGGAGGCTGGACAGAAGACCGAAATGCAACGTGGCGGTCGGCAGACAACGGGCAGCCCGCGGTGCGCTAAGCTGAGTGCAACTTGTTGCAAGCAATAACACAGGGCAGGTTGGGGTTGTTGGGGGTCACGGTCATGGTGACCAAGGTGAGATTGGAGGCGAAAAAGTGAAAAGGGGGACTGCCTACCTGGGAAAGGGGAAGGGATCGGATTCGCAGACTGGCCGCCGGCCGGTGGAGCTGGAATCAGGCCGTGGAATGGAGATGGAAGTCCGTAAGACGCGGCGGGGACGGATGATAGGCTAGGGGAGGCGAGGCGAGGCGAGGCGATACGATGCGGCGTGCGTGAGCAGATGCCAGATGCAGATGATGCAGACCAGACCAGACCGGACCAGACCAGTGAGGTATTCGTTCGTATACTTGTTTCGGTGGAGCAACGACTCTTGATGGGGTTTTGCTTGTTTCCGTATTTGATCAAAAGTTGATTCAATTGATTCGGGGTTTGTGATTGATGATATCCCGTCAGGTAAACGATGGCGGCAAAAACCAAAAACCAAAAACCAAGACCATGCCATGTACCATCATCACTACCACTACTGGAAGACGAGGCCTTGCTATTTCTAGAGAGTCACCAGCGAGAAAAAAGACTCAAGAGTCATAATCGTCGGGACTCAGCTCCGGCCATCGGATCGGCGCCGCTGGTGGCCGCCGCCGTATATGTAAATTGCGCGGGTTGTCTGCGAATCAAAAGAAAGAAGCAGCACGAAAAAAGGAGGCATCGTGGCTGCTAATCGGCCCTTGGCCCCGTCAATTGTTTGCTTGCTGCTTGACTCACTCCACATTCTTTCCACCCGTCGCTCAGAATCCGTGGTGTACGTATCTTTTTCTCTCTTTTTGTCCCCTTCTCGCTTTTATTCGACCCCTGCAGATCCCCTCCTGTCCCACCGATGTCTCCTGCCACGGTGAGATCCCGTGCAGCAAGTTCGCCAAAAAAAAAAAAAAAAAAAAAAAAAAAAAGGTGTAACTTTTGTAAAAATCGGAACGGCCTCAGACGCTGGACGGATAGCTCCAGTCCTGACTCCTGAGCTCCTCCAGCTGTCTCCATTACGTACTTGCGGCAATGGCAGCTGCATCCAAGCTTCATTCGTTCTCTGCCTTGGAAACACAGATGCAAGTGGTTGGTCATAACTGACATAAGGCAGTTGGTTTACTAGTAGTCACCGTTTGTTTACTTACGATGCAATGTGTAAGTACGAAGTAGCAAGTCCCCGTGCTGGAGGTAGGTCCGCGTTTTGTTGGGACGTCCGATCCCTCACCTTCTCCAACCGGTGAGAAGTGCGCGATGTCGGCCCAAACCTTGAGGTGGGCAGTGACTGGAGGCAACATCCAAATGTGTCAACTGTCGGCACTTTCCCTTCCCAAAGTCGTCAGCCATGCAGCTCGCAGGCGCATCTCCTGCGCTGTCCTGTCCCTCCAGCCCTGGACACCCTCGACCCTGTCTCTCGACCTGCATCTGCATCCGCATCCGCCCCGGAAAGAAAAAAAAAAAAAAAAAAAAAAAAAAAAAAGGTACTTTGCACCTCACACCTTCACCCTTCACTCTCTCTCTCTCTCCACCACAAACGACATGCTCCAAATCCACTCTTTTCTTCCTCGTGAGGCGTTCCACAGTCCACCCACTCGTGACTCCGTCAACCACGAATATTCGCACATTCTCCATCGCCGGCCGGACAACTCGCCGACGCTAGCTGTTCCTGGCGCAGCCCCGTCCGGGACTCCTTCAACCTCGATTCTTGAATCCGCCGTCCGACGGTCCCCGGGTCGGAGCCCAACTTGGCTGAACCACTCTCGCACTCACCCACCTCACCTCCGTGCGCACACGACACTCGCAGCTGCCTTGCCTGACCAATGCCTTGCACCTCGCATTCCCCATCTGGCAATATGCCACTCTCGGCACGAAACACCAGATGAACGAAGCCTCGTCCGTGGCTGACACACCCGAACACCGCATCTCTGTGTGTCGCCGGTCATTTCATCTTGTGTGTCGCACTATTGCAAGGGAAAAAGCAACACGTCCGAGCCCAGCAGAGACAGCGGCAACAAGAGTTTAACAATCCCCAAAGGCTGCTATTGAAACGGCAATACCGCGCAGACAGGGCAAACCTTCAAGTCCCAGCCAATGACGGCCTTGGGATTTGTTGGCTGCTGCCCTCTTCAGGCTAGTTTCTGTCACAGCGTCCCGAACCGTTGTCCTCCAAAGGCCAGCCGTCGTCCGTGGGCAAATGTTGGAGACTCAGGACTGGGCTGCACACCGTCCACGTCCACGTCCACGGCGGCCTGTTGGGCCCGGGTCGGCCGTCGGAATCGTGATCCCTGTTTGCTTGGGGCATGGCGTATCACTCACTAATGCGACGGTGTGTGGTGCCTGCAGATACTTTCCCACCCTTGGCATGTTCTTGGACGTCTTCTGGAATTTTTGACTGAACAATTTGGAGAAGCCCAGCCAGAGCCAGAATATAGACGACGCTCGCGAAATCCCAACCCTCGCAGCGGATACCCAAAGCATCCACCGACAAAAGCGACTGCGACTGCGACTGCGACCCCCATCGTTGCCTGCGGGATAGCGGGATAACGGCTCGTCAGACGATTTCCCAGCCCTGCTGGAAGCACAGGATACGTCACGGTGAAGATGGGATATCGATATCTCTCGGGCTTATTCCTCGGGGAACTCGTGTTGAGCACCCGATTTGGCGGCGTTTGCTGCCCACCATCTTGCCACCATCCCGTGAGCACGGTGGACCGTAACCCCCAAATCTCGAGCTCCCCGTCTCTTCATTAAGATAAGGAAAAGAAAGGGACAGAAACAGCAAACAACAGCAGGTACTGCAAAGTACGAAGGATACACTGAGAAAGACACACGAGACATTTGCATGGGCAGCATGACTGCAACATGACTCTCCCTACAAGCCTCAAACTTGAGGCCCTCCCGACTTTGCCCGATGCCTCCACAGGGATTCCCGCTTAGCGGCAAGCCACAGCGATTCGGATCCACAGCGCACGCGCGCTGACGGCGGACCCCACCGGTACCGACTGCCAGGCCTGGCTCCAAAATTTTCAAGCCCCTGTCACCCCCGACCCCCTGGTCCCGACCCCTGCCCGCCCGCCTGGCTCTCTGCCTTGCTCCGACCGGGCTCCCTCCTTGCCTCCCGACTTCACCTCCATCTGCCACCCCGTTTTCCAGCCCGTCCATCGCAGTCCGGATGAGGATCCTCTGCCAATTGAAACATGGACTTCCACGCGTCCAATGCTCATCACTCACTAGCATCCTCACCCTCACACACTCGCACACACTACTATGGCACACTCACACACAACGCCCGCCCGCTCTCCACCCGTCTCAAACACGAACCCGCTGGGAAAATCACAGTTTCGAAAGGTTTGAAGCACCCAGAAGACGTTATGCTCACTTGTCGCTCTGGATCTCACTGGACGATACGGGTGCTCACCGTTGACGGGGCTTGAGATCGAAACTTCAGACGAAACCACGTTAAAATAACGTCCTTGTTGCACGCGCCTGCCGCCAACGTTCAAATGTCCACGGTACTTTTCGCACTTCATGGCGTTCGAGTGCCCGCCCTGGTCGCCCTCCAGTCCTTGCGCTTCCATCTCGAACCTATCTGAAGCTCTCTCCCTGCTGCCGACGGTCCATACCGACTTCCCAACGCCTCTTATCTCCATGTCTCTGATCGGTGCTGCATCGCCGATGGCGTAACTTGAAATACGCAATCAGGCAGATCCCTTCCCCCAGAAAAGGCAATTTACGGATAAATGTTGCGCAATTCTGCCATCGCATGTACAGACAGCTTCGACTCCTCATGAAAGCTTCTGCCCTCACTTCGCCGCGCACGTCAACAAACAGCCCGAGTTTGGCCCGCAAGAAGTCAGAAAATCAGTTCAACTACTACCAAGCAGCAATTGCGAGGTTCAGACGATTCCGAGACACTGCGGTCGCAATCGCCTGGGCTTATCTTGATTCACCCCAGACTATCGCACGTGCTGAGACAACCTTCTTCACGTCCGCGATCCTGCCCTCGCCTTGGCAAACTTGGCGTCTGGATACCACCGCCAAGCTTCTTGTCAGCAACGATCAGACGCGTCAACCTTAACCCCTCCCACCAGGGACTCAACACTTTGTGTTGACTACCGCGCTCTCACTCACCGCTCTGGCCATGCCTGTGAGGTTTGCCCGTCCAGCTCAGCTCAGCTGGTTGAGCACATGAGTCTTGCACTCAATATATATTACCTAACATTACCTAATAGCTCTCAGTCTCTGCACATTCCGGTGCTTGCAAACACACTGCTTACAAAATCCGAATGTTTCACCTCTTCTCTTGCAGGAGAAACACAGCCAGCATGTCTCGCCGTCGTGAGGTGAGAGTCCTAGCGGAGGAGCGGTTAAACGCCGGGATGCACATCGTGTTGCCAAATGGTCAGTCATCCCGCACCTTCTCCTCCAGCTCCTCCGCCTCCTCACCCTCCTCATCAAGTGCGTGGGAACGCAACCCAGACCGGTATCGCTAGCTCGCTCCACCAGCGGCTCTTTGGTGCTTGGAGCTAGAGCGTCAAACCGCCCCTCCCCGGCCCCGCATGGAGCTAACGACGGGGGCGTCGCTCCCCGCACGATGCAACCCTGGAGCTGTCACGTCTTCCGTATACCTCCGTTGGTCTCCGTAACTCGGAACCGGTCCCCCCCTCTGGCGCGCGCCAACCATTTTTTCACCACCACTCTCCGCGTGTCCTCCCTACGCCTACCCCAGTTTCGATTCTCGGGCACCAACGAGAGACTGCCAGATGCAAGATCAAGTCCAGATTGCTGCTCCTGATTGGGCCGCGCCTCTGACAAGCTCTTTCTCTGGGGAAGAACTTCGGACATTGCCCGAGTCCGCACCTCCATTGAAAATTGTCGATTTCTATGCTAGGTCGTCCGCCATCGTGACGGTTAGAGTTTTGTGCGTCCACAGCCTCGTCCAAGACTCCAGTTCCCCCACACCGCACCCTGACCACCACGACGATGTGCCCCACGAACTGTAGGGTAGACCCGGAGCCCCCTCCTCGGTCTCCCCGACTCTTCCCGGGTTCGCAAGAGGAGCTCCTCACGAGAGTTTTTGTCTTGACGGAGAGCATCGAGGTTGACAGATGCCCGCGTGTCGAGGACCTCGACCCCTCAGTTGCGAGCCGTTTTACCCTGAGGGCAAGTAATTCGCAAACCCTGCAGATACCTCACAGAATCTGCAATTCTAAAATTGGCAGTCAGGCCCGTGAATTGCAGGTTTGGGGTCCCATCCAGCTTGCTTCTCTATCGAGAAGGATTTGATATAACGGCAGCTGGTGTCAAAACTCTTCGGAAGCTGCAGCGATATCGGCCCTGCTGACAAGAAGACGCAAGAGATGGCAAAAAGACAGCCTTTGCTGCAACTGCTTCGCTTTGCAGCTAAGCTCTTTGCTTACCCCAAAAGTGACTTACATGTGCTGCTCGCAAACGTGGCGTTCTTTGCACAACCGAGGCGTACACGCCGTTGGAGATTGAGGTGCCATCCCGAGGTGAAGAATTCACCATCTTTCTGATGAACAGCTCATCCGTTTGTGTTCGAAGCGCTCGTCATCACAAAAGAACTTGTGATATCAGCCCATCTCGAGATGAGCCAGTGCTCCCTCGTGTTTTGCTTTACGTTCCGGCAAATTCCTCTGTTGGTCAGCTCGTCTGCAGCTTCCGTTTCTGCAGACAGGTCGGGGAGCTTCTTCTTCATCTTCTCTAGGATCTCTCATCACATGCGATGGTCAACCATGCAAGTGGCATGGTCGAAACAGCATGGAACAGCATGATGAGTGCTGCGGGACAACACCACTACGCTTCTGTAGGAGATATCTCCAACATGCTTTCGCCGGGAAGAGGTTGGACTTGTCGATGCAGCTACGCCCCCTCCTTCAGAGCCAGAAGAAACATCTGGGGTGCGAACATCAAGTTCGGCGTACCAATATCAAACTATTGGCATCACCGTCTACAGCCTAACATCCCCCAACTCACATGTTTGAAATCAAACAAATGCTGGAGAAAGAGAGGTTCAGCTACACCATCTCAGCCGCAAGGACAGGGATCGGGTTCGCGGTCGGAGAAGGTTGAGGGGGATATCAACATCGAAACTTGCCGAGGGTCTCCCGACCGACGAGATGAGGGGTTCGGAAGGGAGCTGCCTCGGGATGTCTTTCGTCGACTTTCGCTGTTGTCGGTCGTCTTCGGTGAATCATGCCTCCTTTGACTTTCAGGCTTCATGTGATGAAGCTTGAGCTGACGACGCTCGAACGCGGGCAGGAAACTTGGTTCTGAACTCACGTTGATTCTCGCGGCGACCACGCGTTCTAGTCCGTGAGACCCCGGATGCCGCCGGTGTGAATCGGTGCTCGGCGCCGGGTGGAACCCGTACCGGTTGAGGTTGCACTGCAGATTGGGGCCGGACTCGTCCTCCGATGACCCGATTTCCACTCGGCTTGCCTCCGTGACCAGTCCGGAAATCAGGTATTCTCTGGAGATCGGCAGAGACCACAACGGTATCTTTTGACTTATACGGATTTGTACCTATGAATCTCAAAACCTACGTGGCAACATAATGAGTGTCGTCAAGTCATCCACCTTGTCCTGAACGCGCGGGGACCTTACTAGCCATTTGAACCGTGAATTGTTGCCTCCTCCAGGTGTTCTCTTGTCTGCTAACATTGACTGGCCTTCATATCTGTATTCGCCGAGATATTTGGCAAGCCTGGGCTAGGGCCTTGGACAGCTTGCTACAGTTTAGAGAGATCACCAAGTTGGTCTGCTTCGTTCCTGGTAGCAAGCTAGGTGACGTGCTTCCATACATGTACTACGAATCCGACAATTTGCGACGGCCTGGACATCTCGAATCTCACATGCGGTCTTCCATCGCACATGCGGACATCTTCGGCTGCTTCCCAAGGCCATGCCCTGTCCACGCACCAAGGGAAAGTCTGCCAACGTCTCCATCGCCTACTTAGTGTTATCGGCGGACTCCCGGGATAACCGTGGGGACCTATCGAGGGTTAGATCTTGAAGAGAACAGTGATTCGCCCGGGGACCCGTCTCATCGAAAGCCTCTCGCCTTGGACTCATGTGGTCTGATCTAGCTCGGTTCTCGACATGTTGTCGTTCATTCAGAGAACCAAACCACAACTATGACGACTCCGTCTCAAAATTTCTTCAATGTGGATACTGAGGCTCGCCATTGTTGTTGCAGCTCTCCGACGGCCTGGAAATGGTGGCACGTCCTGTCATCGTCTGAACATCATTCAATATGCCAATTCACGATTCCCAGGCGTTTTGCAGTACCCCAGTTGCAAACCGATGAACCGACGTTCTGATTCTCGTCATGGTTATCTTGCCAGGACTCCACAGGTCTTCCTTGGCTGTGTTGGTTTCCCATGAGCCAGGTACGAGCGACGACCGTTGTTCGTTTTCTTCTTCCAAAAGTCGTTGGAAGAAACCTCTTGCCCATACCTCGACTCTTGAGAAGCAATCGCGAAGTATCCACAAGTACGAATACTCAGCTCCATGAAGCGTTGTCCGTGGAGAACTGTTCTCTCGAGGATAGAAGAGGCCAGTGATACATAACCTGCAAAGGGCGTTGCAGACACCGGCATGCTTTGGTCACATTCTCCTCGTCATGTTCCTTCCTTCTGGAAGCTTCGTGTATTCGAGGGAGAATACGACCTCTCCCCGAAAGTTTGAATGTTTCGGTGTAGCCCTCTTCAGAGCTGAGAGGCATTCTGGACCCGAGATGGGTTTTGGGTCCTGTCAGTCTCGACCATCGCATGGCCCATAGTCACAGCAAGCGACCTGTCCTTCCATGCAGGGTTTGAAGTAGATGCTCACAGTATCTGTCCAGCATCCGCGGCTCATCCGGCTGACGAGATAGTACGCGTAATACCTCACCGCGACGGTATGAGACTCTGAGACAGAACCCTGCACCGTGGGAGGGAACAGAGAGGCTGCTTTCCCATTGAATCTTTGAGGCGCCTTCGCTCGCAAATT
Organism: Colletotrichum chrysophilum; assembly: GCF_026319265.1. NCBI lineage: Eukaryota > Fungi > Ascomycota > Sordariomycetes > Glomerellales > Glomerellaceae > Colletotrichum > Colletotrichum chrysophilum. The sequence goes on along the minus strand of NW_026517298.1, from coordinate 133,958 downwards.
CAATTTCGACTGAGGCGTGTCTCAGGCTCCGAGGAGAACAGCCAGATCTGATGCGCAGCCAGCCTTGTGAGAGCACCTTGACAGACAACCATCACACGTTCGCTCTCGAGTGTGATGTTGGGCGGCATGGTTCACGTGCAAATAATCGTGGTTTTCTTCCGACGACTTCGAGAGTACACCTGCCCGCGAGCAGCATCAGGACGATGTTTCAATGAACCTACAAAACCAGTGAAAACAAAGTGACTCGTCATGCGAAGCAAAGTGCAAGTACCAATTCGTCGAGCCGCCATTATTCGCGCTCTCCATCAAAATACGGCACATCAGTCGATGAGTATAGGACACTGAAACTCAACAAGGCACCATCGCCTCCAGTCCCTATACTGGGCACCCCCTTAGTAAACATCATCTAAGCTCATACAGGTATCCAGAACGTCGGCTTGTGGACGGATGAGTTGAAGTGACGTTTGGTATGAATACCGGCAGAACTGAATGAGATGCGCCTGATGGAGGTTGAACTCGTCTGAAGAAGCTCATAAGCCTAACGGAATGCCATGGTTTGGCACAGAACGGTGACGTATGCGACCTGCACGAGTAGAAGGCTATGTTCACATGTTCCCAAAGCTGAGAGACGAAAAGGCACACGCCACACAGAATCATATGACCAGGCCCGAGTTTGTGAGCGGCGGTAGCCTTAGGACCTAAGAACTGGATTGGGAATGTCTTGATTCTCATGAATTATTATTAGATTTCATTTATATCTATGTTTTTGACATTTTGAAGTCGTGATGACGACCTGCTGTGTCTTCTCTTACATGCTTTCAAGCAAATCTGCAAGAAGTGGCACTGTGTGAGGATATATATTTGCCTCTGTAGTCTGCCCTGTATAGGGACTTGATGTGCGCTTGGTCGGTTGAAAACCGTCCCTCACTCGAGCTCTGTGTCGGCGGGTGATGGTTTGAGGCCGGTTGCGTGACACCGACGATGTGTCGGACGCGTCGAGCAGAAGGCGCCGCTGGGTCTGGTTCAATGACTCGTTCCATTACTGCGACCTCGAGCGTTCAGACATCGCAGCTGGCGGCTGTGATAAAGTTCTGTCGGCGTCTGCCAAAGCCTTGCAGCTAATGGTTGACCATGTGACGCATCTGTATTCCTGCGCATGGGATTCAAGTGTCCCCCGAGGCAGTGTAAGCAGTCAAGCCACATGGCTGACTGAGTGGCTCATGCGGCTGAATGGCCGCAGTGGTTGAGACAAGACAGTGCGGGTCTTTGTCTGGGTATCATGGGTGTTGTTCAGCTGAGCCCCTCCGCCTAGAGGCCACATTTCGTACTTGGTGATGAAGATTCTCGCTTTTGCGATGTGTAAGGTGTTCACAGACCTCATCTGTTTGTGTCGCCATGTGCTCCCCTCGTAGGCCGTATGGGGTTCATCTCATACGACTGCGGCTCTGCACTCCGCCCTGTAGGTTTTGCCAATTTCATCATGTCGTGAAAGCTGCCGAGCACCTTATCCTCGCGCTCCCGCGTAAATGCATCTTGCCCAGGATGATATGCTCCTAGGACCTTGGCTTCGTGTTCGTTCTCAAATGTGTCAGGGCCGTGCTGGTATGCCCCCAGCTCTGCCGTCGGCGCTCCCAACATCTTGGCCTCATTCCGCGAGAAAGTGTCGGGACCATGCTGATAAGCACTCAGCTCAACCTTTGGGGCTTCTGGAGCCTTTGCTGGCTGTTCATTCAGAGATAGATCCGGACCGTGGTGGAAGGTACCCAGCTCGTGTTGTCGCCGCACGATCTCTCGCTCCGCAGCCTCTAGTTCGTGTGGCTGAGGCATCGGCTCGAAATCCGCCAGATTAACTGTGGAACTGGTTTGGTTTTGGCTGGCGCCATACACGTTTCGCTGTGCCGATGTGTTGGCTGCTCCAGGGGCGAATTCGGCAGCGGCCGTCGGATGATCGAACTGATGACGAGCCGCAGGAGCGGTTGTGGTTGTTGGCCCTATTGATTGTCCGTAGAGCGAGGCGGATCCGCCCGTCGGAGCATTTCGCTGTCCATAGATCGAAGCGCCTGGTGTCTGACTGGTCGTCGGCGGAAGTCGTTGCCCATAAAGTGATGCGATCGGCCCGTCTCCGCCGGCAAAGTCTGATTGCTGCCCGCCATATGATCCCCCCGTGACTGGCGACGGCCCGCTCACATACGTTATATTCTGCTGTTCGGTGATAGTCATCGGCTGCCCGCCGGCGTAGACGGCAGCTTGCTGTCCCCCGATCGCCTGTTGTTGGTGATCCATATAATATCCACCCTGTTGACCGCCGGTCGCTTGCTGTCCCGGGGCGTAGTATCCGGATTGCTGCGGTTGCCCGTTGACGAAGGATGATGCTGGCGGCACGGAGACGGATGATGCTGGCTGCCATGCATTCAAGCTCGATACTCCTACGGTCGGGGAAACGCCATGTAATGAAGAAGGCGCGCTCTCGCCGGATTGTGAAATGCCTATTGAAGAACCTCGGTCGGGGTGCTCGCCGTTTTTCGCTTCGACTTCGCTGTATTTCGTTTTCGGTCGCTGGGATCGTCGCCACCAGAAGAATGCCACCGCCCCTATCAATCCCACGACGCTGAGCGCAACAGCGACGCCGATGCCCGCTCCGGCAGCGGTTGAAATCCCCTTGGACGGCGTACTGGTCGCGGTGGGCGTGCTCATCGCGTCGGCAGGGGACACAGTCCCTGTTGTCGAAGATGTTTGTGTCGATCCTGTGGAGGTGGAAGTTGTGGTTGTTCGGGTGGTGGTAGTTGCAGAGGATGAAAGCGCAGCTGAGTTAGTGCTGACAGCAACGTTCTGCACCACCTGGTTAGCGGCTCCCGTTTCGATTGGTGCTCGGTTCCCGAGTCAAACTCACGCCGGAATAAATGGTAGAGTAGGCGCCGTCATTGACGGCGCTAACGCTTGACAAAACCCAATGTTGAGCAAGTTGATTTTCTGCGACACCCTCAGACCCGTCGATCTCGTTGGACATGAACAGGTTGTCTTTCGGGTGCACGTCCAGCACGTAGCTGGTCCCGTTCTTCACGTTGACAAACTTGAAGGTTCCCGACCCAAAGTCAGACACATCCCACAACTGAGCTTCGTCCGTCGAAGACTCCTTCATACAAGCAATGGTGTTCCCCGTGGCTGGTTCGCCCGAGTCGTAGCATGCGCTCAGCTGCGCCTTCACACCGGTCTGGTCGAGGCGCATGAGGTAGCGGCCTTTGACATCGCCATAAGGCTGGAACTGCCAGGCCGCTGTTCCACCTGTTATCGGATGGACTCTGAGACCATTGACCTCGGTGCGCAGCTGCAGGTTGAGGGCGAAGGGGCCGGTGCTGTTGTCGACGCGTGTTTCGGAGATGCGATACCACGCATTCGGGTCCAATGTCGCCATTTTCACCGTGCTCGGGCGCACGACTCACTCCTGTGTGGTGTGTTTGGGAATGAAGCTGTCCCAAGCAGCATGCCGCAAGCCGAGCCAGAGAGGAGGAAAGGAGCACGAGCAAGCACTCAAGGCGAGGAGACGACAGCCGGGTACCGTTGCAAGGTGGATGGGGAATGTTTTTGTCCGATCGACAGCCCACGAGTCCACGACGCATTGTTGCCCAGGGCCCGAGAAATGACATTTCCAGGATGCAGACAATGGCGGGCTGGCTGCAGCGGGCGAGCGGGCTGAGGTGCGGCGTGCCAACTTGCTGGCTGGCTGGGCTGCAGCAGCACCTCACCTCCTCCTCAGCCAGCTCACAGTTCCCGCACGCTGCCCACCTTCAGTGACCAGTGACCACCAGCTTCAGTCTTCAGTCACCACTTACCAAGGCGCCCTCGCTGCGTGGATAAGGACGAATTTGCCTGAAAGGATCGCCAAGACCAATCTAGGTACGGGGCGATGCAACCCTGGGGCCGTCATACAGCGCGTCTTCAGGGGCTAAGCTGAATGCAAATATCCAAAAAAGCGACAAACCTGCCGGGATCAGTGCCCCAACCCAGGGGCTTGGGGTCCGCAGTCTGCTGCTCTTTCGTGCCTTTCTCGACGCCCATTCGACAGATGCTGGGCCTCACTTTCACCAGCCCCCATCACGGCTCTCTGTCTCCCGCTCGACCCCAGACACCTTTGCGATTCCAGAGCGCCCGTAGCCTCGATCAGAGGACGCAGTGGTCGTCTATTGGTCCATTCGCCTTTTCGTGGCCCTATCGATTTAATCGCAGCGGCCGCTGAATTTTATGTCCGCATTACTTGGAAGCTGCATACGATGCAGCGCTTCGCTCGGCCAATGATGATGTCGTCTGCATATCGTTATTTCCGTCGATGAGCGCGAGACGATATGCTCAAGCAAGCGCTAGACTGCGCTGTGCATGTCTATATTTTCGTTTTGCTGCTTCTTTCTGAGTCTGCTCAGCCTGCGGGCGGGTGATATGCAGACGCAGACGCAGGGCTGATATTCTAAGCTTCAGAGGAAGCTTCAGCTGAGGGGCCGGCGAACAAGGTGGAGAGTGGCGAGAAACAGAAAGAGGCGAAAAGGATCGACGGAATCCTTCTTTGCGTGATCGTGACCCAACAGTCCGGTCGCGAGTCCCGGAGGCGAGGTTGAAAGGAGACAGCCAAGGCGGACTGCGTGGGTTTTGTTCTCAACCCAGGCACTGGAAAAGGACTTTGGTTCCCGTCCCGTACTTAGCCGCCGTTAAATCTCCTAAACGGCTGCCTAGTCGAGAACCCCACGAAAATGTTCTGCATGCAAAGGCAGTGCTACCCAGCATCTTGTTGGGAGTGGCCCGCGTCCCTGGCGGTTTCCAAGGGCACTGTCATGTCACTTGCTGATCAGTCGCTCTCGTTGGTTCCTGCTTCGGCTCGCAACTGACTCTGAATCGTCATTTTTCGAGATTAGCTTTCCTTCAGACCAGGGGTATGGAGGGGTTGCATTCAGGATACCGGACTTGCGTATGATGCGTATGATGTGATCGTTCCAGGAACAACAGTACGTTGCCGGCGGCACGATTTCTTCCTCATAAGTCGAGGAGTCCATCCTCCCTAGGCAATCAGGCGCTCTGGATGTCAACATAGCTATCACTGGTATTTGAGGTGATCGCAACTGTACCCATTTTCTGATGGAGTCGACAAAACGGTCAAGCTGCCATTATGGTTAGCCTCATATGCCAATGTAAGCTTCAGGAAAGGCCCAGGGCTCGATATCCCTGAACCCCTGTGCATCGCGATCCTACGAACCGTCCATCTGGTAAGCTGTGCCGCGAAAGTAGCGCATCATCAATTGACGAGTCGCGGAATGGAATGACAGTTTGAAGTCGTGATGCAGGTTGGACTGCGCGTCGTGAGAATAAGAAGTCGTCGATGCTTCTTTGCCTGGCAGGGCAAGCCTAGTGGAAGACACCGCCCGTGCACAAAAGCGTCTTTGGGCAAGAAAGTAGTGAGTTCGTACTGTGCTCCCGTCACCATTCCACTTTCCGTATCTGGCTGGAAGCAGGCACGGCCCGGACCCGGGGCTGCCCCGGGAGACTTCCAAGGGTCAGCAGCGTTTGTAAGTGTGCCTCGAATCAACATATTTATTTCCAAATTCATCACCTTGTTATTTTCTATGCTATGGTAATTCTAATTCTAATGTGGATGGCGCTGAAGGTCTACAGACTAGCGATACATGCTCAGCGAAAGGTTGCTCCCGGGTTTCACTTTCGAACGAAAGGCTCGTCTTCCCACTCCGTAGTCGGAGGGGTCTGAGAGAGCCTCCAAGAGCCACACTTGCCATTGCTGGCAACGAAAGCGCCATCAAAGTTGGCCCTGCGACCGTAGCGAAGATCGCCAGGGTTGCCGCAGGTGTCGGTGGAAGGCCTGAAGGTAAAGCATGCGCCGCGGTAGTACAAGCTACCCGTGCAGCCGTTCTCCAGCTGGCACGAGACGCAGCAGGCGTAGGCCGAGTCGGCGTGGCGTCTCTCACGGGTGATGCTGTAATCGTTGGCCGCTTGAACGATGGGGCGTCTGCCAGGAACGTGCGAGACCAGGTTATCGGACTGGCAAGCTGCGTAAAGCGTCGCAGTCGGCATCGATGCAACAGTGACGGTCGACGTAGTGTACGTGGTGGTGGTTGTGGTGACCTGCGCAGGGACGGATGGGACACTCTGGCTAGGCGTCGGTGCGGTGACGAACGTCGTGAAGACGCCAGTGATGGTGTTGTCCACCGTGGTGGTGGTGAATATGCGAATGACGCGCTCGCAGTGGACAACCTGAGGGAATAGGGGCGGGTCTGCGACAAGGGCAGCATTGTTGGCGTTAAGGCCAAGTACCAGAGGCTGCCTTACAGAACGCTCCTCGATGTGAGAAGAATCACCACCAACATTCTGAGCACTGTCACGGACGAGAGCAGAGGCGAGAGGTGTGAATCCTGCTGGTGCTGGCACAGTGGCGAAGGTGCCTGCAGTGATGCTGGTGATAGTTGTGAGAGTCAGGGTGCTCGTGATGGTAGCGGGACCTGTTTGGCCAGTAGGGGGGACGCCGGTGGGAGTGATAGTCACTGTCACCTTGGATGGGGTGACGTAGTTGTAGTAGGTGACGGGCGTGGTGATGGAATAGATTCTGGAGAATGTCTCTACATTGGCGACTGACCTCGGGCCGAAGTCGGTGTAGCATCCATATTCGCCCTGGACAGTTGAAACGGAGCCAGCCGGGGTTGTGGTTGTGATGCCAGACGAAGCAGTGAGAACAGATGAAGAAGTAGGACCAGAAGAGGTCGTGAGACCGGAAGTCGTAGGACCAGAGGAGGTCGTAGGAATAGAAGATGTAAGGACAGACGATGTTGTGAGGACAGATGGTGTTGTGGGACCGGAAGAGGTCGTAGGAATAGAAGATGTAAGGACGGATGATGTCGCAGGGGTACTTGTCGTAAGAACAGATGATGTCGCAGGGACAGATGATGTCGTTGGAACAGATGAAGTTGTGGGAACAGATGAAGTTGTGGGGGCGGATGAGGTTGTGGGATTAGATGAGGTTGTAGGAACAGATGAAGAAGTAGGATCACTTGAAGTAGTAGGAACAGATGATGTCGTGGGGACTGGCGAGGTCGTAGGGACTGATGATGTTGAAGGAGCAGATGATGTCGTAGCAGCAGATGATGTAGGGGCAGAGGACGACGTAGGGGCAGAGGACGACGTAGGGGTAGAGGACGTTGTAGCAGCAGAGGACGTCGTAGCAGCAGACGATGTCGTGGCAGTAGACGAGGTCGTAGGGGCAGCAGACGATGACGTGGCAGCAGACGACGTAGGAGCCGCGGACGAAGTCGTGGCGGGATCAGACGAGGTGGTCAGAACCGAGGACGTCGTGGGAGCAGACGATGTTGTGATACCAACGGTTGTCGTAGAAATTATAGAAGAGGTTGTGAGGGCAGAAGAACTGGTAAGAACAGAGGAGGTCGTAGGAGCGGAAGAGGTTGCGGGAATAGAGGAAGAGATTGTGGGTACAGAGGAATCCGAAGAGCTAGAGGAGCTCGTCAGAAGAGACGAAGAAGACGTGAGGCTAGAAGTAGTTGCCGGGCTGGAGGAAGTAGTAAGGACAGAGGAAGAAGTCGTAAGGCTTGACGAAGTTGAGGGGTTAGATGAGCTCGTCAGAAGAGATGAAGAAGTCGTGGGGCTGGAAGAGGTTACAGGGTCGGAGGAAGTCGTCAAGCCAGAGGGAGTCGTAAGGATAGAGGACGAAGTCGTGAGATCAGAAGAGGTGGAGCTGACGGAAGAGCTCGTGAAGGTAGAGGAGCTCGAGGAGCTTGTGGAGATATCAGTGGCTCCTGGGATGGTGATGGTTGTTGAAACAAAGCTTCCTTGGACGAGCAGGACGGCAACCGCCAGTCCCGACCTCTTGCTGAACACCATGTTGACTTTGTGGATGAGAGAAAAAACGAGTGCAGAGATGAGTCGAGCGTGCTCCTAAAAGTCACCCGGCATCTGGAAAGAATGAGATCAATCCTTATAAGACATTGGTGATGCCTCTCAAGAACCCTGATGACAGGGAAAAAGGTTCAGGTGGCTCGTCTAGAGTGCATGATTGTTGAGGCGCCAAACACGGCATGCAGATCCAGGAGCATGAAATGGATTGTTTGCAGCCGCCTTCGGTAGTTGAGATCAGTAATTGAGTTTGCAGAGACAGCAGCCATGTTCTTCCGTGGACGGCGCCAGGACAGATGGAGTATCTAGAGCATCCAACAACTTCGCTTTCGTCAAAATAACCAACAGATCCAAAGCCTGCGAGGGCCTGAAAGTTTTGAATCACAAGGTGAGCCAAGCACATGTCTGATTCACAGTGGCTGAGGCCGACGGCGAAGATTTCAGGGGCCATGACGTTTGGATGGGAATATCTTTCGATGACACAGATTTCCATGATCTCAAAATGTGGTCTTCACACAGGCATTCTAGCGATCGAACCATCACCTTCGTCACTCGTTTCGAGTCGCATTCTCACGCTTTTTCATGTGACTGTCAGTTCAGATTGGCTTTCCATGATGGATAGCTGGCAATCTGATCTTGGTTTTATAGCTTCAGAACCCCAGTTCAAGCCAGATCAGTCTTCGTACATTCGTTTCCTGCAGCGCGTGGGCCAGTCGAGTAACAGAGCGGGAGGACAAATAGAGCGCATATTTCATATATGTCCAGAACTCCGCAAAATCAATTTATACTGATGGAGTGGTGTAACACAGCAGGACTTGGGAACATACTCAGATTGCGTATCTCGGGAGCGCTTGCTTCTGAGTGAAGTCTTCGCAAAGAAATTGCTAATGTATCTGACAACTGCGATGATCAGAACTGGACATTCACGTTTTCGGAATAAAAGAAACTGAAGTTGCCCTCCTATCTGGGCCTCTCTCGAATGATTGATCACAAGATTACATCACGACTAGTTCACACGCTTTGAAAGAATTCAAAGTGAAATGGAAACGATTTAGGAAAGCCTCATATTGGTCCGTCAATGAGTACACCACCATCTACAGCAGTGGAACGTGAACAGAACAACCCGCTTCTTGGCTTCAAGGCAGTAGGTGTGTTGAGATTCAACTGGCACAAAATCAGCAATCTACTGAGGCCGGCCTCCAGCACGTATGCTGTGGTGACAAACTAGAACTGGCTCTGAGAAATCTCACAGTAGCTGTCATATTAGACAGCTACCCCGCATCCGTATGCACTGTCAAAACGTCAAAAAGGTCTTCCAGCAACATTATTCAAGCTTGGTCAAGCAGGATTCACGGCAAATGACAAAAATGAAAGAAAAGTTGAAAACATATGCAAAAACAATGGACACTGTGGGAATTGAACCCACGACCTTTCACAGTTGGCAGCGAGCAGAGGCGACGATGCGAAGCGAAAATCATACCCCTAGACCAAGCGCCCGTTATTGTTTGACCATGGCTGTTTTGAGTAATATGTAGCCTGACCACAGAGGGTCCCGCTCGGTTTCCGTCGCAGCCGTTGAGCTCCGCGCTTGTGGAGCGATAGGGCGCGACGGGCCCGCAAGAACAGGGACACGAAGCTCCGCGCGGGTCCTTGTGCTGTTGGAATGACGGAAGCATGAAGAGGCACGGCAAGTTTGAGCCGTATGATGCCGTCTTCGATGGCCCCCGATTCCATTGCCTTCTGAAGGCCGACCCATCGATGGAATCATGATAACCTCAAGACGACGAAACTCCGAGCTGGAAGCCAGCGCCTGGCCGTAATCCACACCAGGTCCGCAAGCTGCATCATCTGGCCGCGCAGAATGCCGACGGTCGCCAGACGGATGTGCCCCCGAGGACACAAAGGTGTGGTGCCGGCGCGAGCAGCCAGCACGCGCCAACAATCGCCGAAGCTCTACCCCTCATTGTACAACCCGACAGATCGCCGAGCCATCACCGTGGAGACAAGACACCTCTCGGGCTCGAAGCTTGACGACAAATCTCCGTACTAGCCACCCGAGGACGCATGAGTGCTGATTTGTACATGGCCTGAGGGAGCTAGGACGCAGCTGGAAACGACCAGGCCCCTGGAAACCGACAGCCGGCCTCTCTTCTGCGCAGACACGCGGATTGGGAGGACAGCGGCGTGCTCTTGATGCAGGAAGCTGGTGGTGTGTGTGATGGTAACAGACGATCAATTGGTAGCGGCGGATAACGATTGAATTGCATTTCTTGTATTAGGTGATGGGATCTGGCCGCGTTGGATGGAACAGCGGACGTATGATGCCAGGTTGGAAGGTCCATTTACCCCTCACTCTGACCTGCATCTGCCTCTGCTTAGCCACGATGGATGGACGGACGACATCTGCTGTTGATTGTCGATGGTCTTTCCTCGGGCGTGTCGTGTAGCCTTCTCGTGCGTTGCAAGGGTACGCGCCAGACGCCAATTGGGTGTTGCTTGGTATCTGGGTCGAGCGAGGTGGATGGCGGCCCTGGTCGCAGGGCAGACCAATGTTCCATGGCTGCAGACAACGTTGAAGTTGAAGATTTGCCGGGGACTGCGGCGTTTCATCGCCATGGGAGGTGCTGCCAACTGAAGCGGGCAGCTTGTTGCTCGGGTGGAGGGGACGAACCATGGCGGCTGGACGAGCGACCAATGGGGGCAGCCGAGCAGATTACCCCACGCATCCTAGCTAGAGGGTGATTTGGAGATCCCGAATCGATAGTAATTGGTAGTGAGTGTGCATTGCAGTGAAGGAACCTGAGGTGCAGATTGACAAAAGCCGTTGCCGCACTCGGATACTTCCACTTACTTCCTCGCAGAGTGAGTGTGGCTAGTTACCTAGGTAGAGATGAGACTAGCCAGGTAGAGATCACCGTTCCTCGCTAGGAAGTCGGTATCTTCGTTTCCTGTCGGACGAGATGCCGTGCTTGCGTGCCTCCTCACTCCTCGTCAGTTGCCGCACGTACATGCCATGTTCCTCCCATTAGCTGGGTCTTAGCAAGCAGTACCTTCCCGGTTATGCCCCAGCCTCGCTGCCTTCCCGAACCTTCATGTTTCCGTCCGAGTGTGAGTGGCTGACTACCTATTCAAGGAGATACTCTGGGAAGGAGGGGCAATGGGAATCTGGCATCTCGGAGAGGTGGAGGACGGCCGACATTGGACAACGGGCGGGAGGCAGACACGCAGCTCGGAGAGGAGAAGCTGGCACATCGAACCAGCCCAGACCACGCAGACGAGCGCTCGTCGGATTGTATTGCCTCTTTCTGAACGTTCAGCCATGTACACCATGTACCACACTTGCTCCTGTCGGTCATGTTCCCCGCCCTCTTCATCCCGGCCTCTCGGTGATGCCTGCAAGCATAAATAAACCTGTACCAGCCGCTTTTCCGTGGCCTATTTTCATCCTCATCTCATACAAACACATCTCATCAGCCTAGTCTGCAAGATCCCGAGTCTACGGATCTGTTACATCGCTCTCATCTCTTCTTCTATATAACGACCACCTCCCACCTCACTCAACACCTCATCTCTTGTCTCGACAAGCTCATCCTCTACACACATCTTCAAAATGGTATTGTTCTCTCGCAACCTTCGCACTCTTGCCCCTTCTGTCTCTCGGGGACTTCACACGTCCTCCAAGGCATCTTTCCTGGCTCGGCCTGCCATCAGCAGAGCCGTTGCTCCCTCCACGGCTCTTCCTCGCAAACTGCCTGGCCAGCTTTCTTCGATCCGCACACTAACAACTACTCCCCACAACCAGGTCAAGGTTCTCGCAGTACTCTACGACGGCGGCCAGCACGCCAAGGACGTAAGTGCTATTTCACTTCCTGTTCCCCCAGATTCCCACAATGGCATCCGACACACCCGCGCCTTCACCACCAAGAAACGTCACTATGATAGCTCGCGCGGAGCTGTGCCCCGCCGTGATCTCAAGCAGGATGTCTCGCCTGCAGAGAGCTAGTGCGGGGATGACGGGAGGTGCGGGGCTCGGAGGTCGATCGCTGATACATCGGCATTCTGCCCAACTCTTGGCAATGACCCTCCGAAACTACCAAATGCGGGGTGCATCGCACCCATCCCTGGAGCTTCTGGGCTGACTTCGAAACCACACAGGTCCCCGGCCTTCTGGGCACCACCGAGAATGAGCTCGGCATCCGCAAGTGGCTCGAGGACCAGGGCCACACCCTCGTCACCACCTCCGACAAGGAGGGCGAGAACTCCAAGTTCGACCAGGAGCTCGTCGACGCTGAGATCATCATCACCACCCCGTGAGTACAGACCGACATCAGCTGCATCGCCATGCCCCATCACGACTAACACGCCTTTCTCTCCCAGCTTCCACCCTGGCTACCTGACCGCTGAGCGTCTCGCCAAGGCCAAGAACCTGAAGCTCGCCGTCACTGCTGGTATCGGCTCTGACCATGTTGACCTGAACGCCGCCAACAAGACCAACGGCGGTATCACCGTCGCCGAGGTCACTGGCTCCAACGTCGTCTCCGTCGCTGAGCACGTCGTCATGACCATCCTCGTCCTCGTCCGTAACTTCGTTCCCGCCCACGAGCAGATCGAGCGCGGCGACTGGAACGTCGCTGCTGTCGCCAAGCAGGAGTACGACCTCGAGAACAAGGTCGTCGGTACCGTCGCCATCGGCCGCATCGGTGAGCGTGTCCTGCGCCGTCTCAAGGCCTTCGACTGCAAGGAGCTCCTCTACTACGACTACCAGCCCCTGTCTGCCGAGAAGGAGAAGGAGATTGGCTGCCGCCGCGTCGAGAACCTCGAGGAGATGCTCGCCCAGTGCGACGTTGTCACCATCAACGCTCCTCTGCACGAGAAGACTCGCGGCATGTTCAACAAGGAGCTCATCTCCAAGATGAAGAAGGGCTCTTACCTCATCAACACCGCCCGTGGCGCCATCGTCGTCAAGGAGGACGTCGCCGACGCCCTCAAGTCTGGCCACCTCGCCGGATACGGAGGTGATGTCTGGTTCCCCCAGCCCGCCCCCGCAGACCACCCTCTGCGCACCGCCAAGAACCCCTTCGGCGGCGGCAACGCCATGGTTCCCCACATGTCCGGTACCTCCCTCGATGCCCAGAAGCGCTACGCCGACGGCACCAAGGCCATTATTGAGAGCTACCTGAGCGGCAAGGAGGACTACAAGCCCGAGGACCTCATCGTCCACAAGGGCGACTACGCCACCAAAGCCTACGGCCAGCGTGAGAAGAAGTAGACGTGGAGGATGATGGCATCATACCCAGTGAGGGATATTTAAGTGTTATATATAAGCGTTGAATTTCGAGTTATGCATCGGCATTGCATAGTGCTTCCACAAAAGGAGGACTAGGTTGTAGTATATAGGATGCAATCTAATGCGATGTTCAAAAAACTTCTTCTGAAAATGCGTGGTGGTTCTGTGACTGGTTTGAGGATATCCTCATGATAACTGACTAAACCTGCTGTTGGTGACAGTGGCTGCTTTCGCTGGTTCATTCGTTCCCTCCCAACTTTGTCCGCAGAACTCCTCCATAGCCAATAACATCTTATTAGCTGCCCGCTTCCATCTCACACACCTTGGCTGTCAGACAGTGGTTAATAGTGTCACTCATTATGGAGCTTCATCCACTTGACTTGAAATCGTGACGCTGATTGATTGCATGGGATTTGAAAAGATGGGGCCGGTCCCGTAGCCCCCATGTATATGCATTGCTTTCAATTACAAGACAAGTAAGTAGTACAGGTGCGTCTGTGTTTTCTGTTCCCTTCCTGGGGGTCCAGACGACGCGGTGTCGTCGAACAGAATTCCGTGTGCCGCGCGACCTCTCGAGTCCGTCTTCTACCACACTCAACGGCGATGTTTTCATAAACAGCCCTTCCCACCCATTGTGCTCCAGCCGCCTAAGCAACAAGAAAGGCACAGCGCGCGCGCGCTTCCAAGTTGCCTGGTTATTTTTGTTTTCCAAAAGAGAAGTACAACTCCATTTTTCTTTTTCTCAAAAAACACAACCGCCCATAGATATATATACTCCCCTCTCCAATGCTCCAGACGGAAACGTCTTGTTCTCATTGTGCAAAACCAAAAGGTCTAATCAAACAACCACACCCGCCAACGGCCTAAGAGATGCTTTCAATCTGGTGGTAGAGAAAAAGCCTTTACGACCGTTTCCAAAACTGCCACCAGGGCCGCTCCTCATGTCCCGCATGTCTCGTCTCGCGCTTGATCACCTGCTGGTCGCGGCCGCGGATGCGCCAGAAGTACACCGGCACGCCGGCGACAACGAACAGCACGACGGTGACGGTCTGTAATGGTTGCGCGAAGACGGCGCGACTAAGGAGGAAGAGCGACACGCAGCAGAAGATGATGGGCGTCGTGATCCACGTACGGTACGGCCTGTCGAGCTGCGGTTCGCGGACGCGGAGGATGATGAGGCCCAGAACCGTGATGAAGTAGAACGTGTACCCGGCTACGCCGTAGAACGTCAGGAGGGTGCCGAACTCGCCGACGACGATGTACGCCGCCGTGAGCACGCCGTTGAGCACGAGCGCCCACACGGGCGTGAAGAACAGGCCCATGTCATCATCGCCCAGGGCACGGATCAGCATGTTGGCCACGCGCCCGCGCGAAGTGCGCGAGGTTTGGACGGAGTGGGAGTCGGATGGGGAGAGGCCAATGCGGCCGAACATGGAGGGGATGTACCCCTCCTTTCCGGCCACGTAGACGAGGCGCGAGGAGGTGAAGGTGGAGGAGTTGAGGGCGCCGAAGCAAGATGCCGAGACGATGAGGGCGAGGACGAGGGAGCCTACGGGGCCGAAGACCTTGGCGCCGAACTGGACGGCGATCGTGTTGGAGGCGTTGACCGTCGCCAGAGGGAGGACGAGGAAGTACGAGATGTTGGCGAGAACATATGAGAGGATCACAAGAGGCATCGCCGTGTGGATGACGCGGGGAAGATCACGGCTCGGGTTGCGGAACTCGCCGACGACGTAGTTTGTCTGCGCATGTTAGCAAAGGTGTGCCACCTCGGTGCCGGGAGAGAATCTTACGTTGTCCCAGCCGTCGTATGCCCAGAGACCGGCATACAGAGCCACGGCCCAGTTGGAGAGATCCGTCGAAGTGCCGGAGAACCACTCGTGCGTCTTCCACTCCATATTGGCCTTGCCCGTCAAGGTGGTCCCCGTGATCGCGACTACAATGCCGGTGACGGTGACGCCCAGCAGGGCGACAAACTTCAAAAACATGAGCCAGTCGTTCACCTTCGTGCCCAGCTTCGTCGACACGCAGTTCATGAGCGTGACCAGAATCAACCCCACCATGGCGACCGCCTTGTTGACCCACGGGCTCAGGCTCTCCGCCTCTGCGCCTATCGCCGCCCTGACCAGATACTCTCCCATGATGATGGCGATAATGGCCGCACTACCGGGCTTCAGAACCAACACGGCGACCCACGTGAACAAGAACCCGGCCATCTCGCCCAAGATTTTCGCAAGGTAGACCTGCGCGCCGCCGTTCAGGGGTATCGCGCCGCCCAGCTCCGCATAACTCGCAGCACCTGTCCAAGCAAGCACGCCGGCGATAACCCAGACCACGAGGGCGGCGCCGGGCGACCCAACCTTGGAGCTGACCTGGCTGGGACTGGAGAAGATGCCGCTGCCGATGATGAGACCGACAATCAGACTCAAGCCGTTCATGTAGGTGAGGATCTTGTGCTTCTCCAAGCTGCCGCCGCCGAGGCCACCGTTCTGTATCGCTGTCGAGGTCGGGGCGCCGATGGGGGCGTACCCGCCTGCCCCCGCGCCGGCAGTGGAACTCAGGGGGAAGAGGTTGGCGGCGAAGTCGAAGCCGGAGGAGACTGAGTAGGAGCGGTCACGGCGATTGGGGCGGTTCGAGCTGGCGGCAGGGTTCGCTGCATCGAGGGGGTCTTCGGCCTCGAAGGAGAGCTTGCGGGAGGAGGAGATGGAGGGCCTCGAGGAGGGAAGGTCTGAGACGACGGATTCGGCGCGGGATGAGGAGGCAAGGGAGGCGAGCTCGAGGGAGTCGCGATGCGACTGGATGTTCGCGTAAGGCGGCATGGCTGCGTCTGCGAAGGGAGGGCGTGGATTTCGAGCGAAGGGGGAGAGGAGGAGGAGGAGGATCGCGAGCAGCGATGCTCGACCTGTCGGTTCGTTCAAGCGTTCAAGAAGTTGCAGCGAGGGCTATTGCATGTTGCAGCGCCGACTTGTTCAGGGCCGGTGGAGACGGATCGCACGCAGTAGTCGCCTGCGCACGCAGTGGTGTTTCGAATATTAAGTAGCGGTGGTTGGAGGAATTCGTCGTGACGTCGTTCGCATATACGTTTCGTTTAAAGGAGTCGTGACAAAGTTGCGCCGAGCCCCGTTCTCTCTCTCTAATGCCCACTTTCCGAGTCCCCCAGAAGAAAAACAAGAGTCGAAAAAATCCAAGTTATCCAAGGCAAGCAAGCGTGTAGTGCTGTGCAATTAAAGAGACATGTATCGCTTTGGTGTCCAAATAAGATTGCCTCGGGCGCCGGGGGGGTTTAACAGAGAGGAGGAGGTGTACTGATGTAGTAGTGTTTCCGTCCGGGTGTCGTCGGTGGTGGTGGTGGTGGTGGTGGTGTTGAGGTACAGGTACGTATTGGGAGGAAAGGAGGTTAAAGAAAAATTGAGTTTGGCGCAAACAAAGGCGGTTCGGAGAATTGCGACAAGCGGCCAAGAATACTGGATTACGTTTCTTCTTTCAGCAATCCAGGATGTGCCGCCCTCTCAGAGCCTCAGATTCAGAAGACTGACTGGTCGGTTGCAGCAGTGGTTTGGTTGCCAGCCAGTTCAGTCAACCAGTGTCTGAAAGGGACGAACGGGGCCGAGTCAAGCATTTGCACCCAGGCCAGAACCGCCTCTTGGCTGTGAGGTGGACTCTGGGCAATCTCAATCTGCGACTGGGACTGCGCTGGCTCCAGGAACATCACTGAGGCCCCCATGTTTCGTTCCCGCTCAGACCCTCAGTGCCCTGGAGCAATGACCCGGAACAAACCATGATTGGCCACTGCTGGTTTGCACGGCAGAACCATCTTGGCGCCTGCCACCAGGATAAAGGTGTGGGGCGCAATGCCTCCTCCCGGTGCACTTCCGCTAGAGACAGGGGGGAAGGGGGCCAATTCAAGCCACCGAAGCCACTGAAGCCGCAGACCGAGGCGCGCCAGGGGTCTGCCTGCCAACACTAAAGAGCACCTAACGAAACCAAAGACAACTGAAAAGCAACCACACCTACCTACGGAGCACCGCCGCCGACCAGCAAACAAAACGAGCAACTCCCCGCTCAAGCCGCGGATCGGACAGAGCCAGCTCGGATCCGTTCCCCTCCCCTCCCTTCCGACTTCGAATACGCGCATCGGTCGTTTCTGCGGATACCTGAACCTGGGCGCCAACTGACCGACCAACGCCCGGTTTCCGCGCGCACGATGCCGATCGACGAGTACGCTTCCGTCGGCGGCGGCCTCAAGCTCAAGGGCGCCAAGGTCGGCAAGCCCAAGAAGAAGAGCAAGAAGGACAAGACCGACCTGGAGAAGAACCTCGACGATGGCACTGATGGCGGCGCGGCGCTGGTGAAGCGCCGTTCCGACCAAGACGACGACAACAACGAGGAGGACAAGAAGGTCAAGAGGACGAAGCGCAGGAGTGAAGACCCTGAGGTAGAGGATGGTGATCACGATGAGGATGGCGGCAGCGGTGGTGGCAGGCACAAGACGGAAGCCGAACGGCGATATGAGGAGAGGAAGCGCAAGAGAGTACGTTTCCCCACCCTATAACCATTGATTCGCTGTTGCTGGACAAAAAACGCTGACGATGATGCCCCCATAGCTCCTCGAACTTGCCGAGTCGTCCAGCTCGAGACCCGAACTACTCAAGACACACAAAGAGCGCGTGGAAGAGCTCAACACCTATCTGTCCAAGCTGAGCGAACACCACGACATGCCCAAGATTGGCCCTGGCTAGGGCCGCAGGCCATATCGCGAGAGGACGAAATCGGACAGCATTCGTGTGTGGATGGATCATTTAGGAGTTTTCTGGTTTTTGGCGTTATGAATACCCGCAAAGTCATGAAGAGGAAGATAGAAATGAAGAGAAGCAAAATGCAGCGCCCACGTGTTGTTTTGACTGCCCCCCTAACTGACGTTTCGCAAACCACAGTTGCTATTCTAATCGCCTCGAATGGTTAGGTGATGCCGTTCAAGGGCAATCGATCGACACTCATCTCCAAAGGGTATGCGCCCACATACCAATGCCTCCAAAACAGTAGCGCAGTCTCACAAGTTTACCAGCTTCTCGCTGGAATGCGGGAACGCCCACAATCAAACACACTTGTTCCAAGCCATCATCAAATCATCGGCACGGCACTGTCTCAAAACTCTGAAATGTCAATTTTGGTTTCATTCTTTTCTCCTCCCATGTCTGTTGTTGCATGGATCTGGTCTGCTAAGGACTCCCTTCAGGTGGAGTTGCTTTTCTTGTCAACACCTGTTTTCTTCCGCCGTACTGACGCTCTGTCCCATTTTCTTTTTCTCTCTCTCCCCAACCTCCGTCTATTATTCTGCCTCCGCCCTTTCTGCGGGAAAGCGCATTGCCGCGCGAATTCTATGTTGTTGTTGTTGTTGTGTGTTGTGTTGTTCTGCCCACCAGTTTGATGCAAGGAGTGAATAAGACCGTTGAATGTCGTGAGTAAGTAATGCTGATGATGCTGCTGTGTGTGCCGCCCGCTCCGTTTGTACCGAAAACACCGTGATAAAGGAATGATTAACTATGTAAACAGAAATAATCGTCTCAACGTGACGATGCAAGTATTGCTACTTCGTTGCTTAAAGCAGAAGCATGGCGCCGGCGACGAATCCGGCGAGAGCGACGGGCACGCCGAAGGAGACGCTGCCGATGGGGACGGCGCCGTTCTGAAGGCCGCCGCTGCCGCCGCTTCCGGAGGTGGAAGTCGGCTCGGCGTCGGGGGCCACGGCGACAACGGAGGTCGCCGTCACGAGCACGACGTCGCCGTTAGAGGCGGTGGAAGTGAAGGTGGAGAGGACGTTGCTGAACGAGGTGGTGGTTCTGCGCGAGGTGGTCGCGGTGGTGGTCTCCCGAGTGTTTTGCTCTGTAATGAAAGTTAGCGTGCTGCTCTTTTTCTCACTGATGAAACGGCAATGACTGGAGAAAGGTAGAGGGGGAAACAAAGCCACATAAAACTCTCCAAAAACGGCCTCCGCCTTCGCTCGAAAACATGACTGTGCTACAAAACCACAACGCAACATACCAGATTCGGACACAGAGGATGAAGAAGGCGCACTCGAGGTTATGGGGGACGAGGATGTCACGGCCGTAGTAGTCTCGGGAGGAGAGGAGGTAGACGTACCCGACGCGGACGCACTCGTAGACCCTGGGGAGGCCGTAGTAGGTTCAGAAGAGGGGGCAGTAGAAGGGGAAGGGGGAGAAGAAGAAGAAGGGGACCCACGAGTCGTCGTCTGAATCTCAGAAGAGGCGGACGGCGGCCCGGCAGTGGTAGTAGTAGTATCAGGAGCAGCAGAAGTAGCCTGCTCCGTTTGTGACGTACCAGTAGTAGGGGCTGCTGCTGAAGTTGCCGGTGTCGTAGTAGTCGTCTCCTGAGCTGGAGTGGTGGTGGTTTGAGGGGTAGTGGTCTCCTGCGGCTGCTGGGCCGTGGTCGTGGTCGTCTGGACGGCCGGCGCCTGAGATGTAGTCGTCTCTGCGGGAGCAGCAGATGTGGTAGGCTCAGCGGCGGACGTAGCCGGGGCTGAGGTCGGCGTGTTGGCCACAGACTCAGAAGTTGTGGCGGCTACACTGGCGGAAGGCGTCTGGGAAGCCTCGGTAGCAGCAGAGGTCGTGGTGTTGTCCTGACGCTTGGCCAGCTGGAGCAAGGCAGAGGCCAGGTCGGCATCATCAGCCTGGACAGCCTCCAAAGCTTCCTTGTCAGAGGCGTATACGCCATCCTGATACCTGTCTGGGAAGTAGGCATGGAGCAGTTTGTGGAGGAGATCGGCCTTGGCAGGGTTGTTGAGGTCTTCCTCACTGATCACAACCTGGGCTTTGGCGTGATGGTCCCTTGCACAAGGCATGCCCCGGTGACCGATGACTGAAGCAAGACTGAGGGTCATCAAGCCGCACACAACAACGCCGAGCAGGACACGGCGTGGGCCAGCCATCTTCTTGGTAGGTTCCTTGGACGGTCTGGAAAAGGTAGAATCCCTCTTCTCGTCGATAGGCAGCAGTCCCTCTTCCAGGCGTGAGTCGTACTTGGTGTCGGAGGCCATGGTAGCGAAAGAGACCGGTGGCCGAGACGTGAGGCGATATGGGTTGTTATAAGAGGGGACGAAGAGGTTCAGAAGGTTCTGCCCAAGACGGCAGGACGGAAACGACAGGGAATATAACGTCCAATAACTGGACTCGGACGTATGCAGGGTAGAGTCGGTGACAAGATGCGGGCCTTCTTTTAGCGTCCTCACTGCTGCATGGCGGCGAAACGCAAAAAGATGTAAGAGAGGAGGAGGGGAATCAGACCCGAATGGTGGACTCGAGCCAGGAGGCTTGGGAGCTTTGTATATCCGTAGGTCACAAGCGGCCTCCGTTTGATGTGGGAGGGAGGGGCAAAAGACGATCTAAAAAGAACGATATGCGGTGGTACCTGGCTGGCCGAAACCCTTTATCGGTGGCTGGTGTTGAGAGTAGGGCCAAGGCTTGTTCAAGACCCGGCACGCTAGCTGAGGTCTGCGGAGGCACGCTCTTAGCTCACTTTTGAGGATGAAACTCTGCCGTCGGTTGTTTATTCGTTTTAGAGTGGACGAATGCAAGCCTCGATTGAAATTTGAACTCAAAAACCCCAATGTCTGACAAGGCGTTGAGTCTTCTGGAAGGTATGTACGCAGATTAGCGTGCTGGTCCGGCAATCTCACGAGGCTCGGACTGAGGAATGAGTCGAGATGAGTAGGCTGTTGATACGGCTTGATAGGCGGCACGATCGGGTGGCGATGTGTTGTGAATAGTACAGACGTGTCGTGTCGGCAGTGATGTATACGAGCGAGCGTGGTAAACAAATCAACAACAATCGCACTTGCCGGCAGACGGGAGCATTCGAGCGAGAGGATGGATGGCGAGAGACAAGATTGGGGGATCAGATGGAAAAGCGCAAGAGGCGAGATTGAGCGAGGGGATTGGCGTTTAAACCTGTTGAAGATCGTCCCAGGCAGCCTGCACACCTGCTGCGCGCTGCCGTCTATCCAGACGGCTGGGGGAAGAATCTTTGTGCTATGCATATCAAGATTCCCTGTTTCGCCGCGCCGGCGACGTACCCCTGTCTTGTCGGCCCAACTCAGGTCGAGCTATCCGTCCCATCAGCTGCGCACCCATGCTCAATGGCCCACGGATAGCTCTTTTCTCGCAGACGGAGCCACGGAGCCACCGTTTGCACCCCTGTTCTCTCGACAAGGGAGCTTCTGGAGGATGAGAATCGGCCAACAGTCTTGCAGATTTCTCGCGGCAGAAGCCCCAATTGCCCCAGTGCAACCCCCCCTTCACCGTGGCCCAAATATTGAGCTTCCCATTTCATCACTTCATCCACATCTTCCATCACTCATCAACTCCCGTCCTGTGCACAGCGTCCGTTTTGCCAGGGAAGGCCGGTATGCGCCCCAGCGATCGACTGGCACGCTGGAACGGGTTTCCACCGAGCAACCGTCACCGCCGTCAGTCCTCGGTTCCGGTTTGATATCGACCTGTTCTTCTTCTTCTTCTCAGGAATGATGTATTAGTGCAATCTGTAGACGAGGCCTTTTGTGGTTTTTCCTCGATTCCTTCGGGCGTGCTCTCTGCGCTAGGCATGTCTTTCCGCCCCTACCACGACGGTATGGCGGCGGCTGCTGCTGATGTCCACTGTCTAAGTCCACTGGCTCGCGCCCGGCGCTCCCGTCAAGTGGGTTGTGACATCACTACAGCGAGCCTCCAAACACACCAGACACAAGAATCTCGTATCTGCTCTGAGGCATCGTCAGTCTGATCCAAACGTCCCACACATTCGCTCGCTGGACGAGCGCGGGTGAGTGACGCCGTGCTTGCAATACGAGTCGTCTGGTGTGCTGGTGTGCCATGTTCAGATGGACGGGCTTGTAGCATTCTGCGCCGCCGCAGAGTGAACACGTCTCCTCCACACACTGCCACATGCAGACTTGATGTTTCGTTGATCAGTCAGACCATAGGGTTTTGCTGGCCAATTGGTTCCCAGCCTGCATTGTGCTCCCTGGAGAGCTGACTCTCGGGGCCTGCACCCAGCCGCCTAGCGAACGCCCGGGGTTGGGCTTGTGGGCTTCAAGTCTTGGTCTGCCTGCAGCTTGTCGCGACATCGTCCACGCTGTCACTGCATGCAGGCTGACTATTTACACTCGGTCGTCAGCTTCGCGGGGCGGGCGTTGAGTCTCATGATCTGAGGGAGAGTGAGAGGGGACATAAGCCGCTCGGCCTTTCCTCTAGTCCCTCATCTCAGCCCATTGTAAGATGGAGCCTCATCTTTCAAGCCCTCTTCAGCCCAGTTCGGGCTCGTAGGGAGAAAAGAGTGTTCCGATAATGTGACTCTGTTCTCCCCCTGAACAGCCATCTTGTACCTGAATGCGGCGTGGAACACGTCAAACGGCGAGGTGCAACTATCCAGAGCCCAGATGGCGGCAACAAGCATCCATCTGATCTGGGTAGCACAGCACTGTCTTTGTCCTCCGTGGAGGTGGCTGTGATGGTTGGCCGTTTGAAGCGTTGTGCACCTGAAGCCGCCCGTACTGCGTAGGGTCAAGCAGCCCGTCAGACCCGTTTGACGTTCTGTTTGCGTGCTTGTGAAACAGCGAGCCGGCCGTCAGAGGGTGTACTGTCACCCTATCAAACCGAGAAACGGGTACAGACTGCATGCACCGGAGCTGTCACGATGGGGCCTTTGGGGGTCTTTGACAGAGCCTCTCGTATTTTTTGACTATTTTATCTTTTGCCCATGCTCTGTTTGGAGCAGTGGCCCTGTGCTGCGGTTTCTCCAGCGTAACCCCCAGTCTCTGGCAGCCAATCCCCAAGAAGCTGCAGGGACCAGGCGATACGAGATTTGGCCTCTCACGAAAACGGATGAGGACCCCTCCTCTTGGGATGGGGCATTCGCAGTCGAGCAGCCGAATGCCGGACGACGACCCTATTCACCTTCATTCGTGGTGATTCGTGGGTGTCGACGCACGCTTCGTGGCCCGCTAAGGCCTATCCCGGAGCTACCTTAGCGGGAGGCGAGATGTTGAGGCAGTGAAGGCAGCTCCCGACCGGTAACTGGCCGGGCCACGGAGAGAATTGAAGATGGTGGGCTCCGGATTGGGAAACGCTCTGCGACCGACCAGGCCCGGCCCCACGATCTGGTGTTGTGGCTTGCAGCTCCGATGGACAGTTATTTTTGGCAGGCCTGCCGTGCTTGCGACGACTCTCGGCGGATTGTGCAAGCCAACAAGAAGATGCGAAGGCGACGATCGCGGTGAGGTTTTCGACCGCCCGACGGAGAATTGAATTGAAGTCATGAACCGACATGTACCTCGTGGTGTACCTTGTTTGTTATGGGTCACATGGCGGGCTCCGCGGTGTCCAGCGGGATGCGAACTGCTGCCCAGCTCCAGTTTTCGAAGCATTGGAAGAAGCACTGGGAATCTTCGGAAGATCAACAGGAACTCCCCACGATATCCAGTATTCCAATTGCTATTTCGTCAGCAGTCCACCGCGTTCCAACTCTGATGACTGGGCTCGGTCGAGGCTGGACTCTGGAGCCAGGCCTCGACTCTGCTCTGCCATGGAAAGGCATGGTTGAAAAGGTTTGACAGATGCGACTCCCAGCCAGATGAATCGGTGCCAAGACCGGGCGGATGCCGAGATGGCCATGGCTGCTGGGCTGACGTGGTCAATTGAGTTTTTCTTCCGGCTCCTGGAGGGCTGAATGATGCTTTCTGGCCCTTGGCCTGTGCTCGTTGTTTTCGTGGTGCGATTACTTGAAAATGACATGGTGATGGCGACTGTGTTGTGTGCTGTTGACTAAAAGGCCGGGCAATGCCTGCTGGAATTCGCAATATCCGGCGCATTGCGGTCGCAAATTGGGTGTGCGCCGGCCTGGACACTGTAGATGAGGTCACCAGCGTCTGGGATGGTGTCGCATGAGTATCTTCATCTGGCGATAGGGAGACGGCTGTTGACTCTCGACTCTCGACAACAGCCACAGGTGACTATCGTCAGCATCGCACCCTGATGAGTTACCAAAGGTAGTTGCCCGATAACCATGGAGCGGCCTTCTTGGTTGCTGTTCGGTCCCGTGTCGGAGCGTTAGGTAAGCTGTGCGGCTTCCACCTGGGGCGAAGGAGGCTGCGCCAAGGGAATGAAGTCGCTGAGCCACCGCGGTGATGTTTGTCTGGTGTGGCTCGCCCGCCCGTGCACCGTGCCCCCTCCCAGTGCGTGGTCCACTGGGTTCCGGTGGGGATTTCTCGCGGCGGTAGCCTGCCTTCCCGCGCCCGGCTGCCCGCTGTCACCCTCTTCCACAGGCTGTCATTGGCGTGCACAGCACTGTCGCTGTCCCGCGCATCACTCCCTGGCCGCGCGGCTGATGGCTTCCCAACACTGGTCTGGTGGTGGCAGACGGGAGAATGACAACACGCCTGTCTAAGGTAATCAATCCATAGGTAGTGTCGCTGAAAGTGGTCCTCACCTCACCAATTTGGTACTTTCATGTGATGGAGCTCTCTCCCCACAACCGCATCGTCGCCGCCAACTTGTCCCCTCCACGCCTCCATTTCCAATCCGCTGTGGTCTGACGTGTGAAAAAAACATCCACGACGACATCAACAGCTTACCAAAATACTCCCGGCCCCTGATTGACGCCCGGATTCCGCTTTGCGACCTGCGAGCCGCACCTTCCCCCTTAGCGCCATCCTCGTCTCAACCACGCTCCCTTCCGTCTTTCCATGTTGCCTACCTAGCACCACCACGGCTACCGTCAATCAACTCCACCACGCCCACGCCTAGGTCGGCCTCGTCTTTCTCGAATTGATGCTGCCCCCGCGGCACTCTCCGATGCGATAGCTTCGCCATGCCCGAGCATCTCGCACCAAACGCTCTCTTCGGCCACGATACAGAAGACAAGGATGAACTCCGAACCCTCAGCCGCTCTCCCCACCCCTACCATCACCTCAACACTGAGCTTCCTCATCCTGCCCATCGCATAGTATATCGACCTTCCAATCCGACCTCCACACCGCCCAAGGATTCCTCCGCAGAGTCGAGTCGAACCCCGTCTCCCTTCCCTTCCTTCACCAAGGACTCGTCCCAGGGAAGCGACAGCGGCACAGAAGCCGACGATGAGCACTTCCTCAAGGGTCTCCCCGCCCCCAAGGTCCGTCTACACAAGGGGCTGAGGGGTCGCAACGAGATCATATCTGGCGCATCAACGCCGCTGTTTTCCCCAGAGAACCAGGAGGACGACGATGCAGCAAAGCGACAGACACAAAGGGCAGAGAAACTTAGGTTCTGGGAGGATCGCAACTACCGCCGAACCAAGGAGCTTATCCGACGAGTATCCGAGTTCATCATTGTGGGCTCACTCTTCGCCGTCGTTCGCGCCAATCCGAAGGTCAAACCTATCCTCTCCGCCTGGAGCCAAGGTATGCGATGTGTTCCCCCTGCGCTGGCGGACGTTAAACTGACCCTGCATAGATCTGCGCTTCCTTGCTACATTAGTCACATCGCTCATGCTTCTCTACCCTATCCGACTTGTCGCATGGTCGATCCGACACAAGACCTCATCCAGCAAGTCACCAATCGCAGTTCCGACAATCTTCGACCCTGCGCCTATCCTCTACCCGCCTTCGATCACACTCCTAGTGTCCCTTTTAATTTCCCCTGATAACGAAGCAGTGATTCTTCCAAACATCATTCTCGGCATCTCTTCGATACCCAAGTATTTAATTCCTACGGCACGAGCTCACGAAGCGATCAACCCACTTCAATGGGTTCTGTCATGCGGGCCATTATGGCTGGCGCGACATTCCATAGTCACTGCGGAAGGAGCGAGACCAAGCGTCCCCCTCGAGACCGCTCTTCTTCTTTACCCCTTGCATCAGACCTTGCTCACTGTGTTACACTATCTCACGACGACCAGTTTGCTCACAGCTGAACTACAGCTGCTTTCGATTGCCTTGATCAATGTTCTCCTGCTTGCTCACTCGCCTCAAGCCACGATTCTTCAAGCGCTGCTCTGGGGCGGTGGTGTCGGCGTACTCGTCGTTTGCGGACCTGTGGTTCGATGGGGAATCGCCTTGGCTAGGGTTCCAAGGTTGCGCTTCAGGCGCGTGATTTCCCCGTCGAAGAAACAGTCCTTCTTTGGATTTCTCTCTGAGGGGCTCTCGATGAGGCGTTTCAAGCATGAGCTTCTGGGCTCCTCGTTGGAAGAGACGGCGTCAGAAGCCGGAGACTCCGAAGACGAAATCGACGGGCCTTTCTCGAAACCACTCAGGGTCAGAACCTTTGGTGTGGCCGACATGCCATCGCAGACGGACCGGAAAGCCGATGGCTTGCATTCCGACAACTCCCCGGACTCGCCTGATGGCTCCGCGATTAGCCGCAGGAATACGTTCCCTCACGTGTTGCAGCGACCACGCCCACGAAGGTCCCTGACGCATACGTCTGCTGGTCGCAGAAAGCGTACCGCCTCGACCACAGTCCGCCAGTTCTTCAAGCTCACGGAGGCTCAGGCGACCATGAGAAAGTGGACATACGCTGCCTACGTCTATGCCAGCATTGTCTCCATCATTCTGGTACCTGTGCGAGAATATATCGGCAGGTTTGCCCTTCAAGGCAATGAGCCTGTGGGTTGGGCCTTGGGATACCTGCTTGGCGAGCTTCCGTGGTTCAGGTTCCAGGTGGTGAGCGCAAACCTGGAAAGATGGATTTGTTTGCCTACGCGACTGGATGAGGAAGAAAAGGCAGCTTGTCACGAGGGCTGGGTTCAGCACGTTCGATTCTCTGACTTTGGAGAAGCCAACACTCGACTTCTCATGAGCGCTTACTGGTTGATGATCGTAATCATCGGCTTGACGATTGTCACACGCCTGGATCCCAAGTACGAGGTCGACACGCGGCGCAAAGTCTTCCATTTCATGATGGTGGGGATGTTTCTCCCGGCCACCTTCGTCGACCCTGTCTACGCTGCCCTTGCGTTGATCTTGGTTCTGGCCATCTTCCTCATTCTCGATTTGCTCCGGGCAAGCCAGCTTCCGCCCCTGTCGAGGCCAATCGCATCTTTCCTGACTCCCTACGTCGACGGCAGGGACCACAAGGGTCCCGTTGTCATCTCCCACATCTTTCTCCTCATCGGCTGTGCCATCCCCCTCTGGCTGTCTTTAGCTACCCTTCCCCGTAGCGGCAGTGGCCACTTGGCTGGCTGGGAAGTGCCGACGCGCGAGGTGAGCATGGTGGCAGGAGTCATCTGCGTCGGCCTGGGCGATGCAGCAGCATCCCTCATCGGTCGCCGTTTTGGCCATAGAAAGTGGGTTTGGGGTGGTGGAAAGAGTCTAGAGGGCAGTGTTGCCTTTGCGGTGGCAGTTTTCCTTGGTCTCATGGCCGCTACTACCTGGCTGAGAATCGGAGGCTGGCCTGTTGCTCCTGAGCAGCAAGTTGCCTGGCCATCCTCAGTGCGCAACGCGGGCTTCTGTGCAAGCATGGCGAGCCTGACTGAGGCAGTCCTCACGGGAGGAAACGATAATGTCATCGTGCCGGTGGTCCTCTGGACATGTGTCAAAAGCATTGGGGTGTAAAGAACATAGGATGGCGTTTCGGGGGACCGGGTGGGGGGAACAGGTTTACAAAAAACTTGTAGAGCATCCCAAAAGGGGATAATGATTTCACGAATGCAATGCCTTGATTCTGACGCACATTGCTGATGTGATTATATTGCTTTGCTTTTGTGACAACCTCCAGTTGTGATGCACCCTAGTAGACTTGCCATCTTCCTTGAACTCCATGTTTATAATCCTGTGCCATGCGCCTCTCTCTCATGTTCTATCAATGCTTTAGATCACCCGAATACTTGATTTATACAACCATCTCCTCAAGAATAGCCTCAAGCTCATCCCTCTTGAATGGCAAGCTCAACAACTCTGTGCCGAAGGCGTCCTTCTTGCTGATAATCATCTGATGGTCATGGAATCTGAATCATGTTAGTATACGCTTCTCAAGTATGTGTCATGGGAAAGGGGTTGGCTCACTCTTTCAGCAGCGTTCGGAAAGCCACCTCCGAAGTGCTGATGAAATTCTCCTCGGCCTTCCTGTAGACTGTGTTGTACTCCAACCCGGGGTTCTCCGCCCCGAGCTGGTGCGCAGCGTTGCCGTCGTCGTCGTCGAGCGCGAGCAGGACCTCGGTGACGATGAGCTGGAAGAGCTCCCGCGCCCTGGTCGAGAGCGAGCGAAGGACGAACATGGCGCCCTCCTTGCCGTTTACGCGGCGCGCCTTGCGGCCGAGGAGCTCGTGGACGTCGTCGACGGTGTCGAGCTCCACATCGAGGGGCTTCAGAGTGGTGCAGTCGTGGAAGAGGAAGTTGAACGAGGTGCGCTGCGCGGCGTCCCACAGGAGCGGGAAGGACGGCGTGTCGGCGGTCGCGACGAAGCGGACGCGCGGGTGTGCGGCCAGCTGCGAAAGGAGCTGCTGCGTCGCGGGTTTGCGGAGCGGGGCGGCGTCGACGCAGTTGATGATCAGGGTCACCGGCTTCGGGTGGGATGTCAGAGCCGAGGAGAGAGTCTGGAGCATGCCTGCCGGCTGGGCTGGGAGCTTCAAGCTCGGGCTTATGGCGGCGGCGACGGTGGTGAAGACGTCGCGCGGGGTGATTGTGCGGACGTATCCGTTGACCACGACGATTGGGGCCTTGGGGTCTGCCTCGTACAGATGCGATGCCAGCTTGGCTGTCAGATCGCGCTTGGAGCCCTGGCCGAAGAGACATAGGCCGAAGCCCTGTGCCAACTCGAAGCACCACTGCTCAAAGGAGGCTTCGTGCAAGGATTGCAAGAACGCAAGGTCCTCCGCGTGCGGCTCCTCCCGGGCGCGGAGGAGCTCAAAGTACTCGTCATGCGATAGGAGATCGAGAGAGGAGAGGGTGTTGTGGGATGTCTTTGCGCGGCCGGGCTTGTTGTGCTCAAAGTACAGCTCGTGTGGCGCCAGCTCCCGGGGAGGAGTCGGCGACTTGGGAGGCGGTGGTTGCTTGCGCGGACGGCCTCTTTTCCTGGGCGTCGCTGACGGGGTGTCGGGCTCTGTGGGCGGTGGTGCCTCAACCGGCGGTGGTGGTGCCTCTGGTTGCTTCTGCTTCTGCTTCTTTTCTACCGGCTCATCTTCCGCCTCCTCCTCTTCGCTAGATTCGTAGATCTCGCGCGCCAGACCCTCTTCGTCCTCCTCGCTGTCCTCGTCTGCGACGACACGCTCGATCAGGGCCCTGGCGCTCTTCCGCCGCGCAGAGCGATCCGCGGCCTGCCTCCTCCTCGGCGTGAAGCCATTCGTACCCGTGGCCTTAACTGGCGTCACCAGCGTGTTCACCTGGCGCAGTTTTGACGGGGTGACGGCGCCGTTGGCCGGCGTTGCGGATTTCGGCTGAGGGCCTTTGCGCTTCGTGGGTGTGTGTGTTTCGGGTTCCGAGTCGGCGGCTTCTTCCCCGTTGTCTTCATCGGAGGGAACCTCATACGGATCGCGGTCCGCGTTGCCTGCTTCTTCTTGTGTCGTCTTTGATCTCCTCCGCTTAGAGGGCGTGCCGTTCACAGGCTCCTCGTCTGCTTCGTCGCGGCGTGCACGTTTTCGGGCGGGGGATTCGGCGGGTTCGGGGTCTTGTTTGCGTGTCCGAGCCATCTTTTCGAAATCTGTCCTCGGTTTATTTGGTACAGATATTTCGATTTCTAGAATAGTGGTTCTAGGTCGAAGATTGTCGAATCTTGAAGTCCAGCAATCTGAAACGCGCTGACGCGAAAACGTGAAATCCAACAGGGAGAATTAAAGTGGGGCCATGTTCCCCAATTGAGTTCCATCGTTGAAGTTCCCCTAGCCCAGCTTTCACCACCACTGGAGAGACGTCACAACTCAGTCGGTGTTGCACTTGAACAATATGTTATCTTACTTCGACTTAAGTATACAATATTGTTGCGTTCATATGTTCAGGTTGTTATCCAACTTGAATGGACTGTCTTAAACTGCTCATTGATATCGGGAGGCAAGCAAAATGACGGCGTCCCAGCAGCTTAAGACTCCCAGGAGAACCCACATACCTCTCTTACAGGCAGCCATGCAAACCATCCCAAGTTACCTGTGTTACCGGTCGATATTCCAGCCTTCGAAAGATGACCTCTGACAGATGCCTCATCACAGGCTGGCCCATCGAACAGGGATCCCCTGCAATATCCCCAGGACTTGTATCTTATCGACTGACAGGGGTAGCTGCAACCAGATGGCCCAAGCTTCCGCATGCCAAATTTCGTCCGTCTCTACCATTCCAGACCCGACGTCACTCCTCCACCACATCCAGCCAGTCCGCCCCGGCACTCAGTTCACCATGAATCTCAATCTCTCGGGAACCGTCAATGTGTTCAAGTTGCTATTCAAACCATCCCTATGTCTTCCGCATCACACCGTAGCAACCTTCAATGACCTTCCTATTCCTTTCGAGAAAGCCTTCGAGGGACAAAATCGGAAGTGCGATATTAGAGCAGTTGTTCTCGACAAAGACGACTGCTTTGCTGTTCCCCACACAAATGAGGTTCATAAACCGTACAAAGTAATCAAAACTGCAGCTGGTTTTCGCGAGTCTATACTGACTGAATAAAGGAGCGCTTCGAGCAGTTAAAGGCCGCATACCCCGGCCGCCGCCTTGTCATTGTGTCCAACACCGCCGGAGCAACGTCATATGACACTTCGCTGAAGCTGGCCAAGGAGCTTGAGCAGGCTACCGGCATCACTGTTCTCCCACACAAGACGAAGAAGCCCGGCTGCGGCTCAGAGATCATGGACTACTTCCAAAGTCATCCGGAGACAGGCGTCTCGCATCCATCCCAGATTGCGGTCGTCGGTGATCGTTTGACGACGGACATGATGCTGGCCAACTTGATGGGCGGCTGGGGCTTCTGGATCAGAGAGGGCGTCGTGCCTCCAGAGAAGAAAAGCATTGTAAGTCACCCTCTGCACATGCTTGAAAGTCACGCTGATCGACGAATGAAGTTCTCGAGGCTGGAGTGGCGTCTCGCCGCAGCACTTACATCCAGAGGCTATCAACCAGCCGAGCCGCAGAGTCCATTTGAATAGATCTCCATCCGAAATGTATTGATCGCACCCCGGAGGAGGCAGGGTGGCAGACCAGGTTGCACTCTCTCCTCGTTGTATACCACAGTCCATCGCGTATCCGGCTCAGCTCTGTTGCGTCGTCCTGTTCAATTTGACCAAATGCCTTTTCTTGAACTCGGCGAAATTACCGTGGAATTTTGCTATTCGAAACGAATATACGCCCACTCTGATTCGCCCTCAGAAAACAAGACCCAAGACTTTTCGAGTCACGAGATCCGTCTCCTTCATCCGTTCTTCTCGCTTCGGCCACGAGATTTTCGCGCTAAACCTCACATTCACCATCACCACCCACACCTCCCTCTCTCGCCGACTGCGTCCTCACGTTCCGATTTTCTTTGCTAAATCACCACCTTTTTGGTACAAAAAGTTGGTTCGTCAGTTCACTTGCATCGGGCAACCAATTCACTGGCCAAGTTTGCTCTCGCGCCTAAGGTCTTCATTTACTCACTTGGTCCTTCCTTCCGTTCACGTATAAATTTCGACCTCGAATTTTATCTGTCTGCTCCTTCCGACCAACAACAACCAACTTTCACCTCGACAAGCACATTTTTAATCTCTCTCACCACCCAACCTTTTGGAACCAGGCTCTTTCCATCACTTCATCAGGTACCCTTCGCTTCTTCAAGGGACTGGTCTCCCTACCGTTCACCGTACAACTTTCAACTTCTCCTTGTCAACGGCAGCCTTCAAGCGACAGCAGCTGTGCTGCGTGTGCTTGCAAATCGTCCGACAAGGCCGTGATTCAGCGATCCGTGGTATTGTCACCGGCTCAGCTTTCGAACTATAAGAAGCCACACAGTATCTTGCGATCTCGCGAGCATCAACCTTATCAACATACATTTTCCACCAACATAATCACCATTCACCCGTTCACAAAGACATTCGCATCAAAGAAATGGGCGGCAAAGTGTGGTCTCCGGCGGAGGAGCGCGTCTACTGGCGTACCATCGTCCCTCAATCTCAGAAGCGCGCTGGTCGCGGCCCTTTGCCTCCAAAGAGCTGGGAGGATTTGGCGGTGGTGATGCAATCAACAATGCGCGATGATGCTAAGCGCAACTACACCGCCCTTGGACTCTGTCGGTCACATCCCTCTTTCAATTACGCACAGAACGCTGACAGACCTACAGTTGAACACTACTTCCAGAACATCGAGAAGGGCCGCGTCTCGCCCAATGCCACCAAGTATGTGCGTGAGCACAAAGAGATTCTCGCCCGAGTAAACCAAGAGGAAGAGGAGACTGAGATCGAGGGCGATATCACCGATAAGGACGCGACCATCTCTGATCACAGCCAAACATTGCCTAGCTCTCGTACGGGTGAAACCACTGAGGAGGAAGAGATGTCTGATGCCATCGACATCTATGACGATAAGGAAAACCGACCTGTTTCCTCCACCCGCAAGCCTCTCACATCCATGTCCTTTTCCGATACCAACCAAGCCGAGGAGGCTGACATGGGTATCGACCCCAGAGCCTACCTCTCAATCTCTTACAACTTCCCTCGCCCTGGGTTCAATTACCAACATCCAACGTCGGCTGAACGCTCAACCATAGACAGCTTGGGGGTGAGAGGTCCTGCCCCTGGATTCGAACACCCTTACCAGGACTATCACGATCGCTTCCAAAACAATCTGGCTCATCGACGCAATCAGAGTATGTTCCTGCCGCATGACCAGGTTCCTGCCCATTTCCGCGGCAACCCCGCGGACTATGAGCCCGGCGGCCGCTACTTCTCGCTGCCGGCTCCGGACTACCGCTTCGCTCAACCAACCCAGGACTTTTACGGACTTCACCCCATTCAAACCCAGGCCGCACCTGGCCCCAGCCTGGGCTTCAGTGTCTCGAGGCAGCAATACAGCCCGTCGACTGCCGACTTTTCACCTGGAATGTCGTTTGATGTCTCCAATCACAGGAGAACGGGGTTCACTTCTGAAAGAAGCAGTTCCGGCCCTCAGTATCACAGCTCACGATCTTCCTCGTCCATGCTTCAGTCGGCTACCAACGGAAGCTCCGCAGATTACTGCCATGCACGCGCTACGACCCAGAACGACTACTATGGACGCCAACCCAGTCCAGCATCGACTTCGGGTATGCCCAAGTCAAGCTATTCTGGCAGCAGCGCAAGGCCCGAGCAGACCCTCAAGAGAAAGTGGACGGAGGAAGAGTACTTCGAACGCCAGGCACGCCAGCAGGTGATGAGAGACAGACATGATCAGCGTGGAGAACCCGAGGGAGCCAGCTTCCAGCACAACTCCGAGGAGTGGCGCAACGAAGGCAACCATTTGAGAAGCCAATACAACACTGCGCATGGCTCGCTTCACCCAAGCCAACCCCCTTCCTCCGCTACTGTCAACGCCACTTCCTACTACACCTCGACGGGCCCTCACGTCTCTCAGCCTTTTGGCACCGATGGAAGAGGCAATGCCCCAGAGAACTCTCCGCCGACCTACTTTAGCGACGGTGAGGAGTTGTGGTATAGTCAAGACATCCCTGGAGCCATCACAGACTCCGAGCCAGCGTATCATTACGGC
This sequence comes from Colletotrichum chrysophilum, assembly GCF_026319265.1. Taxonomy (NCBI): domain Eukaryota; kingdom Fungi; phylum Ascomycota; class Sordariomycetes; order Glomerellales; family Glomerellaceae; genus Colletotrichum; species Colletotrichum chrysophilum. The sequence goes on along the minus strand of NW_026517298.1, from coordinate 100,092 downwards.
AAGTCGGCAGGTGAACATCGCCGGTTCGCGGCCTCGATGGCTGTGGCAGAAGAGACTGGAGACCCGAGGGCTATCAAACCAGAAGATGGATTCATGGCCTTTGAAGTCCCTCCCCCTGCTGAACGCGGCTTCACTGGCGCAAACTCTGCATCTCCTGATCGCGTGCAGTAGTCAGTCTATCATCGTCTCTTCCCACAGTTAGCATCACTGTACGAACATTCGTTTTCGCAACATCATTTCCAGCAATGATACCCGGTACGCATACTTTTCCCAAGACAACAATGCCAGCTTAATACATTATTACTACCTGAAGCGGCATGGGTTTCTAAGGTTGAGGTGGGTCATACATGATTTGGGCCGACACGATTGAGGTCAAAGCAGGATGGAATTTCTTTTGGGCTCGGTATCATGATAGTGCTGTCAAGTGACAGTATAAGAAGGACAAAAGGATACCCCACATTGATATGCGGTGGCGGAGTGCACTCCGTCAATGATAACCCCCAGTCATGAACAAGTTTAGCTAGTTTTTGCCTTCACTCATAGCCTTTTGATACAGAATTTGAACGGACAGTCACAAAACCTCTGGCGGCAGGCGGAGTTATCCCTCCCCGAAAATGATGAAAAGACAACGCGCATCTAAATCATAGCTCGTCCTGCCCATCCAACCCCTTATCCCATGCATGATGACTAAGGTAAGCTTGCCGAGGAAACTCGGACGACTTTGAGATCCTCATAGTGGGTACGGGGCGCGTAACAAGGGAACGGATGGCATGATCTGATATTAAGAATTGCTGTCCGAGCGGGAAGGCCATGAAAGCAATGAACCGGAGTTTACGGGGGGGTCTAAGACACGAGAACTGGTTATCCGTCGTTTTCCAATTGTTTTTCGTTGCTTTATAAGTCGTGGTTGCTCCCCTTCGGGGGAGATGGGATATTGCAGAGGAAACCTTACCAACTTACACAGGAACGTTACATAAAGGGTCACACTTGCTTTTTTGCCCCGTTATCTATTTTACCCCTCATCCCAACCAACCAGGACACTCTTTTATATACTTTCACCCAGCGTCTCATTCGACAAACATACCAAATGGGGGCCGCTCAGATTCTCAAACCAACAACCATGCCAATCAACCTCGAGATACCAGTCTTCTCGCCCTCGTCCGCGCTGCACGCCCAGGCCATCGGCGCGCAGCGCATCGAGCTCAACGCCAAGGGCAGCTACCCCGTAGGCGGCACGACGCCCTCACTCGCGGACCTGGAGGGCATCACCAAGTGGCTCATGGTCCCCGTGCGCGTCATGATCCGCCCGCGCGGCAAGCCGGCCGACGGCCCGGACTTCATCTACACGGAGGACGAGCTCGCGGAGATGGTCAGGGATATCGAGACCTTCCGCGGGGTGCTGCGCAAAGACCGCGGCGACGGGTTCGTCTTTGGCGTTCTGAAAGCGTCTGCGGATGGTGAAACAGTGGCGATTGACGTGGAGAGGAATCGGAGACTTGTGGAGGCGGCCGGGGGGCTGCCGTCTTCTTTCCATCGTGCCTTTGACGAAATTGTCCGGGACGGGAGCGCGCAGACGGTCGGGCGGGGCGTGAGGGAGCTTGTGGAGTGCGGGTTTACCGGGGTGCTCACCTCGGGCGGGCCCGGGAATGCCGCCGGCAACAAGGCCGTTTTGGAGGAGGTCGTGCGGGCCGCGAAGCCGTTCGGTTTTGAAGTCATTGTCGGTGGGGGTGTGAGGGCTGCCAATGTCGCGGATGTCACGGACGGGCTTGTGGGTGTTTGGGCGCATTCGAGCTGCTTCAATGGGAGGTGCGAGGAGGGGGAGGTCGATGACGAGGAGGCGATGGGCATCTTGGAGGTTCTTGCTGAGAGGTGATCCCATTTTGAGGGAGCGGAACGGGAGCTTGGAGACGCATGACAAGTCGTGATAGATTGGAGTCGGGGCACGGCTGGCTAGACTGTACATAGGAGGGACACGGATCGGAGCCGAAGCTGAGTTTTCTTCGGTCGATTGTAGATAGCATTCGAACTTGCCAAGTAGTACATGATTTAAGCCATCGTCTTGCTCGCTGTGCGTGATTATAGAGGCCTCTTCAAGTTCGTTCTCAAGGTGATGTTCACCACCCGGAGTTCCAATGAAGTCAAAAGACGGTCGCCGAGACGGGATGCGGGAGATCGGCCACAGGCGCGTTTGCCATTGCGGGGACGGTTCGCGCCATTTAGACGAGATCCGTGGCCAGGCCCTTCAATAAATCAAGGAGGGGGCAAATAACAAGGAAGAAACAGAAGACCATGAAGCGAACAATGCACGACACACTTACATCGTTTGACAGCTGCAGCGTACGATGTTCTGGCCGGGATGCAACCTTGCAATGTTAGTCTCGTCAGTCGACTTTCCCGGAACGGCTTGGAAGGCGAGTTTCCTTCCCGTGTCTCCCCTTGCGCGCATCCATCTATCCCCGGCAGGATCTCGGTGCAATATTAATGGGAAACTCAATTCACGAATGGGGGGGGGGAAAGACCGAGTTTGACGGATTTGTAAGTTGTTGATTTTCCTGGGAGAGAGAGAGTGAGTGGGATTGTGGGCGAACTGACGATTTTGGTGGGACATGACATGTTGATCAGTCCATTTACGAATGGTGCGGTGGACGTGCGCCATGATAGCCGACCTTCGGTATCCCAACTTGGCCGTCGTATCTTTGATGTTAGAAGTGATGTTGCGGACTCTTGTGGTTGAATTCTTTGTGGAAATTGTTGATGTTGTGCTGACATGCAGATTGATGCATCTGAAGATGCATCCATGGATAACACAGCATGCATAGCACAGCGTCGTTACGAACACAACAACTGAACGAAACCTTGTAATGCTTGAAGATCCAACACAGATCTTGCCCTTGAACGCCTGAGGCTTCATTGACGGAGAAGTGTTCTGCTATGATTCAGTGCGTCCAGAGTAACATCACCGACTTAGCCCAGCCCCTCCCCTGACCCCAACGGCGTCTGATGTTTAATAAAGATCTGTTAGGTTGACAGAAACGATCAATCTATCGGACAGATTTTTGATACTTTACAAGATGCTGGAAGCCCCTAAACCAGGATAATGCCCGGACGAAGGGACTCAACGACTGCCAGGGACGAACTCCCCTTACCCTGGCTTGAACATGTCCCCTCCTCGGCCCCTCTCAGGGGACTAAGAAGCGGTTCCCAGCGGAGCTATGTCCGCAAGTTAAGAAGATTCAAACACACCAAATATATTTGTTCCCCTGATTTACGTATCTGGCCCCCAGAAAAGGGGCTTGCGTGGGGTTCGGGTGTTCAGGAAAATAGCTGAGTCTGAGCCTAGACCTCCAAAACGAATGCACTCTTGTCAGTCGTATGGGTAGAAGACGTATGAAAGTGTCACATATGGGGCAAAAGCGGTAATGAAGTAGACTGTCTCTCTGCATCATTCACAAAACTAAGCACCCGTTCATCCCATCTCATATTCGTTATCTGCCACGGTGACGTTAGTGGGCCCTGAAAGAACCTGAAAATAGGTAGGTACCTAGACCTTGTTCGACTACTTTTCTTGCGGTAATATAGGTCCTCTACCGTACTATCGTCGTTGCTACCCTCGTAGTCATCGCTACTATCGTCGTTGTTACTATTTTCGTCGTCCTCATCGTCCTCGCTGTCCTCGTCATCGTTGTCGATGCTGCTGCCCTCATCCTCATTGTTATCGTTATCGTCGTCGTCGTCCTTGTCGTTGCTATTATCGTTATTATCCTCGTCCTCGTTCTTATCGTTATTATCATTACTGTCATTACTTCTACTTCTGTATTTAATAGGAGTAGTTGAGTACATAGGAAATATAGCCGCACATACACAGAAAAATTAGGTAGATGACGACAGTCTCACACCACACGGAGCCATTGTCAGAGTCACTTTGCAATAGGTTGAAACGTCTTTGATATTAAGTGTATTGATTATTTTCAAGACTTTATACTTGGTAAAGAGTCTACTACTTTTCGTTCCAAACACGACCCCTCAACGCCACCCATGCTTTTACATCTCGCTACATCTACAGAGAAGCATAGAAACCTGCACCAGGTCACGCTTAGGCGTGGAGGTTAACCGCCCTTCTGCGGCGAACACCGCCGCAGCCAGTGGCGTTGCGCGGCTGAGCGAGACCCAGGCAGTTGGCCATCTTGTAGAAGATGTCGATGTTGTTGTAGGTACCGCCAAAGGTCTCCTGGCAGGGGCCGCGGGCCCAGACGGCGACGTCGGTGAGCGAGTGGACGCCCTGGGCCTCGTTGGTGGGGATGGTGCCGTTGACGACGAAGCCGTCGGCGGCGTCCTTGGGGTTGACGTAGTAGTCGGTGGTGTTGGTGGCGGCGACGGCGGGGGTGCGGGCGGACTCGTGCAGGGCGAAGTCCTCGCGGCGGTCGGGGCTGGCGCCGACGCCGGCGGCGATGGCGTAGCGGGGGTTCCAGTTGAGGGGGAAGTTGGGGCCGGTGTTGTAGCTGATGCCGGGCTGCTCGACGGTGTACTGCGAGAGACCGGACTGGGCGTAGGTGCCGACGGCCTTGCGCTTGGTGCGGTCGTCCTGCTGCTCGGCGAGGTACTTGGTGTCGGCGCTTCCGAAAACGCTGTCTTCTGTCAGTGTTGATCTATGAAGAGTGGCAGGGTTTGACTTACTCAAAGCCGTGGCCGTGGTCGGAGGACACAACGACCAGGGTCTCCTCGAGGATGCCGAGCTCCTCGAGCTTCTCGATGGTGGCCTTGACGGTGTCGTCAAGCTCAAGAAGGTCACCGAGGGCACGGTCGTAGTCAAGAGAGTGCATCTGCTTGTCGATGGAAGCGGCCTCAGACATGAGGAAGAAACCATCCTCTCCACCGCGGTTGTGGAGGATATCAACGGCCTTGAGGGTCATCTCCTTCAGGCCAGGAATATCAAGAGCAGCACTCTTGTTACCAGTAGGATCGTTCGTAAGCTTGGCCAGGTTCTCGGTGAGAACGTTGCGGTCGAGCCAGACGGGAAGGTTAGACTGGGTGAAGATACCGAGAGTCTTCTGCTTGGAGTCGGCGGCCTCGAGGGAAGTCTTGTTGAGAGCGACAGTGTAGCCTTTCTTGGCGAACTCCTCGTAGTAGTCCTTGCCCTCGTAGGAGCCCTTACCGGCGTAGAACTGCTCAGCACCGCCTCCAAAGTAGACGTCGGGGCCCTCCATCTTGGTCCAGGTGTAGTTCGTGATGCCGTTGAGCGCCTGGTCGATAAGAGGACCGTACAAGCTGCGGGAGCGAGTGTGGGCGGTCAAGGCAATTGGGGTAGCGTCGGCGATGAACGCGGTGGAAACAGCACCCCATGCAGAGCCCCAGATTCGGTGGATGAGCTCGACAATGGTCTCAACCTTGGGGTCGTCGAAAGCGTCCGGGGAAGAGTCAGCGTAAACGCCCATGGCGTTGACAGTGCTCTTATGGCCAGAGTACAGAGCAGATGCGGAGTTGGCAGAGTCGGTGATGTAGCTGTCGATGGAGTGCGTCATCTGGTGACCAATGACGGGGAACTTGTCGAGAGCCAGGCTGGACTGGTACTTTCCGTTGATGCTCTTGTGGCCGAGAAGACGGGCGGCAGTGACCATGTTGGTAGTCATACCATCGCCTATAAAGCCATTGTTTAGTAGGATTCCAAGTCATTTGCAATCAGTCTACTCACCGATGAAGAAGATGACGTTCTTGGCCTTCTTCTCAGTCGCCAGGGGTCGCACAACCCAGTTGGCGGTGGTCGTCTTGCCATCGTAGTACTTGAGGGTAACCACATAGTTGCCGGGCTCGTACAAGGCGATGTGGCGCCAGATCTTGGACGCCACGTTGACCACGCTCTTCTGCTTCGCGTCCTCGGCGAAGAGGTCCTCGTACCAACCGAAAGACCACTTCTCGAGCTCAGGCTCGTCGAGGCCGAAGAACTCAGCCAGGCCCTTGGCCGCGCCGCCCTCCTTGGCGATGCTGACGGAGAAGGCCTCGTCGGGGACACCGTTGTTGAAGGCCTCGGAGCCGTTGACGGGCGCATGGACCTCGACACGGAGGTCAAAGAGCTGGCCGGGCAGGAAATCGGACTGGTCGGGCGGGAGGACGCAGCCGAGATCAGGGCAGGTGCCGAGTCGCTGGTAGGTCTGCGCCGACACGAGGGACAGCGAGGCAGCCAGGACTGCGAGGGGGCTGAGCTTTGCCATCATGTTGATCCGACGAAGAGTTGTCTGTCAATGGGAGTCGGGACAGAGACGACGGTGAAGCGTGAACAGAAGATCCAAGCTCGGGGAAAGCTTGCTGCAGCTCGAGAGCTTATATACCCTCCTGCAGCCATCGCAAAAGAAAAAAGTCATCCCACGTCAATTGATTTCTGGGAGGGATCACCCCCGCCGAAGCTGTTGTCCGTCCAGTCCCAGAGCCATGTTCCCACTGCATGACAGCATACTTTTGTTGGTTCGCGGATCCTCGCATTCACGGGCCAAGCACCGTGAGAGCCGGGATGAGAAGCTGCAGATTGCACCGCGTTGCAATCCTAGCTGAGGAACTTTCGACCAACGCGTTAGGTAGGATTCCGTCGCCCGGGCCACGACATCAACGCGCGATTGGCCGTCAGGCAGGCGGATGGCCCGATACAATGACGGCGTACGGTGACGGTGTCTTGGGTCGAACGAAGCAGGATGCAACTTCACGGCTCATCTTGGGCAGAACAGGCACGTGTTGCGCCGAGCTGAGCGGTCGGCATCTCGGTTTGTTATTGCCAAGCCTCTTGTCAAGCGTAGCGGGCGGAGATGATGCCAGGGACAGCAAGAGGAAGCTGTGTCGTCGGTATGCGAATTGGGGGATGAAGCCTGGACGCCTGGGGTCCAGAGGAAGAAGAGATGAACGGCGTCATGTGGCGTAGGCTTGGCACTGCAGGTCAAGGACGGGCATTGTGCCTTTAAAGCTTCTGGTGTGCCCGGTGGATGTCGTGATTCGCCGATACGGTTGCTTTTCATCGGTTCGTGGGGAATCGATAAAGTGATCCAAGATGGCACAGCGTGGGAGTCGTGAGCGGTTGCTCCGGGAGGGTCTAACCATGGCCGTTGAGCTTGACCTCGTGGGCGAATTGACGCTTCTGATTGGCTGATCACGGTGTAAGTCGAGGACCAGGGTCCGTTGCGGGGGTCACTCACCACTTACATATATGAGAGACTTTTATACGGAAATCGTAATCTTGAAAGGCCATTTGAAGGATTCAAGGTGATCCATGACGAAGATTCTAAATGTACGTACCTGTATTATTCCGCACTCAAGCCAGTGACTTGGAACTGCACAGACGTGCGCGTTCTTCAGTGCCAAGACTGGACTGGATGAGCTCCGATATGGTCAGCAAACATTAACTGCCAAGCAACAGAGAAGCTTTGCTTGGCGTTTAAGTGTCGTGGCCGGTTGAAGACCACCGATTTTTGACTCACACGAGAGTTTCCTAAGGAATTTCCAAGGCACATATTTGCAAAAGCTGCATGGTTACAATCATGACTGTTCTTTGCCAAAGTTTCAATTGATGGCTCAGTAAGCCAGACCAGGATGAGGGCATCAAGTAGAAAAAAAGTGACGACCCATTTTTCCTGTGGTTACTTATATACCTTACTCTACTTTACTGTCGTCGTCTTCGTTGCTACTACTGTCGTTGTTATTGTCGTCATTGTTACTGTCGTCGCTATCGTTGTTATCGCTGTCATTGTCGTTGTCGTTGTCGTTGTCGCCGTCGTCGTCGTCGTCGTCGTCGTCGTCGTCGTCGTCGTCGTCGCCGTCGTCGTCCGTAAAATGAATATTCAGGTACACAGGAATGTAGCCGTCCAGGCGCAGGGAAAATAGGCGTTCTCGTAATTAAAAAAGTTTAAAACTCGATGTTCCAGGTCCAGGACAGTGGCGACTGTGGCCATGCATGTCGAAAGTCCCGATGAACAATTGTTGAAAGGCAGACTAATAAGGATCATTTGTTGTCGACAACTCAAGGAAACATACAGCAAGTCGAACGACACTGGGTCCGTTATGGGGAAATGCAGACCTGCGGACGACCTCTTACCTGACTAGGCATACCAAGCACGGACTTGGATGCAGCTTAATCTGGTCGGCCCGAGGCCATGGCTACCGATGAAATGGACATGAACATTCACGGGATGTGCCTCACTTCTGCTGCTGCAGGGACAGAGATCCTGGCTTGGCTTTTGTTCGAAAAGTATCGAAGCCGGGGACCAAGGTATACAGCAAGCCGGCTGGCTGCATTTTGCTCGACACCAAAAATGAATATATTGCATAGATTTCAACACTGCCGTCTCTCATCGGTATGTACAGCAAATCAACTAGATCAAACACACAAAGAAAATCATGAGAGAGCTCCTTGTAGATGCAATGCCTCTAAGAAAGATGCTCCCCAAACTCAGGTATACCACCGAGGATCGACGTGCGTAAAGGAGATCTCTCTAAGACTCTATGCTCGGGCCTCGATAGCTGCTTTGATTGCTGTGAAAATAACGGTCAGTATTGATGCCCCGAAGCGAACGGAATGACATACCGTCGCAAGTAACTTTAGCATCTCCAAACAACATGCGTGTTCCAGGCATGTAGAACATTGGATTGGGTACGTCGGCTATACCATGTCAGCATTCGTTCGTTCAATGTCAGAACTTCACATCAATGAGCTTACCGTATCCGCTAGCCATGCCTCGCTTCATTACGATGACTTGCTTGCTCTTCCACGCTTGCAGCACGGGCATACCGGCAATAGGGCTACCAGGCTCCAAGGCGATGGGGTTGACGGTATCGTTAGCACCAATGACCAGCGTCACATCGGTGTCGTTGAAGTCGTCATTGATCTCGTCCATCTCCAAGACGATGTCGTAGGGCACGCTCGCCTCTGCGAGCAGGACGTTGCACTGACCGGGCATGCGGCCAGCCACCGGGTGAATGGCGAAGCGGACGTTGATGTTCTTTGCTCGCAGCATGCTCGTGATTTCGCTGATGGCGTACTGCGCCTTAGCCACAGCCATACCGTAGCCCACTACTATGATCACATTTTCGGCGTTGACGAGAGCTTCAGCCGTGTCTTCCACGTTTGTTTGCGTTATCGCTCCCTCTATCTTGTAGTCAGTTTGCTGCGGTGCCGATATACCACCAAATAAGACGTTTGTCAGCGATCGATTCATAGCCACGCACATAATGTACGATAGAATGGAACCAGATACGCCGATGAGGGCTCCTACTGTAGTCAGAAGCGGGTTATCCAGCATAAAGCCTTCTGCCACAAGGGCGAAGCCAGAGTACGCGTTCAGCACTGTGATAACGACAGGCATGTCTGCTCCTCCAATCGCAGCCGTCGTGGTATAGCCCTTGATGAAAGAGAGGATCGTGTTTGCTGAAAGAGCCGCGGCAGCAATCATGGGTGAGCCGGGCGCCATCGTCACGAACGCACCCATTGTAGCAATGTTGGCCGTGAGCATGCCAGAGTTCAATATGTGTCTCCCGGGTAGCATGAGCGGCTTTGAAGACATCCTGCCGGCCAGCTTTAGGAAAGCGACGATCGATCCGGTAAAGGTGATGCCACCTATGAGGACTCCCAGGTAGCCAGTAACCATATGGAGCGTTGAAATGTCATCAATATGCGCCATGACACTTCCGATAGAAGTCAAGACAGCTGCCAGGCCAACCACGGAGTGGAGGGCGGCAACGGTCTGAGGAAGGTCCGTAGGGGTGATCCGCTTGCCGATAAGAAGACCGGCAATACCTCCGAGAGCCGCCAGAGCACCAAACTGAGTTAGTACCTCAGGGGAGAAGCCGACAGCCAGAAGAGAGGCCAGCACACCGGAGCCAACTCCGAGCATGCCCAGCATGTTACCCATTCGAGCTGTGGACTGAGATGCCAAGCTGGAGAGGGAACTGATGCAGAGGACGGAGCTCACGGCATAGCCAGCCTGCACTAAGCCTGCAGTTCCGGTAGCAGCTGCGGCAATATATCCTCCGCCAAACAAGGCCGCGGGGATGGCATAAAGCCACGGGTATTCCGGTGGGTCAGTCGGTCGCTTGAACATGTCCAACATTCGCTTCGTGATGACGAAACCGCCAGATACATTTACGAAGGCGAGGAGAACAGAGAGCGCGCCCAGAACTTGAGGGATCGTCTGAGGAATATAGCCACCACCTAAGATGAATAGGCCGCCAACCCCAACCATTCCTGGCAATTGTTAGTTCTGTCCAGTGATTCTTGCGATTTGAGGGAAGCTGTGGTGGCACCTGCCCATGGGTGCTACAGGGGTCTGTGCGCCCAGGGCCGCCCATGCACACAGTTTCTCAACCCTCTAGGCCCGCAGGGCACTCCAGATATTCCATCAATCACCACCTTCACGCCCTTTGCCATGATAGAAACACGTACCGGAGATAGCATTCGTTGCCGACATTAATGGGCTGTGAAGCGAGGCTGAGACCCCCCACACCACTCGATACCCGATCAGGGACGCGAGACTTAAAGTAAATATGTTATTCATGAACAAAGCGTCGGTCATCTTTCCCAGCGCAAGCGCAGTTCCCATACCAGCGGTGACGGTCGCAACTTCGCGAGAAGTCTTTTGGAACGGCGTTAATGCGACGACTTCAGCCTCAGCGGCAGCGGTAGGAGTCGGAGGCGGAGCTGGAGCTGGAGGAGGAGCCTTGCGAGGAGCTGGTTGGATGATGTCTCCGTTTTGAGTGACGATTGCTCCTCGGACGACCTCGTCAGACAGGTCAATTCCGAACTGCTTCTCCTTGGGAGCTATGGACAGCAGAAACTTGGTGATGTTATTGGAGTACAGGGTTGAAGATTGCGTGGGAAGTCGTGAAGGCAAGTCGGTGTAACCTGGAAGAGTGTCAGTCAACCATTGTTAGACCAAGGGGCTTCGTAGAACCTACCAATGATCTTGACGTCCTTGTAAACATAGAGCTCTCCAGGCTTGGTCTTCTCGCAGTTTCCGCCTGCCTCAGCTGCCAAGTCGACGACGACAGAACCGGGCTTCATGATCTCTAGCATTGACTTCGTAATGAGCTTAGGCGCCGGCTTTCCAGGGATCAGGGCAGTGGTAATAATGATGTCGACCTCGCGAGCTTGTTCAGTGAACAGCTTCATCTCGGCTTCGATGAACTCCTTTGACATCTCCTTGGCGTATCCGCCAGCTCCGGAGCCGTCTTCCTTGATGTCGACCTCGATGAACTCGGCGCCTAGCGACTGAACCTGCTCTCGCGCCGCGGGACGTGTATCAAAGCCTCGCACGATCGCGCCGAGTCTTCTAGCGGTTGCGATTGCGCTTAGTCCAGCAACACCAGCGCCAATGACAAGTACTTTGCAAGGAGGAACCTTTCCGGCGGCAGTAACCTGGCCGGTCAAGAAGCGACCAAAATTGTTGGAAGCCTCAAGAACAGCCTTGTATCCAGCAATGTTGGCCATGGAGCTAAGAGCGTCAAAGACCTGGGCACGGGAAATCCGGGGAATTTGGTCCATAGCAAAAGAGGTAGCCTTCTGCGCCGCGAGCTTTTCTACGAGTGGCTTGTTTTGCGCAGGCTGCAGAAAGGAGATGACGGTCTGCTTCTCTTTCATGAGCTCGATCTCGGCGGGAATTGGCCCGCGGACCTTGAGAACAATATCGGAGCCGGACCAGACTTTCTCGGCGCTGTCAACAAGCGTTGCGCCGGCGGTTTCGTAGGCGGCGTCCGGGAAGTCGGCCGCGGCTCCGGCGCCTTGCTCTACAAGGACTTTGGAGAAGCCCTTTTTGAGCAGCAAAGCTACATTTTGGGGTGTTAACGCGACGCGACGCTCATTGGGATAGATCTCCTTGGGGACGCCAACAGCAAGGTTGGCGTACGGGACAGACGGGGGCTCCACGATCGTGGAGTAGGGCGCGGTGGTGACAGGTCCGGAGACTACGGAAGCATGGCGAACGAGCTGCAGAGGCCTCGAGACGGCCGGGACGAGGGCCGTCGTCTGGCGAGCTCGCGCATGTGTGCAATTCCACTTGCGGTGGCCTTCAAAAGCCAGAGTAGCCGGTGCGACTTCTGATGCGGGGTAATCAGCATCGAGCAGGAAGCAATTGAGTTCGCTCGTTGTCTAGTGCCGGGGGAAGCTGGCTTACCTAGACCGACCGGCCACGAGCGAGGGACGAGCCGCCCGGAAGCGCGGGATGAGCAGAGGTTGGTGGCCAGAACTGGCCGCAAGACGGATAGGTTCACCATCGTTGCGAGTAGGCTTCGAGCATTCAGGCTAGCGAGGCCAGGGCGACGAGGCGATCAGGCAGCGCGGATTCTCATCTGTCGTCGTCACTGCCGATTGAACGACAGACTGGACAGAGGGCGCAGGGCAAGTATTGGTGTCTATACGAATGTGGAGCTTCTAGAGTGTTGTGGAAAGGGAAAAGAGAAGACACGAAGAGCAAGAAGAGAAAGAAAAGTTCAGGGTTGGGATTGACTTTGCGCCCGAGGAAGAAACAGACAACGGGCTCGTACCGTGTCACGTTATTCTCCCGCGTCTCGTCCATGCCCCTCCTCCGCCCTCATCACCTCTTTGGCCTTCCCGAGTCCTCCTCCTGGCTTCTCCGCGCATCCGGATCCTTGTTCACTCCCGTTCCCGCTTCCATTGTGCCCCTCAGGCGGGAGCGCAGAATCGGCCAAGTGTGTCGCAGATGTCGCAGGACGAGCTCCAAGCTCCTCCAATCACTGTTTGAGTCTGATGCTTGGGGTAGCCGCCAAGGTGGCCACCCCGCTCGAAGCTCTGCTTGCTCTGATTCACAGCCACATGGGTGAAATAACCGGATTCAAGAAGACGCGGGTGCGGATGTTCCGCGAGGGTAACCGTAGACGAACAGTTGGAGGTAGAGAGGGAGATGGTGTGCGCGTGCGACTGTTCGCGTGTGGTACGTATGAGCTTCAGGGGGTGATGGTGTGAGCTGCTGGAGGAAGTGGCCTGCTGCACGCCTCCGTGCAGGGAAGAAGTTACCTCGATTGCGCCCTGGACCCGCTCACCCGCTTCTCCAGTGCGGGGGTGGGGCCGTGGATACCAAACATGGCGCTAAAACATGGCAGCACGGCTCTTTTCCCCGCTATCCAAGCATCTGATAAGCCGTCGATAAGCCTGATAAAGCTCTCCTCGAGCACCGCCATCAGCCAGTTTACATTGTACGCATGACAGAGTATTCGTCTCAAGCCAATGCGACGGGAGACGGACTCATGGGTCATTATGCCGCACGGGCTGCGACATAGAATCCCTGGCCTCATCTTGACCCGTGTTTGCTGCCGTGATGCGGAGAAGCTGCAGCAGTCTGCCCCCTGTATCCGTGGGTATCCGCATCTTCCGTGCTCCCTCCCCGTGATCCAGATTCAGTTGTCCCAAATCTCTTCATATTTCTGGAACACACCTAGCGTAGGGTTGATAAATAGACTCAGATATCAAAAGCAAACTTTACAGGTTAACTTCAACAGAGCGCCTGGGCAGTAGCTCGTACTTGTCAAGGTGTCGTCTCGACTCCAATTTAGCCAGCCTGATGACGACTTCCGTCACATGTGTAATGCATGCAGCTGCGCACAGAAAAGGAAAACTTGCGTCGGCTAGCTCGGGCTTTTCCTCGTTGAAGACGGGCGGTTGCAAGATGCGGCAGGAGGACAGCCAATGGAACTGCGACATCTGAGTTGGAGAAGCAGAGATACGTTCTCCAGCTGGGTTGTTGCAGATTTAGTGTCAACCTTCTCAGTCTCGCACAGCAGTGGTCGGATGATGTCTTCCAGCGGCCGTCTTAGTCATGGTGAGAGGCGATGCTTTCTTCGTACTGAAAGCTCTCAAGCTCCATCATCTACCCTTCTACTTCCCTGGTCTAATACATAATATTTTGCCTTCCGCGCCTTTGGGCGTTAGCATCCCTGATGCCTTTTTTTCTTCTCGCATACCGCGACACACCATGACCCTTCAGCAAAATTTCACTGCAAAAACGACGTGTCGTCTTCCACAAGACCCATCATCTGCTGGTTACTGTAAAACCAATCCTCCAGCTGCGACGCATTGCCCATCCACATCATCTGGTTGAGCGGTCCCGGCCCGGCGGGGTTCATACCGTCCTCGAGCGACCCCATCTGCTCCGGGTTCCCTACTTCGCCCCCGGTCTGCTGCCGATCGGCGCCACCGCCAGTCAGCCCCGCCGGCGGGAACCCGAGCGCCGTGAGATACTTGTCCATCTCGTGGCTAGCCTGCACCTGCTCCGACTGCTGCGAGTCCTTCCGCATCTCGACGTACCGGAACGCCACGTTGTACAGCACGTGGAACAGCCGGTAGAGCCTGGCTGACGCTTCAGTGAACTCCTTGGCGGCCTGTATCGATGTGACGAATGCTTGCAGGTGGGCGAGGTCCGCTGCGTCGTTGGTCTCCATGACTTGACAGAAAATCACAATGAACGGGACAAACGGAGCAAAGAGAATTGTCCTATGCGACTTGTCAGCAACCTGCTTGTTCGCGTGATTGTAATCATGCAATCAGTGACACTTACCAGTTCATGTACATGGGGAAAAGATAATAGCCGTCTTTTGCCATGATCTTCATACAGTCCTGGTGTCTTTGCAAGGTCGCCCTTGCTGCATCGATGCACTCGGTGCTGAATGTCGTCGGGGAACCGGGAGGCGATGGCACGGCTCGGTAGATGATGGTCAACAACGACAACCTCAGAACCTCATCTGAGACATTGAAAAAGTCCATGGTGTTTTCACCGACGGCCTCAATCGCTGCTTGAAGATATTGCGCCTGGTCAAACTGGTCAGTACTGAGACATGCAGACCCGTGTTGTGCACTTACGTGAGTCTCTTGCGTGCGCTCCGTCACGCGCTGCAACTCCGCAGCCAAACCCCGAGCGCGACCTTCACGGACGGAAGCTGGTTGTGAGAGTGCCTCAGGACTGTACAGCTGCTCATACGTCTTCCCCTGGATGCTCGAGACGATTACCCACAAGCAGAAGTAGCTCATGAGCGCCCCGTGGATCTTGCTTGAACTTGACGGGTATGGGACGGTGACGTCGTAGTCCTGGATGTTCGACGGCCTGCCAAGACGGAGCGACAGACTCTTGTCTACAAAGTACACGGACCAGAACAGGAAGATCTTGTAGTCCTCGTCGTCCTTGTTGCTACTCCTTACAGAAGCTATTCTGTGGTATCCGAGACTTTGACACAGCTGAGCCGCTGCACAGTTGAGCGTCCATGCAAGGGACGGTTTTGCTACCTCGACGGCGTGGTACGCCTGTAAATTGTAAGCCATCAAACAATGCAGCCGAGTTCGTTTAACTCACCCCGAAGAGCAAAGCCACAATCATGTCCATTGTTGCTGGCAGATGTAGGGGAAGGTTGGCGAGGGCGGTCTCCAGGTTATCACGACAGATCGCGCTCATCTTGGTGTACTCTTCCTTTTGTTGTTCCGTGATTTTCCCTGTCATGATCATATCCAGGTAGAGACTCTCCAGTCCGGCATTGACGATGATGAACTCGGCTTCATTAAATTCAGTTGGGGCAAAGAAGACTTTGAGTGTGAGATCTACAAAGTGATCCGGATGCAAAAAGTTGTTGACCCATTGAACGCCAAGCACTCGCTGCGCTGTTGTACAAGGCGGAAAGTTAGCGGTGCAGTAGAAAACGGCCGGGCAATAAAGTCGTACCTTTAGCATCGCGGATGACGCTGACTGCAGATTGTACCGGAGGCATTTCCCATTCACTCAAGGCCGGCCGTGGAACAGGCCTGGCATGAGCATACGTCAGTTCATGAGAAGCAGACTGCTGCTTCAGCCCCTCGACGAGCGAGTGGAGGGCGTCGAGGGTTTCCCGCATCTCGAGAACTGATGCGCTGTCACCGACAGTTTTGCGAAGGAACTCATGAGCAAATATGGACTGGGCCGTCATTGATGATTCGCCCTCGAGCATGGGCCCGGTCGGCTGCACGGTGTTGACATGGCTGGCAGGGGTCGATGTCGAGGTGGTGGCGGGTTGCGAGGGCAGCGCGCCAGACTTGGCAGCGGCGGCGGGAGCGGACGAAGCCGAGGCCGCAGCTGTCGCGACTGTGGGGAGTTGCAACTTGAGGTCTTCGAGAAGACGTACGACGCCGTCCAGGCGGCGGTCAATAAGATCAATCTTCTTTTCGCTTGAAGGTGGGGTGAGTTTGTTAGAAACAAGTTTTTTTTTTTCACGATGCGATGAGATGGGACACATACTATTGAGGGGTGATGAGAATGCGAGTTCTCTTCTCCTTTGGCTTCAGGCCCGAGGTGTTCTTACACTCGATGCCGGCGTGTTGGCAGTGGGCGCAGGGGGTCTCTCTATCGCAACGAATCTGGGGATTCACAACGTCAGCTCACAGCGTCCAATGAATGGCTGCGAGTGACATGACACATATTATGGCTACACTAGTGTAAAGGGAACAAGGGTTGAGGTTGCTAGGGGGCCATCTGCGTACCTTACGAGCACGGCAAGCGTCACACTACATATTGGGTCAGTTGGATGAACTCAAATCAAGGGACCATGATTTTTCAAAAACTTGCCGCTCGTTTGATCGGGAGAGAAGAAGGGTTTGAACCGGGGCCTGTTGCTCCAGCGCCTGCACCAGACGATTCGGCCTCCATGATGGCCGGCGGGATGTGGGTGTGGTTCTGTCAGGTGTGGAAAAGGCTTAGATGCAAGGGGTCGCAGTCTTCTAGAAGCCGGCGGGGCGGATGACAGATGGGCAGAGGATCCGAGCCCGGAACAGTGACTCAACGACCGAAAGGTGGGGACCCAGACAGGTTCGGGGGCGGGTGACGTCGGGCTCCGAGCAGGTTGAAAGAGCGGGCGTTGGGGGTCGGAACTCAGGGAGTAAGTTCGGGAGGGAGGATGCCGTCCGGAGGCGTTCTTTGAGCTCTTCTTAGAAACGAATGCGGAGCGCGCGGGGCCCGCAACCGAAGCACTATGGGTCGAGGCCGCCGGGTGCTCGGCGGGATACCGGTGGCTGTATCTCTTGGAGCTAAGGTAGCTAGGCTCTGGCAAAGAGGCTGTGGCTGAGGCTTAGGCTTAGGGCAAGCACATGGAGATTCGTATCTGCAGTTATGAAAGGATGAGCAGCTGTTGCACAAGAAAGGGACCCGGGACATGGCTCATATGAATGGTTCGTGTGCGAGCAGTACAAGGCGGACATGGATTTTTCTTAGAGATTAAGCTTCAATGCCCCCTGGGGACTGGCAGCATTCAGGGGACACGCACAGCCAACCGTCCAGGGCAGACCCAAGCCGCCAGCCCCGGACTGGCCGCTGTAGAAGCCATCCTGAAGAGGAATACTTAGCCAGGGCACGGGCCTGTTCAGTTCTAGTAGCGACTTTACAGAGACTTGATTCGTCGGCATAGGGGCAGTACAGCTGTAGATCCCGCTTTTGCAGTGGTTCTAGCGCATCTTCGGGCCTATCCCACCGGTTGCTCCCAGGGTCACCCCACCGGTACTGACAAATGGCGGGCTATGTTCCTCTGAATAGCGACCAGTTCATCGAGATATCCCGCGGGCATTATGGCTAAACTTAGCTCGTCTAAGCTTGAGACTTTGTCCAAAACCCCAGGACTCCCGCCGCTGTCGAGGCCGTTCGGTCGGCCGTTGTATCAATTCCTCTTCATGTCTTCTTTTGCTGATGGGTGAGTGTGTTGACAACAGTTACCACTTTCAAGACGAGATGGCATGTCATACCCTCAAGTGTGAGTTGTGTCACAATGTCTTCAGCCATCCTACGTTTGCCCGGGCTGAGTATGGATACGGACGGCTTCGAGGCAGCTTGGCTGCATGCCTGCAACCTGTCAAGTAGTTGAGAGGTCGTGGTTGGGAGCGACACAAACGGAGTCGGCGGCAGCATTGACCCGTTTGGCTCACCTTGGCTCACCTTGAGAGGAGGGTGAGACGACGAATCTTTTGCGAGTGCGGCGTCTCACACGTGTCGTTTGAGCGACAGTGTCGTCGCGTCTCAGAAAACGCACCAACTGGCATGCTGCCGCATGATGGAAGAGTCATCGGCGTGACCACGCGTTCGGCCGTTTGGATGGACGAATGCTGACCAAATCCGGGGACGCGACGAACCCTTTAAGCTGGCCGAGCCTCCTGAAAGTCCGTAGAATCGGAGCCCGCGAACACCGTCGTCCGACGCTGTGGGATGCCGGAGTTGGCCCCTTCGGCCCCCGCTGTCAACCCGCCAAGCGCTTCCGGGCCAATCAGATAAACTTATCTTTTCCGGCTCTTGGCGGGCCCCACTCTTCCTGGTCCGCGGAACGCCGTCCACGAGTGTAATGGGGGTTTCAATGATGAAGCTGGCGACATTGACTCCTGTAATTCGGACAAACGCAGCGCAAATTCTTTGGAATCCCGACAAGGAAGGCGCACGGCGAAAGGTGGCCGCGTCTTTTCGTGAAAGCCTCCGAAATTTCGTCAACCAAGTCATGACGTGCTGCAAGATATAAGCTCTTCGTCCGTTGTTTTCCATCCAAAAGCGCATCATCACCACCACCCAAACACTGTGAAGCTCGTCCCTTGCCTCCCACTTCCCAAAAGGCGCCAGAGCTTCATCACCCAACCAAAATTTCACCACGAAAAACGAAAAAGAAACCCGATTACGAAAATACGAAAATCCTCAACTACAGTTTGCGACTACGGATCGAAACCCCGAAATAATGGGGGCCGAAGCCGAGAAAAGGGAAACCGTCCCGGCGGAGGACTTCGCTGCGGATAGCTCCCCGGCCGACGCTGTCAAAGGGGAGGGTGGCGCCTTCAAGGCCTATTTGGTAAGAGCTTATCAAGCGCCTTCCATCTGCTCCATTTTCCTGTCGTATCTTGCGCTGACTCTTCAAAGAGGATCTTTTCATACGGAGGAACGTTTGAGAGGATTCTTCAAGCCGTTGCTTTGATATGTGCAGTGGGATCTGGTGCGGGAATCGCTCTCCAGAACTTGATTTTTGGCAGCTTCGTCACGACCATCCAGGACTTCACCACTGGAAAGTCCACTCCGGACCACTTCCGCGGCGAGGTCTCCAAGCTCGCGTACGTACACCACTCGGTTTTTTGAATTCGGAGCTAACTCCGCCAGTCTCTACTTCGTCTACCTGGGAATCGCCAGATTCGCACTTGCGTACGGCTACATTTCGCTGACGACATTCTCCGCCTACCGCATCACGAGGAACCTTCGACACAAGTACCTCCATGCCGCCCTCCGACAAGAGGTAGCATTCTACGACTTTGGCACCGGCGGCTCCATCGCGACCCAGGCCATCTCCAACGGACGGCTAATCCAGGCTGGAATCGCCGAGAAGCTTGCCCTGACCTTCCAAGGACTTGCCGTCTTTGTTACCGCCTTCATCATCTCCTTCATCACGCAATGGAAGCTCACGCTTATCGTTGTCGGCATTGCGCCCCTCATTCTCGTCGTTATGGGTGTTGCCTCAACCTTCGAGGCTGCCCTTGAGACCAAGATCCTCGATACCTACGCCCAGGCAGGTTCCTTCTCCGAAGGTATCCTCGCAAGTGCTCGAACCGTTCACGCATTCGAAATCAGGTCAAGACTGGTTCAGAAATTTGACAAGTTTCTGCAAGACGCCCATAATCTCGGAAACAAGAAGTCGCCCCTTTTCGGTATCCTGTTTTCCTTCGAGTACTTCGTCATTTACGCCGGCTTCGCCCTTGCCTTCTGGCAGGGCATCCACATGATGAACCGTGGTGAGATTACCGAGTCTGGAGATATTTTCACGTAAGTGTAATCCCTGTTCCCTCGATTCAGTGCTGAGGAACTAACGTCTATCAGCGTTCTTCTTTCCGTTGTCATTGGTACTACTGCTCTGACCATGTTGACCCCGTACATCATCGAGTTCACCCGTGCCGCTTCCGCCGCAGCTCATTTGTTCAAGCTCATCGACCGGCCTTCGGAAATCGATCCGTTCGACAAGTCGGGTGAGCAGCCAACTGACACTGTTGGAGTCGTCGACCTGGAGAACATCACCTTTTCGTACCCTACCAGACCTGGCGTTACTGTGCTGGACAACTTCTCTCTGCACATCCCCGCGGGCAAGGTCACCGCTCTTGTGGGCTCCAGCGGTTCCGGAAAGAGTACCATCATTGGCTTGATTGAGCGCTGGTACAACCCCAAGGCTGGCACCATCAAGCTTGACGGCAAACCAATCGATCGTCTCAACCTCAACTGGCTTCGTAAGAATGTCCGTCTTGTCCAACAGGAACCCATTCTGTTCCAGGGCACAGTCTTCGACAACATTGCCAATGGATTGGTCGGAACCCAGTGGGAGAATGCCCCGCGGGAGGAGCAAATGCAGCGGGTGCAAGAGGCCGCCAAGATTGCCTTTGCGCACGACTTTGTCTCACAGCTTCCAGAGGGTTATGACACCATGATTGGTGAGCGCGGTGGTCTCCTTTCAGGTGGACAGAAGCAACGTGTGGCCATCGCTCGCAGCATCATCTCGCAGCCCAAGGTTCTCCTGCTGGACGAGGCTACCAGTGCTCTCGACCCGCACGCGGAGGGTGTCGTCCAACAGGCTCTCGACAAGGCCTCTGAAGGTCGCACCACAATTACCATCGCGCACAAACTAGCAACGATTCGCAAGGCAGACAACATCGTCGTGATGAACAAGGGCAAGATTGTGGAGCAGGGAACTCACGAGGGACTTCTCAAGCAGGACGGCGCGTACACCCGTCTCGTTAGAGCCCAGAATCTGTCTGTTTCTGAAGAGGGATCTATCACCGAGACTGAGGGAGATGACGACGATTCTGCCCCGAAAGAGAACATCGAGATGACCAAGACTATGAGTCGGTACCGGACTGCAGACCAGAACCGCATGGAGCTCCAAAAGGAGCGTGACAACTACGACCATCACAAGCAGCAGGGCCTCATCAGCGTGGTTATCAGAATGGTTCGCGAGACCCCAGAGTTGAACTGGGCTTACTTTAGCACCTTGGTTGCCGTTGTTGTAGCTGGTAAGTGCCTTGAAGATGCATCCTCCGTGACATTTGCTGACAGTATGCAGCTGGTGCATTCCCTGGTCAATCTTTGATCATCGCCAACCTCGTCGACGTCTTTACTCTGACAGGCTCAGAAATGATCTCCAAAGGCAACTTCTATTCTCTGATGTTCTTCGTTCTCGCTCTCGGCGTCTTTGTCTGCTACTTTGCTATGGGCTGGACGACCAACACAATTGCACAGGTAAAGTTGGCCCCTAATCTGATACTCGAAGTGCTTGATCTAACGCATGATAGGGCCTCAATCACAAGCTCCGTAAGCAGGCTCTCAACGATTTCCTCCGACAAGACCTCCAATTCTTCGACCGCAGAGAGAACAACACTGGCGCTCTGGCCAGCAAGCTTGAGTCCAATCCGCAGTCCATCTTGGAGCTCATGGGTTTCAACATTGGCCTCATCTTGATCTCGACCCTCAACGTAGTGGCTTGCAGTATCCTGGCCATTGCTACCACCTGGAAGCTTGGTCTGGTTGTTGTGCTCGCCGGTCTCCCGCCCTTGGTGAGCTCGGGGTATATCAAGGTCCGCCTGGACTCCAAGCTCGACAACAGCACGTCGAAGCGCTACTCTGCCAGCGCTGCCATCGCCTCGGAGTCGGTCACCGCCATCAGGACAGTCTCGTCTTTGGCTATTGAGGAGTCCGTTCTGAAGAGATACACAGACGAACTTGACCACGCAGTCAGGGCTTCAACGGCACCGCTCTTCACCATGACCGTTGCCTTTGGTCTTACTCAATGCATCGAGTACTTTTTCATGGCTCTTGGCTTCTGGTATGTTCCTAGCCCCTTCTTATTCTAGCTCACACTAACACACCGCAGGTACGGCTGCCGACTGTTGTCTTTCAACGAGATTAGCATGTACCAGTTCTTCGTCGCCTTCATGGGCACGTTCTTCTCCGGTCAAGCCGCCGCACAACTCTTCCAGTACTCCAGCAGCATGACCAAGGGTATCAACGCCGCAAACTACCTCTTCTGGCTTCACGATCTCCAGCCAACCATCCAGGAGACGCCCGACAACCACGACAAGGCCCCCAAGTCAGGCACCTCTCTCGACTTTGATCACCTGAAGTTTTCCTACCCCCTCCGTCCCGAAGCCCACGTCCTGCGCGGCGTCGATCTGGAGGTAAGCCGTCCCAGTCCTCTACAAACTGACGAGAATCGAGACTGACACATCGCAGATCAAGAAGGGCCAATTCGTCGCCCTGGTAGGCGCCTCCGGCTGCGGAAAGAGCACCATGATCGCCATGCTCGAGCGCTTCTACGACCCAACAACCGGCACGATCCGCATCGACGGCGACGCCGCCCTCTCCGAGCTCAACCCGCGCCTCTACCGCCAGTTCGTCGCCCTCGTCCAGCAGGAGCCGACCCTCTTCCAGGGCAGCATCCGCGAGAACATCGCCCTGGGCATCGACTCCGACTCTCTCACCGACGTGCCCGACGCGCAGATCGAGCAGGCCTGCCGCGCGGCCAACGCCTGGGACTTTGTCTCGTCCCTCCCCGAAGGCCTCGGCACCCCCTGCGGAAGCAGCGGCATGCAGCTGTCCGGCGGCCAGAGGCAGCGCATCGCGATCGCGAGAGCTCTGATCCGCAACCCGAGGATCCTGCTGCTCGACGAGGCGACGAGCGCGCTGGACACGGAGTCGGAGAAGATTGTGCAGCGGGCGCTCAACGAGGCGGCGCGCGACGGCGAGAGGATCACGATCGCTGTCGCCCATCGTCTATCCACAGTCAAGGACGCGGACATCATCTGCGTGTTTTACGGGGGCAGGATCGTGGAGAAGGGGACGCACGCGCAGTTGGTAGCCAAGGGTGGCATGTACAAGCAAATGTGCGAGGCGCAGAATCTCGAGTAGAGGGACACTGAGGATTCTTTTGTCATCAGGAGTTGAGCAAATGGCTCCTCCTTGGGTTTTTCGGCATGGCGTTGGGAGACATTACCCTGTACAACGTACGCATCAACTGCACACAACTCGGCCACCATAGAACTGTAGAGTAGATCTTAATGTTTATCCACTTCAAGATAACAACGCATTGTTGATGGTCCTGTCTACACTGATTCTCCCGTGTCCACGCGGCTAAGATTACTGTGTTTTTAAGTACCCCTACCATATCGAAGACGATAGTAGCGACGACGACGACAGCCACAATAATGATAACGATGGTACGATAACAACGGCGACATAATACAATACAACAGTAATACAATACAATACATTACAAAATACAATACATTACAAAATACAATACAGAGAAAGCATACATCACATCACAGGAATACAACATATTATATTACAGCAATACAATACAATATACCTTACAACGCATGTATTGTAATGTTGACGTGTTGCATTGTCTTCTCCGCCCGAGCACCAGCATATTCCAAGACTGGCTTTCGATGAAATTTACATATATCCGCCGACGGTTCATGGTCGGCCAGGCACAAGGTTCTCAAAATAATACAAACTGCTCCACCAAACGCTCTTCATCCTGAAAAAAAGCATACGGTTCCAGCCCATACAAGTAACAATCATTCGCCATCACCCATCCCTCACCCTCCTCCCGCCGACGCAGCACAAACGGCTCATCTGCCCCGGGAAAGAACACGACATGATCACCGACCCGTGCCCGAGGACCAGCGAGCCCCATGGACCCGTCTTCCGTGATAAAAAAACGCCGGCCGTAGCATGAAAGCTCCATCTGCTTGCCAAACTCGCGGAGTTCATACTCAACTTCAGTGGCAGTCACACCCTCTTCTTTGTCCCGTTTCCCGACGCCCAGCCACCAGAGGTAGAATTCGCGGTCCCGCAACATCATGCCCGGATCCGCCTGCTCGAGTATCCCCGTGCCGCAATGGCGGTACCACTCGGCGAACCCAAAGTCGATGCTGTGCAGCTCATCACCATGGCTGGCCGCCAGAGTGGCCGCAAACGCCCGCGTCACTGACGGGGCATTCGTCGTCTTCTTCCACTCGGAAATCAGCGCCGCTGCGAGGGCCTCCCACTCTCGCATGACCCTGGCAAATGCGTCTGTTCCGGGAGTGTAGGCTGTGTCTGCAGGCAGTTCGGGCCCCAGGGATCGTATCGTGTCGACTCGCTTTCCTCTAAGCAAAAGCGCACCATCGTCTCGGAAGGACATCCCGGGGAGAATCTTTTGCGTCAGCTCGCTTGCGGGAACACTGGAAGAAGTCCCGTCCACCACTCGATAGTCCAAGTCTTGCGGGATTCCGTAGGGAGGGTGCCACGAGTGTAGGGGAAGCGTGCCCGCCGTCGCCGTATCTGTAAAGTCGGGAACCCAAGTCGGCAGGGACTTCGTCCGCGCTCCAACGCCGAAACACCTCAACACGCGTAAATCTCCCGTCAGCCGGATCACGGCTTCCGTAAACTGGCGGAATATCTGCTCCACTGGCATATCATAGTCCACCGTGACGAAGCCGGGCTCGAACAACCCCAAAATGCCGTACACCCTGTCCTCAACTTCGCTCGTCTGACAGACGCGGCTGTACCGCATGATGCTCACGGGGTCGCTGCCGTACTTCAACAAGCGCAGCCTCCAGATGTGACTGTCCGCGTCGAACCCTGAAATGGGATGGTCCGGAGGATTGCCCGGGAAACTCAGCCTGCTCGACAGCCCGTTGGCGCCGCCCGAGATATCAGAGCGGCCGGAGCCCAGGTCCATCCACGGCGCCGCGTCCTCCCCGCACATGACGACGGCCTTGCGGCTCAGCGCGACCTCCTGTATGACCCAGGTGCGGAAAAACCACGGGCGCGTGATGAGGGCGAGCCACGCGCGGCGCAGACGGGGCGTCGGTTTCGCGACGTTAGGCCAAGACTTCTTTGCTGACTTGTCCTTGAGGTGCTCGAACACGAGATGGGAGTCGTCGGCGGCTTCGCCCAGCCAGACCACGACCTGGCGCGCGGACTTGTAGATGTCTCCCATGATCATGACCTGCTGGTTGCGTTCGCCGTGGGTCGACTGGTCGATGCAGAGGGCGTCGACCCAGAGAGTTCGGGCTTCGCTGCTGTGACGGAGGTGTACCAGCGCCAAGTGGAGATTTGTAGTGATCGGGACGGTGTGTTCTTCGATGAAGATATGTTTGCTAGGACTGCCGTCTCCCCAGACGTATGACAGAGCTTCGTAGTCTGGCTGGTAGGTGATGTCACTCTGTACTAGACGACCACTCAAGGGCGCTGCGCGGCTGCTTGAGGGGAGCAACTCTAGGAGGCGGAACGAGCTTTTGCTAGGTAAAGGGGTATACTCAAGTATACTGTTGGTGGCGTTGAAATGTGCAGTTGTTGTTGGTGGCCCACACTTCAACTGCGACATAACATCAGGAGACTGTTGTCGAGTCTCGACGAGTTGTTGTAGCCGCAAGTCCCACGCCCGTCTTTGTTTGGATATGGCATCTTTTTGACGAGTTATGAGCTCCCCATAAGAAGGTAGTGACCAGCCGTCATCGCCATGAAGCTTGCATTCCAGCATCTTGACCACATGCAGCCGCTCACCGATGTTCTTCAGGGAATGATATTGGCCTTGCCGCATCGCCGTTGACGCATCCAACTCCAGACCAGGACACCCAGGATCAGCGCCAGCTTCAAGAAGCATCCGCAAAGCCCTGACGTTATCCCTGACAATCGCAAGATGCAGCCAGCTCGTCGGCGTCGGCTGGTCCTTCTCGTCGCGCCGCAGCCTGGCGCTGAACACCCAGTCAACGTGCGGGCCGGGATACTCGGAGACCAGATACCGAATAGTGTCCAGGTACGCATGCCCGCTGCTGATCAACCGAATGGCCGTCTTGCCCCAGCTTTCTGGGTCCGAGGCGAGCTGCGGCCCGTACTCACCGACGCACCAGCGCAACAGCTCCAGCTGCTGTCTCGACAGCGCATTCTTCTGCATCGCGGCGGGATCCAGGACGGCGCCGTGGGATATGAGGAGTCGCGCCATCTCGAGGCTGGCAACGTCGGCGGGCACCGTATGCGGGTGGATGCCGCGCCGGAGGAGACGTTTCGCGAAGTCGAGCTGGTTCCTACGGGCGCAGTGGGCGATCATCTCCTGGTAGTCGGACTCTTCAAGGCTTTCCGCGCATGCTAGGAGGCCTTCCGTAAAGGTCAGAAGTCTTTCTGCGTCTCCGTAGCGCCCTGATGCGATGGCTACCTCTAAAGGGGTTTTATCCTTATCCGTCGCCCGGTTGCCAAAGACGCAACGCCGGCGGGTTCGCGGGCTTTCGCCGTGTTCCATGAGAAGCTTCGCGACTGGAAGCTGACTTGTAGCGGCGGCTACATGTAGGGCAGAACCAAACGAGTCTCCCTCTCCCTGGCCTCCGTCTACCATTCTAGGACCGGCCACATTGGTAGCGACACCAAAGCTAAGTAGCTTCTCAACGAATTCGAATGCGCCCTGATAGCAGGCAATGTGCAGCAGCATAACAAGTCCTAGGTCTTCCTTGGTGTACGAGAGTCCTGCCTGCAAGAGGTGAAGTATGATGCCGCCCCAGGTGTCTTTGAGATCCAGCGCCCACATCGGTCTGTCGTAATTCACCCCAGGCGGCCAGCCAACCCAAGTCATGTCGACGATGCGTTGCGGCGATATCAAGGCGTCAAGCGTGACCTGAAGAAGATTGACTTTGGTCTCCGGCTTGACCTGCTGAGGCCCCTCAAGCCCGTCCTCGGCTTTGCCCAGTTGTACAGGGGTGGACCGGTGATGCTCAGTCGAAAGTTCCGCTCCAGCGGCCCCCAGAAAACGGAAGAGTTCCCCATACCCCAGTATGCAAGCATGGAACAAAGCCGTATTTCCATCCTCATCCAAGCAAGTGACCGAAGCCCCGTGTTCGATCAAGAGCTCCACCATGGCCATGAGCTCAGGACTCGACTCTCTGGGCGACTGGCCAAGCAACCCAGGCTCGACCTTGACCGCTTTGATCGCGACCTGCAGCACATCCTTCTCCTTTGCAAACAGAATATGCGTGTCGTCCTTCTCTACCAATATGCGTGCAAGGCGATAGTCCGGTTTCAACCCCTTTGAGAGACATTTCCGCACGGCCTCGACGTGGTACCGTTTGAACACCGGCGACTGCCGATACAGCACGAAGAACTCGTCGAATTTCAGCTGCTCGAGAGGAGTGAATCCCTGCGGATCGTCGTGTGTGTTTTTCTTGCTGCACAGGCTCACGATCCATTCTCCTGCCGCCGCGATGACTTCCTCCGTCGGGATGGCATCGTCCTGGTCGGGTTGCGGGTGTTCCATCGGCGCCGTGATCAACGTCGCTGGGCTGAATAGAATGCAGAAACGTTGAATGATGTTTTCTCCTAGGGCTCTCGCAAGATCAAGAACTATGAAAAGGACAAGTCATTTTCTGGGCTATAGAGAGAGTGTGTGGCATCAGAACTTCAGTCTGCTGCCTGGCAGATGCCGTGGCGGTGCACAGCACCTCGAAAGGATCGAGGTGGGTGGTATCATAAGGTCAGCACGCTACGCAATGGCGAAACCGGACAAATCCTACGGCTGAAGCTTGAGGTTGCTAAAATAGTCGCGCGCCTCCGGAGGATGCAAGAAGCAGAAAAGAACAGCTTATCGTTAGTGTAGATCGCTGACAGTGTGCTTGTCGGTTCGGCTCCGTAACGGCCGCCCGATGTGGCTGATGGCGGTGCCGCGATTACCGATCGGTGTGGGCACCCCGCGAATGCCCCGGGCATCTTGCCGGCCTGACTTTCGGATTCCCAACCCGGCGCTGAGGTCGACGCCGACAAGAGTCGCGAACAATGCAAAAGCTAGTCAAATGAGTGGCCGATTTCAGGAATGAAAATACGCAACGCCAAACCACGTCCCGGTAAGTTGAGCGTTAGGGCTCACAATCCAAGGCTCCTTGGGACAGATGAAAATGAGGTTGTCCTGAAATACCTTAGTCAAATGCCCACTAACAATCAAAGGAAGACGCGTTGTCGATGGCGAGGCAGAGGCGAGGCAGAGCTGATGGTAGTTACCACCTTCTTTCAATCTCGCACACGCCCGTCAAATTCATCCACGTTTCCTCCACCCCGACCGACGCCAATTCCGAGAATCTCGTTCGATGCACGTCATTTGGGCAATGGGCAAATGAGCATTGACATGGACAACCCGGCACTCACCAAATAACACCCTCAACTAACTCCTGTCGGTTAGCATGCACATCTCAAGGAAATTGACACCAACGGGAAGGCATTTTCTCTCTCAACGGCATGTGGATTGTCCGATCTCAGCCTGCGTCGTCTACTTTGACGGCAGGCTTTACAAAAAATATTACACGGTCGCCCCCTACGGACCAAGGTTCCAAAGCCGTCTACTCCTTCAGCCTCTGCAAAGTCAGAGACATGTTTTTTTCAGAGAGGAAAAGAAAAAAAAAGTGGGCGAAGTAAAAAACACGCAAGGTGAATTACTTGTTACATGGTGGTCTCTTCTTTCCTGCTTGTATCGTCTTCTCCATCATCTTCAGGGAGACCCCGGAAAAACAACAACTGGGTTGGCCATATCAGGTTGATGGTGATCTGAGTCCAAAAAAGCGACAGAAAAAGGAAAATGTGTCAAAAGCAAGTTTTACTGCACCACTTCTTCTCTGGTGCAGTGTGCAACGGCCGTTACGCCCAAGAACAAGACGGGCACTCCCTTCCAGCCCCATTTCCCTCTTCGTCTCCCTGTGCTGAGAAGAGTTTGAAGAGAATTAACAGAGTGGAGGGAGCCCCGCCAGACCATGATCCTAAAATGCATCTTATCCCGCCTTCAACCAGGCCCGCCGTTCCCTACCAATCTTTGAGAAGAAGAGTTGAACGGATGTGTGCAACGCCAATTGCGATCAGGAGGGAAATGTGTAATGTGTGGTGTGAGTGTGATGGTGTGCGCGTTGATCAAACTGGTAACACTGAAAACGCTGTGATGATGCCTTACCGGCGAGTTTTGTTACAAATGAAAAAAGTGAGTGATTCGGGTCGATAGTCGAATTATGCCCGGAAAAATGAGCTCGTGGCGCTCTATGCAATCTGAAAGTCTCGAAGTCGGGGCTGCGCGGTCGCCAGGTTCTTAACGGCCCGCCTTATGCCTAACGAGGAGGCTCCAGTAGTTCAGCCGATGAAGATCAGCACGTTTTTGAAGGTCGTAAAGTACGTAATGGGTCATGATCCATTATAAGTATGCGACAGTCGAGTTGAACAGAGGTACGTGATCGAACGTAGTCGAGGGCATCGCACCAGAGCCAGGACAACTGGCTGGCGCGGTCGGCTCAAATCAGCAGGACTGATACAGGAGCAACGGCTCTCCTACGTTCTCGATTTCGGGGATGGTGCACTTGAGGTCGAAGGCCTTGGAAAGCACAATCTTGAAGATCTGCGACGAGTCAGCTTTTGGTCGTCTGGCGGGTCGTCTGGTGGTGTCACCTTCTGCACGTTGATACTATGGCTCGTGCTGGAGAAGATCAACGCCGCGCGCATCGCCTTTGCGAAGCGGCGAGCCTATGGTGTGTCAGTTACATGAAGAGCACAAGAAGGCGAATGTGATATACCTGGTTGGAGATCTCTTCTTGGTCTTCCCTTGGGAAGTTCACAAAATGGTCGTACTTGGTGCC
The DNA here is from genome assembly GCF_026319265.1 of Colletotrichum chrysophilum. NCBI lineage: Eukaryota > Fungi > Ascomycota > Sordariomycetes > Glomerellales > Glomerellaceae > Colletotrichum > Colletotrichum chrysophilum. The sequence continues at coordinate 70,460 of NW_026517298.1, read as the reverse complement.
CACTAGGATTGGGATGGCCGTCTTGTTGAAGCCTCGGCCTTGGCGATACCACTCCTTGATGCTGTTGAGGGTGCTCTTCCGTGTGAGGTCGAACATGAAGAGGATGGCGACCGCGTCATTGCAGACGAGGGGCAGCATGTTGACGAACTCGCGCTGACCGCCCAAATCCCAGATGGAGAAAGTGATCTCGGTATTCCGGATGGAGATTGTCTTCTCCATGAAGTTGACGCCCAGTGTCTGGATGTAGTCCTCGTCCCAACTTCCCTCCACGTACTTGACCATCAAACTCGTCTTGCCGATTTGCGCATCTCCCACCATGCCAACCTTGATAACGACGTGGTTGCGACCGTTGCTCGCCGCAGCCTCGGCGCCGGCGCTGCTTCGTGACGCATGGTCGGTGTAGCCCTGTTGTGCGCCGTTGCCCGAGAGGCCAGATGCCGGTCTTGAGATGGGAGGAGCGTTCATGGGCAGCGGCGGGGTGTTGTACCGGTCGGCGTGCTCATCGGCCCGTGGTGATTGTGGTGGGAGGCCCTGGTCGATGGATTGGGCTGATTGATGGCGCTGCTTCTCTGCGTACTCGTATCCGTTGGACTGGACGACCTGAGGAGAGCCGTCAAGACCGCCGAGGGTATCGTCGGGATGAGGCGGGGCGGGGGTGTATTCGTGCTCCATGTTGTCGACGGCGTCGTGGAACTGGGCCGGTGACCCCGCGGACAGTGTTGAGGAATCCAGCGTGGAGGATCGCGGGGGAGGCGGGGACAGAGAGGCTCCGTCTCGGGCGAAGGGTGAAGAGAGGTGAGGTGTTTCGTCGCGGTTGGCCGTCTAGCGTGTCGAGGACAGCTGGTCGTCGGCACGAGGCTCTGTCGGGGAGCGAAGGAGAGACCAGGGTGGTGGGCGGCAGGTTTCAGTTTAGGCCCGACGATGGCTTCATGGGCACAGCCAAGTGCAGTGAGGCAGCGACAGATCGTCTCTGAGCGCCTGACTCGAATTTCAGGTCTGCGAAGTGGTAGCCGTCAGTGATTAAAGTTGGCGACGAAAAGACACGCAGGTCTTGGAAATGAATGGCGGCGTGAGAGGAAAGGGAACGAGAGAGTGTCAGGCGAAGATGTCTCACCTAACCTCTCCACACTGAACAGAGGCAGAGGAGGAGGAGTCGAGGAGGGACAGGAGAGTGAGGTAGGTAGTGTGTGGTGCAGTGGACGGTACGGAGCGGTACGGTATCTCTGGAGTCGAGACGGTGCAGTGGCAGACAGAAACAAGCGACGGGATTGGGCGAGGGAGGTGAACCAGGGGTTGCCCACCACAAGCTGGAGTCGAGTCGAGTCGAGCCGAGCAATAGGAACACGGGCTTGTATTGGACCAAGCAACGTACCGGCGCGAGAAAGGGTGTGGTGGCAGTTGGCGAGCGGGAAGCCGGGCTGGACCAGGTTTGCTGGACTTCAGAACCCTCGTTTGGATCCAATAGTCGGGTCAGGCCCGAGAGATGAGGACAAGCCAAAGCAGGGCAGGGCACAAGGCGAAAGACCAAGGAAGGAAGATGAGCAGCAATGTGCAAGCCTGGTGAGTTTAGGTTAGTTAGGTAGGTAGGCAGGGCGGCGAGAACAAGGTAGTGACGGACGGGACGGGATGCTGATGAGATGCGGCGGTGCAAGGCAAGGCGGTGCGGTGCGGTGCGGTGCGTGGGTGGATGGAAACAGACCTCTGAAGGCTGAAGGAACCAGCAGACACGGTCCAGGGAATGTACCGAGACGGACGGGTCAGGGCAATAGAAACGGGAGGAAAGGATGGAGATGGCGATGGAGACGGATGGGATTAGCGGAGCCCAGCAGCAGCACGACGCATTTGTGTTGTGCGCGATGCAATGTGGATGAGCATTGAGATGGGGGACGGGGACGGGGATGCGATGCGATGTTCGTGTTATTCTCGACACCTGGGTGCTGACCGGGTGTTTGTGCTACGGTGCCTTGTGCCTACCGGCCAGCGTGCTGTGACCACTAATGAATCTGGATTTTTAGCGGGTGGCCTGGCGGAATTTTAGCAGACACGCCAACGCAACGCAGGAAACGCGGGCAGCAGCGCAGGGAAGCGATTAAGGCAGGACCCCCTCATGCCCCTCCCCAGCACGCGGCGCTTATGGCAGATCGAGGGAGGTGCGACAGGGGGCACGGCGAGGAAACAGCCAGTCAGAGCCCAAGGATGCGCGCTGGGGAGGGGGACCGGCCAGAGGAGGGGGCCGGCACTGGCGAGTGGTGCACCGGTGATGACGCCAAAACCTCACAGTCCGGCCCAGTTTGTGTGGGGAAAACGCGCAGGACGCGTTCACAATGTTTTATGTCTTCTTTTTTCAGCAGCCCCACGCACATAAACCACAACCACCTGCTTATGCCATGGAATTCGCTCCAGGCACTACTGTGTACATAGTATTCCGTGCTTGAAGTTGTTAACGTCAAGGTCCAGAGGTATCCGTAAGTTGTGGACAGTGGAAGATGGACCACGGCCCAGGCGGCATTTATGACGGGCGGATTCACACTAGCCGCTTGTGCTCTATTTTCCACTACGGTCATGGTTCATCGGGCTTCATCAGCCAGGCCACGCCTTTTTCTGGTCTCCTGACTCCTGAGTGAGCCTCCCTGTCTCTGAGGTTCTGGCAGCAATTCAGGCAAAAAGCTGAACGAGGCCCGGCCCAGAGTCCACCCTTCGCTGTGGGACTCGACAAGGACGCTGGCGAGCCAAAAGACCCGACGGCGACGGGTACGGGCAGAGACGGTACAGACGGTGTAACTCATCGTAGGGCACTGAGACAAAACGTTCGACGGACCAACCTAGACTTGCGGACCAAAACGAAACAGCCTCTGGGGCGGTGAGTCGCTGGCCGCTACCAAGCGAGTAGCTAGCCTACCCCCTCCAAAACTGCCAATGCAGGAACGGAAGAGACAATCGATCGATCTTGGAGTTCCTTTCTCCAACCAAACACCAATAAGCACAGAACAAGTCGATTGCTGTTATTGTTGATGTTGCCGTCGCCATTCGCAGTCGTGCGTTTGAAATGCGTGACATTGGACCTTACCTCCCACTTGCAGCTGGTTGTCCGGTAAAAGCTGCAACCCCAATGTCAACAGCCAAAGTCAACAAAGGGGAACGCCAACTGAGCCCAGAGCACGCGACATGGGACGATGCACGGGGTCAAGGGTAGTCAGCAGTCAGCCAGCCAAGCAGGGGCCTCTGACGCCAGACCGCATTTCTAGAAGCTGTCTCTCGTATCAATCAATCAGGCAAAGAACCAGAACAGAACCGATTCCGATCGCAAACCTTAGGGTTGAGCTAAGAATGAAGAGGTGACCAAAAGAAATAAAAATATTTGCCGTGCAATCTCCTGGTTTGCAAAATGGGCAATTCATGCAAACGGCATGACGCCGTCAAATAGCACCCGCTGTGTCCTGCAGAGAAGGCCCCCGTAGACGGTGGGTTTGTTTGCGACGTGTTCCTGGCCCGCTCCGTCCAAGCCATTGGGTTGTGCCCGGCTCGACCGTGGGGTCCCTCTTACTAAGCAAAGTCGTTGCCTACCTACCTTATGTAAGATGGTCACTGGTTCTCCGCAATGAGCTGTTGAAATGTGCCAGCGTTAGACGCAATGACAATTGCAACAATCGCATCGTTGGCTTGACAATGATCATTGACACGAATGGCGGCAATCGAGGTTGGGAACTACAGCAACAACCGCATATAGAACGATGGAGCATTGTCAACGATACCGAGGATGCGAAGAACAATACCGGGAACCGGGTAATGACGATGCAAAATGCACAAAGAGTTAGGAAGCCGGAGAGAAAATCGCGACGAACTGCGGAATGGAACGAAGATATATATGCACATATCTTGAATGTCCTTGTCAACGTAATCATTCGAGGGGCAAAGCGGGTTGCCAACCTCAGTCGAACAATTGACTTCCTCTCGCCCATTGCCCATTGCCCGATAATGACTAAAGACAGCGCGCTTCTTTGTCTGATTGGCCGACCAAATGCTTCAGACATGGCGCGGCTGCTGCTGCCATGAGGCGACGGATCAAGACCCGAGCGCTCGGTGGGCAGCTCCGAATACTCGTCGAGAGTGGATTAAATAAGCAGTCGTGATTGGCTGGAAGCCCATCAGAGCGGATACACACCGATAAGCAGCCCCCCCGAACCGGCTCTCTTCCCAAAGCTCTAATTATCTACTGCCGGTCCTGCTGGTCACCCTTCTGACCTCATTATCTCAGTCCCACGCGAAGACCAAATTCCTCACTCAACCCACGGATTTCCTCCTCGACAAACCACACCACGCTTCACAAACAGCAACAATGGCCTCAATTGCTCGCAGCATGAGGGCAATCCGCCCCTCCGCCCTCTCCCAGATCACCAAGGCCGCTGCTCCCCGCGCTGCCTTCGCTCGCCCAGCCGTCCGCTCCTTCTCCACAACCCCCATTAGTGAGTCTCCCGCCGCGCGCATTGCTCTTCCACGGCCGGATATCTCTTCGCGAAGCATTTCCCATTACACAAGCACACCATACTGACCTCCGGATCCTCTTCCGCCAGGCTTAATACGCAAGTACACCAAGGACCACGAGTGGGTCGACCTCAACGCCGACAAGAAGACGGGCGTCGTCGGCATTTCCGAGTACGCCGCCGAGCAGCTGGGCGACGTCGTCTACGTCGAGCTTCCCGAGGAGGGCGCCACCGTCGCCCAGGGCGATGCCATCGGCGCCGTCGAGTCCGTCAAGAGCGCCGCCGACATCAACGCCCCCATCACCTGCAAGGTCACCCAGGTCAACACCGGCCTCGAGGAGAAGCCCAGCACCATCAACAAGGTCCCCGAGGACGACTCCCACGGCGGCGGCTGGATCGCAAAGATCGAGGTCGACGAGCAGGGCGTCAAGGAGATCGAGGCCCTCATGGACACTGAGGAGTACAAGGCTTTCACCGCCGACCACTAGAGAGAACTCGGGTTTGCGATAACGAAAGAAAGACAAAAAAGGGCAAAAAGAGCAAACGGGTGCGGGAACGTAACCGGTAGTGTGGCCGGCAGCAGTTCAACCTGACATATGGTCTGCAAAGGGTGAGGGAGGGGGTCGTCGGGTTGTATCATACACCGATACCGGGCGCGGATATTGTTTTTATTATCATCATAGGGGTTACGATTTCAACGAGATAACCGCACACATAGAGGAGATGAACAAGACAGCAGACAAGATAACAAAAAGTCATCGTCAATGCTCCCATACGTCAGGGAATCAGTCTATTTTGTTGTCATGGCATGGTCGTTAAAAAACCGTTAAAACAAAAGTTAAGTAGCGGGGGCGGCAGTTGTCGTCGTCGTCGGCTGCGCATCCGGCTTCATCGCGTTGATCTCGTCAAGGATCTTTTGTGCGCCTCTGTCCACCAGGTCCTGTGCCACAAGCTTGCCAAAGTCATCCGCCTCCTCAGCCGTCTCAATCGTCTCGGTCCGCTCCGCGTCCACCCCCTGCTGGCCGTCGACGTGCACCACCGTCGCCTTCACCCGCAGCTTCTTGGCCCCTCCCTCGGCCTCCACCCAGCTCGTCTCCACGCCAATCGGCACACTGCACCCTCCCTCGAGCGTGCGCATCACGCTGCGCTCTGCCACGCACGCCAGCATGGTCGTTTTGTCCTCATACTCCTTCAGCAGCTTCAGCACCCGCTCGTCGTCCGACCTCGCCTCGACGCCGATGGCGCCCTGTCCGACGGCGTGCAGGATGCCACCGCTCTCCGACTCGAGGTACTGCGAGATGCGCGCGCCGTAGTCCATGCGCAGCAGGCCCGCGGCCGCGAGGATGATGGCGGAGAAGGGGCCCTCGGGGTCGTCGCACTTGCGCAGGCGGGTCTCAATGTTGCCGCGCACGTCGGCGAACTTGAGGCCCGGGTAGCGGCGCTTCAGCTGGGCGATGCGGCGGATGCTGCTGGTGCCAACGACGCTGCCGTCGGGGAGGTCGGCGATGGACTTCCAGCCGTGCTTCTCGGCGAGGCCGGCCTTGAAGACGACGACGTCGCGCGGGTCCTCGCGCTTGGTGACGCAGCCGAGGACGCAGCCGTCGGGCAGGGTGGTGGGCATGTCCTTGAGCGAGTGGACGATGATGTCGATCTCCTTCGCCATGAGTTTGGCCTCGAGCTCGTTGGTCCACAAGCCCTTGCCGCCAAAGTTGTACAGCGCCGTGATCTGATCCTTGTCGCCGAGCGTCTGCATGCCGTGGACCTCGAACTTCTGCTCGGGGCGCAGCGCGGAGAGGCCGTCGACGACGATGTGGGTTTGCTTCATGGCCAGCGCCGACTTGCGCGAGCCGACGTGGATGGGGGCGCCGTTGTCGGCCATGGTTGCTGGTAAGGCGGGGGAAGGGGAAGGAAGGGGCGTGGGAGTTGGAAATTCGTCCTCAGCGCATCAGTCGACGGCTTCCGTGTGTCTGCTCGAGGTGAACGAGGTCAATTGGACTCGGTGTACGGGGTGGTTTGCGGTGTGTTGCTGGGAATCGTACGAAGTTCGGATCAGATTTGGGAGCTCAGATAATACGCCTGGCGCGGGAGCACAAAGATGGCGGGGTTTGGAGGGGTAAGGACAAGGTGGTGCAGGCGCAGACAGTGCTGATTTATGTATTTACTGGGTGGCCTACGGTGCATATGCAGGGTCTAGTTCGGCTTCGGCTTCAGGGGTCCCGTCTCATCAAACAACAACGCCGCAGCTCCGAGCCGACCACACCTCAGCCACCCAGTACTGTTCATCCGACCTGCTTTTGGCAGCCGTCAGCTTCCAAGTTGCCGTGGAGGTCTTCGGGTTGCGTGCCTGGAATGTACGTCGGAGCATCCGAAGCCGAGAATGGCAAACCTCTTCTGACGTGTCGAGGCACGAAACATGACACGGCACGCTTCGATGGCCGGGAATTCCTCCTATTCTCCTAATCTCCTTAAGACAGGATCACAATGCGCGACGATGCCCGACTCTGGAGGGACACCATTCTCAGGAGAACGTCTCACCGATGCCTCGAGTGCGAGCACCTTCTAGTGAAGGGTGGTGCGCAGAAAGATATTTGATCGTATCATGAGCTACCATCCCTCCCAAAGAGAGTCCATTTTCCTGGGTCGTGACGTGGTCAACATGTTGTCGAGTCCTGTTGCACCCGTCTAGTGATGGGTTACCTCATGACCTATGTGGCCGAGGGCGGCAAGTGTGAATATTGATGGCGCGATGAAGTTATCTCGAATCAAGGCCAGCCAAATGAGATATCACGGGCTAGTCAGGCGCCGGTATCGAAGCACGATGCTGAGGAAGTGTCCCGGCGTCTCAAAATACTTGAAGGCAGATTTGAAAGTCTCCAACTTGGATGGGCTCATCTAGTTCAGACTCGAATACGCCGGAAACAAGCCGTCCCTCAACGTTTCACTCCTCTCTCATCGACGGCGTGCCGGTGCGACTCTCTTCACGGGTGGAACGGACAACGTGTTCGCAACCCCAGACCGAGTCCTCGACAGCAGCGATGACTTGGAGTTCCCAAAGGCGTCCCTAGACTATCAGACTGTTTGGTGACCGTGAGAAATGTATATAAAGCTGTCAACGTTGTCTAGACAAGCAATCACGCCATCCTCGTCCGCATCAGAATCATCAGCAACTTCTAATCACTTCTCTACCTTGCGACACAAACGGACATCACCTGAAAGATGAAGGCATCTCTCCTCACCCTGACCTCCCTCCTAGCCTGGGCCTCGGCAATGCCCCAGGCCGAGGGAGGACAGCCAGAACAACCTCAGCCTCAGCCACAAGTTCCCACGACCAACGTCGTAGTCGTGACCGTCACCGGCCAACAGCCACCGCCCGCTGAGACGCAACCTATCCCCAACGTCCCAGTTCCCGTTGACCCTGCGCCGCTGCCCAGCACTCCGGTCAACCCGACTGCGCCCGTCCCCACGCCTCCCAATCCCGCGGTGCCTCCGTCCGGCGGCAAGAATTGCGTTTGCGGCGCCACCTACTGCGGCAAGGTCCTCGTCGGCTTCCAAGGTACGTTCGCACTCACGATACAATACCAGAAGAAACCCAGGCACTAACACAGGGAATCCCCCCCAGGCTACAAGACTGAGGAACTCGGCCAGAGCTACTGCGCTACGCCCAACACCAACTGCGCCTCCTCCGCCCCGTCCCCGGAGTCCCTCGAAGACACCCTCTTCGTCTGCATCTGCGACCCGGGCCAGGAGAAGGGCAGCGTCATCGAGCTCCTCTGCCCCTGCCAGGGCCGCTGCAAGAACGACAAGCCCGACTTCATCGGCCGTTGCGAGACGCCTTGCAACCTGGGCTGTGCCGCGCCTGCTCCGGGCACCACCGGTGTTCCCGTGCCCGAGCCCGTCCCGATGCCCGTCCCGGTCTCGCAGGGGGTACCGGCTGACGCCGCTCCTCCGGCGAACAAGAAGGCTAGGCGGCTCTAAGCGGTGTTTCGCTTGAGTCGCGGAAGTCAAAGGGGAGAGTAATTTTATGGTGTTCATGTCTTCTCTTTTGTTCCTCCGTTTCTTGTTGGCTCTCTAGGAATGTGAATGGTATTATTAGTCGGCACCCCACGAAGGGTGCTGATGTCGACACTCTTTTTGATCATGTATGGGGTGCAAACGAAGGGCTCGAGTTTTGCTGGTACAGCACACCACGTTCGTTAGGTTAAGATACCAACATTCCCTCAATCTACTTATGTGATATTGATGTACTTATGTACGGTGCGTTTGTGCTGGCTAGAGAATCTTGCGTGACCCTCTCGTTTTTTCGAGCTGCAGTTTTACTTCTCCTGAATTATCCTGCAGTCTCCAAGCGGGAAATATGCTCACATTGTAGTTTGGAAACGAGAGACTGATACATGTGTGCCCGTCTCCAGTCGTTGAGAGGCTTCTGATCCAGCAATGAGATGTGGCATAGAGCATCAACTACGCCGAATCCATTTCCTGATTCTGCATTGTGATAAGAAAACCTCGCATACAGCACCATGCATGAAATACCTGCATTGCATCGAGGCGTAAAGGTAATGCCAGGCCCCTGTTGTCTGGAACAGGCTTGAAAAAACTGGTCGAGTCTACCGGCGTGAAACCTGTTCCTCTGCGCATTATTACATCTCGTTTTTGACAGAAATTGTGGGAACTTTCAACACGTCGCAGGCTTGGTCAGACAAATCCAGCGCGAATCGGATACCAGAATCACCATTGAGCAGCGTTATATGGCACGCTTGCTTTTTTCCCACGCAATCCTACCTACCTTACATACATACCTTATGTATAGCACACGGAGCGGTGAGTCCATGTAGAACCCGGGGAACCAAGCAAGCCCGCGTCTTTCCACCACGCAACCACTCCTTTCGCCACGCTGAGCCCATATTCGACAATGATAGGTGAGAAATGAACGCTCCCAAAAAGGTCCGGGAAAGCTATCCGTCTCGATCCGACACGCCGGGACCAACTGAGACAACCAATCTGAGAGTCATTTTCTTAGAGGATGGCGTTGAGCGGCAGAGTACAGAAGGGGACGGGGAGGTGGACAAAAGAAAACACACAGGAGAAAAAAAAAGAGGATCTCTCTCCCGCCGCTGTCGTGCCGTCGCGGGAGCGGCTTCCGGCATGGTGGCAGGCAGGGTCAGAGTCGGTCAGACAATGTTATTCAATGAGAGCCAAGCCCCCGGCCATCTCACCATTTAAAGGTGGAAAAAGGAAAGAAGAGGCAGACAGTGGCGGTCTGGGACGGGAGGGCGCAGCGGCGAAGGGAGGGAGGTTCGAAGAGGGCCGATTTTTCATGGCCGCAGGGGAGGCTCGAGATGATTCATCGGCGCGGCTTCGTATATTTAGAGATGAGAAGGGAGTTGTTGTAATTGTTGAGCTTTTGATGAGGAGCTCATCGACGAAGCAGCACCGATTACACCGTCATACAGCTAATAAGAAGCATTGTGAAGTGAGTATCACACTGACTCTGTCTGATTGCTTTGGGCTGACGAATTTCAAGGTCTTCGACGACTAAGAGTCCGTTGTAGTCTGCTAAAAAGAGCGGCATATACGAAGACAAGCCGCAAACATGTCCAGGAAAGATCCGCCCTCTCCTCGGCCGCCTCCAAACCCCCCGCCAAGTCCTAGCTAGCATCAAGTGTGGTGATGCTTGAAAGAGTAAGTGAAGATGCTACTCAGCCGTTCATTGAAGAAATGGCGTGCTGATCCATTCCGTCTAGACTGAAAAGACGATACTGGGTCAGGATTAAGGGCAAATGAATAGATATCAGGTTTGAAGCTCTAAATAAGTAGTCTTCATGAAAGACCCCAAGAAATAATACAACGGCAATTATCTATACATACCTCAAAGCTTTGACTTTGCTTTGAGTATCAGCCCTCCATTTTGCACATCAAAATCTCTCCCCTTCTTCCACCCGAACCAATCCGAGAGCACCCTCTCCGCACCATCGCCAGGGGCTAGGGTGAAGCCTTCGTATCCTCTTCCTGGCACCCCCGGACCTTGGCCTCTTCTCGGATCCCCCGTCTTGGCTTCATCGACGGCCAGACACGGCGTCTCCACCAGCGTCACCACCGGCCTCTGATCACCTTCCCTCTCCGGTTCCGTCTCGAGCTCTGAGTACTCCAATACAGGTGTGGTACACGCATCTGTCCCATCAAACACCTTCTCCCACTCCGCCCTCGTCCTACTCTTGAACGTTCTCGTCAGAAGCTCCCTCAACTCCGGCCAATTATCACGGTCGAACCTCCTCTCCTCCCACGTCCTGTCCAGCTCTAACCCCTGCACCAGCGCCCTGAAGAACTGCGGCTCCAGCGCCCCGACGGCCATATACCTGCCGTCCTTGGTCTCGTAGGTATCGTAATAAGGACACCCGCCGTCCAAGATGTTCTTCCCCCTCCCCGCATCCCCAAGCGGCCCCTTGAGCGCGAACCGCGGGAACGTGGCCAGGTACGCCGACCCATCCACCATGTTCGCCTCCACAACCTGCCCTTTGCCGCCGTTCCTCTCCCTCGCCAGCAACGCCATCAACACGCCCTGGAAAAGCACCGCCCCGCCGCCCGCGAAATCAGCCAAAATATTCCACGGCGGCTGGATCTTCTCCCCCTCGCGGCCCAGGAGGCCCAGCAGCCCCGACACGGCGAGGTAGTTGATGTCGTGGCCCGCCATGTCCTTGTACCGCCCGTCGCGGCGGAACCCCGTCATGCGTCCGTACACGAGCCCGCCGTTGAGACCGCACAGCACCTCCGGGCCCAGGCCCAGCTTCTCGAGGACGCCCGGGCGGAACGGGTCGATGATGACGTCCGCTTTTGACGCGAGGCTCTTGACGAAATCCACGCCGTCCTTGGACTTGAGGTCGACGGCGACGGAGGCCTTGTGGCGCGCCAGCATGTCCTCGGTCGGCAGCGGGGTCCCGCTGCCGCCGACGGTGCGGTCGATGCGGAGGACGGAGGCGCCGGCGTCGGCGAGGAGCATTCCTGCAAATGGGCCCGGGGCGAGGCCGGCGAATTCGAGGACTTTGATCCCCGTGAGAGGCGGAGGGCCGACCATGTTGGGCGGATTTCACTCTGCGATGGCACTGGATGGTGGTGATTCAGAATAGAGGAAGAGGTTTACACTATCAAGCTTCAGTGAAGTGATCTCACAGGAAAGGAGAGCACTTCATGTGAGAAGGAGTTGGGTGAGCGTCTGGAGAGATCTAATATTGATTAAAAAGGCACGGAATAGAATAACCGGCAGAGATAGAGTTGGAGAAGCTCCAAAAAGCCGAGGCAGATTGCGCCTGTGGAAGGGACCGCATCCCCGGTCAATCCGCTGGGGGGCACTAAAAACAGCCGAATCGCGGGGGAGGAGAGCCGCCGTGGGGGCCCTTTCAGTGCATGAGAATGTGGGGTCACCGACGGTGAACTGGTTGCTCGATTCGGATTGCTGCTGATGCCGTGACTTTATGAGCACCTCATCACATTCTTAGTCTTGTTGAAAATGTTTCTCGGATTTCCAAAGTCTTAAGGGCTCCCCAAAAAGGAAGACGGGTCTAGTGAGAAGAAAATAAATGACTTGATGGTTGCGCTCAGGAACATTGCGACAAACTTCAATCCCCGACTTACACGGCACAGTTCGTTGAACAGATTGATACACTCGTCACTTGTAAGCCACATCACAGCAACGCAGCAACATACATACCTATTCGAACTAGAAGCATACAATCCGAGGTAAGGTATCTTACAATTTCCCGATCCATCCCCAAGACAAATGACCACTCTCGACATCAGACTACTACAAGTTCTTCGAGAGCCCGGGATCAACCCCGTCCAGCAACTCCACCGTCTGCTCCCAGAGCCGGGTCTGCATGGCCTCGCCCTCCTCCCCCTGCATCAGCTTCGGGAACTTGACAACGATACAGTCGCTCATGTACCTCCCGTGAGCCTCCTCCCCGGCGAATGCGCCCGCCATGATGGTCCGCGACCCGACCTCCGCCGACCGCGCAAACAGCTTCAGCCCGACCTTGACCACCACCGTCAGCGGGAACGGCACGTTGCGGAACAGCGCCGTCGCGCAGAGACCCGGGTTCAGCGTCGTCACCTGCACCTTGCCCTTGCCCGACGCGTCCGCCGCGATGGCCATCTGCCGCGCGATGATGATCTGCATCAGCTTCGTCGTGTTGTACCGGTCCGTGAGGCTCTTATTGACGTTGAGCGCCTTGTAAATGTCCTCGTCGTTGCGCTCGTGGAACTTGGCCTGTCCCCGCCCAAAGATCAGGATCCAGCTCGACGCCAGGACCGACAAGCCCGAGATGTACGAGGATGAGGGACTCACCATCTGGCTCGCGTCCGAAGCCGTAATCACAATCTTGGGCGTTACGTTGAACGTCGTGCCCGTCCGCCGCAACACCGGCAGCAGCTTCAGCCCCAGCAGGAACGTGCTCAGCACGTTCACCGTCACCTGCGACTCCCACCCCTCCGCCTCCGTCCGTTTGGAGGTTGCGATGCTGGCGTTGAGCACCACGTAGTCGAGTCGCGGCAGCTTATCCGCCCGCGCCGCGAACTCCTTAACGCTATCGAACGACGCCTGGTCAAGCGGCCACACCTCGAGCACGTCCCGCCGGCCCGTCGTCAGCTCAATGTCCGTCTTGGCCGCCTCGCCTTTGTCGGTGCTGCGGACCGCCAGGATGACTTTGCCCGCGTTAAGCCGCACGAAGTGGCGCGCCGCTTCGAGGCCGAGGCCGACGTTGGAGCCCGTCACGATGATGGTGCGGCCTCCGCAGTCCTCAGACGGGTAGGGCAGCTTCTTGAACTGCGAGCGCACAAAGTCGACTGCCTTCATCTTGGGTGTCGGGACTTGTGTTCTGTTCCCTACAAATATTTAATGTCTGTTGTTAAAGAGGTCTACAGCGCAGGCTGCAGAGTTGAAAATCGACTCGTCGCCTTTGCGTCGGTGAGCTTTCTGTTCCTAGGTAAGTAGCTATATAAGTGAAGATGAAACAGGAATGGCGGGGATGAGAAGATGCAAAGAAAAGGGAGAGAACGACGTGAGTTTTGTTCTACAGAACTCGCGCGCGCCTCCTCCCTTCTTCCAACCGAGCAGGCCGCCTGTCCTCCCCTCCTCGCCTCATCTTGAGCGGAAGCTTCGACCTCTTCCAGAAGCGGGGAGGGCTAGACGCAAGGGAGCTACCCTGATGCTTCCTGGTTTCACCCGACACAGTTGCACTAGCGCACGCAACGTAGAGGTACCGGAGTTTCAATACCCAGATGCTTCATGTGGACGGCGTTTGGCCGTATTCGTACTTACTCTTGCTTGGGAGATGTATACTGCGTATCGCTTTGACTCGCTCTTTCAACGGTAATCTGGGCCTAGACCAGACCATGTCCGAATGGCTGCCCTCGGAAAGTATACAAGAGCACGCGCCATGCTGGCACCTCATCGAGTACACCGACAGCTTGGTTATTAACATAATCCATCGAAGCGACCGACACTTGTAGGATATTTTAGCCGTTGAACGTCATACATGTGTTGGCGGATATGAGCATGCGCTTTAGGGACCGTCTGAATGTTGAATCCATTCCAGGGGCATCTCACGAAACGGAAGCTCGAGCGCAGACGTTGGCGAAGGGACATGAGTAACGAAAGCGAGAGACGATCCGAAGTCACGTTCCTTCAAAAGTTTGCGCATAATTTTTCATTGCTGCCTTCTCCACGCTAGAATGTCTTGACGTCTTGATCCAGTCTTGTCTTTCCCCGAAGGAACAATTGTATGCCGTCTCATTAAAGGACTATCACCGGAACTGCCGCCACCCAGCCGTCTACTGTCGTCCACGCCTCCAGGGGCCCCGCTGACGATGTATGGGAATATTCCACTGCCTTAACGCCGCGCTCCTTCTTTTTGTGTGCCCCCGGAAGCGTGGGGCTGCCAGCACTTCAGCAGGCAAAGCTCTCATGTTCTCAGGAGCTATCATGTGCGTCGTATCGTGTCGTTTACTGGACCTGGCTGACGATCTCGCTGGCCTTGCCGAGGGACTCGACCATTTGCTGGCACTCCTTTCTTCTGCGGATGGTGAAGTCACTCTCTTTGAGGAGGTCATCCAAGGTGTCGCTGCGGTACATATTCTCCAAAAGCTCCTTCTGCATCTCGTCCTTGGTAAATCTATCGCGTGTTAGCCATTGATCCATCGTGTCAGAAGGCGTATTACTCACTGAACGAGGGTCAGCATGATAGCCTTGGGAACCATGTCAATCATGGTTCTCTTAACAATGTTGTAGTAAGAAGAGATGAGCAGCTCTGCGAGATTTGTTAAGCGCTTGTAACATAATAGGACCCAGAATACTTACTGATAACCTCAACCTCGATGTTCTCCCGCTCGGAAAGCGTTCCAGAGGCCTTGAGTGTTGGCGGCGGCGCGTCCATCGCCGCAGCCTTCTTCTTGTTCTTGGCAGCGAAGAAGCTACCAAAGAAACCAGAGTTTGAGGTATCCTCGGGAACGACAGGGCTGGATGCTCTAGGTGTGCCACCCGGGAGGGGCTTGCCCGTCTTGGGATCGACCTGGACAGGCTTGGCGGGGTTGTAACGCTCGTTGACGATGGCCATGGCGCGATGGCCGTTCAAAAAGTCAGGGTGGCCAGTGTTGATGTAGCATGCCTCCATCGCCACCAGATCCTTGACCAGCTTGTTGGTAGGCTCCATAGCCTTCTTAAAGAAGTTGATGACAACCGCGTGGACCTTCTCCTTCAGCTGAGGATATCTGCGGTAGAGTGTCTTACCAAGAAGCTGCGACAGGATGCGCACCAGCTCGTCGTAGACCAGGGATACACACTTCAAGCTGGGGTCTTCCAAGCGCTTAATCTGCTGCTTCACAATGAGCTCGAAAGCAGTGGTGCCGACGAACAGCGCTGGGGAGGAACCAGAGGAGTTGTAGAGGATAGTGCGGATATCCACATCCTTCACCACGTCAAAGGGATCCACCGCCTTAACACCGTTGGAGTACAGCTCGTGGAAAACGAAGCTGATTCTTGCACCACCTGACAGTTCCGTGCTCGAGAGCTCCGTGTTGTTTCCGTCCAGCACTGTCCGCCACTCGTTGGTGAATTCGGTGATGATGTTGAGCACAATGTTTCCGCTGTTGCCGAGCATGCTTGGTCCCAAGCTCTCCAATTCTGCCGCGTACTTGGACAGGGAGCTGGAGATGCGGGCCTTGATGTCGGGCAATGTCTGCTTGATGTGCATCATGAGAATAAGGTTGAGCTTCCTAGCCAGGTAAGGGGTACCGCAGTATGAGCTTTTGTTTCGGTACGCCTTGTGGTTCTCAAAGAAATTCTTCTCGTTCTCCAAGGCAGCGGTAATAGGCTTCTTGTTGTCAATGTCACGCTGACCACGGTTGACAACGGGGACGTAACCAAGTCGCAGAGGAATAATACGACCAGCCAGGATATCCACAACGTCGGTTCCTTCGTCCATGAGATCGACCTTGGTAAGGACACCAATCGTCCTTTGACCCTCGGGGTCAACCTCACGGGCAAGCTTGAGTCCGTCAGAGTTGGCCAAGTCGATGTTGGCGGCGGTGACGGCGAGGATAATGGCGTTGGACTTGGAAATGAACTTGAGAATCATGTCGCGGATCTGGCGCTCGATGTCTCGGGGCTGGTCACCGACAGGCACGCGCGTCAGACCGGGCAAATCGACGAGGGTCAGGGTGAGGACGTTCGGGGAGTAGATTCGGAGGTTGATGGGAGCGGGGGAGATGCCGGCGTTGCGGCCGACCTTGGCCTCGGTTTCTCTGCTGATCTCATCGCGGATCTTGTTGAAGTCGTAGAACTTCTGGCCGGGGATGTGGAGGAATTCGCCCCATTCGTCGGCGTTTGCTGCCTTGTCGTTGGTGTCGGCAAGCTCCTCGACGCCGTTGGATTGGGAAGTCGCGGGGCGGTTGATGAGCTGGAGAACGAGGGGTCGACGGGTGACGATGCCAGAGCCTCGAGGCAAACTGGGAAGACAGGATTGTTAGTTGTGGACCATATACCGGGCAGCATGTGACGATGGCGGGGCAGGCAGTGGTTGGGCAGACTCACAAGTCTCTTCCGACGATGTTCTCCAAGACGGAACTCTTTCCGCTAGACTGACTGCCGACGACGACTATTTGAGGCAGATCGATGGGGTTGGTGACACCGACTGTTGTGAAGACATCTTGAAGCTTGTTCACGAGCCTGAGGCGCAGGGTTACAGTTAGCTCGAGGATTGCGTCAAGGACGGTTGGGCATCACGAACGTGATCAAGGCGGGATCAGAAATGCCGCCTTGCGTGGAGAGGGACTGAGGGCCGCTCATGGTTGCGTTGCGACCGGCGCTCTTTGGAGGGGGTTGTTGGCGGTGAGAAGTGTTCGAGGCAAAAGGGTCGGAGGGACGTCTTTGTGGTCAAGTGTCCTGTCGCAGGTCGGTCGCTCCTGAATCGCAGTGTGTGGAGGGACGACCGGGTAAAGGGGGGGTCGGATTCGGTGAGCAGGACGACTGTGTACTGGTCGGGGTCAGCCAAGATCGGTCGTGGTAGCCTGTTTGTCGGCGAGGACGGGGTATTTGTACGGGTTGAGGGTCGAACGCAGGAGATCGCTGGCGAGAGAAAAGCGTGGTGTTCTCTCTTTTTTGTTTGGTTGGGGGTGATGGTGGTGGTGGGATGGCGGGAGAGACGTCGCAAGCACCCAGGCCATACATACCAGGTGCTTAGGTGCTGCTCTCGAAACCTAAGGTACGGTCTGCGGTGCCACTCGCACTCTGGACCCATCCGTACCTAACCTGACGGGACCCAGGCCACGTCCCCTAGGTACCTTACGCAGTGGCAGTCCACACGTTGCTGCCCTGAGAGATCCCTGACGCACCAGCCACATGCGACTTGTCTCCACCGAGTCGTAGGCCCCTGTCACTCTGCCGACACGACGACGTTTGGCGGGGCTTTGGGACGGTGAGGGACCTCACGTGATCGATCTGGGGACTTGACAGCTGGAATCGATAGGCGGACATTTGAGTGGTCAGCCACGATCTCTAGTGCAGCTCTCGGGTTACTCGAGATGTGCTCTTTGCATGCGACAGGCAGGGTAGGTAGGCGGCGATGAAGGAAATACAGTTGCCTGTTCCGCGTACGTCATTCAAGCCGCGTCAGTTGTTAACAAGGTAAGGTACGGTAGGGTATGTTGACGATGCCAGGTCCCGAAAAGACGACAAGTGAGTTATCGCTCATGCCTCTCCAGAGTCAAGTTGCGCGTGGATTCATCACCCTGAGGGACTTTCAGAGGCAGCGGTGGTGCCTCTTGATGCACGTCCGAGTCCTTCCGTGACTGATACAGCCAGGTGATCGAATTATCTCATTTATTTCTCTCTTCAGCTGAAGTGGTACAAAGGGGTTCGGTTTATGTTGTTTCCTCTCGTTCCTGTAGTGCATCTGATGCTGCATGAAGACGAAAGAAACGTCGGTGTGGACCAGGATCCGCTGCTCTGTCGCCCGGACCGAAACGGCGAATGACGGCAAGGGACTGGAAGACAGGCGCAACTTGCAAGACTTGGCTCTGTGTTGCATCCAGAGACCTGTCCAGACTGCTCGGTTCAGAAAACTATCATCAGCAACCATACAGCAGTGGTTACGACAGATAAACTGCATGTTCATCCACTCTCTGACGGGGACGATTGCCGCTATACTTCGGGAAGTGAGTGACAGTATCGTAGCTTGCCGGCTGGCTTGATGATGTACGCACTACACAGGCACCTGACTGATAATGAGCATCCCGGCCTCCGTTGTCGCTGCTACCTTACACTGCCGTTACCTTAGTTGGGCAAGGCAACGTTGGGGTACCTGCCAGTAAGACCGATAAGAGAAAGCTCAGCCCAAGCATCCGTCTGTCTTGGGTATCTGTAGGTACCTTGTCCAAATGCCACTTCGACCTCCCGTCTTCCACGCCTCTGTCTCGTGAGCAAGGTATCCCAACGCACTTTATTCCCGGCTTTTATTCGGACCTTGGTTGTGCACTGAGAAAGGCAAACGTGCCTTGGCCATTCAGGCGCGCGCCCTCCTCGACGTATCACCAGCAGGAATCCTCCTTTTCAAATCGTATCTACCTAGGGTAGACACTTGTTGCATTTGGCGTAGTGCTGCTCGGACAAACAAACCACTTAGTCGGCCTCTACTATGCACTTGTATGTGCTAAGCAGCTAAGGTAGGGAATGGTTGTCTCGGGTTCTTGGGAGATGGACTGCACTGAATCGTCCCTCCAACCCCCCGGTAAGCGGTGCAGGTCATTCGTCCCCACTCCATCGCGCAGGGTGGCTGCCATAGGCCCAATCAGCCGGCATCCCGTCATCTGCTCGTCCGCTGGCTCCAGTGGCACTCCCTGCAGCCCAGTCAGTGTGCTGCAGCGGTGCGCGGCTGCCGTCCACGGGTCCCTACCTACCTCCATACCTACCTTCTTGCCTACCTTAGGTAGGTACCTTCAAGACAGCCCAGGCAAGTATTCGGCCAACCTACAGTGGAAGGTACGGTAGAGACTACGTAGGTGACCTGCTGGGTAGGTATGACCGATGCCATCCTTCACTGCCCCGAAACCTGCACCAACGAACTCCAAACCTCAAAGCTTCACCTTCCCGTCCATTTCACGCTCCCTCCACCACCCTCGTCTACCTACCTACCGTACCTCACATACCTTACCTCACCAGAGACTACCGGCCTCAACGCCCAGGCCCGACTCCCAGACCTCGTCCCTTGTGCATACCATCTGCCTCGCCTGCTCTCCCACCAGCGATTCGTACAGACGCAGCTCTACTGAGCCTCGCCTTGCCGTCCCTACCTACGTTACCTTACCTAACCTGACCCGACTACCTGACGCCTACAAACACATGTCCGTCCGTTCGCACCCATCTCTCAGGCCTAGTAATTAAACTGCCTAGCAACAGAGCGACTCGTCACCGCCGACCTTGCATTCCTCCGATGCTGGGCGACCCTACCTGCTTTTCCAACAGATACCGATCGACGAGAGCATCCGCGGGTTCTCCCCGCGGCAACAGAGCCCGACCTGGACCCCAACTTCGATCCAGATCCCAACTCCCACTACATTCTCGCCGCCAACGATCACCCCACCCCGCCGAACGTTCAGATACCCTCTAATCCAGATCTATTGCCCTCTGTCGCCGCTTCTCGCCCCTCCTCGGCCTCCCCTGACGAACTCCATCCCTCGCCCCTGCACTCCCCCGCCGTTGCCCAGCATTCCTCGATTGCCACCGGAACGATAGCATCTAATACGGCGCCTCGTCAGGTCTTGGGCCGTAGACAACGAGCCACTTCCGACTCGGATCGGGGAAGCCCTCCTACTACGTCTGCCGGCGCCAGTCGATCCGCCTCCCACCGCGTCAAACGCAGAAGAGGCGACGCCAACATGATCTCAGACGGAGATGGACTGGCTTCCAACGGCGCTCCGAGGGCTTACTCCAACGGCGCATCCTCTGATGCCCAGCTGACTGCCTCTGCTACAAATGGAACTCGCAAGGCCGCTGCCATGAACGGCTCCTCCCGCTCCGACAAGGAAACACCGTCACGACCGCCGACGACATATTACGGGCATGATCGCGAGGAGGTGACGCGCATTCTGATTCAGGCCCTTTCCGACATGGGTTATCATGGTGCTGCGGAGAGCGTCAGCAAGGACAGCGGCTACGAGCTCGAGAGTCCAACGGTCGCCGCCTTCCGGAATGCGGTCGTCAACGGCGAGTGGGGTCAAGCCGAGGAGCTTCTCTTCGGAGCCGTCATGTCCGATGACCGAGGCCAACAAGGGAACGGCTTAGTCCTGGCCCCCGGCTCAGACAGGAACGTCATGCGATTCTGGTTGCGCCAACAGAAGTTTTTAGAGCTCCTGGAACAGCGTGATACGAGTAAAGCCCTCATGGTACTACGAACAGAGCTCACGCCGCTTTATCAAGACACCCAGAAGCTCCATTTCCTGTCTAGTCTACTCATGTGCCAGTCCACGGAGGATTTGAAGGCCAAGGCAGAATGGGATGGTGCTCACGGTCAGTCCAGAAAGGTGCTGCTGTCGGAGTTGTCGAGTATGTGATATTCCCCCGAGTGTCATGTGTCGCAAATGTTGACCTATCGTAGAATGTATATCGCCGTCTGTTATGTTGCCTGAAAATAGGCTGGCGGTTCTCCTGCAACAGGTAAAGCAGAGCCAAATAGACAGCTGTCTGTGGCATACCACTGCATCTTCACCATCATTATATTCCGATCACTACTGCGAGCGGAGCCACTTTCCCACCGAGGTAGCCCTGGAGTTGACAGATCTGAATGGGGAGGTATGGCAAGTACAATTCTCACACGACGGCAAACGTCTGGCAGCCTGTGGTAGCGGCGAGGCAGTTGTCATTTGGGATCTCCCTTCATTCTCAGTTTCACAAGTTCTTCGCCCACACGCTCATGGTGTTGGCAATTTCTCATGGAGCCCCGACGACTCGATGCTTGTAACGTGCTCACAGGACAAGTATGCACGGCTGTGGGACACATCGGTATGTTTTGTGCGCCTGCTTTGAGGCCCCTAGCTGACAACTCATGATACAGACTGGGGAATTGAGGCTTAAACTGGAGCGCTTCGAGGAGCCAGCCAGCGGTTGTGTATGGGCCGCTGACAGCAAGAGTTTTGTGACCGGAGCCCTGGATAAGCAACACGGCCTGCGCACTTGGAGCACCTCAGGGGAAATGCTGTACGAATGGGGCAAGAAGCACCGGGTTCAGGACTTGTGCGGCTCGCCCGATGGTCACTGGCTGGTCGCGGTGGACGACGTGCAGAAGATACACGTCTATAATCCCACCACACGCGAATTGGAGTATGAAATGGAGCTGAAGGCTCGGCCAACTTGCGTCAGCATCAGCGAAGACTCCCGGCATCTTCTTGTCAACAAAAAAGACGGCGAGGTGCAACTGATAGACTTGGCAACTCGAACCTCTGTACAAAAGTTTCTCGGACATACGGGGGGCGACTTCCTCATCAGGAGTGCTTTTGGTGGCGCCAACGAAAGTTTCGTCGTTAGCGGCAGCGAGGGTAAGTCGGAGTCGCACAGAACTGCATCGTTACAAGCTAATCTAGAAGCAGATGGGAACATCCTCATCTGGCACAAGAATAGCGGCGCTGCCGTTGAAAGGCTTGAAGGTCATCAGCCCCGGACTAATGCCGTCAGCTGGAATCCAGCAGACCCTTGTATGCTGGCGTCGTGCGGCGACGACGGAAAAGTCAAAGTGTACGTTGGCAACACCACGACGAGTCGTGCATCTCTGCTGACAATCAACAGGTGGTCGAATAAGAACCAAAGTACAACTCTCAGATCATTACATAGTGCAGCCTCGAGAGGCTCGAATGGATGGAGAGAAGACGATCGAGCTGAGGAGTAGATGTACGTGATCAGGTGATTGGAATCATAGACCAGAACAGGAATAAATCTCCTTCATGCAATGTGTACTATGGGGTATTGGCGCTCGGAGAATGGGCATGGCGGTAGGGCGGCTACTGAGTTGACGATGGACTCGTTCGTCAATGCTTACAAATATTTCATAAAGGCATAAATCAATTACATTACCGCCCTACGTTGACCACGCGGGATCTTGCGATTCACTTGCGGCTTCCCCCAACCAACATCTATGGGTCTTGCCGTTTCGCAAGTCAAGTCCGCAGTCGCCGCCTTCTCATGACAGCTCCTTCTGCAGTTGGTCGATGTATGCCAAGACGAAGGCGTAGAGACTTCGATGCCCATGGAAGAAGACGCGGGTTACCTCTTGCCGAAGTGACGCCAAGTTCATCGAGCTTGGGCACCTGCCACCCTTGGGACTGCTCATGCCATCATTACGCCTACTGACAATGGATGTCTCTCCTCCATCTAGATCTCTGCGAGAATCATCCAACGTCACGTCAATTTTCGACCCGCACAATTTCCAGCCATCAATATCTTCAGCTACACTTTTGATATCCATCGCTCGTCATCCTTTACCGTACACAACAAGTCCCATTCATTCACTTGCCATTCTTCCTTCTCGCTGGAAGAATGAGCTTCCCCATCGGGTCGCCAATTCCCAGCGTGGACCATGGCTACAATAACCTGGACCCCGCCCCCCGAGGCAGTCCTCGTACTGCTTCTCGGGCTGTTTCTCGCACCGCTTCTCGGGTTGGTTCTTCAGAACACACTGTGGTCCACGAAAAGCTTGCAGGAGACCACAGCGAGGACAAGCCCAAAATGGCCGGGGCTCAAAGACAAAGCGAAACGGTTGAGACGATGAGAGCTGTCGTCTTTCGTCACAGACATGATCCCTTACTGCAGACCAGAGAGGGTCGAACTCTACAGCTTGTTTTGTCCGATACCTGGCTAGCCGAATCCACCGACGTGAACAAGTGGTATCCGTCATTGGAATACTACTGGTGCTGTGCTGGCATGGCGTACGCGAAGACTGAAGAAATGTTGGACCGGATTGCCTACTCGGAAGACCCTTTTGCTCCGTCAGATGTAGGCTTTTGCCATTCCGTATGTCTAGACTACACGTGCAGCCGTGGTAAGTCCATCTCCCGAAAAAGTCACCTTTCACGAAGCTAATCAATGCAGGATCCGGTGCTGCAGCCATGGCTCAGGCTCAACGCCTCGCGATTCGAGAACACTATGTCATCAAAGGCAGCGAGAAACTAGACCGTCATGCCGCAGGTTCCGAAAGAACGAGGACCATCAATATAAACCACCAGGAAGTTACTATGCGAGAGAAGCTCTGCAGAGAGCTCGACAAGCATCCTTTCCCGAAGCCGCCCATGGGGTCACCCCGCCGGTTCAAGCCTGTGATGACCCCCTACATACCACCGCCTCAAATGGAGATGCCCGGGTTGAGGAGCCTGCCTGTCATCTCTGAGTCGCCGGAAACGTCGATACCTCGTGTAATTCGGCGGAATCCGCTCAACAGCCCACCTGTACGACACCGGACTCCTTCCGTGATCAGCATTGTCGAAGAACTTCTCGAGGACCCCAAAGAAAACAACTGCCTACGCGATAATCGCCAAGATACTCCTGCAAGATCGCCGGATGTTCTGAGAAGCCCTGTGTTGGGATCACAAGATCCTAATGTTGTGGTTGACAAGCCATCTGCATCTCACCGACTCGCCCGTGATCCAATAGCTCCGGCTGGACTTAACCCCCTATTCCACAGCGTCCACGACGATCCCGTCCTCGGCACGGCCCAGGAAGTGCGCCTGCACACTATTCACGAAGACCCTGTTACCCAGATGGCTCGCCAGCCAGAAGCTCACAGGATCAATCAAGATCCAAAGGCCAAGGTCGCAGCCGCTGCTTCACCTCACAGCGTGCATGAGGATCCTGCTATCAAAGTCGCAGCCGCCGCTCCACCTCACAGCGTCCATGAAGATCCTGCTGTCAAAGTAGCTGATTACGGCTACGACCATCGGCTCAGTCATGATGCAGTGGTCGCTTCCGAACCCCCAACGAAGCCTCACACCGTTCACGATGATGAGACCGTGGCGATGCCTAGAGCGTATCAGCCGGCACCGCACCGCCTGAGCAGCGACCTTCAGGTCGTCGGAAGGGGGCCAACAGTGCCTCACAGTGTCCATGATGATCCAACCGTGAAGGTGTCCCAGGGCGACCCGAGGAACCATACCATGCCAAATGACTCTGATGTCAGGAAAGGCAACGAGAACTCGCCCATGCCTTAACTCGGGCCGTCAAATTCTCTTTGGGCGACGAAGACTATCCAGGGACTCGCATGAGGGGATAATGAGGCATTGCTGCTGCCAAAGTAGCAGATGATGCAGGGGAAAACGGAGATAGGAGGACGTCCCAGTATTCTTTGTAATTATGGTATCCACCGCTAGCCTTAGGATTCCTCGACTGGTAGTATTGAATACCACATCCTACTCGTCCAGGCAGTTCGCTCCATCTCCTCCTTGAGAGGCTTGGGCGCTTTCTATGCAACCTTCTTCAGTCGTAAGGCAGACATGTCCTTTATGGGGAGTGATCCATGTTACGGTCTCTAACCATCGGCTTGGGTCTGCCGGGTGAAGCCCAGGGTCCTTCGTCCTCAGCTCGTCGATTATGCAGTTGTGTCATTCGGCTGCTGCACATGCTTTACTGGGGCCATTCAGCAGCCCCAGAACCCATGTTTTCATTAGTTTTCTTCTTGAATATCATCCAATTCTTGCAAGCCTGTCGGCGATGATGGTGGGGAAACACATGGTCTTGCACAATCGCTGTCTAATTCGCTGTGCATGTTGAGCGTAGACACATTTCGTCCTGAGCGTTTCCGTTGACAAGTATGCTGCAGTCTACCAACCACTCTTCAGACACTCGGCGAAGAACTTCATCAGAGGAAACATCTCCTCGCGGTCCCGGGGCATCGCCACGTCTTTTCGCTTCCACCTCACCACCCTGACGTCAAGAAACTCTTCCTTCACATCATCAAAAGCGTCGTCGTCAAGCTGGACCAGGCAGGCTTTCGTCTTCGACTTGCCGCGTGTACTAACCGTCGGGATCATGGAATGGGGCAGGGGCCCGCCGATGGAGAGCACGCCCTTGAGCGTGCCCTCATCCACGCCCTTCCCTGCCTTCTGGCCGCCGTCCGTCACGTCGACGACCTTGGGGCCCAGTCGAAGCTGCGAAGCAAGGCCCAGCGCGAGAGATCCGCCCTGCCCGAAGCCGAAGAGGATTATGTCGCTCAGCTCCCAGCCACAGCGGCCGATAAGCGTCTCGCGAATAAGCTTGTCTGTGACTAGGTTCGCGGCTTTGGTGAATCCCGGATCCGGGGAGATGTCGTCCGTGGCGGGGTCGAAGGTCAGGTCGTCGCCCCAGTGGAAGTGGCCTGTCGGGGAGGAGGAGGAGGAGGACTGCTGGGGCATGTCGGGCAGCATGGATGGAGGCAGCGGGGAGGGGCCGCGGACGGAGATTGCGAGAACGCCGGGGAGGGACATTGCGCGGGCGAAGGAGGCGAAGGGGGCTTCGGAATCTCCCAGGCCGTGGAAGAGGATAAGGATGGCTGTTGTGGACTCTGGCGGGTTTGGGAAGGCTAGGGTCAGGGGTAGGACTTGCTGGATTGGAGCGAAGTCCTCCGGGGTCGGGATCCGTGGGGGCATGATGGTGGTATTCGGCGTCTTCTTTCCTGATGGGGGTTTTGTGAGAGACGGCTGAGTCGTTGACGTCTCCTATTTTTGAAGAGTCTCGAGTCGTAGGGATTTGGTGAAAAGTGCGGATGAGTGAGTTACTCGTGAGTTGTTCACTTGACTGAATGCCAAGCCGAAGGAGATGAAGTTATCTCCAAGTGGAGAGGTTTGACGTATGAACGAAAGCGAGAGAACTGACTTTTGACCCCACTTTTCTCCAACGCAAAGTCGAGCTTCAAACACCACCATGTGCGATAAATTGCTTTCCTCAATCACCGCAGGGCTGATCTTAGCCCACTGAACGTTTTGGGCCCACGAGCATGTAATATGGGTATCATAAGCTTACAATCTATCGCCGGTCGATCTGCGGGGGGTTAGGCTTGACAGCTCTCGGCGGCTTCACTCTTGCCTCCCTCTGTCTGTCTCTCACTCTCGCACACTGCCACATGGCCTTCATGGTTGAAGCATCCGGCACCATCGACCGAGACCGAGGCTTTGACGGTCCGGATCAGTGAGAACAAGCCTACGCGTCCCTCTCAACACTGACTCTGCCCAACGGTCCCATCATTCCTCAAGGTTCAGGCTGTCAAAAACATCAGTAAAACTCGTCTCAAATTTGAGTTTTTCTGCCTTCCATAACCTGCTCTCCTTCCACCAGTCTCCCTCTGCAGACTCTGCAAAGACCGGTTCGCCGCTGACTCGAGCCAACACCCAACTTCGTCGTCGCATCATGAGACGGCGCAGCCAAGACCTACCTGCTCAATGGGGAGGGGGACAGCATGAGGCTCAGCCCCGGCCGTGCCAGGGTAGGTCCTTGAAGTCGACCGGCATCTTTACCGTCTAGCTGGACCCACGACCACGAGGCGGCTCTACGGTTCTCGTACGCCTTTCTCTAATGCTACCCTTTATTTTTCCGAGTGTTGCTATGTTTGTACACACGCGCGTAGAGAATAAGTAATCACCTCACTCTGAAACCAACCCGCGCGCCTTAATCTGCCCGTATGGCCCCTCACCATCCCCATCGTATCGTCGAAAGCCTAATCACCGACCAACACGGAGGCAGACGGCTCCGGTACGGCGGCGCCGAAGGTTCGTCCTGTCAGTGCTTTCCCATGGATCTGTCGAGCTGGAATGTGTAAAGACGCTGGTCCGAGATGCTCGGAAAGATCTATAAGATCGGCCAAGATTCCCGCGTCTGTACCACGTTTTGTCCCTCTCTCCATCTCATCTTCAATCTTTAGTCTTCGAGTCTTATTCTCTACTTCCCACAGCTGTGCTGTCGTTTCAATTTCTTCTCATCAAACCATCGTCTCTCGCTCAACAATCGTTTTTAATTAAAACCTACTTTTATAACCACCTTCTTTTACAAACAAACTCAAGATGAAGTTCTCCATCGTCCTCGCCGCCCTCGCCGCCGTTGCCTCTGCTGCCCCCACCAAGGACAGCAGCAGCGCCGGCAAGATCCAGAAGCGCGCCCCGGTCTTCACGGCCAAGACCTTTGACGAGCTCTCCATCAGCGGAGGCACCGCCGGCACCGCCAAGGAGGACGCCCTCAAGAAGTTGAGCGGCCTGCCCACGGACCTCACCCAGGTCGACAAGGCGGACATCACGTTCCTCAACAACGTCAACAAGATTGCCAACCAGGCCGAGCGCGGCGCTTACAACACCAAGATCGCCGAGACCACCCCTGGTGAAGATGCTCTTGCTCTTCAGGTTTGTTTCCCACCCTGCTTACTCTATCATGAGAGTCTCAGAATGTGCGACTAACACGACAACAAACAGCGCGCCAAGATCCAGAACAAGGTCCTCAAGCTCACCGCCACCGTCATGCAGCTGCAAGCCCAGCAGGCGCAGGGCCAGAACGTGACGGCCAAGCTGGAGGAGGAGACCAAGAAGCTGAACAAGAACATCGCCGACGACCAGGCCAACAAGGGCAAGACGGCGACCTCGCTCAAGTTCAACGCCTCCACCGACAACCCGACCGCCTCCGACGTCCCCAAGGACGACGCCGTCGCGAAGAAGGCCGGTGATGTCGTCGACGCCTCCGTCAAGGCTGCTGGTGGTGGCACTGCCGGCGCTGCCAAGACCGCTCCCAAGCCCAAGAAGACTGCGAACAAGGTTGTCGAGGCCGCGCCGGCTGACGCGGTCGAGGATGAGGAGTAGATTTGATGATTGATGATCAGAAAGTTGGCCGAGGGGTGTTTGAGAGCTTGGTTTCTCGAGGCCCTGAACTGTCTACTCTTATTCTCTTTCTTTTAGATACTGGAAGATTTTAATTAATACATTCCTGTTTCTATGGAAAATATTTGCTACGTCTCTGTGATGATTCACTTTGGTGGTGAACTGGAATGTCACCTAGCTTCACAAACTCATGCCATTAAGTCCACGTTGCTCAGTAGTTTTTCACGTCTCTCTTTCATATACTCCGTGTTAGTCGGGGACTGAAGATTGTGGTTAAAGTATCTCAGCAATTCAAGATCCAATTCAACACCACGTTCACTTCCAAATTCTTGTTCATCTTCAAATATGACCGGCAATGAAAGCGTTCTTAGTAATACGACTGAGCTCATCTTGGTGCCAAGATTAGGCAGCTCCGCACTTCTTGAATTGACAACAACAGAAATGACCATAGAAACAATAACAACGACGGCAGAGCTCCACCAGAAACCGTTCAGCTTCCATGACAGATCAGACGGAGATCATCTCATCCGTGATCTTCACCGAGCCGTGGTGATCCCCAGACCCGAAGCCGTCTCCCAGCCACGTCGTATGCTGACAGCAGAAACCCTCGGCAGATCTTTCCGGGGGCAAGGTCCAGAAGATTCCAAAAGTTTTTGGAAACAAGTGCTTCTCTGATACAAATTCCTTCAGCCATGCTAAGAACAGAACCGCTCCCAAGCTGTCACTGTTGCGGGATGCCGACTCTGCCGAGACCTCGAGCTTACCATCCTTCGGGCACCGTACCCTACTCTCCCCTCAAGAGCAAAGTCCACCAACCACGTTAGAGATCCGATCTCATGAGCTCTTTTCATAACAACCTCCCTATGTTTTCCTCGAATTCGTCGCTGAAATACAAAAGAAGCCTAGCCCAGCTCACACAGCCTTCGGTTCCGCTCCGAAAATGTGATGGTCGTGAGGAAGCGATACCCCTGTCCGCGGTTTCACCTCTCCAGACGAATTCCCCACCAACATCGTCGCATCACGACTCCTGGAAGCACCAATCTAAACCCAAAAGGCCCTCTTGCATGTCCCAGGACAGAGCCTCCCCTTACCCATGTTCGTCTCATCCACGTCCCCTTTTTGGCTTTCCACTGCCCTTTTGGCTTTCGCTTTTGGACAATGACAGGGCTTAGACTTTTTTTGCTGGTGACGAGGTGAACCTCAGACGGCTGTGATTCAGGTCGTCGACGGCCGTCCCATGTCACCGCCTCCTCCTTTACCTCAGCTCTTCTTTCAGCTGGGGAATGCAGCAAGTCTGCCCGCCCGAAACTCCCTCATCCCTCCGGTTGATCATGGGGATCGTGTAGTATTGGGGTCCGATGGGTTCGGTCACTTCGCCTCTGGTTGCACCAGTGTGGTCCAGGAGTAGAGTAGTAGTAATTGAGACACATCGTGAAAGCCGGGGTGAATCGAGCTCAGATGGAGAGGACTACTCCGGACGCTTATATATAACCTTACCGTTCATGCCCCTCTGGATAACTTGTCTCGTTAGGCCTCTCATCTCAACTGTTCAGTCTCTTCTGCTTCTCTGCCGCCGGTCGGACACTCTTTACTCTCACACATCCTTCTTTTGCTCTCGCGCTCGACAAACCCGGCCACAGTCTTTCCGACACCCACAACCGCGCATATTCCCCAATTCTCTATACCTTGAGTCAAGATGAAGTTCTCCCTCCAGACCATCGTGATGGCCTTCGCCGCCGCCCACAGCGTTGCTGCCGCCGCTGTCGAGGACCCCGCCATGGCCGCCGTCCGCCGTGACACCCTCCTCATGGAGCGCCAGGGCGCCAACGACAACCGCCCCGTCCCGAACGGCGCCTGCTGCGTCGCCAACACGAGCTTGAAGCAGGACGTCTGCAACGTCAACGGCCAGACCGGCCGCTGCGTGCCTGACAGCATCAACAACTGTGAGTTTGCACTTCTTTCTAGCAAGCCAAACAGAGGGAGAAGTAGGAGCATGCTGACACTTACAAAACCAGGCGGCGCACAATTGACCTGCATCGAGGACAGCCGCTTGACGTGCGACCCGAACACCCTCGAGCGTGGCCGACCCCTTTGCCGCCGCACCCCTGGCGCCTAGATTCAGCGAGACGTGAAACCGCGATGATCTTCTTGCTATTCAAAGATACCATAGTAATTCCAACAAAATTCTCGCTCGTGTTTGCTGAGGACATGTGATGCTTCAGTATCGGTTTCGTAGACAGGTTTCATGATCCAATTCGAATGATCTTGTTGACTATACGTCTAGTATAAGTGTGCTTCTCACGTTATATAATTACCACCGCGGCATCCTCTCTTCCTCTTCTACTAAGCTTCGACTCCGCACCATGGAAGTACCCTCCTTCATGTCTATCCATTTGCCCTCGGCGTTCCAGATGCCGGCTTTAGTAAAATCATAACTCTCGCTGCCTTCCATGTATCCAAAGCGGAAGTATTCGTTCATTCCAAGGTTGCTGTCGCGAGTCCATTGGAAGCTGTTCTGAGCGGGCGTGTCATCAAAGTAAGTGCGGAAGCGCTCAACATCGTTGACGAGAACGCTGATTCCATCATAAAGAGCCCCTGAGGGAACGGTCCACGTGAAATTGATGCTCCACGTGCTTTGGGCAAGGTCGATAACGGGCGGGAGAATGTTGGGAAGTGCTGATCCATGCTGCGCGTCTCCTTGAAGGGCGGCGGGTGTTTGGAGGACGGCGTCGAATCCCCAGCGAGCGATACCGTTGATGAAAAGACCCACCAAAAGGCCTTGATAGAGGAGCGAAGGGCGAGTCTGCATGCTTGTGCCGGGCAGTAAAAGCAAGGCGAGAATGTAATGATGGATGCGCAGACTCAAGTCCGGGAGGACGAGACATACGATGATTCCACCAAGGAAGAGCAAGTATAGCTTTAGGTACTTGATGAGCCGGCCTTCTTGTCTAAAATACCACACCTGTTTGACGATGATGACGACGAGAACAATGATGATGATGGCCAATGCGGCTTTGGCGCCAGGTTGCTGTTGCAAGTCGTGGGCGTTCAGTCTTTGGATCGGAATCCATGTGAACGTGTAGTTGGTGAGAGCGCCAACCCAGCATCCGCCGAGCCAAAGAATGGTTTTCTCAATTTGAGCCGTCAGACCGAAAAGAGTGCGCCTAATACCCATCTTGTCGTACATGACCCAGGCGCAGAACATTGCCGGAAGGAACTTTCCGATAATATTGGAGACCAGGTCAGCCACGGAGTAGTGATTCGGCGGGTCTGAGGCCAGTCCAACGTGCCAGAAGATGCCGGTGAAGACCGAGAAGAAGAACAGCGCTGGTGAAGCCGTAAAGATGGAAAGGATGGCAGTGAAAACGACTGAGACAGCCAAAAGGTTCCACCTCAGATCGCGGGCCTTGCATTGCACATTCGGCTCGAAAGTGAATGACAGCGGGAAGTACGAGTCGAAACTGATGCTCTCAATGTCGTTTCTTTCGGTGCTGATGTAGTCTTGTTGCTTTCCAACGAGGCGGACCACTCCACAGCCTCCATTCTCGTTGCTGACCACGCCAGCATGGATAGCAGCACCGCATAGGAACGAATCGCCGCGGTAGACGGGCTGGCTAGTATCGTTGGCCGGTCCGCCAATGACGAAGGACTGGTACACAATTTCCTGGTCACCGACCGCTCTCGGGTTCAGGACCATGTAGCCTTTGCAGTTGGCCGAACACCTGAAGGGAAATCCGCTGCCGTTGAAGGGACGACAATCGGCGCCATTGAGGCCGCACTTGTTCCCTCGCCCCCAGTAAGTCGCGCCGCATCCAATCTGCTGGGGTGCTCCCCAGCCCTCAATCTCGGTCGCAAACGTCTCACTCCTCTTGACCAGCGCAAATGTGATGATCCAGATGGCAACATAGAGGAACACAATGCCGACACGATGCTTGGAAGTCTTCAAGTATTTCTCAACCAGAACGAGAGGAAACTCTTGAACCTGGGGGAGGATGGGCTTGATCTTGTAGTCCCTGGGATTCTGTGGGCCCTTGGACCACTTCGCTGTGGCCTTCACAATTCGACGGACCGGGTATGGCACCCACTTCCAGCGCTTCCATTCTCCCTCATCCTGCATGAACCTAGGAGTCGATGGTCCAGAGTCCTCGTCGACTTCAAGCTCGCGGCGTGGATTGTCTTCGAGGGGCGCATCGGGATGGTCGGTCGGGTTCGTCCGATTCGGAGGCTCGCCGGCCTGTTGTCGCTCCATGTTACTCAAGAGCGGCTCGTTCTCTAAATGGTTTCCGTCGACCATTGTGTTCGCGGGTCGGGAGCGTGGGGGTAGTGAGATGATATGTAGTCGTAACAGGTCCGGACCGGACGGGGGGGCGAAGGGCTAGGAGCGTGGAAATCCGAGGACGGCTACGCCATGACGATCAGTCAGCGAGGGAAAAGGCTCGGCATTTACGCCCATTGCGGTCAGATCGGAGCGGGGGGAAGGCATACCAGCGTGCCAAGTGGTGAGAGTGCGGTAGTATCAATGCGATGCAAAGCGATGCAGAAAAATGACGAGTTCTCTCGGGCGTGAAACGATTGTTTTGCCTCCATCGAGCGAACGACGTCGAACGCATGGGCTTCAGAAAAACATCAGACGAAAGGACGGTTGAACGACGGATGGCACAGCTGTGGCTAAGGTGAGGAAACGCAGCACACAACACCCGGCCAGGTGATCCAGGTCCTGGTCCTGAAGCAGTCGATCCCGCGCTGCCGAAGCACTTCTTCCCAGCTGTTCCCTGTCTCACTTGGCAGGTGGGCCATCGACTGGTCCATGCGTCTCGCGTGGCGATAGAGTGGTTCCGGCGATAACGCGCCCAGTACGTATCTTTTTCCCAGTGCTGCTTTAGGGCTGGCGCTGCTTCGGTACGTTTCCTTTCCGCAGGATACCGACAGCCGATAGTCGGATCTCGGAGCTATGCTCAGCCACATTAAGCACAAGCCACATCCCGACAGGATTATGTCATCTTACAGCCACACACCGGTCCGACACTCACCCGCAACAAAGCCACAGAGGTAGCACGCAACCGGGGCTCCTCAACAACCAGCGAGTCATTTCGCGTGAAGGGTCGATTTCGTGCTTGACTCTGTCTTTAATTTGACAATTGCAACTCAGCTTAAATTACCCATGCTCAAGAGACAACAATGGACCCCACGCGAGTTAACTTTTTTCGTCACCGACATCGTCTGCAACTTTTTTGCATATGTTAAAGCCTCGCCCGCCCTTCATCCCAAGTACCCCCCTTACGCCCTTTTACCGCATAACCAGGCCTGGACCGGCCAATTGAGGCATCCTACGTCGCCTAGTTGCTTAGGGTAAGGTTCGGAGTAGTCCAGACGCCTGCTCAGCCCGTCTGGCGGCCCTAGGGTACCGAACAACTGCGACAACCGCCTTCCCGCGCTGCTCTCTGCGTTGGAGTCGGCCGGGACACGGTAACGACGCCGACACCCCGGGTTTCTTTCGCCTTCCATCCAGCTTGACCCAGTTAACCCAGCCGGTCAACTCTGTCACCTAGCTTCTGATTGGCCGCTCCCCCACTGGAGGTGGGTGTTATGGGCCGCTCTCGCCTCCCCATACTGATGAATGAACGCTTCGTGACGACTATCGCATTTGCATGTGCTTCGCTGGTTGGTCCCTGACTTGTTGAGGGACTTCTTAGCGGGTAGGGGACTTGCGAAAGCCAAGCAACCCAGGCAGTTAGGTACCTTCCACCATGTCCTTCCTTTTTGTTGACTTGCTTTTTGCCCGGGATCTTCCTCTGTATCCAGGTATTCTCGCCTTCCCTCAAGGTAACTAAAGTTGGAAAAAAGCTCTGGCAACCTGGTCTCGTGACCAATTTCCTTCCCAGCCTCTGAACGCTGCAGCTTTCCGGCACTTCATAAAAGTCCTAGAGCTTGATCTAAATCTTTGCCTCTACACTACTTGCAATCTTGCTACACCATTCCTGGGCACACTGTCTGTTGATTTACCTCCTTATTTCTCTTATCGTGTATCCCGGGAGTGACCACCGTTTCCTCATACCTTACCTTATCTTCTTGCATTTGGCCTACCTTATACCCTACATATCCTGCCAACAGTAATAATGCCTATTCTCGACATCAACAAGGACCTCGCTGCCCTCTTTGAGCAGCAGGCCAAAGCCACCCCAGATGCTGTGGCTCTCGAGGATGAGACTCGCACTCTCACCTACGCCGAGTTGGACCAAGAAACGCAGACTCTCGCTGATCGTCTGCGCCGGCAATATGGAGTCGGCCGGGACCACCTCGTCGGCATTCTCATGAACCGGAGTGCCGACTACGTTGTGGCTTCTGTGGCTGCTCTCCGTGCAGGCGGGGCCTTTTTGGTGCTCGAGCTGGCATACCCTTCCGGGTTGCTGCGCGATGTGATTGAAGATGCGAAGCCGACAATAGTCATCACTCAAAAACAGCATGTCGACCACATCAAGGCTGATGTGCCCATCATCGCCTATGACGAGCCTAGCCAGCCAGCCGTCAATGGACACAAGGAGTCAGAACTCCCTCCGTTGCCCGCCAGCGATGATCTCGAGCGTTTGGCATTTGTGTCCTACTCGAGCGGTACAACTGGCCAGCCTAAGGGCATCGCCAACCCTCACAGAGCTGCTGTGCGCTCATACGACCTCAGATTTGGCCTCAGCGACCTTCAACCTGGCGACAGGGTGGCCTGCAATGTCTTCTTTGTCTGGGAGATGCTTCGGCCCCTTCTGCGTGGCGCGACAGTCTTTGCCATTCCAGACTGTGCTAGCTATGACCCGACAGCTCTTGTGAGCCTGCTTGAGTCCCGGCGCATTACAGACACTCTTATGACACCCACTCTATTGGCTACTGTTCTGTCTCGTCACCCGCACTTGGGCAGCCGCCTGACAGAGTTGCGATCTCTCTGGCTCAACGGTGAAGTTGTCACCACCGACTTGTGCCGTCGAGCAATGAAGGCTCTGCCCAACACCAAACTGCTCAATGTTTACAGCGCCAGCGAGACCCACGAGGTTGCGGCCGGAGACATTAGCACGTTCATTGACTTTGAGGCCCGTGTCTGCCCCGTGGGGCCGCCTATGGATCCGGAGCACATCTACATCATGGACGAGGATGGTAACCGCGTTGGCAACAACATCAGCGGCGAGCTTTACGTCGGTGGAGACCTCCTTGCACGTGGGTACCTGAACCTGCCCGAGACGACAGCCAAGGCATTCCACACAGATCCCTTCGACAAGAAGGAGGGTGCCCGCATGTACCGGACGGGGGATCTCGCCCGCATTCTTCCTAATGGGTTGTTGGAGATCACTGGCAGAGCCGGTGGCATGATCAAGACGCGTGGCTATACCGTTCAGCCCGGTGCCGTTGAAAATGCCGTCGTGAAGCACCTGGCTGTGCGCGATTGCGCTGTCTCCTCTCACGGTGACGGCCTCGAGAGGCAGTTGGTAGCTTATGTGGTGCGGGATAATGAAGACAAGAGAGGCCGCGCAGATGTCGTTATCGACGAGTCTGGATACAGCCCAGGCGCGAGGCGCATCCTCTCAGAGCACTTGGCTCTGTACATGATCCCCACTTTCTGGGTTGAGTTGGAGCAGCTTCCCACCCACGGAGTCTCTGGCAAGGTCGACCTCAAGGCTTTGCCTCCACCCCCAACCCCCAAGGTTGCCGTCAACGGAGACAAGGAGCAAAATACCAAGGTCAAGATGGAGACCGTCAAGAAGCTTTGGGCTGCTTCCCTCAACATGCCCGCAACTGCCATCACGGAAGAGCACAACTTCTTCGATATCGGCGGCCACTCTCTTGTGCTGGCGGACCTCGCGAATCGATTCACCAAGGAGTTCGGATTCCCTGTTCCATTGGCTCCTCTTGCGGGTAACCCGACTCTGGAGGGTCACCTGAAGGCAATTCGTGATGCTCGCGATGGTCACACTGCCGCAGTTCAGTCTGATCTTCCCGCCGTTCTCCGGGCTGACTGTGAGCTTCCCAAGGACATCAAGTCCAACGGCACTCCTATGCGCAAGTTGAATGATGCCGATACGGTGCTCCTTACCGGCGCTACCGGCTACCTCGGAGCCTTCCTTCTCAAGCAACTCATCGAGACTACTGCCGCGCACATCATCTGCCTAGTCCGATTCACGGATCCGACAGAGGAGTCTGCGCCTGCAGGTATGGCCAGAATCCGCAAGAACCTCATCGATCTGGGTATCTGGGACGACTCTATGCTTGACAGAATGGAGATTCTGCCCGGCAATCTGTCTCGAGAGCATCTCGGTCTTGCACCCGACGTCTACGACGAGCTCGTCTCCCGAATTGAGGTTATCATTCACGCTGCTGCAACTGTCAACTTGGTTTACCCCTACGCTGCTTTGAGAAGCCCCAACGTTGGAGGCACCAGGGAAATCTTGCGTATCGCATCCAAGAGCGGTGCCACCCTGCACCATATCTCCACAAACGGTGTCTTGACACCGTCTGTGGCCGGATGGTCCGAAGACGCCATGGTCGACATTGACGATGTCCCCGAGAAGCTCATCGATGGTTATGGACAGACGAAGTGGGTAGCCGAAAAGCTGGTCTACGAGGCTGCTCGCCGCGGCATGCCTTGTAAAGTCTACCGCCCAGGTACAATCAGTGGCCATAGCAAGACAGGGTCTACCAACGCCTGGGACTTGCTCAATGCCTTGATTGTCGAGTCTCTGCAGCTCAAGACCGCACCAGGCATCGACAACTGGTTCGCAGAGATGACCCCTGTCGACTATGTGAGCGCTGCTATTACAACACTCGCCAATCATACCGACCCCAACCAATTGGTCTACCACCTTGGCGATCCCGCCCCAATTTCGGCCAGCTACATCTTCGACAGCCTACGGGAGCTTGGATACACAACAACCAAGATTCCATGGGACGACTGGGTCGAGCTCTGGACCAAGAAGAGAGGATTCGGCACCAAAGCTGCTGGTGACGTGCCTTTCACCGTTGACATTCTTCGCGGTGGTATGCCCACTGCCGAGACTCTGCAGGCCGTCACTGTCCTCAAGGACGATGCCACTGCGTCTGTCCTGGCAAAGTACAAGCTGGATCGTCCTAAGATCGATAGCCATCTGCTTGAGACTTACACTCGTCACTTCTACGCTAGAGGATGGCTTTCAAGACCGCCGCGTCGGGCCAACGTCAACGGCGCGGCATCCAGAGTTAACGTGGGCCGCCTTGCTGGCAAGGTTGCCGTAGTCACTGGTGCTTCATCTGGCATCGGAGCAGCCGTCGCAGCTGGTCTCGCCAAGGAGGGCGCCCACGTCGCTCTCGCGGCAAGGCGCACCGAGGCCTTGGAAGGTGTCAAGGCCAAGCTTGCCGGCACTGGAGGCAAGGTTCTCATTCACAAGACAGACGTCACGAAGAGGGAAGACGTCGAGTCGCTCATGCAGACCGCGACCGAGAAGCTTGGACCGGTTGACATTCTCGTCAGCTGCGCTGGTGTCATGTACTTCACCATGATGGCCAACAACCACACCGAAGAGTGGGAGCGTACGGTCGACGTCAACTGCAAGGGTCTCTTGCACTGCCTGTCATCTACTGTGCCCGGCATGCTCGGTCGTGGAAAGGGTCATATTGTCGCCATTTCGTCAGACGCCGGCCGCAAGGTGTTCCCGGGTCTCGGTGTCTACTCTGCTAGCAAGTTCTTTGTCGAGGCCACCCTGCAGAGTCTGCGTCTGGAGACCGCAGGCACAGGTCTGCGGGTGACTTCGATCCAGCCCGGAAACGTGGCTACGGATCTGCTCAGTATGTCTACGGACGCCGAGGCCCTTAAGAAGTTCGGCGAGCCTTCGGGCGCCAAGGTCTTGAATGCCGAGGATGTTGCGTCGTCAATTGTCTATGCGGTCTGCCAGCCAGAGCATGT
Source organism: Colletotrichum chrysophilum (assembly GCF_026319265.1). Lineage (NCBI taxonomy): Eukaryota > Fungi > Ascomycota > Sordariomycetes > Glomerellales > Glomerellaceae > Colletotrichum > Colletotrichum chrysophilum. The sequence goes on along the minus strand of NW_026517298.1, from coordinate 32,711 downwards.
TGCTGTCAACGAGGTGCTCATTGAGCCTAGGGATGAGCCCATTTGAGCTGTTGCCCAAAGGAAGAGGTATATGTGTATGGACATTTACAACGAAGTTTCTGGGGTTGAGACAAAACCGCACTTGCCTTTAGTTTGATATATTTTGAAGATATAGTAATCAAGGCGAGTATAGCTGGAAAGTGGAATAAGGCATCTAAATCTTCGGGCTTTGCCAAGAATTGCGTTCAGATGCACTGTTCTCCTAGGATCGTCTTATTTGTCAAGGCGTTCAAAAGGCCCCGGATTGTGCAAGCCGGCCGAGCCGTTAGATCTGAGCACCTCTTATGACATCAAAGATGGATAAAGCAGCAGGGGAACTAGACCCAGTTCTAAATCCCCGTAAAGTCTAAGAAACCCCCTGCCGTGAGTGAATCGAAGTAACAAGAGTCAAGTGTCATGATTGGTTGAGTCTGTCATGGCCCGAGTTGCTTTGCCCCTGCAGCAGCTCCTCACTCGGATCCGCCCGAGCTTTTTCCCCAAACCCCGGCTGCCATCTCTTGCCCACCTGCCCCACCTGGCCAGGGAAGCTCCAGCCACATCGGCCAAGCCTCGTCCCTGATAGCTCGTGTGGCTTGAACTCCATGTGTGGCTGCCATGTCTGTTTTCTCTCGCTCATTGCGCTAGAAACACCACAACTGACGATTTACCGAAACGACGGATACTGGCAAGTAGTCCACAAAATCTGGGCGCGGAGAAACGAAACCTTGAAAAATTCATTGGTAACGGTAGAAACGCTCCGAGAGGTCTCAGCAAAGACTTTAAAGACCTAGTGGCGTTGAGCTTCCGAGGTTGACTCATTGGCAAATCGGAGTTGGTGATGTGCCAAAATGTCTGATGCTACAACCTGCAACGGGGCGAGGAACCAGGACGACATGATTTTCGATATTTTAAAGAAGTCCGCCGACGGCGCGGCGGCAGCTCGTCTGGGAAGGCTAGTGCTCCCCAAACGAAGGCCAATCGAGACGCCCAACTACATTGCGACGGGCTCACGAGGTGTTGTCCCTCACATCACCCCCGACAACCTCGCAAAGCACACATCCTTTGGAGCAACCTACATGGCACTCGAAGACTGCAAGTCTATCGTCGATATCCTGCATGTACCGCGAAGCTAACTGATCACAGTCATCGAGAAGAAGAAACCTTCCGCACTGTCAATACCTTCAGGGGACCAGAGACCCTTGCACGCCTTCACCTGCTTGCCAGATAGTATCGCAACTGTTCTCGCTCCAAGGCGAAACCCGGCCATCAAAACGCCAGTAGGGAACAGGAACAAGACCATCTCCATCTTCACCTCGACCGGCTTCCGGAACCTCACTACTGATGATTATTCCGCTGCCGTCGAGACACTCAGACCCGATATTGTTATCGGGCCCGCTGATCTATTCCACACGAGCAGCATGCCACCGTCTAAGAAGCTTGTGCGCATGGCCGAACGGACTGAGGAGTGGACCGACGTCTTTCTGAGCCTCAAGAGGCAGGAGAGGCTCAAGGAGCGTGGTGTTTCGGTCTTTGCGCCGGTTCTTGCTGTCCCGTACCAAATCCAATGGGAGCACCTTAGCCATCTGGCAGACGACATTGTCGACTCGCTCTCAGGACTGGCCATCTATGACATTGACCTGTTGCCTGATATCGAGGAGAAATACAAGCCTTTGGTCCACCTGCCTCGGTTGTCTTTGCACATTCCCGAGACACCGCAGGCTATCCTCCGCCAGGTCTCTCTCGGAGTAGACATTCTGACGGTCCCATTCCTCAACACCATCTCCGACGCCGGTGTGGCGCTCACCTTCACTTTCCCCCCGACAGATGGTGGCATCCAACCTCTCGGTATCGACATGTGGCAACCAGACCACGAGACCGCGCTCGAACCCCTAATGGAGGGCTGCCAGTGCTACGCCTGCACGACGCATCACAGAGCTTTCGTCCACCACCTCCTGAACGCAAAGGAAATGCTTGGATGGACTCTTTTGCAGATACACAACCACCAGGTACTGACAAACTTCTTCGCCGGCATCCGGGCGGCGCTGCAAGCGGGCTCCGATAAGTTTGAGGAGGTATCGGAAAAGTTCGTGGCCACTTACGAGGCGGACCTGCCGCAAGGAACCGGCACCAGGCCGAGAGCGAGGGGGTACCATTTCAAGGGTGAGGCGAATCCTAGCAAGATCAACCCGTCCACGTGGCAGAACTTCAGCGACGGTAGCTCCGATGCTGGGGCGGAGGTGGGGATGATCGCTGGTGAGGCCAAGGTCGCGGCACAAGAAGGAGCAGAGACACCACTTGTGCCTGATATCAGCTCATTGGAACTCCAGGAAAAGGGCTTCGCTGAGTTGGCTGAGGAAAAACCAAAGTCCACATGATAGCACGATTACGCTGAAAGCGGAAAATAAGACTCTTCACGACGGCATTCACGTCACCACGCTGTCAGATTCTCGGGATAATACTTGATTGACTAGACTGCGATCCCCTCACTAGACGAAGCACTAGATGAAGTGCTTTTACTGTGTTTATCCTACTGTGTACCCTCTTGATAGATGGGCTGTGAAACTTTCTTAACACAAAATTTGACTGAGAAGCTTTTAGTTGTGTTGTTGAACGTCTCGGCTCACTCGTTCAACCCGATACACAGGAGCAGTAATTGATCTCTGATCCCGCTTTTTGCGATTTGTGTAAGCATCGTCGCATGTGTTCCACATCCTATATAAGAGTTCCTTCGCCGCGATATTCTCAAACGACCTCTTGGAATACCGCTGTGCCCACAAGATCTTCAGGACCTGCGCGTTTGGCTTGCTTGAGACCTGTGCGTCTAGAACCGTGCGAGCGTGCTCATAGACGCCCCGGAGGAACACCTGCTCCTGGCTGGGCTCAGGAACGTTGTTTCTAAGCACCTCGTGCTGCCACTCCCTGTCAAACATGCTGATATTATCACCCAAGCGATGCAGGTGGTTAAACATGGTCCGCCACTTCGAGGGAGACAGCAGGATGTAGACGGCTCGAGAGATGACGGTTGCCCAGCTGGGTGCTGCCGGTTGGAAGTTTGGGGTCGCCCATCGGGTGCCGTGTTTGAGGGATGACCAGGGGTTGTGGGCGAGGGTAGTGGTGGCATCTATGGTCTCATCGCTATCGCTGTCGTTGTCACTGTCTTCGGTGGCCTTCTCCTGCTGGTCGTCTTCCTCATCTTCATGGAGGGGGGGGCTTGAAGTCTTGGTGGATGAAAGGTGGTTGTCGAAGAAATCACCAATCATGACAAACTCTTCTTCGGTCTTGGAAGCGTCCGCCGTCTTGCCTGCACCCTCTGGGATCTCACTTAGATCGACGACTCGACCGTCGTGGGAGATATAGATGGCTTTGGGAGAAACAATTCGAGCCATGACTTTGAAGCGTGTGGACCGAGGAGCTTCTTTCGAGTTGAAGAGGGTGTATCAAGATGACAGACAGTACTGGTTCTGTCAAGCTGGATGGTGAGGAGGAAAACTTTCAGACCGTAAAGCGAAAGAAGAAAAGTCTTTTCAGTAAGGTAGTATACTTTGTCAGGTAGGTATAGTTTTCGTTTTCACACCTTTTCTATGCTTGCAACTTAGTGTAAGTTGTGGAATTTGGAACCCTACTGAGCTCTTGTGCAGACAAGGTACTTACGCCTCACACAACCAGCAAAGTGTGTGTGCGTTGGAGAACCAAGTAAACCTCCACAAGGTAGGCCATCGTGGCTCTGCTCTTAACATTTCGGCCTTGACCGGATATCCCTAAACCGGCACCCGGCCCCGTTCGTCTGCCGGACACATAGCGGTTCGTATGGCCCGGAAGGACTCAATTCGGACTCGGTGTTCTCTGACCTGACAAGGCTGGTCAATGATTTCAACGAGATTAGCATATGCAGCAGAGCGCGTTGCCAGTCTCGGTTACGCAGACCCATGGTGTTTCTAGCCAATAGCGCCCGCCAACAATCTGCAACAGGTGACCTTCCTCGGATCATGGCCCGATTCAGTCCACACATCGCCGGACCTTCGCTTTGTTCAGTAAGTTGGGGTCCAAGAACGCGAAGTCTTCCACACTCGCCGCCAGCCTGCATACACAGACGGGTGTCTTTTCGGCCAAGGAGAGGGGTATAGACTGCGCCGCGTTCGTAGATTAAATAGACAGCATTCGCTCGCTCGCATGATTCTGTACTCCGCCTTCTTGATAGAACATTGGGAGAGCCTGTACGCTTGAAGCAATCTTGATTCGTCCATAATGTCTGCAGCCACCGAAACATCGGCTCCTGTGCCGAATGTGCAGTCCAACAACCGAGCTGCTGGCGATACTCGCCTTGTTGCTGATGAGGTATGGATTCACCATGCAGACCACAATCAAGATGATTGATCTGACAAACCTATCTCTAGGCCACCGACGACGCAGCTTCGGATCTCGGCGCCGTATGTTATGCGAGGATAGTCGAAGTTTTGCGATTGGACTTACAGTGTATTACAGAGCATCGCTTCTTCGACTACAAGTGTTACTGAGTCCATCTTTGCATACAGGTTAGAGAATGGGCGAACATACCATAAATACAAGGACGGAAGTGAGTCCTCCGCTCCAAAGACCGGATTTCGTGCGAGGTTCTAACAAAGATAAGAATACAACTATCCCAATGATGATAGGGAAACAGAACGACTCGGTACTTTCGCCCCGGTTTCTCGCTTTCGTCCTTTTTAGCTTGGAATCACATTCCAGATGGACTTCGTTATGTTTACTCACAGCTTTTATAGACTTGCAGCATGAGCTGTTTTTCCTGTCTCTGAACGACAGGCTGGGACTGGCACCGCCCAACGACAAGGGTTCGAAGGTCAAACGCGTCCTCGATGTTGGGACTGGGACTGGACTTTGGGCTATTGATTTTGGTGACTTGCATCCTGAAGCTGAGGTATGTTAAGCTTGCCGCTCTCCTACGGTGAATAAGAACTTGCTTATCGATGCGTCATTACTCAGGTCATTGGCGTGGACCTCTCCCCTCCCCAGGCAGAGTATGTTGCAGGCCTTCATTGAGACGTCTTTAATGCGGGTTATGTCGTTAACAACTTCAGCGCGCCTCCTAACGTTTCTTTCGAGATTGACGACATCGATGAGCCTTGGACATACAGTCGACCGTTTGACTACATTCATAGCCGGATGATGACGTCGAGTGTCGCCAACTGGAAGACCTACATCCAGAACTGTTTCGAGTACGTCGTTAGATGTGACCTGTGTGAAAGTATCTGCTTACGAAGCTACGCAGCAACCTCGAGCCCGGCGGATACCTGGAGCTGCAAGAGACTGACCTCTTCCCCGGATGTGACGACGGAACCCTCAAGCCAGATGCGGCAATGATCAAGAGCGTGACATACATGGAAGAGGCTTGCAAGATCCTCGGCCGACCTTTCCAAGACATACCGGCACTCGTCGACGTAATGCGCGAAGTCGGCTTTGTCGACGTCTCAATCATGAAGGAGAAGTGGCCGTCAAACACCTGGCCTAAAGACCCGCACTACAAGACGCTGGGTATGTGGGCACATCAGAACAGTATAGATGGGATTGAAGGCTGGACCATAGCGCCCTTCACTAGGGCTCTTGGGTGGAAGAAAGAGGAAGTACAGGTGTTCCTCGTGGACGTGCGAAGGGAGCTCAAGGATACGACCATCCATGCATGGTGGCCTATGTGAGTATTTTCCCCTGTCTTCTGCAATGCCCCTGCTTCAGCCAAGTTGCTTACTGACATTTCAAAGTTATGTCATTCATGGAAGAAAGCCGTAGCGAAGAAGGACATCTGATGCAGTACACAAGATAACGGCGAAAACTTCGATGGAAACGGGTTCTGAAGGAAGGGTATGAATATCGGCATGAGCTCTTAACATCGCCGATGCGCTATGATTACCACCAGGTGAGGGCTAGGCCAACTCCGCATTGATTTGTAAACGAATTAGTTTTGAGATATGCCAAACAAGTCTCTTTGTTGTTGTAATAAGTGGAGATGGAAAGTACTGCAATAGGTGGGCAGGTTTCGAAAGAGGAGAGGCTGGAAAGATGACTTGTACTCATCTATGTGAGAAAGTCAGCTGCGGTAACAGACAACACCTATTCCCTTCTTCGCCCTATCTCCCGAGTTCTCCGTTTGATCTTCAACGCACGCCATTGTGCCATAAAGTATGGCAAACTGACAAGTGAATCGTTTCTCATGTGTATCTTTGCGGCTCTTTACTTTCGGCACAGGCGACGTCAGCTTGGCACGGCAAAGCGGGTTACTATCGTATGACCGATATTCCTCTGTTGGTCCCCGGACAATCTCAATACGGATGTAGATCCAACAGCATTTCTCGAACCCACGCAACGGATCGTTTCCCCGAGCTCGGCTAAGCGCGCCTCGTTCAGTGAGCCAATGAAATTGACTCTGGGCTTGTCATAAGAGAAGTTCGTCGGGTTAGGGTCCAATTCTGTCCGGATACACGTCGGACTTGGTGTTCTTCTTGGGAAGCTGCAATAAATCGTTGCATTTTGCGGCAAAGTGCATTGTTGCCTCTGGCGTGCATGAAAGTCATCTAAGAAGAGGGGTAGATGGGTCTACATCAACTAGATCGATAAAAAGAACAAATTGATCGCATTTTTTATCCGACTTCGCTACCCTCGATTGAACGCCAAGCTCATAGAAAGCAAGCAGCATATCGCTACGTCAAAATGTCCGCGCCCAACATTGTAACTCCTGCAGGACGTGAACACACCGATATTCGTCATGTTGGCGAGACTCAACTTATAGTCGATGATGCTGAGGTAAATATTATCTGCAGGCAGCGAATTGCTACCGCATTCCATCAGCAGCGCTTAACTTCCACAGGTCGCCGATGACGACTCATCAGAGCTTGGTGGTGTAAGTCAGCCCCACTGCATTTGACGAATTCGAGCTGTTGAATGACATTTCACGTAGAGTATTGCTTCTTCCCAGCAGACTACCAGTAGTATTGCTAGCTCCATTTGGAACTTCCAACTTGAGAATGGTCGAACGTACCATCGGTACAAGGAAGGAAGTAGGTCAGCCGAGCTTGTGATTGATAGAGTGTTTGAAGCTCAGAGGTGGCAGAATATCAATATCCGAATGACGAGAAGGAGACCGAGAGACTAGGTGGAATTCTAACGTGCCCCTATGCGATGATGATGTTATGCATTTCGTCATTTGGCTAACAATTTATTGAAATAGACCTCCAACATGAACTATGTCTCCTCACTCTGGACCGGACGCTTGGTCTGGCACCGCCAAACGACGAGAACTCCAAGGTCAACCGTGTGCTTGACCTAGGCACCGGCACTGGGCTGTGGACCATCGACTTCGGAGATGTCCACCCCAATGCAGAGGTAATTTGAGGATCGGTTTCACCTTAGATCAATGAAGTTTATTACTCTAACGCATCATTCCACAGGTTCTTGGCGTTGACCTTTCTCCCCCAGCAGCTGAGTAAGTTTATCTCGCAGGAAATCCTCATGAACATTGCCTGAAACTTTCGCAGAGCTCCACCGAACGTAGGATTCGAGGTCGATGATGTTGAAGAACCATGGACGTACACCTAGCCCTTTGACTACATCCATAGTCGATTCATGACATCGAGCATTTCGAATTGGGAGAGATACATCCAAAACTCCTTCGAGTAAGCCACTCGGATTCCACACTATACCATAATGTCAAGATGCTTACAGTGTCCTTCAGTAATCTGACGCCCGGAGGATACTTCGAGCTTTTGGAGGTTGGTGGCCAGCTTCAGTCAGACGATAACACGCTGAGACCTGACTCCGCCGTTGTAAAAAGCGGTAAGCTTTTGATAGAGGCATGTGCAATTCTGGGCCGGCCGTTTCAGAGCATTCCGTCTTTGATCGACGTCATGAAGGAAGTGGGCTTTGTCGATATCGTTATGACCAAGTACAAGTGGCCTATGAATTCGTGGCCCAAAGACCCGAAGCATAAACTCATCGGCACTTGGTCACTCCACAACAATCTTGAAGGAATTGAAGGTTGGACCATGGCTGCCTATACCAGAGCGCTGAACTGGAAGAAAGAGGAAGTGCAGGCCTTCCTGGTCGATGTCCGGAACGGACTGAAAGACAAGAGCATGCATGCATACATGCCGATGTAAGCTACCATCGATCCCTGGGTACTTTTCTGCCCTCAAGATTCCACTGACTAACACTCCTAAGTTACGCTATCTACGGGAGGAAGCCAGAGTGAGAGGTGATCTCGTGACGTGTGGGATACATGAGGGCGGCGACTTTGATCGGAATAGGTTTTGATGAATGGTAGTTGACGAGTGTCACCGCAGCCTCCTGCTGCCTGCAAAGAATAATTCAACCTGACTATTTGCGTTATGATGACCCTCTTTGAAAAGACCAAGCAGAATTAGCAGACCAAGTAGCAAGTAGGTCTTGAAGCGTTCTGTAGGTGTCCTCAGGGTCGCAACAAATCGAGACTCCAAGTAACGAATGAAGCCCTCCGCTACGTCTCAGGAGCAAAACGGTCACGGATGACGTATGCTCCAAAGCTTGAGAATGCCGCCGACGGCAAAAGTATCCGCAAAAATTTCATGTTCTGTCTCCTGAACTCTTCGATCGTTCTACCAGGCAGCCCAGCCAATATGGAGACAATTACCCAGTGATAGTCATCTCACTGAAGGGAGTTCTGTTGATGGAATTGAGGGTTCTGATAGGAATTCAAACCTCGCGACGGATGATTTCGTCAATAGCCGCTGGATTGTCCTTGAAACTTGATTCTTGTAGGATCCTTGGGCAGCATCGACGATGCAGGTAGGAATACCAGTCATCAACAGTATGTGTCAACAGCACCAGGCGCCCCGGTCGGAGGCGAACCTAATCTCGAGAAGCTCATCATCGGAACGATGTGCTCCCAACAATACCAATCCCGTTGCTATCATCACTCATTTGGTGCTTGAACAGCCACTGAACGTACCTGACCAAGCCGCCGAAGGGCGGACGCCAAGCACCACTACAAGCAAGTGCTGTGATCACAAAGCGAAAAAAGTCTGAAATTGCGTCGAGCGATGTTGGCATATGTACATTCATCCCATACTTTCAGCGCTCATTGCCTCTCAACAGCCTTGGGCTCCCAGCTCGCAATCTTTGGCTTCGTTCTGCGGAGAAATTATCAGCACCCCGCCACATCCAGACGCGAAGAAAATGTGACAAACTCACGTGTTAAACGTCTTGAATGCTCCTCTAGTGGCAGTCAGGTTGGGAATCGGCTCCGGGCGCTCCCACTTGCGGGTCTTGGTCTGGAGGAGGGGGTCCTCCGTGGGGGGCTTGTCGACCATGAAGCCTTGCCACGCGTGCCAGCCGGGCTCAACCTGCGCCGAGTCGTAATCGTGCTTCTTAAAGTCCACCCATCGTGTACGCACTACCCAGTCCCTTCGTCAGCCTTCATCCTACCTATTGCGCAATATCGGAGGGGTCTCGTACGGGGAAGTTCGTCGTTGTTCTCGTAGAACTTGTTACCGGCCTTGTCCTCGCCGACAAAGCGTCCGTGCTTGGTGTCACCAATGTACTAATTTCTCGAGCGTTAGAGGGGTCAACTGGCGATCGGGTTTCGGAGGCGGATGTACCAGGAGCTGGCGGAAGTATTCCTGCGAGAGAAAGTTAGTGGCGGCTTCGCGATGGGGGCGGGAGGTTGTTGCATGCCTTGATTCCAACCTTGCGCAGGTTGCTAATCGTTCTCGGGAGGGTCGACATGGCGGCGGCTGGTCAATTGACCTCGAGAAGCTGTGCTGTCGTCGGCAATGATTGAAGGCTCGACGTTCGGGAAGGTTGAACGACGCAGGTACCGCTGTGGAGCTTGGATTACATAACCTGAATGGCGATTGGACAGAGGGCTCCCTCGCTGGAGCCGGTGAATCCCGCCGCCAATGACGGAGCTTCATGCACTAATCCTGGTCTTTGGGGTCTCGAAGTTCGCATTCTTTAGATGAACTCTTTCTTGAATGCGCAACCTTATGGCGAAGGAAAAATAAGTGTTTTTCGGTCCATCAAAGCGCCATGATTGTCCGCGGGGTTTCGCGGTGCTCCACGAAGCTCAAGATCCCTTTCGCCCAAACGAACGTCACCCGGTCCCGACCGCAATGCCGACGATTTGCGATGCCCGCCGCCGGTGCCCCAGCGGCCTCAAGCTCCGGTAGTGCAGCAGGCATGCTTGCGCCCTTTGCGAATGAGCTTGACAAGATCGCGCCGTCTTTCAGCATAAATGGCTCCCAGATCCGAATCATCAAGACACCGACCGACTTCTACGAAACTCTGAAGGTGTGCGGCGCAGAGAACTATTTCGAGCTCGGAGCGGAAGACTGATTCGGCGATAGGAGCGGATACGCAGCGCTAAGAGCAGGATCTTCTTGTCAACCCTGTATATCGGAAAGACGGAGAAGGAGCTGGTGAGATACACTGAGTGCACAGTGCGGCTTGGAACGACAGCTGATGAAGCTTAAGATTGCGACTTTGCATGAAGCTCTGCGGAACAATCCAGAGCTTAAGGTGAGCATCCTTACGGATGCGCTCCGAGGCACTCGAGAGGAGCCGAATCCATCATGTGCCTCCCTACTTGCGCCTTTGGTCACCGAATTCGGCCCAGACAGAGTTGAGATTCGGATGTACCACACCCCCAACTTGACCGGAGTGAGAAAGAAGTACATCCCAAAGCGCATCAACGAAGGATGGGGCCTGCAGCATATGAAGCTGTATGGCATCGACGATGAAATCATTCTCTCTGGGTATGAATGTCCCTTCCCAGTTCCAGATGATAGCTTACAGAGTTCAGGGCGAATCTTTCTAACGACTACTTCACTAACCGTCAAGATCGCTACCATCTATTTTCCTCAAAAGAGGTGACCGAATACTTCTGGAATATTTACCAAGGAGTAGCTGGTTTCAGCTTCCTCGTCGAGCCCTCAAAGGAGCCCGCTGGGTTTGTCTTGACTTGGCCAAAGTCCAACCCGGCGCCCTCCCCTCTGGAAGAGCCGAAGCAGTTCATCAGCACAACCACTCTTGCTCTCCATGCCCTTATTTCTCCCAGGCAGACCGCCGCGCAGGATGCGAGCAAAGACACTAAAGTGTATATGCTCGCTCAACTGTCGCAGTTGATGAAACCCGACACATCTACCGAGCTTCCCGCTGTCACACACGTCCTGTCCACACTTGCCCTGCCTGAATACGCAGGTTCATCTTGGACTTTTACTGCAGGCTACTTCAACCCTGCACCGTCATTAACCAAACTGCTGCTTTCCACAGCGTCTCAAAATAACGTCGTCATTACAGCCTCCCAGCAGGCTAATGGCTTTTACGGCTCCTCGGGTGTCTCTGGGCTTCTGCCTGGCGCATATACTCTTCTTGCTCGCCGCTTCGTACGCGCCGTCCACGAGCGCAAGCTGGACGACTCCATTGTTCTCAAGGAATGGCGCAAAGGTACCGTTGGTGAGCCTGAAGGCTGGACCTATCACGCCAAGGGCCTCTGGATTACGTTGCCAGGGGAGAAAGACCCGTCCATCAGCGTCGTGGGAAGCTCCAATTACACAAAGCGCAGCTATTCTCATGATTTGGAAGCGGGGGCCATGATCCTTACCAAGGATGAAAACCTCAAGAAGCGTCTGGGCGAAGAGCAAACATGGCTTCAAGAATACGCTGAGCGCGTCACTCGCGAGGACTTCTCTAAGCCTGAACGCCGCGTCGGTCTCAACGTCAGGATAGCAATGTGGATCGCACAGGCTGTTGGCGGCGCATTGTAGAAGTGTATGTATAGACGTTTACGTATTATGTGAGCAATCTGCTCAGGGGTTTGGAAAAAAACAGTGATACCCGTCGTTTAATTTACCCACGTTATCAGCGTGCCAAAAATCCATCTAGTTGTTGCAAAGAGAAAAGGCTACATACAAGGTAGCGGAGGCTCAGTGAGAAAAAACGACGTGGGAGATACAAACAAAACGATTTGGGAGGATAGGAAAAGCAAAAGATAAGTTCCGAAACCGAGAATCGAACTCGGGGCTATGCCTAACCTCTCAAGATCATGAGAGGGCATCATGTTGGCCACTACACCATATCGGATTCTAAAAATTGGGGATGGTATTAATGACTAAGAAGCTTCACTGCATGTCTTCAGGTCGTGAGACGTGCTGTCATGCGTAGGGAGAAGACCTTTTGGGCCATAGACATATCTGAAAATACTATATCAAAACCAGACGAATGATTTGTTATAAAAGTTTCCTGTGAGATAATTTTTCTTTCCTGTCCTAAGCAGGGAGGTACGAAAGAAAGTCTTGACATCCAGGGGAGTTGAACCGCCGAAACCCCCATACTTTCATGGGTCTACAGCGCTGGAAGCACCCAGTCCAGCGTTCACCCAGCGATCGAATCGGAAAAACTCGATTTGCAATTATTCCGCCGACCCCAGCAGGCAGCCCGCCCGGCCGGGGACGCGGACCACAGACCACTCATCCAAGCTGCCATCACCACCTCAGTCAATTGAACCGAACCCGACGCTCCACCAAACCCGAGATACCAGCTATCTAACGATCGGCGGAACCGGCCCTTCCGTCAATTGACCACCTCTCGAACCCTTCCCGGACCCCTTCACAACTCCAACGACAATGGTCGGCAGGATCGCCTTCTGGAGCGGCTTCGGTGCGTGATGCCCTTTCCCTGCGTTCCGTCACACCCCGATCGGCTTCCGAGAGCCATTGAGGACGGCGAAGTTGCTATCGGTCTTTTCAAGAGAACGGAAAATGGGTATTGAGGACAGCATTGCTGACGGAGGAACCACAGGCTTCGCCGTCCGCTTCTGGCAAATGGGCATCGAGATGCGCCCCTTCTTCAACAAGGAGTCCCTCTGGGTCTACCCTATCTACATGGTCGGCGGTGGCAGCTTCGGCTACTGGCTCCAGGGCGTCGACGACAGGCAGACGGCCTTCCTCAACGAGCGCAAGTCGATTCTGCTCGAGAAGCGCGCAAGGGCGGCTGCGCGCAAGGAGGCTGATCAATAGACGACCCAGTTTCTACCGACAATGATAAAATTTTGAACCGAAAAAAAGAAAGAAAAAGATAGAGCGGAAGGAGTCGTCTATCTCGAGGATTGGGGAGAGCGACGAAACGACACTCGAGAAGCTTAGGCATGATGACGGCTCAGGATTCACCAGAACCTGTATCAAGCTGGAAAGGCTGGGAACTGTGCCACGGGGCGTCCTTGGAAGTTTTTAGGACGATGCCGTATGGGATATTCTCTTAAAGAGAGCGGATTCCCTGTGTAGATATTGCGTTGAGAGAGGCTTAATTGACGCCGTAAAAGTCACCAACGTCTCACTGCCAGATATGAACTCTTCAAATCGCGATGAGCATTTGCTAAGCTAATGTCTATGATGCGTCTCTTTCTGAGTCCGCATGGATTGGTATCTATTTACGGGAGAAACCAAGGACTAGAAGCGCCCAAAACCCGGTGTGTCCCTTCGGGGACATACGTCGCTGCCTCACACAATCTACCACCTTTTTCTTTCTTACAACTCCTCCAACTTCCTCAGAATCGCCGGCACAGACACAGGCGAGGTAATGCCCAACTCCGTAATAACAACAGAAATGTGACGATCCCGAGTGGTGTCGAAGAGCAGACGGAAGCTGTCCGCAGTCATCTGCTCAGGGTCGATCTCGTTGAACGTCAGGGAGTCCATTGCGACTCTCTCAGTGAAATTGATGGTCTCCGACAGCGCAACCACTCGGATACCCTGGTCTGCAGCCGCAATAGCGATGTCGCTCGTTCCCGCGCGAGCGTACATGGCACCGTTGCTGAACATGGCCTCCGCGCCGACCAACACGCGCGATGTCCCGTGCAGGTGGGCTCGCATAGCGCTCAGGTCCGGGCAGTATGAGACCTCGACACCGCCTCCGGGAAGGGCGCGCAGGCTCTTAGCGAGCTCGCGGCCGGTGCTCTCAAATGGGTCGTCGACGACAGTGACGGAGAACTTCTTGCCGTCGGCGTGAGCTTGACGGAGGGCGCGCTCGACGAGCGGGTGGTGCGCGTAGGTCAGGACGACCTCGCCGTTCTCGATGCTGTCGGCAGCCGTCTTGACGATGACAAAGTCGGCCAGCTCGATACGCTCGCGAATGAAGTTGTCGACGGATTCGCAAAGGAGCTTCTTGGCCTCGAAGTCGGGGAGGTCAATATCGATCTTGCTGACTTGGAGCTTCAGCCAGCGCACAGCGTTACCCATGGAGAAGCACATGGGTCTGCATGCAGAGAGATACTCGATCTGGGGGTTCAAAATGTGTGATGTGAAGTGGCGGGAGAATGTGTTGCCCGGAGGTGTTGTGTATGAGTCGATGACCTGCCACACGTGAGAAAGAGAGTCTTGACCTTCTCGGAGCAAACAAAACCAACCTTCTTGAACGCCAGCAAAGTCGCCTCCAATCTCGTGGTGCTATCACTGATCGCGAAAGCGCTCATCTGCTGGCCCAGCGCCAGAACGGAGGGGTGCACGTCCTTGTCAACTTCCGTCATGTGTATCCTCTTAGCCATAGACAGATGACTGAAGCACTCAGGGACTTTGGGTTTGTTCTCCTTGGGAGGGGCGATGACAACCTTTCCCGCTGGACCGCCCTTTCCACCAGGACCACCGACGCCTTGTGGTCCGTCTTGTCTCTGTTTCGATTTCCCTCCCTTCGCATCGCCGCCCTGCTGAGCTCCTTGGCCGGCTGGTGGTGCCGGTTGCGACTCCTTCGCCTTTGCTCTTCTCGCCGCCTTCTCCGCCTTCGCCTTGGCCTTCAGTTCGGCGCCGGATAGCTTCTTCTCTCCTCCCTCGGCAGGAGCATCTTTCTTGGCGTCGCCCTTTTTGGCATCGCCCTTCTTTTGGGGTTGTTGACTCTTCTTCTCCTCGGCGGCCGGCGGCGGCGCGGGGGTGTTTGGTGTCTCCGTCGCCATTGTCTGGTCTCAGGGTCGATTGAATACCTCTGGTTCGTCCTCGGTTGTGGATTTTTCGGTTTCTATTTGATTAGGAGGTGAGTTCCGACTTTCTGCAGGTAGGTTTGATCGCGTTCGAGGTGGGACAAGTCACCAGAAGTTATCTGATCGGAGAGGCTGAGAAGTTTTGGAGGGTTGAGTCACAGGGGTTTGCGCGGCGGGATGCGACTCCTTAGGTGCCCCGCGCTAAAAGCTCGCTAAAGCTTAACTGCATCGTGCGGGGAATGACGTCCAAGCTGTGGCGCCAATCACTATCCAACAGTACGCCTGCGGCCCAAGGCTTTTGCAGCCATTTGGTCGTCCTGACTGATTGAATCAGATTTGGTTATCAGACGATTCCATCTGATAATGATGAGAGCTTTCAGGCCATCAGGTATCCGTACTCAGTCACCCATCTGCCCTAGGCAAACTCCCACCACACAATCACTGCAGTCGGGTTAAATGGAACGCAGAGTCTCTATAATTTTTAGTGGTCTATAGATCAACATCATCCATCTTACAGTTTGTGTCCACCTTTTGTAATTCCTGTACAAGTCTCTTGCCTCCGCCTGATGTTACATGCATGTGGTAGAGACATCAAACGCTCAGGAGGCAGGGGCTGCTTGCTTCTCGTCTGGTGAGACCTCAGGCGAAGTCTCTGATGAAGCTTCTGCCGAAATCTCGGACTGGTCCTCTGCAGAGGTCTCGGGCTGCCCCTCGGCAGACGCCTCAGAGCCATCCTCAGCCTGAGCCTGGCCAGCCTTTCCACTCAAGTAAAGTCTCATCACCTTAAGTGGCTGGCCCTCCGAGGCCTTCCATTCCTTGGCGCCGCGGGTCTCTTCCACAACGTCTCTGACTGCTTGAACAAGAGCTTGCGCTTCATCTGCTGTAGCAATCCTGCTTCCCTTCTTTTTGGCCATCAAGATCTCAACCTTGTAACCCTTGGTTAGGAACGTCCTCAACTGCCTCATCTTGTGGTTGAGGTCATTCGACGCAATCGCCCAGTTGAGTTCCAGCTCTTTGGTCTTGTTTGTCTTGGCCTGAAGTTTCTTCGCCTGCTCCAATTTGCGCACCCGGGCTCTCTCCTCCTGAATGTTTATGATCTTGCAAACGGCGTAGGCTGGTTGGTCTGGGCCCGGGTCCGAGGGGGCCGGGGAAACCAGTCGCAACGTTTCCTTCTCGAGGTCCAGGGATAGCAGGACTTTTGAAGTGGCGTATGGACCAGCCAGCTTGTTGTCCTCGTCTACAACCATGATATTCCTGTCGCGGATCCTGTCGTTTTCTATCAGGCGCTTCTTGTTTTCGTCTGGGCGGCCCGTTCCGCGCTTCTTATATCGATGGATCATAGATGCGTGGCGTGAAAGGTTCGGTATCGACGCGGCGACGGGTGGAAGGACTCTGGTTGTGGGAGCAGAAAGAGCGCTGCTTCGTGATAGCGCCTCAACTTTTTCGTAGGGCGAGATGAACACCCTATATAGGGCTGTCCTGCTGTTGAACAAGCATCGTGCGACCCTCATGCTGGCAGCCCGTCTCCTGAAAACGTTTTGGAGCTTTGGATCGTCGATTGACTCACAAGGCGGGTTGTTGCTTGTTGATTTCAGCACGTTTGGTAGGTGGGAGCTGGCGCAGATGATGGGAGGCGAAGAGATGAAATTGTAGAAGACACATGGGGTAGGTAGCTTCCCCGCCAATCAAGTCCCGGTGCTGAGCTTTCAGTGGGGTCCGAGCTCCTACTTCTCGCGCCGGCGGGTTCGCCGTGGTCTCCTCATCACCGTACGGTGTGACATTCAACTCCTCAGCTGTTCTCAGGCCTGAGACGAGCATCAACAAACACACGGCTTCCCCGTTCGGACGCGATGCTGCCTCCATGGGCGAGAGCTATAATTGGCCATCCGATTCGCCTGGTTCTCGCTGCCGGAAAGACCATGGCCGCTGCCCATGTCTTCACAAGTTACTGCTTCGAATGGGGACCTGCGGCCGGCCCGTCAATGCTGCCGACGTTCGACATCGCCGGTGATCACATCATTGTTGACAAACGCTACCGCTACGGCCGCAATATTGTTGTAGGAGACTTGGTGCATTATCGAATTCCCATATTCCAACGTGCGGAAGGCATCAAACGCGTAATCGGCATGCCAGGTGACTACGTCCTCGTGGGAAGCCCCGATGCCTATCCCCAGAAAATGATGCAGGTATGGCTGCTTGTGTCATGAAGTTGGCGAAAGTCTCACACTGACGATCTGTCAGGTACCCCAAGGTCACTGTTGGATTGTAGGCGACAACTTGGAGCTCTCGAGAGACTCACGGATGTTTGGACCAGTACCACTGGCTTTAATAAAGGGCAAGGTAATTGCCAGACATTTGCCCTGGAGTACCCGTCAGGTATTCCGCAACGGCCTTGTGGATCCAGAAGACGACCATGATGACAAGAATTGAACCCGATAATCCAACCGGATCATCCTCACGAGGGGCACAACGAGGGCTTGCTCGACTAATGGATGAGAATTAATCACGAATAGTGAGTTGTTTTTTGGTCTTCTAAGGTCTGATCCTAATTACAACGAGGTAGGAAGGCCAGTGGCGTTAAGGAAAAGTTCATCAAGCCCGGCGACAGGCCGAGTAACGTGGGAAATTGGATAACCCGACTGACGGGCCATAATGCTTAATACAAAGTAAAAGGGTTAGGTCGTCCTTCTTAAAGAGACATGCCGTACCTTGAAACTAAGGACGGCGGAAAGGGTCGTCCGTCAGGAATAGGCTCGCCAAAATAAACGCTCCTTCAAAATGCTTCCACGCCAAAACAAATACACGCAAGGTACCGACCGGAACTCATTCTGCATAATCATCAACGCCATAACACCTACAACCCAAGCCCCCGAGCCATTTGATCCCGTCGTAGTACCCCAGAAGGGAAGCGGAGGAACGAAATAGTGAAAGCGAGACCCGTCATACTGAAGAGAAAAAGGGTTTTAGCCCTCGATATGAGACTTTGAGCCACTCTGGCCAAGCAGCTCCAGGCAACGCTGTGCCAGGTTCACGACCTCGCCCTCGTCGTCGTCTTCGAACTCGTTGTCAGGCTCAATTTGGCGGTTGGCGATCTCCTTGATTTGGTCGACAATGTCCTGAGCCTGGCCGATCAGCTGGATGAGGTTCTTGTCCTCCGACTCGAGCAGTTGGAGCAGAGTCCAGATTGCTATGTGCTGAAACGTCGCGTCGCCGCTCTGGAGGAATCTCGTCAAGTATCCGTGGATACCGCCGTTAGGCTCTTTCCAGTCTTGAACGAACACAGCATAATCGCCAACTGCGGATGAATTAGCATTCAAACCTTGATTGAGGTGGTAGGAACCATACCTTTTGAAGAGAGGTTGCCGAGGGCTGCAGCGCTGTTGCCCTGCACCTCAATGCTGGGAGAATGGGTGAGGGGAATGAGGACCTCAAAGACACCCAAGTTCAAGAGGTGCGACTTCAGCTCATCACTAAGAGCCAAGACAGCAATCGCAGCCGTCATCTCGGATTGGACCGTAACCGGGACGTCCAGCACCAACTGCTTGCACTTCTGAACCGCACCAGCATCGAGGACCAGTGCCTTGTTGCGATCAGAGCTGGCCGCCAGGTTCCTCAGCGTCGATATGGCGTGGCACTGAATCTCCTCATTCTCGGTCGATCCCAGCAGGTCCACCAACGGTTTCAAGAAGCCAGCTTCGATAATGGGCGACTCGTTTAATGGGTGAATGGAAATGTTGCGTATGCAGGCGACGGCGGAAAGGATCAGAGGCAGATAAGACGACGACAAGAGCCGCAACAACGGAGCCAGACCATTTGACCGCACAATATCCAGCTGGTACTTTTCGTCCGAAGCCAGGTTACGAAGTGCGAGTGCTGCCTGGCATTGCACTTTGGGTGACGAGGAGTCCATGAGAGTGACGAGCGAAGAGACAAGCTTCGATTCGGTTTGTGCAAGTTTGCGTCGGTTGTTAGCATCGACTGCAATGTTGCTGAGAGCGGTTGTGCAATAGTACTGCACATCAACGTCTGACGAGGACAGGAGTTGAACCAGGACGGGGATGGCTCCGGCGTTAACGAGCTGCTGGCGGTTCTCATCTTTCTGAAGTTAGCGAGAGTGAGTCGATAGTATTGGCGATAACGTACCCGAATGTGTCATGTTCAACAAAGCTCCAGTTGCGTTCCTCTGAACCCGCATGTCCCTGGATTTTGCCAGCCTCGTCAGAGGACCCAACGCGCCGGACCGCGCAATCTTGGCCTTGTTCTCCTCATGTGTGGCCAAGTTGGTAATGCAGCCGACGGCATTGCATTGCACCTCGACATTTGGCGACAACATCTGCCTGATAAGAGGCGTAAGTCCGCCGAGCTGGACAATCAAAACCTTATTCTCGGCTGCCGATTCAGATCAGTAATGCTCATCCAGCCTGGCGCGTGAAGCTAGACTCACTGTTTACGGCCAGATTTCCCAGGGCTGCGCTGGCGGCGCGCTGAACTTCGATATCAGGACTCTGCAACAGGAAGAGGATGGGCTCGAGGGTATCGCGGTCGACTTCGCGAACATCTGCGGAACAGGCACTGGCATTAGCAGGTGACGTAGACGAAGACGCCCGCAGGTGCTACACCGCACGGTTCGTTGGACCAGCTTGAAGCTCCTCTCGGGCGGTTAAAATGTTCGACATACCTCGCTCTGTGATTTCGGCAAAAGTAAGACTAGCACTGCGTTGAAGATCGATGTTTTCAGAGAAGACGAGAGTGCTTAGAGCTCGAAGAGGTTCGCCCGAGAAGAAGTCGGTTTCACCGCGCTGAAACACAGTCAGTATGAAGGTTCAGCTATGTGGTGGGTAAAGAAAAACGCGTACGTTCTCCAGGTACTGGAGGAGGTCGGCGACAGCCTCCCGTTCGCTGTCGGCGAGGACTGGCTCGTAGAGTCCATCGCGGGATCTCCCTGTGCAGTCATCATTAGCTTGGCTGGTCAGCAGCATGTGGCAGTGAACCGCATCATACCTCCGCAACACGATTGACACACTCCCATGGCCGACGTGGGCAACAAAGGCCGATGTCGATGATATGAAGACTCGACTTCGAAGTAGCGGTCTCGGGGGGCGGCTGGGGCTGTTTTGTTTGGATGGATCCTCTTTCGCAAACACGAATGTTTTAGCAGCCCAACCAGAGGGATGCGGAGCCTGCGATGTTTCCGACGGGTCGATGGTAGAAGCGTATTGTCGATTAAACGTGACGAACAGATTAAATTCGATAGTGAGCGATAGCCGGCGAATTAGAGGTACGTTGCTGCCCAGCGGAAGAGGCCCGACAGTCGGTCGGTTGATGGACGATGTGATCGGTCAAGTGAGGTTCTGGGAAGAAAGTGCTGTCGGGAGGCTGCTCCAGTTGTCTCTCGGAGCACAGGCCCAAGCCGCAGCAACAGCAGCAGCAGCAGCAGCAGAGAGGTAGCCACAGCAGTAGCGCAGGACCTTGGCACCTTGGTGAGGCTAACGTGGTGGGGCTAGTAGTGACAAGGTACAAGCACCTAACTTGGGTAGCTTCCCGAGTCACCAAGCAACGAGCAAGAGCAGGCACAGGCACAACACCACAGGATGAAAAAAACGAGCACCAGGTCCAGCACCAGCACCAGCACCAGCAACGGGGCTGGCACTCTGGAAAAGCAGCAGCCGCCTCCAGGTTGTGATAGGACCGTGACACTGTGGAACTCTCTGTGGAGCTGCCGACTTTCCACAGTTGGCCGTGCTAACCCCGTCAGGATTAGGGGGTCTAGGTAACCCAGTGCAGCAGGTACGTACTGAGCGTACCTGCAGCGTTGCCGACTTTTACTCGTGATGTGACTGGCGGGCGGCTTCCTCTCCCCGGTTAGAAGAGGATGCTGGAGAGGCGCATACGCCTCACTCTGCCCAGATCCCAGGACCGCATGGAAGTTGCAACCACTCCGCGCCGCCTGTTCCTCATGTCGGGTCTCCTCCTGCCTCGGGCGGCACTGCCGCAGCTTCCTCACCGTCCTCCACATCTCGAGCTTGAGACACACGGACCACCTTCTTTATTCACATGCGGAAACAAGCTGTGTTTGTGAAGCTCATCCTCCGCGGAGTCGACTTATGTCATCCAGCAAGACATCATATCGCGAGCAATGCAAACTCGTTCTGGAGAATGTGGGAGAGCCTACCTTCTGGCTTCTACTGTGTCCTCGAGAGCTGCCATCAATTTCTAGAAACCTATCAACAAGCGACGTGCTTTCCTTCCCCTTTGCGACAGCCGGAATGTACCCATCGGCACATGACAGCGAAGACCTTATCTTGAGTACGTGCTTCATGAGAAGCTTTGGTACGCTGATTCCTCCATGGCGCCTGCACGATTGCCAGGCAAGAGAAGCTTCAGACGAACATTACAACAGGAGCACACCCTCTTCTACCCGCGATGTTGCCCCTCAAATGACCCGATGACTTGCCCGTGTGCTGCTACCCTGAATGCACAGGAGCCTCCAGGGTCCAATATCACGCGAGCCTACCCGCGGAGACGCTGGCTGAATGAGGCATGGATGGGTTTCCATAACAGACAGCATAGAGTCTATTGGGTAATGAGAAATCGCAAGCTGATGCCTTTCCACAACAATCGAGTGTCGCATGGCACTCATGAGGGGAATTTTTTGGTCGGCATGTCTCGCATTGCAGCTATCCCTGGCAAGATATCAATCCGGGAGAGACAATCTTGCTCGGGGGAAGAAAAAGAAAGACTGTCGGATGGCAACGGCGCGGAATCTGGCCACCGCACGGCAAGATGCAGCAGTGATCTCGTCCCAGTGAGATTGTGCTCCAGCCGCTACTCGTCGGGCGCTGCACAGTTCATTCAACGACCTAGGAAAGAGATGCCGGAAGGAGCAGCTACTACCGCTGGAGGTAGCTGTTGATGGCTGCTGTCTGTCTGCATGTGGCTCAAGTCGTGTGTGTGCTTCATTCGCGCGTGTAATCTTCTCCGCCCATAGCAGCCGGCGGATCATTGAAGCCATCTCCAATGGCGACGGCTCCCGTTACAACCGTCATCATCCTCTCTTGTCCTTCGGAACTGAAGCCGCTGCACCCGTCAAGCTGCAGTGCCAAGCGCTAATTATAAGCATCACTTCGTTGACTTTCACTGGACTGGTCATCGTCGCCGGAGCGGCAGCGGTAGCGCCAACCTGCGTCAGAAGCCAGAAACCCCAGAATCAGACGGTCGACGCCACCCTTGTCTTAGGCATCGGTGCTCGTCCGGGCTGTTCTCGGGGTAGGCACGTAGGCTCTCCAGGTATTCGTAGATCCAGTCCTTGCTCTTATCCTTATCCTTATCTATGGCTGCCACAGGCGAGGTGAGACAGGAGGGATGCGGTCGTCAGTTCGTCTGCCTCCAGGGCTGTGGAAAGGTACTTGCTGCTGCTGTCACTGAGTGTCCATTGCTGCCACCTGCCACAGCCGCCGCCGCTGTCACTGCTAGTCACCTCTACTATCTGCCACCGCTGGAGGGGAACAGAGAAGGAACCTGGAAGAAAAAAAGAACGACAAGGGAACAAAAATCACCAATGCGTCAGTTCCAGTTCCAGCCCAACCCGTCCGATTCTTCGACCGCAAAATTCCGTCCTTGTCTCTGAACTCCCGCCTCTGCCGTCAGTCTCCCGTTTCCTGTCTCCCGCTCTCTCCTCCCACACCAGTTCCCCCGTACCCCGTCCCGTCCACGTCCAGAGGGGCCACGCGCGCCATTAGCCAGCCCTCCTCGTACGGCACGACGACACAATGGACGACCCCTCCTCCGCGTCCTCGGCGTCGAAGGACAATGCCGGTCCTGGCTCCATGTCCATGTCGCATCAGCAACAGCCTAGCGGTACTGGTCCACTACAACCGCCCGTAGTCGCTACTGCTGCGTCCATCGCGAGACCACAAGGTCACGAGCTTCCCTTCGTCACGCCCTCATCCTACCTACGCCCAAGACCGCCCTCTGTGCTTCGCAAAATGCCTGAAAAGCCCCCGAGCCCTCTCGATAAGGACCAAATGCAGGGTCTGGTAAGCTGCCAACACCCTTCCGCCGCCCGTTTTCCCCTCGAGCGCCATGCCGAATGCTGCCCTGCGACCCGAATTTGCCCTGACCTGCTGCCTCTGCGCATGCGGGGTTGTGCTTTGCCATCCGCCCGCCGCCATCGCGAGGGGCACGTTTAGACCGCAAAGACCCGTGGCTAATTATGCTTGTCTGCCCAGAAAGCGATCCGCGAGTTCCTCAAAGTTCGGACCAGCTACGATGTCCTGCCGCTATCCTTCCGTCTCATCGTCCTCGACAATGACCTTTTAATCAAGAAGAGTCTCAACATCCTCATTCAAAATGGTACGAGTCATGCCGCCTGAATGCGCCGAGCTGTCCATTCTGACCTTCGCCGTAGCAATCGTTTCCGCGCCGTTATGGGATTCGCACAACTCGACCTTCGCTGGTCTTCTGACAGCTACCGACTACATCAACGTCATTCAGTACTACTGTCAATTTCCTGATGAGATGAGCAAGCTGGAACAGTTTCGCCTGAGCAGCCTGCGAGGTTCGTGATAAGGACAAGCTCGTTTGCTGGGGACCACTAACCAACGGCATTTTGCAGATATCGAGAAGGCTATCGGCGTATCCCCGCTCGAAACAGTCTCTGTCAACCCCATGAGACCACTCTACGAGGCCTGCCGCCGGATGCTCAAGACCCGCGCACGACGAATTCCTCTTGTGGACGTCGACGACGAAACCGGCCGTGAAATGGTTGTCAGCGTCATTACGCAGTATAGAATCCTCAAGTTTATCGCCGTCAACAACGAGCATAACACGGTGCTGCTGAAGAAGTCGCTGAGGGAGATCGGTCTGGGCACATACAAGAAGCTGGCAACGGCCAAGATGGGCGATTCCGTCCTGGACGTTGTAGACTCGATGGTCAAGTATAACATCTCATGTGTCCCTATAGTCGACAAGCACAACCGGCTGCTCAATGTTTTCGAGGCTGTCGACATCATTCCATGCATCAAGGGTGGCGCATATGAGGAGCTGTCGTCCAGTGTTGGCGAGGCCTTGTGCAGGAGACCGGATGACTCCCCGGGAATCTACACATGCAGCCCTGACGACAGACTAGACTCCATCTTCGACACTGTCCGCAAGTCACGAGTGCATCGTCTGATCGTAGTGGATGATGAAAACCGGCTCGTGGGCGTGATTTCCCTGTCCGACATCCTTAAGTACGTTCTTCTGTACGGGGAGGAGGACGACACCAAATGAACATGAAGTTGGAAAAGAAAAATGGAATTTACATAGAACCAAGAGCGACGGATCCTCGCTGGAATGACATGGGACACGGTAGACATGGTAATGAGCATGTGCCAGGCGTATGGGGGCGTAACTGGGAGGAATACCAGATGGTGCGCATATTTAACATTTTCTTTCACTTCATTATAGAGGGTTGGAAGGTCTATATGGAGCAGTCGGCTACCTGGATGCATCACGAAATGAGAACATGTCGATATCAACTCCTCAGCGTACCTTTCTGTTTCTGGCCTCATGCCACCCGGGCTCCGACTTGCACCCTACGTAAGGTTTGTCGTTTGCGCGGGAAGGTGCATCTTGTGGCCAACGGCGCAGGCAATGTCACCAGTGGCTGGCTCGCAATATCATCTTGCTATCCAGGTAGGCTGGGCCGGGAAGGTGCGATCCAGTTGAGGCTGTCGCGTTTCTCGGGATACGAGGCAAGAGCAGACTGATTATAACTTTCTTTCAGCCATTTTATTGATTTGGACAGCCTGAATCCAGGCACAAACGCCTCCCCATCAAACTTGATCAGCCACTCCGACCTCACTCGCAAGCTTGCAGCGGTTTGGCATAACATAACTTGTATCCCGAGCCGAGCTGGCTGCATCCAATTCACCTGCTCAGTCTCCATCTCATTTGCGCAACTCCTTTGCGATGCAGCATTATCGCCCCGACCCATCGATATCCTCGGCCGCGTCTCGCGATGCAGAGACTGCGACCCATGCGAGCCAGAAGCCTAGCACAGCACCTACGAGCACATTACCTCCTCAACTGCCAGTAATGTCTTTCTCAACACATGATGGCCCCGATCGACAACACGTACCCAACTCGACCACACTTCCCGCACTTGCCAGCAGGGACAACCGTCGCAACCGGGCTCTGCCAAGCAGCGCAACATGGACTTCCTCTGCCGCGGACCTAGCCTTGTTCCCAGACACCGATGTGGTCGAGAGCCGGGAGTTTTTTGTTCAAGAGTACAATCGTCTGGCCAAAAAGGTAACAAAAAACCTGTCTGCTTTAGCGCAGTGCCTTCATCCCCATCCGATGGTCGATTATCGCTAATGCGATATGAAAGCATGGAATCCGAATTCTTGTTGTCGGGGATTTTGAAGGAGTAAGTGAATATTCCCAAGTGTGACAACAAGAGGCTAATTTCTCCAGCGACCAACGACACCTGCGGCTATGTCAGAAAAGCGGAGGTGGTGGTCGCGAATGTTTCGTTCACCTTCATCTGGACAGCCGTCCATTTCTCGACGACCATCCAGGTCGATCAAGCACAGGCGAAGTATCAGTGACCTTGCTCTAAATATGGTTGCGCATAGAAGACCGGAACGCAGAATCGTTGATCTTCAGACGATGGTTAGGCTCAGCGGCAAGAACTTCCTGTACTTGCCAGAGCCGTATGCCCCTAGCTCTCTCATGTTGCCGACTTGCTTCAGGGCAACGGCTCAATATCTGGTCCAGTATGGTATGCTCTTCCTCCTGCTCCCTGCACATGATCATAACCTTACAGTGAACAGGACCGGAAACCCGCGGAATCTTTCGTATTCCAGGATCAATCCGTGGAATCAATGCAATCTTCGACTACTACTGCGACGAGAAGGCTGGTGAAGAAGTTACCAATACGATTCGCTGCGCGTCTCTCCCGACCCATATCAACGTCGGAATACACGACATAGCGTCAGCCTTCAAGAAGTTCCTCTCCGTTCTCCCTGGCGGTATCCTGGGTACACTTTCGCTTTTCGATGCACTGGTGACCATACAATGCCAGCTTCGGGGTGAGCCCGAGCTAAGCAGAACGAAAGAGACGAAGCTTCGAGCCCGCCTCATCGCACTAGCAATCGGTACCGTCAAATCACAATTCCAGCGAGAACTGATATGCGCCGTATTTGGTCTGCTCTCTGTCATCGGCCGTGCTGGGGAGACGGCAGCCCGCGAAGACGAGCGGGGTCATCCTCTTCCCACGTCTGATCTCATGGGATATACCGCATTAGGCATCGTCTTTGGACCCCTGCTTGTTGGTGATCTTCTAGATTCTTATACCATGAAACTGGCCACCCCGTCTGCTGGTCTTCTACTTTTCCCCCTCACGCCGCCGCAGTTAAAAAGAGAACGACAGCGCACAGCGAAAGCACAAGACGAACCACCACTTCCAGCGATAAACAAGGTCCATGTCGCGAACGAAATTGCGGAGATGCTCATCACCAATTGGAGGGAGGTCGTCAAGAACATGAGGGATCTAAGAATACTTATTAGGATTGATCAAGGAGTGGACGAAAAGGCCCGTCACAAATCCCATTGGTCTTCCAGCTCCGACCCGTTTACAATTGGACTGCCCAGAGGATGGAAAAGCAAGTCGGCCACGCCGGGAGCCACGATTGATCGGGATGGATCTCCAACTCCAGACTCTCCCACACCAACTTGCAGTAGGCCAGCCTGCTCTCTGGGTGAAATTTGGACTAACGAGATAACACGAATAGGGACACCGGCACGTTCGGCGATACCCGACGGTCCAACACACAAAATTGACGTCCAAAAGGTCCGACCCCAAGTATCTCTTTCTCCATCCCCGAACCGACTTCCGCCTGAACAATCACTCCACTCGTTGTCGACCACTGCACAAGAATCCACGGCGAATAGTCATGGTGTCAAGAGAATTGGGAGCAAGCAAAGCAATGTCAAGATAGGATTTTCCAAGACCAGTTCCATGAGGACCAGAGGTACAAAGGCGGAGCGAGCCCCAGAGGAAGCAAGTCAGGCAGCAGCCTCTACATCGTCGACCACAGGCGGTCCTCCAGAGGGGAATCGCTGCGAAATCTCTCATTCTACATCTGGCAGTACTCCCGATGTACAAACACCGACGAGAGTTGGACGTCACGGCAAGCACCCGAACAACAATACTCGGGTACATGACGTGCGCATTCCGGAGAGAACTTCGTCTAGATCGACAGTCCACCAGTCAAGCGAGCCGTTAAATACCATGAACGTCAAGGAAGCCAGCGAAACTGGCCAAGGGCAAAAGACCCGTCTGTCTGAGAGATCCTTGGAGCAAGTTTCGGAAGAAAACGGAGGAAAAGATGCTGGATTTGTCTCGACAGCTTTACGTCGACTTGTTGGAACTGATCGAAGCGGTGGTTCGTCCGGCAGCTCAACACCAAGAACGCCCAAGAGAATACACATCGTACCTGATGACATGAGTCCTCGAACCATCATCAGATTGAGTGGGAGTGATTCTTTAACTCCAACAGCAAGGAGCTTGTGTGGATCCGACGTGGCTCAGGTAAATTCAAAGCCCAATGTCCCAGTGCAGAAGGCTGTGGTTGCGAACGCAGGGACCCAAACGCGTGGTTTCCAGAAAGTGGCAGGGTGGAAATGTTTATCAGACAGCGACGCCCGTCGGCCTAGAAAGTCGGATATCGAACGCGAGCGACCTAACCCTCGAACCCCGCGGCATAGCGACGAGACTGACATGGAGTTCGATGACAACAGCTCTATTCAAATCACTCCGAAGGAATACTGCGCTGAAATGACAGTCCCTCAGAGGTCTCGAAATACCGGCGCAAACTCGGCCAAGGCGTTATAGGATAAGCTGCCAGCAGACGATTCTTGCGAGAAAGAGGGTTTGCAGACGATTTTGCAAAGAGACAAGGACATCAACATTCACCACCGGAATGGCTCCGTCGGGGTACCTTCGGAGGGAGATGAATCGCATGCTGGCTTACCATATATAAATGAATCATGTACGAGAAAGTTGTCACCGAAAAGCTTGGCGTCCAAAGCGGAGGAGGTCGCGCAGCGGTCCCGAGCCTCTTCTTTGCGACCGGTGGTGACGCCAGCGCGGACATCCGGAGGACTATCTAGAGTGTCTACACCTGCGCGTAAATCAACCTCCAAGCCTAACAGCGTGAAGGCCATCGCCGCGATGTTTGAAGTGGCTTCTATGGATTCGTCTTATGCACCTTCGCCGATGACGGGGTCTCGAGCGAGCGAGACTGCGCCAAATCTCGATCATTCTAGACTTGAGACACCGTCTCCTAAGTCTTTGGCATCCATGGGATCATCTTGGAGCCTTGGAAAGGCAAAAGAGGAGCAAAACCGTCAGAGCTTCAACTTGAGCAGTCGACCCAGAACTGTTCGCCAAGTTGGCCGCCGGCCTGAACACGCGCCTGCTCACCCAGAAAACCCCGTTTTCTGCCAGCTTCGACAAACCCCCGACCTCCAAAATTACCACAAGTCTGCCGCGAAAGGTCCGCATCTGAACGATGATAGAGGCCTACGAAGTTTGGGTACAATGACCCGACATCTTGAACAGCCACCTGTTGCCCAGCATGTTAACTTTCCTCGGCCTCCATCTACGCCATCACTGCGCCAACTTGGGGAATACACAATGGCTCCACGCCCGGAAAGCCCCGGAGGAAACTCGATGCTGTACGCGCAGATTCGCAGCTTGCAAAGGCAAGTAGACGCCAAGACGGAGGAGACTGCCTCGCTTCGTCGTCAGTTGGAGACGAGAGACGAAATGGATGTTGGCCTGCTCAGCGAACAGTTACGCTCGGCAAAACGCGAGTGTGCCATGTGGAAGGGGCGAGCAGAAGCTGCCGAGAAACGGGTCGCGGTGCTCGAACGCTTCACACGCAAAATTCGGTGCCTCAAAGGGGGAGATGGGCAATACGATTCGGCTGATGTGTCTTCCAGGGAGCGAGAGAGCACCGACACGACCGGAACCGAGAATGGGGAGTTGGTGACATCGAGAATCAAAATGGCATTCAGGAATTTGGATGGCACCAGAAGCAGCGATGGCGGAGCCGCTGCGTGGTGGAATACAAGGAACGGTGTTGATGAAGGGATTAAAGTTGGTTTTACTAGCACAGCTCTCCTCGGGGTTATGGAAGCAGTCCACGAATTGATGGCGGACGAGGAAGGCTATTAGGTAAACATAGCCGGCAATGTCAGGATATTGGTCACCTGGTGTTTAGAAGCTTCTTGTAGTAGTCAGTTAGGCACGAACGCGGGCTTGAATAGGATATTCAGCCCCCAAATATGAGATTAGAAAGTTGTTCATTATCATCAAGACGTTTTGTGTTCGTGATCTAGACACAGTCAAGAGCAGATGCTAAGTACTATCATCCCCCGAGTCGCGACGGATCCTCCACCTTCCAGCATCGTCCATACGCATGGCGACAGTGCCGACGGTCATTCGGCCGATGCCGTCCAGGATGGCCCCCAAAAGCTCCGAGTCGTCGACAACCTCATTCACACCGAATTCGGGTTCCTTTGGGCGTGATCTGTGCCTGCGGTGCCTGCGTTCCCTTCCGTCCCTGTGGCTACGTCCCGAAGTCGTGTCCTTCGACCTGGTGGTAGATTTAGACGGTTCAGGGGATGGCGGAGTTGGTAGTAAATCTGATGGGCGGGACGGTGGTCGAGTGGTTGATGTTCCCGCATCACTGCTTTCTTGCTGGTGATGTTGACGTTGACGCTGGGATGATCTTGGAGGCGTTTCGGGATAGCGTCTCTGTGCTTGCGAGTAGGGCATTTGCGGGGTAGATTGCTGGTGATGCTTTTGTGTGAAATCAGATGAAGGAGGTTCGGGGGTGGGTGGCGGTTCATGATATCGTAACTCTCTCTGTGGTAGCTTCTGCTGCTGCTGCTGCTGCTGCGTGGCGGATGCTGTCGCCGTCGCCGGCCGGGTCACGGGTGCGGGTGCGGGTGCGGATTTACGGGGCGTCGCGGGGACAGTGACCTGTTTGCTCCCGTACACGCGTCCGGACGGCTGGGGCGGTCAATTGTCGAAGACGAAGAGGGGCTTGTGTTGGTGAGTTGCCTCTACGACGGCGGAGGCAAGTGAGTAGTCTGCAGATGATGTTAGCGTTGAGTGAATGGGGGCTGGGCGGCATAAAGCAAAAAGCTTCTCGGATGAGCAGAAGCTCAACGAGA
This sequence comes from Colletotrichum chrysophilum, assembly GCF_026319265.1. Taxonomy (NCBI): domain Eukaryota; kingdom Fungi; phylum Ascomycota; class Sordariomycetes; order Glomerellales; family Glomerellaceae; genus Colletotrichum; species Colletotrichum chrysophilum. The sequence goes on along the minus strand of NW_026517298.1, from coordinate 2,476 downwards.
ATGCCTCCGCATTGCTGCACGAGACTACGAGACATGGAGCCAAAGGTTAGGAAACGAGGCCGACGTACCCACGCCAAGTCCCAGGTCTCTGGAGGAGAGAACTTTGATGGACAGGTCGGGGTTGACCTTGCCGACGATCTGCGCACCATTGCCATTGGTGAGGTGGACGTCCTGAGCAAAGCGCGTTAATATCTCGATGCTTCAAGTTACAAGAGACGGCATAGACAAACGCGGTTCAGAATGGCGGTGACGTTGCCGTCGGCGTCAAGGACCGCCGAGTCGCCGCGCAGCTGGACGACCTTGCCGACGAGCATTACGTTCTTGCCGACGTAGTTGTCAAGGTACTGCGCGGTGATACGCGGGGTAGAGGTAGTTTCGGCCATCTTGAGAGGATTGGCTTTGTTGGCGGATGCTACGTTCTTGTTGGTGCGCTGCGGTATGAGAAAGCAAGGGTTTGATCTGCCCCAAGGTAGAGAAATAATTGGCCCACAGGTTGTTTGTGCTGACAGCGGGATCGTGCAGGACAGGGACGCAGTAGAGTCGTGTCAAGATGGCGGGGAGGGGGTGATTCGCCGTCGCGTTTTTGGCCCCTCGCGCCAACACTTATCGCGCTGTCAGGTGAAAAGCGGGGTCGAATTACCTGAATTAGATAAGCAGGAGGACCCTTCAGGGTTCCATCGACGAATGGTCCGTTCCAAGTGATCGACAAAACGTTATGTTAACGGTGGTTTGGATCGCGTATCCCGTCCTCGTCTGCCAGGCCCTTTTCGATGCTCCCATCGAGGGGGAATCGGTGCAGATGGTTCAAGAATTACGTGGCCCTGGTCGAAAGTCAATTGACCGCTTTATCAGGCTTGGTCCGCATTCAATTGGTCAGTCAGCTACTGGTAGGAAGACTTATTCCGGATGGTTCATCTTGATGGCTTCCCCTTCCGAACGACTCGCCAAAGTGGTATCTGGTGGGCCTTGGCTGCCACATCAGACGCTGCCTTTTTCGAAAACTTTTCAGTTCACCGGGATGACGTCACTCAAAGCCCTATAGCCTGTTTTTATGGACGAGCGTGCAGGTCCCGGTCGATCATTAGGATCCAGCACTGGAGCAGTGCTCCTCAATGATGGTGATGGCTCACTAACAACAGAGCCCGATCTGAGACGCGTAGATAGCAAACAGAGACATCGAGCCTGGATTCCTGGACACAGGAAGTGTGGTTCAATGCCAATGAGCCAAGAGTGCGAAGGATGAAGCTCAAATATCAGTGGTCTCTGAACTTCGGAGGTTGCGCCGTGCGGATCTCTTGGGGTCCAACCGGTTTCATTGCGGGCTTCTGACGCCATGCTTCGTCGATGCTGAGGTCAAGAATGCATGAAGGGTCCTCAGTTACTGTAAGAAAAAATTTGGGTGGTTCGTTATTAGCAGAACATTTCTAAGCGCATACACGTGTCGAGGGCGGTCGAAGCAGGGGACGTAAATCTCTTTCCCGATCAGGGACCACACGGTCTCGGCGGTGCAAGGCGGGCTGGTAAGAAACCTGGAATGTTGGACACGGCAGGCAATGGAATTGCGACGGTTGGCCCGGGGCCGATTCAGGGCCGGACATGAGTCGGAGATGGGTGCCGCAATCACCCCACCATTGATACTGGCTGAGTGACCACTCCCACTCCATCACGTTTACCAAATCCGTCGTTGCGACCCAAAGTTAGTTACGCGACGCAACCATCTGAACAAACGGCAGCCGATTGAGTTGCATCTCTCATCTGTCGTTTGTCGATGTGTTCGGCACTTGGCAGTCTAAGCTGATGAAAGACTGAGGCGAGCGTCTGACAATCTCAGGGTCCATATTAGTATCACATCTTGCAGGGACTGGGTGGTACAGACCCGGTACCTGGCTGGGGCTGGGTAAGGAGATCATGGTACAGAAACAGGGGATTTCTGGAAACTTCGACAGCCACGAACTTGTTGTGTGACGCCGACGGTTGATCTGTTTGTTTGTTTGCGTCTGGCCCAGTCGGGCCACCGTTTTGCGAGGCTGTCTGGTGGGGAAAGGTACGGATTCTGCCTCAATGTTAACGGGGCGGCGTCTTGCTGCTCGAGGCGGCTCAGAAGGCATTCAACTAACACAGTACAGCAGGATATGCTCCCATATCGGGTAAACTGAGGTTGGAATTGCTTCGTTCTCGGGCCGCGATATGGGTCGAAGCAGGCGGACGGGGCTTGATGCTAGTCATGGCCCCGGTTTGCAATGATTCGGAGCTTCTCATCGGCGATCTGGCATCGTATCCCCATCTTAACGATCCAGAACATCGGTCGATGTCGATTTGAGAGTGATGGCGATCCTCTAAGTCAACGTACCCACTTCCGAAACACCCCCCCATGCGAAACAATAAAAATGCCTCACCGCCACCACCAACCTCCCACTTTCACTAACAACAATATTTTGAATCCTCATCCAAATAACCTCATCTTTCGCACAGCAGT